>NC_041398.2:234638153-235838153 GCF_900747795.2 Erpetoichthys calabaricus
ATTTTAAGGCTACTAATAAAAAAATTCAAAACTGACTAGCAGATCTGAAAAACTGCATGCAGCCTTCCCAACATAACCCAAGCAGTGCAGAGGACCAGTGATTATTTTATGTAAAAGTCAAGAATTTTAGCAGTTTCATTCTAAACATAAAAATTGTAAAGTAATGTCAATGGACATAATTAGGCAATTTTTTCATTGCTTTAATTGATTCAAGCAGCACTGCTAGGGTTAAATCAAAAAATGCATTTTTTCTTTTGCAAAAAACCCCACTTTTATAACCTAAATCTGTAAAAGTAGACCCCCTGAGATAGCAATCCATCAAACTAACCAAGTATAAAAATAGATGTATTTAAAAAAAATACAAAAGCAGCAAGATAAAAGCATGTAATAAAAGCATGTAGAAACATGAAAAAAGCCAAGACAATATAAAAATAGGTAAATAAATATATGTAACAAAAAAAATAAAATAAAATAAAATAAAATAAAACAGAAACCTGTGTAAGTCTGGATAAAAGGGATGCGGCATTGTTCTTAATTTTTATCATTCTTGTTATCATGTGTTTATAATTAACAGTAATAACTTATAAAATTTTGTATAAAATATTTAAATAATTTAAATATTTCAAATATTAAAATAATTTGCTTATTGCAATTATTTTAATTGTTTTATTTTTAATTTTTAGTTTTTAACTATTATCTTATTAAATTACCTCATCTCCTTATACAAACCATCACATATTATCAAAGATACATCAGGGTAGGTGGGATACTATAACAACATTGGACACATTGTTATACTATTCCACCCACCTTAATGAGGATCCTTTAGGCGTTGCGATGCCATAGCCCTTTGAGTCCAGGTTCCCTCCAACCTTCATGGTGTCGCATGGCTTTCTCTGTTCAATATACTCGTTCATCGTAGATTCGAGCAGGTAAGCGTATTTTCCTTTGGATTTTCGGACTCTGTGGACGCCCTCTGCAGTTGTTTTTACAAACACTGATGGTTCAGCAATTTTCATATACGTCCACATTTTATCAAAAAGTGCAATTTTTGATCGCTGCAAAACAATTAAAAAAAAAAAAAGTTACGTTGAAAGTGAAAACACACAAACTCTCATTGTCAGTTAAATGCTTCTTTACATGAATATCCTTCATCCTTTCATTATCCCTTCTTTAAAAAAAAAATAGCATAGAATGGTCCATACAACACTTCCATGTACACTTCACTATAATGATACTGCAGGAAATCACTCATTGGAGTACTTTACAGTACAGGGTGTCCCTAAATTTGTGAATTTCCCCTTGGGATTAATAAAGTATCTATCTATCTATCTATCTATCTATCTATCTATCTATCTATCTATCTATCTATCTATCTATCTATCTATCTATCTATCTATCTATCTATCTATCTATCTATCTATCTATCTATCTATCTAAAGTTAGGGCACATAGGAAATAGCACTATTTATAACTAACTATATTTTTTTTACCCCACAGATTAAATATGAGTTTGTCGAAAAGAGAAAGAATTGAACTTGTACTTCTTAGTGGACATGAAAGATGGTCATATCGAAAGATTGCAGCTGATTGTAATGCATGTCATCCCAGAAGGGCCCTAATTGGCTTTTCCACTGTGGTGAAGGTGGTTAGAAAGTTTAAAGAAACAGGCAGTGTCATGGACAAACCCCGTTCAGGATGACTAAGGGAATCTGATGAAACGAAAGAAACTGTCATGGCTAAGTTTTACCCTAGCCCCAAAAAATCACACTGAAGACGTTATTAATTAATATTTCAATTAAATAAAATATTGTTCATATTTATTTACCAGACAAAGAGCCCGTTTTGACAACGTAAGATGAAATGGGCACAAGTGGAATAGTAATAAGTATAAGCACCACAAACCTGATATAGGTGTATTGAATGAATGCGTAATTAGGCCTTGAGCTGTAGTCGAAATCACCTTTCAGGCCTCTAGAGCTTTAATCGAAGTCGCCTTTCTCTTTGAATTTTGCGGCCATAAATCTGCCGCCTCCCGTGATGTTGGGGTTTGGATATCGGTCGAAGTCGCCTTTCTCTTTGAATTTTCACGGCCGTAGTCGCCTTTCTCTTTGAATTTTCGCGGCCGTAAATCCGCCGCCTGTCGCGATGTCAGTCTTGTAAGATTTTTCGGGCAGCTGTGCAGAAGGCGACTACACATTCGGCTTTCGGATGTGAGTGAGTGAGTGAGTGAGTGAGTGAGTGAGTGAGTGAGGAGACTGGCGAAGTATGTATTAAGATTTAAAATATGCATTTTGCCTATGTGTCCAGACTTTAGGGACACCCTATATAATACAATCAATTTTTCTGTACAACAATATACACTTTATTAGGTACTGTAAAGGGAAATGTGCTCATAACTGCCTGCCTCTTTAACTAGGACATCTTGACATCTGAACCTGAACATCTGAATTAGAAAATGAGGTCACATCTGATATTTAATTTTATATTTTGTTCTCTCATAAGTTTCTCATATAAGAAGTCTTATTTCAATGAACCAGGAATTACAATGACTCTTGAAGATGAACTGTTTTAGAACTTTTCATGACACTTAATGGCAATGGAGTGTTACTAGAACATACCATTTACCTATATGCTAATTGGTATAACTGAAATACTTCCTAGCTAGTATATGTAAATGAACCTAACTGATAAAAGAAGTTATTCTGTTAGATTTATTCACTCTACCATGTTGCATTCAGGCATCACGGTGGCGCAGTGGGTAGCACTGCTGCCTTGCAGTTAGGAGACCCAGGTTCGCTTCCCGGGTCCTCCCTGCATGAAGTTTGCATGGGTTTCCTCTGGGTTCTCCGGTTTACTCCCACAGTCTAAAGACATGCAGGTTAGGTGCATTGGCGATCCTAAATTGTCCCTAGTGTGTGCTTGGTGTGTGGGGGTTTGCCCTGCGGTGGGCTGGTGCCCTGCCCGGGGTTTGTTTCCTGCCTTGTGCCCTGTGTTGGCTAGGATTGGATTGGCCCCAGCAGACCCCCGTGACCCTGTAGTTAGGATATAGCGGGTTGGATAATGGATGGATGGATGGATGTTGCATTCAACAAGATCACATCCGGGCTCCACCAATTGGTAGTAAATAAATGATGTCCATTTTGGAGTTCGTGTGTAACAATGACTTAAGTCTGTTCTTTATTTCTTTATGGAATATTTCCATAACAGTAAATATTGAGTAAAATGAGCAAGAAATTTAATGAAGTGGAAACTGTAATAATATTTCATTTGAAATTACTATTTTTTTTTTTTTGCAAAATTAAGTTTTATTTACACATTACAACATACAATCCACAAAAATTTCATTAACCCATACAACAAAAACAGTTTTGTTAAGGAACAGTCATTTTCCCATTTTCATTTTTTTAATTGATGACCATAATCAGTCTGAAACATTGGACCAAACATCCATGCTACACACTTATAGTTTGGATCTTAACTCAGTTCTCATTAAAGCTATATTTCCCATTCCCCAATGTCCACAAGCCCTTCCAGCTCTCTTTAGCTGCTGTGAACCCCCACTTCTCAATATCTCCCTTAATTTTCCACTCTAGCTCCATTTCCAAAATATTTTTTTTACCAATTACACATCTCTGACCACAAACCTCTTTATCACGATATACCTGGCACTGCATATGCACTTACTTCTTTGCCAGGCTAATTACAAGCCATATTAAAAAGGCTTCACTTGAACTTCTGCCCTATCCTGCTAGACCCTCTCCTTTCAAAATTAAACCAAACAATAAAACAACCGAATATTTTACCATTATCAATAATCCTTCCACATTCACCCACACTACTTGTGTCCACCTACACTCCCAAAACACATGCCTAATTGTTTCCACCTGGGTACAGGTGGTCTGGTCTTGCCCATTTCCTTGGCTGTGTCAAACCTTGCCTATACATCCTCTCCCGAACACCATTATCCAGTTCAAATCCTTTAAAGTATTTTCCAGCCCTTTTGGCTGTATCACTGTTCATACCCCCACTTCAGACATTCTGGTCAGACTCTGGCCCTCCTCCATTGTACTCCTGATAGCCTTATACTATTCTTTCTCTTTGCAGCACAAAGCAACATCTGCAAATTCCCTGTACTCATTTTCAATTTTGTTCATATATTTCACCTCCTGGTTTCTCTAATGCCTTTGCTGTCAAATTTGACTACACTGTCAGAGTCGTCATTGTAATAGCCATTTCATAGTTACATAAGATTCATAAATATTTTACTAGATGACAATGCATAATCGGTGGGAGGTTCCTATAGCCCTCATAAGTAGAACTGAATTGGTATATTCCTGCCATTTCTAACAGCTCTGACTAAACATTATTCTCAGTTAGTGACCAGCCTTGCCATGTGTAAGGTGTAGAGGGCACATGGTATTAAACTGTGCCTACAGGTGTGTGAAGTAACTTGTAAGAAAACAGCACTTATTTAAGTGCAGAACCGTACGCTTATAGTGTACAGAAGAAGAAGCTAAGAATCTTTAAGTATATAAGAATTTAAGAATCTTTAAGTATAGAAAGAGAAGTAAAGAACTTTTATGTACAGAAATAACTAAAGTTTCTCAAGAAAAGCTAAGTTTAGAGAAGATATATTTTTCCTTTTTATTTGCCTTTTATTCTACGTGTGTATCCACCTTTATTCTTTATTCTTGTGTGTATTATTTGCCTTTAAATTTGCAAAAGTTCGCTGATGACACTGCTATCGTGGGCTGCATCAGGAGAAGGATGGACAGGAGGAGGAGTATAGGAACCTACACTTGAACATCAGCAAAACCAAGGAGCTGGTGGTGGATTTTAGGAGGCCCAGACCCCTCCTGGACCCCATGATCATCAGAGGTGACTGTGTGCAGAGGGTACAGACCTATAAATATCTGGGAGTGCAGTTGGATGATAAATTGGACTGGACTGCCAATACTGATTCTCTGTGCAAGAGAGGACAGAGCCGGCTATACTTCCTTAGAAGACTGGCGTCCTTCAACATCTGCAATAAGATGCTGCAGATGTTCTATCAGACGGTTGTGGTGAGTGCCCTCTTCTATGCTGTGGTGTGCTGGGGAGGCAGCATTAAGAAGAAGGACGCCTCATGCCTGGACAAACTGGTGAGGAAAGCAGGCTCTATTGTAGGCATGGAGCTCGACAGTTTAACATCCGTGGCAGAGTGATGGCCGCTCAAAAGGCTCCTATCAATTATGGAGAATCCAATGCATCCACTAAATAGTATCATCTCTAGACAGAAGAGCAGCTTCAGCGACAGACTGCTGTCAATGTCCTGCTCCACTGACAGACTGAGGAGATCGTTCCTCCCCCACACTATGCGACTCTTCAATTCCACCTGGTTGGGGTAAACGTTAACATTATACAAAGTTATTGTCTTTGCTTACCTGCATTTTTATTACTCTTTAATTTATTATTGTTTTTGTATCAGTATGCTGCTGTGAATTTCCCCTTGGGATTGATAAAGTATCTATCTATCTATCTATCTATCTATCTATCTATCTATCTATCTATCTATCTATCTATCTATCTATCTATCTATCTATCTATCTATCTATCTATCTATCTATCTATCTATCTATCTATCTATCTATCTATCTATCTATCTATCAAGCCTAAAAGTAGATTGAAAAGTCAAAAGGATCAACTGGGAGAACCTTTGGCAAGAAAATGCACTCCCTACAATAATCGGAGAACAAGGACCTTCACACCTAATTACCGCTGATGTACTTTCATGTCATCCCATCAGGAAACAATATGGCTTCTCAAAGAATTAACGCCATAAAATATAAATGTTTAAACAAAATAATTTAAAATGCTACCAGAAACAGATTCTGCGTAATTTAAAACTAGAAAGTGAAAAAGAATATCCAGGAAAAAAAGTAACATAATGTGAAAAAGAATTTAAAGCAAAACCAAATTATAAGACTGATCTGGAACTGTTAGGTGTAAAGACTATTAACTAATGAAATTAAAATGCCCTCCTTGGAGGTATGAATGAGAAAATACCACTTGGCATGCATGTGCATCTGAGGAACACCCTGCCAGCTCTGTGCTGGAGTACAGTACCACCCTGGAGCGAGAGGGGATGCTGTTGCTAACTGTTCTGTCTCTTTCCTCCACATCTCTGAGAAGACGACTCACGAGGATGACTGACCACACCCCCATCACCTCCATAAGTCCTGCCCATTCCAATTCTAGATACTATAAAAAACAGCCATTCCCGGAAGGAGGCATCTCACTTGTGACCCGAGCCTTCAGCAGGACAGAGCTCCCAGTCAGATCAGTTATAAGAGAAATGCTGCTTAAGCTTTCTAGCGCCCCCTTGCACCTGTTTATTTCTTTGAATATTATTATTTTTTCTTTTGCCTCACAATTAAACAGGGTGGCCTGGCTGGCACACCCACTGTTTTTGTGACTCTCTTCCACATACTAAACTTCTGAAGAAATTAACCAGTAACATTTAACTTCATATACGGTATGTAAAAATTGTAAAACTACACATTGCACGCACTTCAGAATGCCTAAAATCTTCCAGGGATTAGATATCAAACTGAGGGTGATGCTAAAAAGGTTCCAGCTTCCTTTGGCCAAATATTTCAGCTAACACTTTTCCTAGACATCTGTATCTCCTGTCTAGTGTTGATAGGCAAAATTCACCAAAGCATTTTTCCCAGCAATTTTATCTTGTTCGCCAATTACCTTATTTGCCGAATATTTTCCTGAAAATTCGCTTTTTTTTCCCAGCACCCTATGATAATTTGTGTGTCCAGCATGATGTCACAGAGCTGTAGCAGCCACAGTTGAATGGGACAGCCCTGGCTGAGTACCTGTATGTAATGCTGATCTTCATAGTGAGTGTTATGCCAGATCAACCGCTATTCACTGAAAATTCTTTTTCCGGTATGAATTTAACAAGAACTGTTTTATTGATATAAAAATTAGCTAAAAATACAACACACAAGCAGAAGGAAACTGGAAATGTGTTGGTGTATTCTTGTCTTAAAGGTAATGTGGAGTTCGATGTGACCTATATGCAATATGTGAGCCTATCCCTATAACAGAATTACCCAGAGTGCTGCATGGTTAATGCAGACAGTAAGGACTGTAGAACCCACATGCTTTAGTGTTGCTCTTATTAGGTAACCTTGGCAGTAAGCAAGCAAGTGTGTCAGAGAAAAGAAAAACAAATCACACTTTTCGGGTAGTCGCTTTAAAATCTATAAGTGGCAAGCCTCAGTGAATTCATGCTCCCTGCTCCTGTTGTGACTGTCTGCAAGACATTTCACTGTTATGATATTTAATTCTATTAATTTTATCTCAGGGAGGCATGGTGGTGCTCCCAGCTGTCTCCTCCAATAAATGACTATATTTGTAACCCTATTCCTAATTGAGAAATTTAATATGATTTTATTGATTACCGTATATACTCAAATATAAGTCATGTCTTGAAACCCGAAAAATCGATCATAAAATCAGACCCCGACTTATACGCCCGTTCAAAAATACGACACAATTTTTTTTTTACATATTCTTGCTTCCTCCAATCTCGCACCAGTTTCTCAGACACATCGAATTTTGTTGCAGCAGTGCAGTTACCGATTTCTTTCGCCACTTCAGCGACTTTAATTTAAAACCAGCTTCATATTTTCTTCTGATCGAACGTTTCATCGTAGATAAGGGATGCTCTTACGATAAAGGTGTATGAGGGTGTGAGGTACAAAAAACACAAATCAGTGCAAATGTCACTTCGGAATAGTTTGGATATTACCGTGTGGACACATAGCCACAATAGAGAGAGAGGTTAGGAGCACACACTGATACAACGCATTGCTGCACCCACATAGAAAAAAAAGGCAGTGTGCTCCATGGTTACTCTCTCAGGTGGGTGGGTGTTAGCATATCATAATCTCTTGGACCAATAGCGTGAGTTTTCCGCATTCAACTCATACGACCGACATCATAAAGTACCAGCAATTAAAGAGTAAAATCAACTCCCAGACAAATCAAGTCCTGACTTACCTGTGAGAGAACCTATCTGCGAGTATACATGGTACTAAGTTTAAGGAATAGATACCGTAGATGGGTAGATTTAATACCATTTTGTAGATAGTTTTTAATTATAGCTGAAAAAAACTTGATCAGCTTACTTTAATACAGGGGTTTCACAAGGTAGTGCTAGGAAGCTTGATACTTTTTGTTCAAACAGACTCTAATCTCTTGTTTTCATTTTGTCATTCTGGGGTTTTGAGTGTTTGGTGAGTGGGAAAAAATGAATTTAAATGACATTAGCACAAAGGTGAAACATAACAAAATATGTAAAAAGTGAAGGGGTCTGAATATTTTCTGAATCCAATGTATCTATTCATATTTTTTTTTTGTAATTTGCTTTCTTGCTAACAGTATGTGGCTGTTATAGGACATCCATTTATTCCAATTAAACAGTTATGATGTGCTTGAACAATTCCTAAGTTAATAAAAAAAAAAACTTAATGAAGAAAAGCAAAGGAGGAAGCAACTTATGCTAAAGAGCAGCTCAGCTAGTGTCATTTGCACTTGTATGCTCATTATATGGTGACAATATTTTAAACTCAGTGTTGAAGTACCGTAGCCAATAAGACAATTAACCGCTATTTTCAGACTATGAATAAGTGCCGTTTTCTAATTATGTTCTTTTACCATCTATTCTCACATTTAAATTAACCTACTGTGCAAGTGAGACTCCTGGCTTTCTATAAATTACCATATTTATTATGTTTTTCAGATAACAAGATTGCAGTCAGCTCATTTTTTTGGTCAAATCCCATATCTGCTAAAATGCAGGGGATGTTTCATGAGTGGGCACAAGTATAGTGATCGGTACAATTTAACACCAATTAGTTACCCTTTTTATCGTCTCAACATTGTGAATTAAAGTAGTTTTAGAAGCCTGAAAAATGTTCCTTGCCCAGATGCTTACTTGTTATTCTGTTAGCTGAGCTTCTTCAAGGACCCAATTCGTTTTATTCATTTTGTAGTGCAGCAACATGGTTGGGGGGTGGGGGCATTTTTTTGGAGCCCTGGACTAATGGGGGGCTCAGGACAGTTTGTGCACAAAATTTTTTTTTTTGTATTGCCATCATCATAAAAACATCTGGGGCCTCATGTATAAACGGTGCGTACGCACAGAAATGTTGCGTACGAATGTATCCATGCTCAAATCGCAATGTATAAAACCTAAACTTGACGTAAAGCCACGCACATTTCCACGGTACCTCATACCCTGGCGTACACAATTTCTCTGCTCTGTTTTGCAGACTGGCGGCACCCAGCGTCAAAGCAGTGCTACTGTTCCTGTGTGGTTACCCTTTCTTTCTTAGACCCACATTCCTGACGCGGCTTTATAAATACACTGAAATTAACTGCATATTGTTTATTAGTGTAATGCATCTGATTGTAATTAACCTGTAGCAATATAATGGTCCAGGGAATAGCCATAGTATTCCAAATACCATAACTGCTTTAGCGTTGTTACTCTCACTGCATCTTCTTCTTCTTTCAGCTGCTCCCGTTAAGGGTTGCCACAGCAGATCATTTTTTTCCATATTACTCTCACTGCACCACTCGGAGTATTTATATCACTGTATCTGAGTGGGAAATCACAGCAGCAGCTGATCGGAAAGAGAATTATTGGGATACAGTTTCAAGTACACGCTGCCTCAGCCACGGCAAAATGCATCAAAGCCTTTCCTGTACGGACCTCGTGTTTCAGGAACAGTTTGTACCCTAATAAGCTTTCATATGACACTCAGACGGTCTGCTACGAGTTGCCTTTTCACGCCGACTTTGCTATGTGACAACTTTTTTATTTCGGGCACTGTGCGACTTTGTGAACTTGAGCTCGAGTTTCTCTGACACTATGTCACTCGATCAACTTTCTTTTGTTGATTATACTACTGTTTAAACCTACAAATAGTACGTTTTTCCTTTGCTTCCACTTGGTATTCGCTGAAATTCTTATATATTCCCCCGTGTTTTTCCCATTGTCTTTTCACAGAAGGCTATTTATATCGATTTGCATATTCAAAGAGGCATAATTCTGGGAGGAGCTGGGGTGGGACAGAAGGCGCGTGCACGTGCGTTACTTTTCACGCTGATCAGGATTTATGTAGTGGAAGAACGTGAAAGTTTGCGTACGCACAGATTCCTGCATCTGGATTTTCTGTGCGTACGCACATTCCCGCTTTTGTGCTTATGCCATGTTATAGTGTGAGTTCTACGCACAGCGTTATACATGAGGCCCCTGGTGATCTGACAACAGCATTTGAGTGTCAACAAAATCATCTAAAGAAAATATAGCGTTCCCCCTTTTTAAAATGATCAGATACCACTTGAATTTCATAATGCTAATGGCCTATTCTAAATGATTTTACTGAGATACTTGCATTGCATTGTGTATTTTTGTATGTTACCAGTCACTGTGGTCAGGGCAGAGCATAGAGATAAACTAAATGATTCACGCACAATTGAATTCTCAGGGTTTTGCTTTGGAAAATCTTCTTCTTCTTTTGGCTGCTCCCATTTAGGGATCGCAACAGCAGATCATCCGTCTCCATCTATCCTTGCCTTTTCCATCATTTTCTGCCAAGCCACCTACCTTCACATTTTCCTTAACCTTATCCATAAACCTCCCTTTTGGCCTCCTTCTTTTCCTCTCAACATGCTTTTCCCACTATAACCCTCATCTCTCATCTGCACATGCCCAAACCATCTCAATTTATCCTCTCCCACTTGGTCACCAAACTGTTGTACCTGTGTTATCCGTCTAATTTACTCATTCATGGTTCTGTCTACCCTCGGTACAAATCGTGGCATCTTCGCCTCTGCCATTTCCAGCTCTGCCTCCTGTCTTTTCATCAGTGCCACTGTCTGCAACCATACAACATAGCTGGTCTCACCACCATTTTATAGACCTTCCCTTTCACTCTTGCAGGTTCTCTTGTATCACAAGTCACTCCTGCCACCCTTTTCCACCAAGTCAACCCTGCCTGCACTCTCTTCTTTCACCTCTCTGCCGCACTCTCCGTTGCTTTGGACTGTTGTACCGAAGTATTTGAATTTAACTACTTGCAAAAAACTACTTGCAAGCTACGAAGGGTTTAAAGCTGGCAAAGCTGTTCTGCTATAGTAAAAAGTTATTAATACAGGCGCCTGTCGTAAGACAAGGTGAAGTAAGCTGACCTAGAGTAACTTCCTCTTTAGGAGTGCGTCTGTTAGACACAGGAAAAAATTAAAAAGATAAAGACGACTGTTTCTTCATTAGGACATGTACACAGAAAAAGAAATGGTTGGCCGATTTGTGCAATATAAGATGAAATGCTTAGGTGATGTTTCATAAGTAAGGGGGAGGGAGAAAATGAATATATACATAAAAAGGCCGACCAAAAAGTGAAATGTGCTCTTCTGCTTTGTAAAGCATGAATCCATGTACTCATCTGTGACTGAATAAAAGCTGATTGACTGAACTACTCCCGTCTTCCTCGGAGATCTCCTTCCACATCATCTACCTTCACCACCTCTGCTCCTTGTAGTTGCACCTTTCCACCACGTTCCCTTTCATTCACGCACATGTACGCCGTCTTACTCCTACTGATACTCTTATTCCCTTTCTCACCAGTAAGGACCTCCACCTCTCCAGATTTGTCTCAACCCGTGGTCTACTCTCACTACAGATCACAATTTCATCCGCGAAAATCACAGTCAACGGAGACTCCTGTCTGACTTCATCTGTCAACCTGCCCATCAGCATCGCAAACAGGAAAGCGCTCAGAGCTGATCCTTGTTGTAACCCCACTCTCACCTTGAACCAGGCTGTCATTCCTACCACACACTTCACCGTAATCACACTCTCCACATAAATATTCTGTAACACCCTCTGCATACTTTTCTGCTACTCCCGACTTCCTCATACAGTACCATAACTCCTCTTTTGACACCCTGTTATACACTTTATCTATGTCCACAAACACACAATGCAGTTCCTTCTCACCTTCTCTGCGGATTGCTTTGGAAAATAATTTGAGAAATGAATTTGTGCCATTCACACAAGAACAAAAAATGTTTCGTTCCTGTCTGAAAATGTTTTCATACATTAACTCTACATGTGTCTGAATGTCTTTTAGTATTTATATACAGCTTTCTATTTGGGAAAACAATCATTGGAACTGTGCATACCCTCAGCTAGGATAAGGTGGTTGCTTGTGGGGAAATTTGAGAAAGTTTGGATTTGTTGACTTATGTCATGAGATGTAGATCATGTTTGTCTTTACTTGTGTTAAAAGAAGCTGCTTGTCTTAAGTTAAAGATCAAAATATTAAGAGCAGACAAAGATGTTACACAGAGAATGGCTGTAATTACCCTGATAGTACATGACTATAATTAGCTTGTCTCCCTGGTTATCTTTAACTGATGTTTAAAAGCCTCCTAGTTCTTACATATTTTAAAGTTTGTTTCTCGTTTAGTTGTGTTATGTTGCTAACTCAACTACATGTCTAAGCTTATAACAAGAAACCTGCCACATACATAGTGCACACATGTCGGGTGATCACTGAAGGGTTTGTGTGTGTGTCTGAAATAAACCTTGCTCAGAGCTGATCCATGATTAAAGTGTCTTTGATTTATTTTTCATACAGGTCATTTCTTTAATTAATTAATGATTTTAATCTAGTTTACTAACATGCAACGCAGACAGGCCATGTTTCATAGTGGTTAGGAGGTTCCACTCTCAAATTGCAAGCCCTCAGAAAAAGAAGCCAGTTTAAGATGAGGCCTCAGCTAAAGAAAATGTGGCAATGCATGCCATATGCGGAGACTTAGAGATGTATGTCAAAAATAAAAATGTAACATTACGACTGAATTACAGGGAAGATAGTGCTGTAATTCAGTGGGATGTCAATGAGGTTAAAAAGGAACAGAAAAAATATCTAAGAAGGTCAGGTCATTGATTAAGCCCCTTGTAATTACATTTTTTTTCTCAAAAACACATGAAAAAAGTGTTGCACGTTTTGGCTTGAAAAATTACATTTTTATTAAATCTCATCTTTCTGCTAAAAAACATGCAAAAACTAACAGTACAAAGTCAGAAGTGTAGAAAGTATAATAATGATACAAATAATAATAATCATAATATGAACAGCACACTGCACATGCATGAGTGACGCGAGTGTCATTTTCAAATTCACCATTTCAATTTCACTACCTGAAGACAGATTCACCTCGTCATCAATGCTGATAAGAGGCACTTCTTATGATTCACATTTGAGAGTAGGAGAAGATGTGTCTACACTGTTGCCCGAGTAGCTCTTAGGCCTGATGCTGTTGGCACTTTTACAGCCCGAGTAATCCTCCAGTCTAACATGAAACGCATGTGTCCCATTGCCCGAGTGAAACTCTGGACTAACTCTTTTAGCACTGGTTTTACTGCCCGAGTAACGCTCGGGTCTAACACTAAGGAGGGTAACAAAGTGACTTCTCATGACACCAAAATACAATCCCTGCAGCATCAGATCACATCTGTCTCCACTAAACTAATCGAGCTGGTAGACTGAAACCGGAAAAATATTATTAATATTATTGGCCTCAAAGAAAATGTTAAAGGCCGTGAAGACCATTTAGTTTTTGGAAAGGCTGTGATCTCTTCCCCAAACTTAGAGGATTCTCTCCATGAACTGAACTTTGCCAGTGGATATACTTATTAACCAGGAAACCTTCTCATCTGAGGCATGTGATTCTGAAGTTTTTAAATTCTGCTGATCTTCAGTTCATTTTGAGAGTGGCAAGGAAAGCCACAATTCTCTCTTACGAGGGGCAACCGATTTATTTTCATTCTGATTTCCACCCTACTACTGCTAAAGCTGGAAAGGTGTTTACCTACTCCAGTAGTAAAGCATGCTGATGGAATTGGTCTACCATCTCTTCTCCTGTATGTATCCTGTCTGTCTCAAGTTGACCCAAGGATCACGGCATGTGATCCTTGATGATCCAAAGTTGATGACTCTATTGATAACTTCCAAGCCAAAGGTGCCTTTATTCAATTGTGTAATCAGGTGGGCTTGTACTCATATTGGTCCTTCATTTTGTGGCATTTTGAAGAGCATTGAGGATTGCCAACAAGATTAACTTATTTTAATTATTTATTTATGACAGGACCGCTCCACAATTATTATATTGGCCAGGGTCTTCTGAAACTTTCTTCCTTAATATAATTAGCTTATATGTGTTTAATATCTGTTCTTTTTTTTAGCTTTCTGGGAGGCCAGTGAATTTTCACCGTTTCTCTGGGGACAGTTTGGGGCTCACCAGGTTGTTTAGAGTGGGTCCCTTCAATGCTGAGGGCCAGGTGCAGTGTCTTTCAATATTCTTCTTCTCTGGTTGTCTGCTTTTGTTCAGTTATTAACATATATTTCTGTATATTGTTATTTTCAGCTCTGAACTCCTAATATGTCTTCACAATGTGCATCAGGGATGACCTGGAAGCATTTGCTGAACTAGTACAGTTTAAGTGTGTTGAGTGCATGGGAATTATGCCTACAGGGCCAGTGGGGTTAGGGGTGCTAGTGTGAAGGGGTTTACTTGCTGTTTAATGTTTGATTGGAATTTTGATTCTTCCTGGGGTTATTCTGTTGGTTTTGGGTGGGTAAATTTTCCCTGCATCTATGGCTTTATTTACTTTTTTTATTTGTCTGGCACACCGGGAGGGAAAACGACGGCCAGGCGTCAACTCCTCAGCATCCTCCTTTTGTGTGTGTGTTATGTTTCAATATTTTATTTCAATATCTTCCTCTTTACTTCTATTTCTAACCTTAAAATATTATCTTTGACCGTCCAGGGCCTTGGATCAAACGTCAATTATCTGTGGTGTGAGAGGGTTGGTGTTAGCATTATTACAAGAAACTAAGCCCTGGGCTAATGATGCACCCAGATGTTGTAATAGGTGCTACAATCAGCTTCAATTGACTCTTGGAAACAAGCCGTAGTGATTCTTTTTCAACACACATTGCAAGTAAAGTCTTTGCGAGTGATTTCTAATATGTGTGTCTGGTTCTGCTATATATTAGTTGAACTTGCTCAAAAGAAAATTGCCTTTTTCTTTATATATTTCTCCATGCTTTATCAATTGTCATTCCTTTCATGTATTAAATCAGGGGTGCCCACACTTTTTCAGCTTGTGAGCTACTTATAAATGACCAAGTCAAAATGATCTACCTATCTACTATAAAAATGCAAAACATATATTTATTTATAAATATATTGAGTATTTTATTATTATTATTATTAATTTCCCTTTGGAATAAATAAAATATTTTTGAATTGAATTTGAATTTAATCTACAATATATGTAAACATAACTGCATGAACCCCTATTGCACAATCCATTTTTTGTGCTTACCTTACTCTGATGACTTGCACTGAATGGAATCAGCCAGGGATGCATAGTCTGGACAGTAGCTGCTGATAGCCAGCCTCAAGCACACTTCCAGATGATCATCAGTCATGGTTGAACGGTATTTGGACTTAATAATCTTCATGTGGGACAAGGCTGATTCATATAAATAAGTGGAGCCGAATAATGCAGTCAAGGAGGTAGCACATTTCCTCATGTTGGGGTACTTTTCCTCTGTGAGCAAGATCCAGAACTGTCCATGAGCCCTGGACTTCAGCTGAATGTCAGCTTGCAGTGTCAAAATCTCATCCTCCACTTCAGACGAGTTCAGCTGAAACAGTGTTGCAATTTTTGATGCGAGTGAATCAACCTCAGCATCTTCCCGAAAAGGGTAGCAAATGAATGTAGCGACTGGATCAAAGTAAAGCAAAGTCTTGAAAGCGTTTGTCAAATTCTGACAGACACTTCTCAATCTGCTCTGTGTAGTATGCACTGTCAAGCTGTGCACACGCCTTCCCTTGCATCTCCAGCTCTGATGCAACGTTCTGGAAGTTTGCCAAATCATGGCGCTGCGACTTTGAGGACAGATGTAGCATTTTACGTTTAAAAGCATTAACTGAGCTGATCATATTGATCACGGTTTTGTCTTTATCTTGCAGCTCTACATTAAGGTCATTCAACATGTTGGTTACATCAGTTAAAAATGCCAAGTCTAGCAGCCACTGGTCATCATTTATTTTGTTGTATTCTGCATGTTTAGCTACAAGGAAAAACTCCTTAATCTCCGGACAGAGCTCTCGAAATCTTTGCAGGAATTTCCCTCGACTAAGCCATCTCTCGTCAGTGTGTAGCAACAACTCAGAGTGGTTGCAGTCAGCCTCCTCCAGATGTGCATGGAACAACCATCTATAAAGAGATCTGGCGCGAATAGAAGAGGCGATCTTTGTTGCCACATCCATGATCTCTTTCACGTTGAGCATTTTTGCGCATAACGCTTGTTGCTGTATTATGCAGTGGTAATTGAGGAAGTCGGGGAAAGCATCATCCTCCCTGCACTTGACAATAAATCCATTCGAACAGCCAACCATCGCGGGCACACCATCCGTGGTGATGGACACCAATTTCCACACTGAGAGTTGGGTTTTCTCGATAAAGTTTTTGAAAGACTGAAAAATGTCCTCTCCTCGCATGTGTTCTTTCATGGGCAGTATGGTTAACAGCTCCTCTTTTGCAGTTAATATCAGTAAACACCATCCGAATAAAAATGCACAACTGGGCTGTGTCACTCACATCTGTTGACTCATCTAATTGCAGTGAGAAACACTCGCAGTCCGCAATATCCTTACAAAGTTGCTGGGTCAAATCCTCAGCCGTGGCTTCAGAGCGCTGTGTAACTGTATTTCTTGATAGCTGGAGAGCTTTGATTGACGATAATATTTCTGGTTTGTTTTTAAAGTCTTGGAACAATGAGTCAGCTGCTTCAACGAATGCCTCTTTTATAATCTCTCCATCTTGGAAGGACTTCTTGTGCTTAACGATTAAGTGACTCACCCGGAATGATGCTTCGGTGGCTGCCTTCGCTTTTGTGGTCAGGTGGGAGAAAAATGACTGCTGTTCCGGACAACTGGGATTTTAGTTCCTTCACCTTTCCCTTTCTCAGCTCGCTTTTCGGAGGGAAGTTAATGCCGTAGATTTTATGAACAGTCAGAAAATGCCACTCCACATTTCCCTTCTTCAGAATAGCAATGGTAGACTGACAGATCAGGCAAACCCATTTCGAATATGACATTGTGGAAAAAAAGTCCTCCTCCCATTCCGTATGAAAGTGGTAGGTTTTTGGCTTCTTACTTGGTCCAGCTCCCCCACTCATTTTTATACTCTTTCTTACGTTTAGTAGAAATAAATTGGAGGCTGACTAGGCGACTCGGTAGCTTGCTAGAATTTTGAAGCAGTCTGCACGGTTGAACACGCATGTGTGGTGTGGTGATCCGTGTGTCAAGAAAAGATCAGATGTCCTGTATGTCAATCAAGTGACAAATGTCATAGTGCGGATGGATGATAGCCTATCATCCATCCTCTATTTTTTTTATGCCATGCAATCTACCCACACTACCTTCACGATCGACCAGTAGATCGCGATCGACATATTGGGCAGCCCTGTATTAAATAATCGTATCATCCCTTTAAAAGATTATGAAAATGTTGTGGACATTGACGCAAATGCATATATGAATCCACTACTCGATAAACTCCCATCCTCACTTCAACAGCGTGTTCTTCATTCAACCAGTTCATTTTGCAAATCTGCATCAGCTTTGAACCTGAGCGACTTGTTTCATTTATTTAATCTCTCTGCTAAAGCCTTCTCCTTTAACTCCCTAGCTTTCATTCATATACAAGAATTGAATATATTTTTATTTTGCAGTCTCTAGCACCTCCATTGTCTGATTCTGCCTTGGAAGTAGCCTCACTGGCTGATCACTGTGCATCCACAAACTAAATTTCTCTGCTGAATCTTTCTCCTCGTGCTCCCTGCTGGAGGTTTAAAACATCCCTGCTTCACAACACTGAGTTCTGTGCCAGACTTTCTGCAACGTTAGCCGACTTTTTCAACTTCATGTAGGGATCCTGCATTTGTTTGGCTATGTGTGACTTCACTATAGCATTTGCTGCAAACCAGGCATGTAAGTGTCGACTTAAAATAAATTAACTTCAACTGCATTTCTCAGTAATGGAGGATTCATATCCCAGTGTGGTAGATCCTGATTATAAATTGCAGAATTCCATGGTCTGATCAGAACTAAACTCTTTGCTCTTTGTTCTTTCAGAGAACTGAATTTGAGATTCACCGTACTTATGTATCCAATGCAAAATCAAGTAAATTACTACCATTGAAACTGTGTGGCTGCAATTCTTTTGAGTCTATTGCAGCCATTAAAAATAAATTGGGTTTTTGCACTACCAATCCACATCAAATAAGTAACTGCTTCAATAAGTTCTATTCTGAGGTTTTTCTCGACATTTCTAAATCATCTTCTGCACAGCACTCTTTGTTTTTTGAAAACCTATTTCTTCCGAAAATTGTCTGCTGAAGATGCAGTTATGCGGGATTCTCCAGTCTCATTGACTGTCCTGAAAGATGCCCTTGACTCAATTAATTCAGGGCACTCTCTAGGCCCTGATGGTTTGTCCCCAAAGGTAATTTTAGCATTCTGGAAGCAACTGACCCCCCCCCCCCCCCATCTGAAAATGTTAAACTCCTAAATTTCCATACCTATATTGAACCTTTCAATTAATTCTGCCCTAATCATCCTGCTTTTAAAACAGGGCAAAGATCCAGAAGATTATCCCAGATATTGACCCATTTAATCGATTAATTCAGATGCAAAACTATTAGCTAAACTTCTTGCAAAATGATTACAGTCAGTCATTCACAAGTTAATTCATCCTGATCAGAGAGGCTTCATTCACTCCCATCAAGCTGCTGATAATATGCATCGCCTCTCGCATATACTTGGTTTAGCACTGTCTTTATCAAGACTGGCAGCTTTAGTGACTCTTGGCACAGAAAAGGCCTTTGACCACATGTGTCGAAATTTCCAATGGCAGGTTATGAGATCAATGGGATTTGGTGAAGCTTTTGTTCTTATGATCCAAACACCGTACTCTTCACCCACGGCTATTATTATCACAAATTCAAACATACAGAGAGGACAATCTCTCTCCTCATCTTTTTAACCTATCTCTGGAACCACTAGCTATTGCCCTCTGTTTGCACATGTTAATCACGCCAGTTATTGCTTACAGTTCCCCTCATAAAATACAATTATATGAAGATGACATATTATTATTCCTAAGCAATGCTCTTTCTGATCATCTCAACATGCTTAAAGTGTTTAAGTCCTTTGAAGGACTGTTAAGATATAAAATTTGCGCTTCTCCTATTAAACACTTCCTGTAGTTAATGCTTCTTCTTCCCTGCATCAATTCCTGTGACTAGCTCTATTAAATACTTGGGTTTTGAAATTTTCCCTACATTACAAAATGCTACAATTTCTAATCGTTGTCGTATCTTTAACAGTGTTAAGTATTCACTCAGTACACAGACATCTTTTTTGCAGTCTTTTCATTCCATTATTAAAACGAACGTAGTCCCTCGCTTTAATTTTGGCTGGAAGTTAGATCCTTTGGACTCTATATTAATACCCATAGTTTTGGAGTGGAATATCCATCAAGCTATAAATGTGATGGCCAGGTGTTCACAAATGTTTGGCCATGTGGTGTATAAGGATAACTATCAAGCTGTTGGTGGAGTAGCACAATACAACTCCTATCCATTCATTTATTTTTTTGAACCCATTACATTATAGATCATGGGGACTAGGAAGCAGTCCTTTCATCAAGGGGTGGAAGGCAGTCATCAGTCCTAAGCAGAGTGCTTTACCATCACAGAGCCCACGCATATTCCTCACACAAGGCCATTTTGGAGTGGCCAGTCACCTTTACCAGCATGTGAACATGGAGAGATTGTGCAGATTCCTCACAGACCCTAACAGTATTGGAATTTATACTCAGCTCCCTGAGACTGTGATGCAGCAGTACTAACTGCCATATGGTCCTGAAAAGCCACCAGTGCTTACCACATTTAAAGCTATTGCTTTGAATAATTTAGATCTTCTTTAGGCTACCATTTCTGGAGAAGATATAGACACATACAATATCAATAACCTAACACACGCTGAGCACTCCACAGTGGGGGTGCTAACATATTGCTAATTATGTCAGCAAACTGTTTAATCATCTGCAAGGCACTCAGCTTTGTCATACATTGTTACTCCATTGCCAATAGAAAATCAGGTGCTAGGATTTCGACCAACAATTTACCAACAATTTACTTAATTTTGTGCTTTTATTCCATGCCGAACAGAATTAGGTGCTCATTGCACATTTGCTACTGCCATACGTAAGTATTCACAATCTGCTATCAAATGTTGGCTTCATTTAGCTGGGAGTCTTTTGAAATTACAGGCAAATAAGTAGTTTTGTGCAATTTAGACATTTGTTGCTGGCATCGATCTTTTGTTTCAGTTACAATAATTAAAAACGCATGGATTCCAATGAGAATTCTGCAGATGGTCATGGCTCTCACATTCCTTTTCTATAATTTAGGCTTTACATCAAGCTAAGAAGCATTCTTGCTTTGCTGAGATCTCCTATCCCAATTTCAATAATTTAATGGTCATGCTTTGCTGAGATTGCCTATTCATACTGCT
This sequence comes from Erpetoichthys calabaricus, assembly GCF_900747795.2. Classification (NCBI taxonomy): domain Eukaryota; kingdom Metazoa; phylum Chordata; class Cladistia; order Polypteriformes; family Polypteridae; genus Erpetoichthys; species Erpetoichthys calabaricus. The sequence goes on from NC_041398.2 coordinate 234,658,887, forward strand.
GTAATTACTCTGTCATTTCTTATTCTTATCTCTGCAGTTTCACAGTCCTGCTGTTCTGAAATTTCCCTTTTTTCTTAATTTTCAACTGTGTATTATTAGTTGTGCCCCACCAGGTTGCAATAGAAGCTGTTTGTTGTCCTTGAATTCTGCATGAGAAATAGATCCAAAATGCCAAATATACATACAGTCTCCAACTATTAATTTTCTAAACCTACTTTTCCACTATACAATCGCACAGCCAGCGCCTATCATGAACTATCCCCGCAAATACAAGTACAGTGTCAAAAGCTTACAGTTTAAATGACCAGACTGAGATTGAGACACTTGTCTGTATGGTGTGAGGGAACAGCATTAAGTACAGTGATCCCTCGCTATATCTCGCTTCGCCTTTCGCGGCTTCACTCTATCGCGGATTTTATATGTAAGCATATTTAAATATATATCGCGGATTTTTTGGTGGTTCGCGGATTTCTGCGGACAATGGGTCTTTTAATTTCTGGTACATGCTTCCTCAGTTGGTTTGCCCAGTTGATTTCATACAAGGGACGCTATTGGCAGATGGCTGAGAAGCTACCCAACTTACTTTTCTCTTTCTCTCTCTTGCGCTTTCTCTGATCCTGACGTAGGGGGTGTGAGCAGGGGGGCTGTTCGCACACCTAGACGATACGGACGCTCGTCTAAAAATGCTGAAAGATTATCTTCACGTTGCTACCTTCTGTGCAGCTGCTTAGTGAAGCGACATGCTGCACGGTGCTTCGCATACTTAAAAGCTCGAAGGGCACGTATTGATTTTTGATTGTTTGTTTTTCTCTGTCTCTCTCTCTCTCTCTCTCTCCCTGCTCCTGACTGAGGGGGTGTGAGCTGCCGCCTTCAACAGCTTTGTGCCGCAGTGCTTCGAATACTTAAAAGTCAAACAGCCCTATTGATTTGTTTGCTTTCCTCTGTCTTTATGACAGTCTCTGCTCCTGACGCACACTCCTTTGAAGAGGAAGATATGTTTGCATTCTTTTAATTGTTAGACAGAACTGTCATCTCTGTCTTGTCATGGAGCACAGTTTAAACTTTTGAAAAAGAGACAAATGTTTGTTTGCAGTGTTTGAATAACGTTCCTGTCTCTCTACAACCTCCTGTGTTTCTGCACAAATCTGTGACCCAAGCATGACAATATAAAAATAACCATATAAACATATGGTTTCTACTTCGCGGATTTTCTTATTTCGCGGGTGGCTCTGGAACGCAACCCCCGCGATGGAGGAGGGATTACTGTACAGCACTTCTGCACATGCGATAATGCATTGTCAAACACAAGCGATAAGGGGGCTGCTACAGGGGTACACAAACTTTGAATTTTGTGAACATATCCACAGTCTTTCATATCGTGTCCTGTCAGGAACATCCCGTGAGACATTAACCTCAGTTGAGAGGTTTAGTTCTAGAGCTAATGTTTATAGAGGTGACTCTCAATATATAAATCTGATTTCCTAACACAAGCTCTGGCTGTTACATAAAATACATTACATGTCATGAAGACTGAAGTCTTGTTGTAGACCTTTAAGGTCAATATGACATTGTTGCAGCTTCTCTCTCTCTCTTTACAAAGGCTGGACACTTAGTATAATTATTATACTTATTTGCACAAAGAATATTTTGAAGTCACATTTCCCACAAACGAGTTTTCATGGTCATACAAGATAAATTAGTATGTCCAAAAATATAGAAAATCCTTATTAGTAGTTGCATAACAGCTATAAGAGTAGTTACATATATTTAGAAACAATATTTCATTTTGATCAGAACTGTTTTAACAGACTTTAGCAATTAATTAAATTTAATTCAACTCAGTTTATTTTTGTATAGTGTTCTTCACTGATTGCATTCTCAAGTTTTTAAAAATGACTAAATGCAGAATTAGTGCACATAAAAACACAGAATCAATTACTTCAAAACAAGTTGCTCACTATATATAAAAAAAAAATCTTACCCTAAAAAATTCTTTAGTTGATCCAGAATCCAGAGTTCCATAAGCAATCTCTGTTTGTTTAGCAAGATCCTCGGCACTTTCAATTGGAGACACCATCCGTTCAACCGTCAGGAAAGCAGCTAAGTTAGCCGTGTAGGATGAGATTATGATCAAGGTAAAGAACCACCACACCCCGCCAACAATTCGCCCAGAGAGGGATCTAATAACAAGTGTGAGATGGATTTGTAAACATGAAATGAACGCCTCAGAATCACAACAGGCAACAAACATTTTGTGTTAGTGCTGCATTAATCAAAGCAAAAAGAAGCTCGTTTAGAATTCACATTCATGAAGTAACAAAACACCATTACAAAAATACCTGTGTACAGTACATAATAAATTAGGATTCCTGAAAGGCAAAAAAATAAGTTATCTTCATTTAAAGTGTAAAAGGTTAAAAAGAACAAACGGAAAAGGGAAATAAGGACACCAGGCAAATTATATGTTCCTCAATTACCTGAAAAATAACATTTTTTTCATTCAATATTACTGTCAGAAAAAATTCCATTTGAATGGGACAAATACAGCATTAATAATGTATCTATTTTGTTGTTGACTATTATTAGTTATAAAAATGGAGATTTGTGATACTCTTTTATAGCTTATTTTGACTGAAAGATCACATTTGAGTGCTAATTAGTCAAAAGATTATATAAAATAGACATTATACAAATGAAAATACAAATTTATAGCTGTCTGTATATTGCATTTCCACAGTGCATGCATATACTGTATATCTTGTCGCGCATGCATGCTACAGGAGTGAGTTGAATGCTCTGTTAAAACTAAAAGCCCTGAAGCCTAAGAAAAAACACATACTGTATATACTCATCTATAAGTCGGGTCTTGAAACTCGAAAAATCAATCATAAAATCAGAACCTGATTTTATCAGCCCGTTCAAAAATACGACACTTAAATGTTTTTTTACCTTCTTCTTGCCTCCTCCAATCTCACATCAGTTTCTCAGATGCATCGAATTTTGTTGCAGCAGTGTAGTTACCACTTTCTTTCGCTATTTCAGCGACGTTTAATTTAAAACCAGCTTCATATTTTCTTCTGATCGAACACTCTATCGTAGATAAGGGATGCTCTTGCAATAAAGGTGTATGAGGGTGTGCAATACAAAAAACACAAATCAGTGCAAACATTGCATCGGAATAGTTTGGGTATTACTGTGTGGTCACGTAGGCACAATACATAGTAAAAAAAAAAAAGGCAGTGTGCTCCATGGTTACTCTCTCAGGTGGGCGTTAGCATATAATAATCTCTTGGACCAATAGTGTGAATTATCTACATTTGACTTATACGACCAGCATTATAAAATACCAGAAATTGTACGGTAAAATCAAGTCCCGACTTATACGTGAGTATATACGGTAATCCTGGCCCACCTTAAATTCCTTTGCACCTCTCCATCAGCGTCTTTTGTTTTGTAAATGTGTCAATCAGCACAAGCAGCAAGCAGCCTGCTAATCGCCCCCCTTCCCTACAACCAAAAATGGAGCTGAAGCCAGTTGAAAACTTCTCCAAGCTCAAGTCTTTTATCGTGGTGTGAGGTGCCTAGAGTTGTATAGGGCTATTTGGAACACATGCATTTCATGTGTGTGTTGTGTCTACAAAGATCTGTGTAAGTGTAGCAATGACATGAAATGCTGAACACATACCTAAAACAGAAAGTTTTTCCATGTACATTTATAATGACGTGAAGTGTATAATGTGTGAAGACTTTACTCCAAATATCAAATAAACAAGTGTGCTTTTATAAAAGAATATAAACAAAGAAAAAAAGCATTCAATTTACATGTTGCTGTCAATGAGTTAAAAATCCAAGCTCAAATGTCAATCGACAGAAAGTTGATATGTATTCTTGGATGGTGCAGAGTAAGAATTGCTGCCTTGTAACCAAAATGTTCCGGGTTTGAGTCCGAGTGCTCTGCCTTTTGAGGAGTGAGCTTCTATTATTATTACTATAATACAATAAAAATGCTCTTTTGATACATACATTTGATTTGAGTCTGTAACACCCGGAGTAAATTTGGGCTACTTGTAAGAGTTAGATTTTTTTTATTATTCAGTTTTATTCTGTCAGTGACGTTCACGTGGTACAACGAACTTGCCTCTCCCTCTCTGAGTTGATGGCCTTTATCTCCATTTTTTTTCACAAGAGCAGCGATGACCATAGCTGATTCTGTGGTTGACGCCTGCTCTGAACTATTTGCTGTCCCGGCAATCAAAGATATGCTGTCCCGTGACCGCTATCAGCATATCATGCAGCATTTGTGCTTTGACAACAAAGACAATCATGCAGAATGTGTGAAAATGACAGGTTTGCTACGATTTCAGACATCAGGCAACATTTTGTTGAGAGCTGTGTTTTGAGTTACAACTCAAGGGCAAAGACTTTCCGAGTCTTTGGTCATAAAGCTTATGGACCAAGGCAGAACCGTAACAACAGACAGCTTCTTCACAGCTCTTTCGCTGGCTAATAGACTGCTGCACCGCAACGCAACTCTGCTTGACACCATAAAGTAAAATGGGACTTCCACCTGCAGCTAAAGTCACTTTAATACACAAGCAATTCTCCACGCTAGTGTTTAGATCTGGCAGTGCCATGCCGACGGCATATAAACACGTATACTTACTTGAAACTTTCTTCTTCAGTTGTCCAAACATAAGAAGATCAATTAGGTCTGCAAATGTTTCTCATTATAATTAGTATGAGAACTGCAAACTAATTACTCTAAAATTTCTTGCTCCTTAAAATGAGCATACTGGACCATTAACCTTTATGGTCAGTCATTTCACTTCATAAACAAAAGATGCATCTTCTTTATAGTAAATGGTATTCCTAATTCTGTTAATGCAGTAGAAGAGGCTACACATAATACATCTTTCTTTTTAGAGGAGACTAAACTATAAACAGACACTGTCAGTCAAAAAAGCACAGCATAAAGTCTTAAAATTTTTATCTGACCCTAAGTATAAAAGAGTAATTTCTCTTAGCAGTTCGGCGATAACACTCTACTTAAATTTTATAAATATTTATAATGTTACATGCTAAAATGTCGGAAGAGTACAGCAAAATTTGCTACAAACATGGAAACTAAATTCTGCCAATTGAAAATGCATGTTTAATGAGATGTTTTCATCCCATTAAAAACTAACATTTTGTTTCCTTAACAACTTACAAATCACCATATTAAAAATGTTTGCATATTAATAGAAATTGTAGACAATCGATAGTTAACAAACATGCCCACAGTCACTCAGAGAGGGAAGCATTAGATGACGGGAGCCAAATTTACATTTAGTTTAGTTTCATTTATTAAGTGCAATTCATTATTCTTTGTATAATTATTTCTCTTATTATGAATATGTAAATAGTAGATATCTGCCGAAGACAGTCCAACGCTTTAGCTGTCAGGTTTTACTGCTCAGTCTGGAGTGAAATAATAAATTACAGACTTTGTTATTTAACATTTTATGCTAACATTAACTAGATAGTGTGCCTGTTTGTGACATTTTATGTGCTGTCATAATAAATCAAGTTAATTTTTACTAGCAAATTAAGAGCTAATGGAAAATGTTATCTTTATAACTAAGGTGTTGCTCGTTAATACTCCAAAGAATATAATATTTAGTGAATAACATTGTGGAAATTTTTTTTACCCTACCTCCCTTTCAACATCTTTGGAATTTTGAAAACTGAGTATATTACCATTACATACTTAAAGATATAAAAGTTATGGCTTACCATACAGGCTTTTACCAGCTCATCGGATGTGACACACATACCAGAACAGTACTTTTTAGTCTAAGTTAGAAAGAGGCAGCAAGGCATATACAAAAGGAAAGAAAAGAAAAAAAATAACCGAGAAGTCAACAAAGTATATCATGAAGTTGCACCATGGACTGCAAAATGGGAATATGCAGCAAAAACACGGTACCCCTCCAAGAGGACATGAAATCAGTGCAACCTCATGCATTTAACGGCCTCTGCATGGAGTATACATGTTCACTGAAGAAATACTCGACTGATGTAAATTGAACATCAATCGCATAGTTCTTGTCCTGAATTAAGGTAATAAGGGTGTCTTAGCGATTAAATGGGTCCGTCCCATTGAAATTATATGCTAAGATGGACTTTCAGGAGGCAAACATATATGCACCATCGCTTCAGATCTAGACCGTAAATGCACAAAGTTAAAATGTTAGATGGACCAACCTTGGCGAAATATCGCATCCTTGCTGCATAAAGGCACCAAGCGAAAACCAGAGACTATTAAATATCCCAAATTCATTTGTTGATTCGTTACTTTGGATTTGTCCATCTTCGTACTCCTCTGTGTGCCACTCATAGGGGCTGAATCGGCTGACCAGGAACAGAACCACACTGACCCCAATGTAGGCAAAAACGATGCACATCCAAATTTCATATGCCAGAGGATCTAAGAAGGAGAAAACCCCTGGCTTGGATTTTTGAGGTTTCTTAATCATGATGGAGATCCCCAAGCTCATGAATGGCTTTGAAAAGTCAATTACTTCTTCTCGAACCAGAGTAATAGTTAATGGTGCAACCGCTATATCGGCTTTCTGGAAACAGAATGGAAGAGACATGAAATCAAACTGTGTTCTATAATTTAAAATATATTAAGTGTCATATCCAACAGCTAAATAGAATGTCATGTACTGTGACTTAAATATTACAAACATTTGTTTGTTCCATAACAAACTTAGTAACGAAACAGGTAATGAAACAGGTGGATCTATGATCGGAAAATGTAATGAATTTTCTGAATAAATCAGGCAATAAGCTTTTGATTAAGACCAAGATTCTAGTCCCATTAGATCCCTAGTATTCATGTGACTGATGGACAGTTATTAGCATTTTATATAGATAGAGATTAATAACAGGATAGAACTATTTACTATGCTATTCCTTTTATTAAATGTTTGTATATTTTCTTTCATGGCTATCTATCTATCTATCTATCTATCTATCTATCTATCTATCTATCTATCTATCTATCTATCTATCTATCTATCTATCTATCTATCTATCTATCTATCTATCTATTCTTACATATATATATATATATATATATATATATAAATATGCCTTGTGTGAGTATATATTGTCACGGATGGCCAGGGGTCCTCCCTGGCCGTGATGCCAGATGGATGGAAGAACTGGTGGAGAGAGCATGATCAGAGCATTACCTCCTCCGGGTCACTAGAGGGCAGTTCCTCTGGGTTGTTGGGGCACCATGGATTCCCTAATGGCCAGCTGGAAGTTGGAGTTCACTATAGCCCTGTTGGGTTCCTTGGTACCACCAGGGGGAGCTGCAGAAGCTGCAGAGTCCTACTTTGGGTATTTCACCATTCCTGGGAGTGACTCCAGACCTCACTAACGAACCATCTGGAGAACTCCCAGGTTCAGCTTAAAAGGAGCTGCCTGCCTTCATTGCAGGAGCCGGAGTCGGGAGGAAAGGAGACAAAGCTTGCTGGGAGGAGTGGAGGTGGAAGACGAAGAGAAAGAGAGAAGAAAAGAAAGTTCTGTGTGTTGTGTTCAAGTGCTATTTGTGCTTATGTTACTGTGCAGGTGGTGAACAAGGAATAGTGTTTCCCACTTTAAATAAAAAACGTGTGTACCGAATGTGAATACTGTGTAGGGTTTGAGGGGCTGTGCACCCCCTGTAGGCTGCTATATATACTGTATATATATATATATACATATATATATATATATATATGGTTGAAAATAGTTTACTGTCAAATAAATGCAAAGAGTACACGACACGTGTTTCGCCCTCATTCTGGGCTCATCAGGTGTACACACTCAACTGCACTCCCTCTCGGGAACCGAACCTCGGACGTCAGCGCCAGAGGCGATGCCCCTAACGCTGACGTCCGAGGTTCGATTCCCGAGAGGGAGTGCAGTTGAGTGTGTACACCTGATGAGCCCAGAATGAGGGCGAAACACGTGTCACGTACTCTTTGCATTTATTTGACAGTAAACTATTTTCAACCATTCTATGATCTGCTCCTCACAAACTGAGGGCACCATGGCGGATGTTAGCAGATTGCTGGCCAACCACAAGCGTTACCTGGTAGGTAACCACCCATACAATCAGATTGTGACACAGACTACGAATGCCGTGAATATATATATATATATATATATATATATATATACACACAGTATTGTGTATATGTGTGTGTGTGTGTTTGTGTGTGTGTATGTATGTGTATATATATATATATATATATATATATATATATATATATATATATATATATATATACAGTATATTTATATATATATGTATGTAAGTATAGATAAATATAAAGTTAGATAGATATAAAAGAAAATATATACATATATGAATTTGTGGTACAAATCTGAATGCATCTACCTCAGAATTTTTAAAAGGTTTTTCTCTTACCCCATACACAAGTTCCCCAACCATTCCATTCCAAATTTTGGTCTCAGGATCCCTGGCTCCATACTTCCCATCTGGCACTATGGAGAGTTTATATTTAAAACCACAATGCCGAGCTATTTCTGCAGCCAGATCCACACAATAGCCTTCATACATTTCATTGCCTTCAAACATTTCATAGTTTTTTTTCAGCATGACATATGGTGCTTCCTGCCAAAAAATAGAAACAGAATTGGTTTTGAACAAAAAAATAATGCTCTGTTAGGCATGCTACACATTTTGTTAATAAGTATAGTGTTGAGTGTAATTTGTGAAGGAAAGTTAAAAAAAATTAATACATTTAAAATTTTCACCTAAACACTTTTCCAAAGCAACTATTAAAATGCCAAAAAAAAACCAACATAAAAGCAAAGATGGCATTGGGAAAAAAATGTAAATGCCAGCTTCACTGTTAATTAACAAACTAGTAGTTAACCCTGATTTTGGCATTTCAACATTATTTTATGTACATTTTGTTACTAGATAATCATGCTAATGCAATTTTCTATATTATGAGGATTTAGAATATTATGTAAATATATTATGGGCAGCCCTAATTTTCAAAGAAACTTGAATATGAAGCCTAATTAACATAATGTTCATTAGGTAATTTACATTAAGAAAAAGAACTTTAATGCACCAAAAGACTTGGTAAATGACACTGAAAGTGCATTCAGGCTCTGTGCCACAGAAAATGATAAATCAGAAAAATGTCACAAAATACCGAGTGATATAAAATAATTCATACTGAGATCTGAGAGAAGGTTAAGTTGGAAAAAGTCTGCTTGTTAAAGCAAATAGTCTGCTCCTCCAAATGTGGTTGAATCTCAATATAAAGTACTTGCTGTGCTATGCTGTTGCCCAGGAAATGTCATCAGACTCTGGGCCGGTGTTATAGCGCCATTGGTTAATTGAATGTATAAGGAGGGCTGCGTAACTAACTTAGCACTTTTCTGCATATAATATTTGTATTTTTTTAAACCAAGGGCTAATATTATTGTCAGGCAATGTGGTGCTGTTAAGGCCTTGGACTTAGAACTTCAAATCCTGACGTTGTGGGTTCAAATCCAATAAGTGATACTGTGTGACCATGAGCAAATCACTTCACTTGCCTGTATTCCAAATGGAAAAACAAAACAAATGTAACCAATCATATCATAAATCTTGTCAGTCACCTTATTAAAGTCATCAGTAAAATCTTAATACATAATTCGCCTGCCCCCTCACTCACTCACGTCCGTCCGAAGCCGAATGCGCAGTCACCTTCTGCGCATGTCCGAAGCCGAATGCGCAGTCGCCTTCTGCGCAGCTGCCCGAAAAACCTTACGAGACCGACATCCAACCCCAACATCGCAGCAGGCGGCGGATTTACGGCCGCAAAAATTCAAAGAGAAAGGCGACTTCGATTAAAGCTCTAGAGGCCTGAAAGGAGATTTCAACTACAGCTCGAGGCCTAATTACGCATTCTGATTCAATTACGCATTCATTCAGTACACCTATATCAGGTTTGTGGTGCTTATACTTATTACTATTCCATATTGTACTGGAACATTCATCATTCAATATTATACTATAGGCCTGGAAAATTCATCAACTAACAGTACAAGCCTGTACAGTAATGAGTAAAGAGGACTACAATCATTACAAAACAACTTCTTCGTTACTTATCATTTGTTCTTCATACACTGCTGACACAAACTCGTGCCCATTTCCTCTTACGTTGTCGAAACTGGCTCTTTGTCTAGTAATAAATAATAATAATATAAGGTCACTGGAACCGCTAACTCTCGAACCTGCTACACACAATTGTCCACAAGTAAAACATTCCTGACAAAGATCAGTTCCTGCTTTTTCTAGTTACTTGGCTTTTGCTGATTGCAAAACACAATTTTTTAGGAAAATGTATTTTTTTGAATTGAAGTTTTATTATCATTAGTATGTTTATGATTGACATTTGTTTACATCATTCATTTAAGTTATTTGTTTTCATGATTTTCATCAGATGTATGTGACTGTCCTTTAAAGTCCACAGGTGCAAATGTGTATGTAAAGAATTCTGGAGAGCGGAGGTGTGAGAGAGGACATGCAGGTGATGGGTGTAACAGAACAAGATGCAGAGGACAAAAAGATATGGAAGAAGATGATCTGCTGTGGCAACCCCTTATGGGAGCAGCCGAAAGAAGAAGAAGAAGAAGGAGGTGTGAGGCATACCCGTTCAAAGTCAGCAAACACACATGTAAGAGAAAACAACTTCAGAGGATGGGGTGTGGGTCCCCTTTCAAAGTCCGTATATACAAATGTATATTACAATGAAGTAGCTCCTGGGGGAGCCGTTAAGTTTAAAACTGATGGTGCCTCTGTTTCAGGGGCATTTCTAGGATTTGCAGGCATCAGGATCTTAGCCCCTCTGTAATTGTTATGTGTGATCTTATGTACAGTATATATAAAATTGAGGTCTCTCTGGGTTTTACACATGTTCATATAATGGCGTAACATTGATTAGGGTCTACATTGTATATGATGGACAAAAAGATCAGGGACTTACCACTGTTGATAATGTATACAATCGAAAAAGATCAGGGGCTGGTCACAATAAATCAGGGGCTTAAGCCTCTAAAATCCTGACCTCCATCCTGATGCCTGTGCATCAGACCCAAATTGTCTTGGATGTGAGGACACCTTTTCCACCTTGATCTCTCTCTCCCTGCATTTTTGCTCCTAGCGAAGCAACACCTACACTCATAGCCACTGTGCCTGACACCTTCACTGGAGCTTTATAGTACTTGTTAACCACTGAGCTTCGCATCTTCCTTGAGCTTCACTGAACTTTCTCCTTCCATTTCAGATCTTACTGTACATGCTAAAAGTGATCACATCTCTTTTTTTCTGTCCAGGACACTGGGCGTTCTTCAGTTGTCTGCACACCATATTGGTTAGTGCTGCTGTCTGGCCTATCAATTACTTCATTTGCATAAAGCCTGCTCTTAGTAAAGTGCAGAGCAGTACACTAGCATAAATTAGCATTAATAAACTTCAACAAAAAAAATAAAACGGGTCAGCTAATGTTCTTTTTTCTGTAACATCACCAAATTTCAATTAAATATGTCAAATCATTTTTGAGATTTTGGGGTGTTTAGTTTTTCAGTTGGAGGGGGGTGGTTACCCCTAAATATTGAAATATCAATACATCCTTTCTTAGCAGACACCTACTGCCCTAGGTGTACCATCATGACAAATTTCAGCTTTTTAAATAATGGTAAATTGTGCTTTTGTTGATGAATGACTGAGTTAGTCAGTTAGTCAACTTTGCATTATACATTTATAGATTTAGCTTGCCAGCGTGGTCCACATCATCAGACTTGAGAGTTTCTCCATCTCATAAACAGCTGCCCTCTTGGGATTTTCAGTCACTATATGTTCTGGAGTTGACAGAACATTATGTGATAAAAATCCAGTGAGGACCAGATGTGTAGGCAACCATACCTTGTTAATAAGTCAGAAGAGAATGACTAGCTTTGTTCGAGGGCACAGAATGGTCACAAATCCTCAAATAACAGCTCTTTACGAACATTGGAGTACAGAAGAGCATATCAAACCACATAACACTTTGAATTCTGAAGTAGCAGACAACCTGCCAAGGCCTGAATCTATAACCCTAATTGTTTTCATATCTGCGTTCCTTTTAAATGCTAATTTTCGAAATCACTGAAAATATGGCAGACTTCATATTGATTTATTGTGCCGCTCAGAGTATACAGAGCTACTGAGAGTATAATGAATGTTAATCTTACTCTTCCATAAGGTTTGTTTATTTTTTTTTTAATATCAAAGATCAAAAAATGTCTACATAGTATAAATTTGCCTTATCTTTAGTGGAAAAGATGTTTAGCATGGAAGCTGACCGGGTTATAGATAGTCAGTCAGTCATCAGTCATTGTCCAACCTGCTATATCCTAACACAGGGTCACGGGGGTCTGCTGGAGCGAATCCCAGCCAACACAGGGCACAAGGCAGGAACAAATCCCTGGGCAGGGCGTCAGCCCACCGCAGGACACACACACACACACCCTCACACCAAGCACACACTAGGGACAATTTAGGATCGCCAATGCACCTAACCTGGATGTTTTTGGACTGTGGGAGGAAACTGGAGCACCCGGAGAAAACCCATGCAGACATGGGGAGAACATGCAAACTCCACGCAGGGAAGACCCAGGATAAAAATTCTACAGTAGAATGAGTTCATTTTTCATATTTAAAGATATAAACAACAGAAATTATGACATAATTTGACTTCACAGTGACTACTGCAGCCAGAAGAAGGACTGAGTTCAGTTAATAACATTTGCAAAATGGTTTTTATTGTGGTGTCAAATTTTGTATACAAATTGATAAATATTTTGTATGTCTTTATTTGTAACTTAGACAAAGCAAATGTAATATTAGTGTTTCATTAGTGAGAAGCATTCATGTTTACCCATAGGGCTAAGATAGGATAGTGAATTTTATGACAGGGTCGGGGCGTAAACCAAGTTTGGCAAGTGATTGTCTGCAGGACTGTCTCAATGAACCCCCACAGGAAAGTCAAATCACCGAGCTGGCAAGTATCAGCTCAACAAATGGTATTGGGGGTAGGTGTGAAACCATTGTGTCACACCAGAATTCTATTGGTCTAAAGTTGCCTGTTTGGTTTAAAATCAAAACCCATTAAGCACCACAACGCCCTGTAGGGTTTGGACAGAGAATTTATAAATTTGCTTGCTTTACTTCTCCCTCTCTCTTACAAACATCACCATGAAGAAGCAACTCTCTGTCACACCATTGCCATGAGAAGCACAACTCGGCAGCCATATTGAGACAGGCATGTGGCCTGTTCTGAAGAAAGCTGACCACAGATGATGCCTTAACTAGAGACATTTTAAGTAAGAAACGAGTCTGTGTGCCGCCTGAAACTACACATCAGCATTTATCAGGTTGTATGGTTGCCAATATTCGTTTGTACTTTTGTTTATTGTTATTATTTATTAATATTATCGATAATACATTATTTAAAGTGTAACTTAACTCCTGCTTGTCTTTTACTACACCTAAATTGCCTGAGGTTATAAATGTAGAAGGGAAGGTGGGGAGAACTTATATGGTACAATAACTTATAAAAAGTGGTAAGTCTGGGAGATATGAGGCATTCTGACAAAGGCTACATATTAATAGTACAAAAGGGAAAAGTAGAGTAATACAGAACTCTACCAAGACAAAACAGTTTTTGAGGGTAAAGAAGCTTCAGTGACTGCAAGGAGCAGTTAATTCTTATAACTATAAGTATAAAATATTAATTATAACAGTATGTAAGATTCCTTTATTTAAAATTCTGAAATACGGTTCATTGAGCTAGATTCCCCAATAGACATTTAACAACCGTATATTGACTCTGGGTGCTATATTATTCCTTGGTGGTGAAGCAGGAAGAAGATGATGATGCATTTCTATAGCCCTTTACAAGACTCTTAATGTGCTTTACATAGAAAGGGGGGAGACACTTCAACCACCTCCATTGTGCAGCATCTACCTGGAGGATGCGACAGCAACCATTTTGTGCCAGTACGCTCACCACACATTAGTTATTAGATGGTGAAGAGATGAGAGAGACAGAAGCCGAGTCCAAATACAAAACACTCAGTTTACTAGTTTATCTACAGTACATCTCTATCTTTATCTATGGTGGCCAAAAGAATGAGATAACAAGTACAAGTGGCCAAAATGAGGTTTCTTCCTAGGGGCTAACACAACATGATAGGGTGAGAATCTCAGCAATTCTGGGGAACTTCAGAGTAGAGTCGCTGGTCATCCACATCCAGAGAAGCCAGTTGAAATGGTTTGTGCATGTCATAAGGATGCCCCCCCCCCCCAAAGGTGGTTCCCCCTTGAACTGCTCCGGACATGTCACACTGGGCAAACCCATCTCTCAGCTTGGGAATGCCTGAGAATTACCGTTGGGGGCAGGGCAATCTGGGCAATCCTCACCAGGAAAAGCAAGTTCAGGAAATGAATGAATAAATGAACGAATTCCTTAAAAAATCCAAATTACAAGTGATTTTCAAAAAGTTTCTGCACTTTTTTTTAACTCTATTTATTAAGAATTTCAAAAACAAATGACATCACTTTTCTACATAGTCACCTTCCTGTGCGATGTAATTTTCCCAGTGTGGTACCAACTTTTAATGGCATCAGCAAAAAATGTTTTTGGTTGAACGAGTAGCCACTGATGCGCTGCTACTTTCACATCATCGTGGCTGTAGCTGGACGTTCGGAGCGCTCTACATCCGTCACACTAGTACAGTTATTTTCAAACATTTCAATCCACTCATAGATGACTCTACGAGAGAGAACTTTATCCCCATGCTAAGCACACATGCAGAGATGAAATTGTGCTCCTGGCACACCTTCTGTCCACAAAAAGCATATGACAGAACGCTGTTCCTCTTTGGTGCAATTTGTAAGTTTCACAGCCATCTTAACCACAGGGTGACAACCCTTATACTAAACTACAAGGGCAGCCAGGTAGCCAGACAGAACTAGTCACATGACACTCTCAGACATGACCAATCACTAACTCCTCCTGCCTTCACCGTTTCCAATGAAAATATAAAAGTGCGGAAACTTTTTGAACGTTCCTCGTATTAGATGTATAAAACAAAATAAAATAGGAGCGGACTTGATGATAAGGTGTGAGTGATATAAAGTGGTATTAATATAAAGTAGCCTTAATGATAACTTACCAAAATGGTGGTGACAATTACTGTCTTATTTTCCATTCCTGTCGTGTCATTCCCACCTTGAAAGTCCGTTGCTGTAACAACCATTTTGTCAACCTCATTCCAATATCCAATCTTTAAAAAAAGGAACATGAAACAAATTCTTTCAGAGATTATTTCTGTTTTAATTTATAATTCCAATACTTTACTGCTGGCCATCTACCTAACAGTAGTATTCATTCTGAAAACTCTAAAAGGCAAAACCTTAGATAAGATGCCAGGATAGCATATTCCAGAATATCAGAAAAACTTCAATACGTTTATTTTGTAATCTTCTCTTTTTCTATTTAGGGTGTCATGCATGCCAGAGTCTTGTCCAGAAGAATGATTTTCAAGTCTGGCATCAACTGAAGAAGGGGCACCCGTTCACTGTTTTGGCACACTCACTCACATGTCCACATTTACTTATCTTGGTCTCGTTTAAAGTTGAAAAATAATCTAACATGTGTGTTTTTGAGGGATAAAAGAAACTGGAGTATATGAAGAATATACTGTATGTAAAACATGTAGGGGAACGTGGGGAGAACCGGTATACTCCGCAATGAAAGTGACTAGGTGCCTCAAAATGTGCAGTAGAGTCTTGCTGGAGACCTCCAGTGAAAGACCCCTCAATGACTCCTCCACAAATGCGCATGTCGCACTAGATACTTCCATTCTTCTCCTGTCCTCTGTTGTACAATGTGGCTATGATCTCTGATCAACCTTGCCACTTTCGTGCTCTCCCCCTGTGATCTGCCAAAAAACACCCTCATCTTCCTCGTGGGGTTGCTATTAATTTCCTCTTTTGAAAGTCTCTGCCTGCATTGTTGGATCTTACTGCAATCAGGCATTTAGTTCTGTCCATCTGCACGGTAATTGGCTGGCTGGTACAATACTAGAATATTTCTGTGTAGCAATGTTACAATTTAATATCTGCAAAATACTCTAAAGGTTAAATGTACAGTACTGTGATTATTTCTGTGAAAAGATGCCATAGTCCTGTGGGCTGGAGTAACCACAGAGGGTCTGCCACTGCAGCTAGAGATGATTTTTTTCATTAAATTTTGTAGCAGTCTTTGTCAATCAATTCTTTAGTGTTTCTTAAGAAAACATTAAATTGGCAAACTTAACAATGCAAGTTTTACTTGCTGTAACATTGTGTGATGGGAATACTATACCTCAGGTCAGGTAAGGTTAGGGAGCGTAACCCCAATCACATGCCAAAACAGCTTGGGATCCCAGTTGGCAACCCTACAGACAGACATACAGTCCAATCCTACCCTCCAGAAATGACCCTCTATCTGCTGCAGCCAGGTGTTACATGGGCGTCCCCTTGGCCTGGTCCAGCAGCTCTGGTCCTCAACAATGAGGATCCTGCAAGCTGGAACACCCTTGGGGAATCATTCCATAGGGCCGTAGTGCCGTAACTGATGCTCCCTCACAATGCAGGTAATGTGGCTCATTCAAGACTTCATAAAGTCAAACCAGCGCTACCCAAGGATTCTCCAAAGAGGCACAGTATTGAAGGAATCCAGTCTTCGTCTCAGGTCACTGGACAGAATTCAGTCTCGCAACCATATAGCAAAACAGGAAGCACCAGAACTCTAAAGACTTGGACTTTTGTCCTTTTACAAAGCGATCAGGAGCGCCACACATCCCTTTCCAGCGACCTCACGACACCCCATGCTCTCCCAGTCCACCTACAGACTTCATACCAGAGACACGAATGTCACTCTGAGGTAAGTAAACCTCTTGCCGTGGTTGACACTGTCTCCGCAGACAGACACATGATTGGTGGCTGTGCCCAAGAGGTCATTAAAGGCCTGGATCTTAGTTTTTCTCCAGGACACTCACAAGCCCAGGACATTTAGACTCCTCACTCAGTCTCTCAAAAGCCCCAGTCAGAGCCTCCATTGACTCCGCGAAGATCACAGTATCATTGGCAGAGTCAAGATCAGTGAATCTTTCTTCGCCAACAGATGCCCTACAGCCGCTGGACTCCATGACCCTGCCCATCACCCAGTCCATGCAAGCATTGAACAGAGTAGGAGCAAAAACACACTGCTCTCGAACCTCAGAATCAACTGGGAACAACGCAGAGGTAATACTATAGTATGTATTAAATTGTGATATCATACTTTTAGATATTTGCTGGTTAAACACACAGGCAACAGAACTAATTTTAAGATTTCCGGTAGGGTAAAAATGCAGAAACAAAAAAAATATCTTTTGTTATTGAAGTTGTAGGCTTTTTTAGAAAAATAAGAGTCACATTTATTTATTTGCTTATGCTCAGCATCCATATCTGTCTACACATGCACACCTCACCTTATGCCAAGACTTTTCACTTCACACCTCCAACCACAGGCCCCTGAGTGGTGTCATAGAGTCTTGCGGCAGAGGAAGTCACAGGGAGGTCTGTCACTGGAGGTCTGCAGCGACGCCTTTCTTGATATGCGAGGCAGCCGTGATAATTACTGCGCCAAGATAGCACTGCACCTTAAAGTATTTCTAAACTCCAGTTTAGGGCCATGACCTATCTTGTCAGCATGCATACAAATGTAGGATGGGGCACTAATTTATTGCAAGGTTTACTACCTTTTAAAAATTTTTGCATTTGTCTTTGCCGCTTCTGTGTAAGACTGCCTGCGTGGATTCTCCCCTATTGCTCTATTACGCATCCATTTCTTAAACAGCATTTCTTACTTTTGTTCTACTGGATGCCCACCTTCCTGAAATCTGAATCCAATCAATTCTTGTGAAAACAGGCAAATAGCAGGCTGCAACTTGAACGAAGTCACAGAGACCTCATGCGCTTTTCATTTACATGCACTCACCAGAAAAGCAAAGCTTTGTGAGTCAATATAATTTTTGAACCATGAGCTGTTACTCATGTGAAATGAATCACAAGCTCCCTACTTGGTTCAAATATAATGAAACAATAATCTCTGAGGAGAAACTCAAAAATCCACCCACTTGAAATTATAAAAATATTCTGGAGGGAAAAAAAATCTATACAAAAAATCTATACATATTGTGAAAAGAAAATGATGAATACCTGTCTGTTGAAACAATATGCACTGCTTTACCTTACGTGGGCCACTGTTTTTTAATTCCATAATATTGATTGTGTAGTTGATTCGCCTTCCATATTGATCAAATTGAATATTCCCAGTTAGGCCTTCCACATGGACCTAAAGGATGATATACAACATAGCAGTAAATCATGTCTATGAACGCCATCTTCCTTAGAACTATCAAGATTTGCCATAAAGTTGTTTCAAGACGAAAAGCATGTCACCGGTAGACTTATATACAGTAATAACACAGGTTTTGCACCTAACAAATATGACACTTGTTACCTTATGCAGAGACTACTTATAGAGTCTGCCTTTTTTAGCATAACAGATCACCTGTTTCAACGCTCTTTCAATTTCGACGCCTTGAGACCATGGAACCGCTGGATTTGCAAGACAGTCCCCAGCATTGCCTCTCCTGGAGATATCAATCCTCTGTTTGCGGAGGTAACGGAAAGCTTCGGTCATCACTTGAACAGCATCGTAGGTCAAAGCAGATGTGTACTAGGAATAAAAAACATATAATAATATAGATGAATCCCTAAAAAAAAGTTCTAATCCTGATAAGGTTAATTTTTATGTACTACATATGAGGTGTCACAATTGAATTACCAGAATGGCCATGTAGTGTTGCCCTTGCTACAAAATGTTATTGAAATGTAGGAGCTGTAAAAAGTGGTGTAGGGTGAGAATGCTATATCAAAATGAAGTGTATTTGAGTGGCATAAGAGGTACAAGTTCGCATACCAGGAGAAGGTGGGAGCGGAAGATGCCATCATCTATATGCTATACCGATACCTCTCCCACTTGGACAGAGGCAGTGGTGCTGTAAGAATTATGTTTCTAGACTTCTCTAGCGCCTTCAACACAATCCAACCTCTGCTACTTAGGGACAAGCTGACAGAGACGGGAGTAGATTCATACCTGGTGGCATGGATCGTGGACTGTCTTACAAACAGACCTCAGTATGTGTGTCTCGGGAACTGCAGGTCTGACATTGTGGTCAGCAACACATGAGCGCCGCAGAGGACTGTTCTTTCTCCGGTCCTTATTGTCTGTTTTTACCTGCATTTTTATTACTCTTTAATTTAATATTGTTTTTTTGTATCAGTATGCTGCTGCTGGAGTATGTGAATTTCCCCTTGGGATTAATAAAGTATCGATCTATCTATCTATTGTAGCAGTAGAGGCTCTTATCGACCTCTTGAACCCTCAGGTACCACGCCAAACACCAGGTAAAAGTCCAAGACTCTTTATTTTTATAATAATACACTGCACCAAGCACCCTCCACTCCACACTACTCATATAATCAATAAACCAAATACAAATACCAATCCTCCTCTCCCAGACACTTTGCCACCCTACCTCCCAGCTCAGCTCAATGTCTGGGCTTTCCCAGAGTCCTTTTATACCCCCTGACCCGGAGGTGTTCCTGCCTAACAGTCCACAAGTCCTTATTACTTCTGGGTCAGGGTAAAAGTCCTTTTCTTCAACCTGGAAGTACGTCATTTCTCCTGTTCATGTGACCAGGACGTACTTCCAGGTTATAGGGCACATTACAGTCCAACAGCCTCCCTACAGCGACTCCTGGTGGCCCCCATGGTATCCAGCAAGGCTATGCATACAAACTACAAAGTCCATGAGGCCCTGCTGGAATTCGGGGAACTTCCATGCTGGCGGCCTGGGGGTGAGGGCCGGAATATTTAGCCGGATATCCACCACACTATCTATCTATCAATGCCCCAAGCTATGATGTGCTCAGTGGTCATAACTTCCTGGCTAGGAAATTGATTACCAAATTGAATCATCCATCCTATTATCCTGACTTTTGAAAAGCTCCATGTTATTTCTGACTCTTTCCAAAAATAAAAACCCACATGAAGATTTTCAGATATTTCTGACATACAGTGTAATGTGGCAAAGGAGCTGAAGGGTATTCCAGAAACCCTCCGAGAGCAACTTCTCCCAGCCATTCCAAGAACAGTTTGGTGACCAACAATGCCTTTTCCAGCATGATGGAGCACCGGGCCATAAGGCAAAAGTGATAACTAAGTGGATCGGGGGAACAAAACATCAAAGTTTTGGGTCCATGGCCAGGAAACTCCTCAGACCTTAATCCCATTGAGAACTTGCGGTCAATCCTCAAGAAGCAGGGTGGGCAAACAAAAACCCACCAATTCTGACAAACTCCAAGCATTGATTATGCAAGTGTGGGCCAGAAATTGATTGACAGCATGCCAGGGCGAATTGGCGAGGTCTTGAAAAAGATGGGCCAACACTGCAAATATTGACTCTTTGCATAAATGTCATGTAATTGTCACTAAAAGCCTTTGAAGCGTATGAAATGCTTGTAATTCTACTTTAGTATACCATAGAAACATCTGACAGAAAGATCTAAAAACACTGAAGCAGCAAACTTTGTGAAAACCAACACTTGTGTCATTCTCAAAACTTTTGACCATGACTGTATATATACCAGTCTGTCTTATGTCCAGATCAACTTATGACTGGTCTTTCTGAACCAAATGTGATCATACGTCAATGAGTACTTGTACTAATCTTGAGCGTGCACTTATTATAACGCTAGTCATCGGTTGTTCTGTCTTGGCTTATTTTTCTTGTATCTGTACAACAATGTTTTGTGGTTTTTAACTTTCCTACTGCAAGCAAACTTCTCTCTGGGATAATAAAGTATACCTACTCCTTACCCCAACAGAAATACGGACTTGAGGAGAATGAATACTTAAGCCAGCATTTCTCAACCTTTAAGTATTTGCGACCTGAGTTTTCATAACAGTTTTAATCATGCCCCCCTAATGTTTTTTTGAAAGGAGCCCACTAATACCAATTTGTTCTTTTTTAATTAATGATATATCATAGATGCATATTTTATTATACCTACTTAACTTTTATCGACATTTATCTAACTCTATATTTATTTTTCTAGTATCAGAATGTAGTTTAAGTTAATTTGCTTTGGTTTCAATAGATGTATTTTTCATATTTTTGATTCTTGTTTTCTTTTTTTCACATCTTCGCGCCCCCCTTTTTGTTACTTCGCACCCCCCTAGGGGGGCCCTCCCCACAGTTTGAGAACCACTGACTTAAGCAATCAATTATTTTGTGTTTTAGTTTATAATCATTACAGCCCACTTTGCAGAAATCTGTTTTCACTTTGACACTAAGGAGTCTTTTTTCTGGTGATCATTGTCAAAAAAGCCAAATTCAATCCACTGTGATTCAATGTTGTGTAACAATAAAATGGGAACACTTCCAAGGGGGTGAATACTTTTTGACGAGCACCATATGCCAACATATTTAACTAGAAGATGTTCATTTAAAGACTTACTCTGATTCTGCTGTCAGCTCCTGGATATTCCTTCTCTTCCAAGGCCTCCCAACGCTGGTTGAATTTTGAAACACTGGGGTCATCAAAATCGACAATCTGAAACCCTGACACATTTGCTCCACCGTACTGGATTTTGGAAAGATCTCCATCTACAAAGCCCTGGAAGAAAGAAAACCAGAATTACACAATTGCCTTATTGTAATTAACTATAATTACCTGTAATTAATTGTAATTGTAATTAACTGTAATTAATTAACACACGTTTCATCAATGGGTATAGTATACTAATACCATAGAACCACAGATATCTTAACGAAAGTTGAGGAGATTTGGGTATATTGTGAAGGTGATGTTGTTCACCATCCAGAGAAAAGAAAGTGTACCAGACATGGCCCAGTGGGACAAGACTGAAGGACGGACATGGGACACATGGAAGTTTTAATGTCTCTTCATTGTTCTGAGAGTACCTGGGTATTCCTGAAGAAGCGCTGGATGAGGATGGTAAGGACAGTGAGGCCTGGTGTTAGCCCAGCTTATCTTGTTGCTACTGTGACCCTTACTACCAAAAATGGAATGAAAATGATGATAACAAACCTTTATTTAATGTAGTTATAAAACACATAGAAATGCACAGATTTGCAGCAGCAGCAATCTTTGAGCTGACACTGGGACGTCATGGTTGTTCTTTTCAGAAGTCAATGCAGGTGTAAGGGCAGGTGCAAAGTTATTATAACACAGACAGGTAGGTGGCTTTGCAAGTTTTACTTTGGGTGACAATTTAACAGTTGCTGTTTTTTATCTGATTGTAACACTTTATGATCATTTTTTGACAAAAATGTCTATCGAATTGGACACTAATTCTGTTTTTGTTATCCATTTTTTGTTGTACATTTTTTCTATTATGTGGTTGAAGACAGTGGGAACCTACTATTACAATATATGCTCACATATAAGTTGGGTCTTGAAACCCGAAGAATCGATCATAAAATCAGACCCCGACTTATACGCCCGTTCTGAAATGTGACACTTAAATTTTTGTTTTTATATCTTCTTGCCTCCTCCAATCTCGCATCAGTTTTTCAGATGCATCATATTTTGTTGCAGCAGCGCAGTTACCAATTTCTTTTGCTACTTCAACTATGTTTAAATTAAAACCAGCTTCATATTTTCTTGTGATCGAACTCTCCATTGTAGATAAGGAATGTTCTTACGATAAAGGTGTATGAGGGTGTGAGATACAAAAAACACAAAACAGTACAAACGTTGCTTCAGAATAATTTGGGTATTACGGTGTGGTCACGTAGGTACAGTAGAGATAGAGAGAGAGGTTAGGAGCACACGCTGATACAGCGCATTGCTGCACCCACATACAAATAAAAGGCTGTGTGCTCTGTGGTTTCTGCATTTAACTTATACGACCGACATTATACAATACCAGACATCATACTGTAAAATCAACTTATCTGCGAGTATATATGGAAATTTATCATTTTATTTTTTGCTTGGACAAGAAGGTGCCTATGTTTGATTTGCCATCTATCACTCTCGTCTTGTTTTTCTTTTTGGATCCAGTTCTTTCCTTTGTTGTGATCACTGAGCACTCTTTGACATTTGACTTACTGCCGAAGAACTGATGGGGTATGACCTGGGTGAACAGAAAATGTCTGTCCCACCGCTTCTTTTGGAATTACCTGCTCACTTCTGGTTCACTCCAGTTTGTCCGCATAGGAGAGGATGCTGGACGTGGGGAAAGCATGGTTGTTTTTTTCGTGAGAATCTGATTTCATCTGGCTTTGTATTTCTGGGACAGAAGTGTTTTGGCCAAGTGCGGTTCAGATTGTCACCATGTTGTTTCCTGGTGGTCTCTGGAGCCTGCATATTCCATGGTTATGGAAGAGTCTTCCAGTGACTTTGAGATCAGCGGAATCTGTTGAAATATTCGGATGTCAACTTGGGACACATTTGTTCAGACTGGCATTTGAGTAGTGCTGTCATTTGTGGGTGTTTTTGTATTGTTGTTGCCCTGTATTTTGTTTTATTATTTCAGTTTATTCTCTGTTTTATTGTTCAGTGCTTTCTGACTTTTAATCTGTGATAGGCGCTTTATACATTTTTTTAAAACTTATTTACCTATTAGTATTACACTCAGTGTCATAATAATGATGGTTTTGTCATAATTATAATTAATGATGTATGCTGAGAATTTGTGAAAAAGGTGGTGTGAATAATATGGTGGTTATTCAGGATTAACCCTCATCTAATGAGAATAATGAAAGATTTTAAGACAAACCCTAGTATTATGGCTTTTAATGCTGACGAAGACAGCGATTTCTATGACTTTTAAGTGTTAGGATACTGTATTTGTTCTAAAAGAACAAAAAAGAGAGAATTTCTGGGGAAAATCATTTTTATAAGACTGGCATCTTGGACTGTTAGGCTCACAAGGTTTTGTAAATGTTTTAAATTAGCAATTATTATTTTAAAGGATGCAGCTGGCCTGAACTTAACTTTGAAAGGGTGCCATAAGATTATCATATGACAAAGGAACTTCATACTGTCTGCTTTGAAGTATGCTGGCGCTTGTCTCAAATCTGGCCCTGACCTTGCATATAAACACTATGAATATATGCAGGAATTAAGGTTTAGACCATCCCTTAAGAACTTGTGCATGCTTACGAGTTGCATGGCGTCAACTATATGCTAAAGATCCATCCATCCATCCATTTTCCAACCTGCTATATCCTAACTACAGGGTCACGGGGGTCTGCTGGAGCCAATCCCAGCCAAAACAGGGCACAAGGCAGGGACCAATCCCAGGCAGGGTGCCAACCCACCGCAGGACACACACAAACACACCCACACACTAGGGCCAATTTAGAATCGCCAATCCACCTAACCTGCATGTCTTTGGACTGTGGGAGGAAACCGGAGCGCCCGGAGGAAACCCACGCAGACACGGGGAGAACATGCAAACTCCACGCAGGGAGGACCTGGGAAGCGAACCTGGGTCTCCCAACTGCGAGGCAGCAGTGCTACCCACTGCGCCACCGTGCCCCCCCTATGCTAAAGATGTATATTCATATCTATAATTGTTATTGTTGTTATTATATCCATGAATGCAGTGCAGGGTAAAGCTCTTTCATGATTTGCTTTGTTAAATGCATTTATTTATTTGCTGGAGTCCTGAGAGTCTTTGTATATTACTGTAATTTGCGGCACCACCACCCGATCAAAGCACCGTGCTGTGCCTACAATGATGGATTGAAGGCCAGATGTCCACATGACCATCATCATCAAGTTCTTCCACGTGAAGTCTGAAAACTATGAGGACTGATTGAAATCATTTATGTTAGGTAGAATGCCTAGAGGGAGCTGGGTGGTCTCGTGGCCTCGGAACCCCTGCAGATTTTGTTTTTTTCTCCTGCCGTCTGGAGTTTTTTTTTTGTTTTTTGTGTCCTCCGTGGCCATTGAACCTTACTTTTATTATATGTTAATTAGTATTGCCTAATTTTATTTTTATTTTTTGTCTTTTTTCTCTTTCTTCATCTTGTAAAGCACTTTGAGCTACATCATTTGTATGAAAATGTGCTACATAAATACAGTAAATATTGTTGTTGTTGTAATGTCAAAGTGAACTGGAGATAATGAAGAAGAATCTTGCAACAAGATTCTTTCCCTAACACCTATGAACAAACCCTGACTGGACTGTGATCCATGATAAAGGTCACTCACTCACACACACATGTGCACACACACACATACACACACACCGGAGTGGAGCAATTTAGAGCCATCATAAGTGAAAAACAACACAGAGTGGATTTCAGATTTTGGTAAAAGCTGTTGTCTATTATTTGGCACTTAAAATAAGATTTATGTAATTTTAAGATTTGGTGAAGACTAAATAATTTCTAGTTATGTACTATATGCATAAACATAGAATTGACTGTCTGACTGCAGTTAATAGATCATAGAATATATGAACAGATGGCAATAGAATCTTCCCTTCAGTGATTTCATTTGAACACACGGTACATTCTCCCCGTGTCTCCACAAGGTTTTCTTTATGTAAATTGGTTTCCCTCCCAGATCTTTGTACATTAAAATAATAAGTGACTTAAAATTGGCACCCTGTGAGTCAGTATGGGTGTGGGTGTGAATGTGCCTTACGATAAGCTGGCATTCCATTCAGGGCTATTTGCCGATTTCTGTCAGAGGCTTTTAAGGTGCACTCTGACTACCAACCCTAAACAGAGTTAAATGTGTTGGATAATGGATGGACTGCGCATAAATCCACATATATTTTGAAATATTTAAAAATACATAAAACATATAATTAAGAACTATATAGAAATTAATATTTTATGGGATAATAATAATAATAATATTTTACAAATACAAACATACAGTCTATTTGAATGGCTCATGGGGAGGGAATGCCAACATTGGGGGGGAAAGTTGACACAGTCAAGCACTGATGATTTGTAAAATGTATGTATGTATTTATTTATTTAATTTCATAGTGAATAAACTTAAAGACACCTGTCAAAGCATACCTAATATGTGTCCATAGCATGAATACAGTCTGTTTACTTCAATATCAATTGATCAAGTAGATAATAATGAGTAAAAGATTAAGAAACTCTATATAAAAACAATTGATAACTACATGGTTTAATGAATAAAACAAAGTAAAAAACTGCGAATAACATGTATTTTCATTGAATTATAATATTTCTAATTAAATATAATTATTCTTTGACATTGTGTGGGACAGCCGGCATCCTTACCTGGCCAGGATGCCCTCAAGGTGGAAGGACAGGGGGAGACAGCTGACACAACCTAAACAGTGCTACCGTTTCTGTATGGTCTCCCTTTATTTTCAGATTCGCATCTGAATTAATTAACACTGAAATTAATTGCATATCGTTAACAAATTTCATTCACTTGATTGTAATCATTCTGTAGCAATATAATGGTGCACTGAATGGCCTAACTATTCCAACTACCATAGCTTCTTTAGGACTGTTAGAGTACATCACAAATGGAAGGATTAGAAGAAAGTGCGTATTTAGAGGTAATGATGTCTGGCTTCTAAGTCGATTTTGATTTCCAAGAGCTTTCCTCTTGAAGCAGTGTGCTGAACTGATGCCAGCTTTACAAAGGCAGACTTTGAGCAATTGTGCTCTACCTGTTCCTTTGCAAGTTCTGTCCAGCCTCGGGTTTTTAGCCACAGGAGTTTTTCAATGTGAACTTGCACCGAGTCACGTCTTGCATTTACATTTACATCATTTAGCAGACGCTCTTATCCAGAGCGACTTACAACAGTGTTTGTTAGTTTTTTTCGCATACCCCTTGGGGTCAGAGCGCAGGGTCAGCCATTGTACAGTGCCCCCTGGAACAATTACAGGTTAAGGGCCTTGCTCAAGGGCCCAGCAGAGTAGGATCTCTTTTGGCACTGACGGGGATTCGAACCGGCAACCTTCGGGATACCAGCGCAGATCCTTAGCCTCAGAGCCACCACTCCGCCCAAGCTGTACAGGATGGTATTATCCACTTGTCATCTAGATAGATAACATTTCCTTACACTGTGGTTGAACTGCGAACCATCAAAGTGCAATTCACAGCAACGTCTGGTTTTTAAAATGTAATTGGAGTGGTCAACTGCACACACATTGCTATTGCAAAGGCGGTGGACAAGTTACATCAGCCAGAGATGAATCACCAAAATAATGAGCTGGCATTACATCATCTGTAGCAGGAGAGCCTATAAAAACGGCAGTTCTGCACAGTTGCACATGCTTTTTCCAACTAGTGCAGCAAAAGGCAAGCAGTCCTTGTAAGGCTAGCGAGTCACCTCAAAGAGGCACCTGCAGAGAATGAATTTGCTTATGCAAATAGAAAGCAATTCCACTTTATTAATGTGCTACTCTATAGTGCACAGAAAGTGTGTAAGCATGTAGTGTGATGCATAATGTGGCGCACAATCGTGGCTTGACCGTACCTGAAGAAATGCGTTATGACGAACCTGACCCTGACCGACCAAGTGATCAGCCAAATTGGACAGCGTTTCAACTTTGTTTGAATACATTTAGCAGAATGTAAAAACAGGTAATCAAATGCAGCATTTATTTTTTAAGCAATTCATTTAATTTGTGGTCAATATCACATAGTTCAGCCTTTATAGTCCTTAGTTCATTTGGCCACATCTCTTACAGCATGCACTATTACATTTTGTTACTCCAGAACAGCGTCCATCAGCACACAAAATCAGATGGTCGCCCAGCAGTTTCCAAGGCAGAGGTGTGTGTTTGCTGCCAGCGCCCAAAGATGGGCTTGGCACAGTAGCACAATCATCGTGTCCTTGGAATGGGGGTCAATGTTTCTAATATTGTCTGAAACAGAATAAACAGATTGTGGGCTGTGATTTGCCTTTTCACAGCGACTTTGATATCTGGCCACGTCTTTTTTATTTTGGGCACTGTGTGACTGTCTGAATTTGAACTTTCTGAACTTCCACCACACTGTGTCATTCCATAACTTCCTTTTCTTGCTTATACCACTGCTTAAGCCAACAAATAGTATGTTTTTCCTTGCCTCCACTTCACATTTGCTGAAATTCTTCTTTTTTCATTTGCTTTTGCCATTGCCTTTTAACAAAACTTTCAATGGAAGGGGCTATTTATATTAAATTACATACTAAGATATGTAAAATTCTGGGAGGAGTCGGGGTGGGGCTGTAGGTGCATGCACGTGTATTAAATTTCATGTTCATTGGGATTTATAAAGGGGAAGTGAGTGGTACTTGGCATATGCACAGTTTTATGCATCCAGATTTTTTGTGCATACGCACAGTTTTATCTGTATGCCATGTTTTAGTGTGAATTCCACGCACAATGTTATACATGAGGCCCCTGGTAATTTGTTTTCCTACAGATCTTACTTTAAATTCTAAATCACAGACAGAAGTATTTGGAATTAATGAACGAAAACACTTTCAGATAGGAACTAAATGCCTTTCTTCTTGTGTGAATGGCATGAATTCTGCAGAAAGCAACACAATTTATTTTGTGTATTTTTTGCAAAACAAAACATTGAGCTTCAATACGAATACAATTTCATGCAAATCATTTCACTCATCACTAATTTTTGTCAACTGCTCTGAAGAGGTACACAGAAAAGAATTTCATTGTACTCTATAAAGTATACCATATACTATGTACACACATGACAATCAACTTAAACTTAACCTAATTTAAAACCTTTTAATAAATAAATTATGTTTTGTGATCTGGGAGCAACTAGCCCAGACTGCTAGGGCACACGTTCTTGCACGGCCACATTAATACATCTCTTGTTGTTAGAGTCTTGCAAAGCTTTGTCCAACTTATTTTGCCTTGTCAGATTTAGGGTAGGGGATAATAGTCTTATGGCTAGCACTGACACACATACCCTCTATATAGAACCTAAATTTAATTAATTTTGTGGTAACTCTGGGAAAAAAAGACTAAAACAACAAACTTTTATCTTTCATTTAAACCAGGGGTCCTCAATCATGGTCCTAGAGGGACGTTTAGCTTTCATTTAAACCAGGGGTCCTCAATCACGGTCCTGGAGGGCCACAGTGGCTGCATGTTTTCCTTCCAACTGGTTTCCTAATTAGAACTCAGTCCTTGCTGATAACAAAACTTAGTATTTAACTGTATGCCTTGTTAGTGCTTTCATTCATCCAAGAGAAATTGTAATTGCACTGTAGAGTTTCTTTACCTAAGAGCATCATCCATGTGTTTTGTGGACTACAACAGAATTAAACTTAACGCTCCTTCCAATTCCCCTCCCATTTATTTCTAAACATTCTTTTTAAACACTGACACTTTTAATGGTGCATGTTGGATGGAGAGATGCTGGTTTATTGGTTATCTGCATTTTATTATTAACTAATGGCTGATTAATAAAACTGGCAACAATTAAAATTTTAAATAGAGCTGCTAAAACTAAAATAGACAATTAAGGGTTCTGAATTGTAAAAGCAACATAACTAAAATTAAGCCCAAAATGTATTGCTTTAGTTGTAAATAAATTGGCTCTAATTACAAAATTGGTTGAAGTGGAAACCTGAAGCCACTGTGGCCCTCCAGGACTGTAATTGAGGATCTCTGATCTAAAATGTAATTAAATTTGTCTTTGATGAATGAAAATGCTAACAAGCCATAGAGTTAATCACCAAGTTTCATTATCAGCAAGGACTGAGGTCTAATTGGGAAACTGGCCAGAAGGAAAACCAGTAGCCACTGCGGCCCTCCAGGACCGTTATTGAGGACCCCTGATTTAAACCATCCGGAATATATGTACCTGATGTGTCCATTCAATATTTCTCTTTTTTGAGTCTAAAGGTTTTGTTCCATGAACTGTCATGCTCCGAACCAAAAATGATTATTCTGGTCAAAATGCTTATACAAAACAGTATCCCTTCTCTGGTTTTCCATAAAGAGTTTTTGGTCTCACCAATATATACAGTGTGAGACCGCAGGTCTTACACTGAATTCCATAAATACAGTTTATAGACGGTAGTTGGAATGCCTGTAGAACTCCCTAGATGTTCTTTTATTTTGAAGATTTTTTTTACGTATGAAAGGTACTGACCAAGCACAACTGTTGCTCTTTTTAATGGTACATGAAGCCATGTACCAACAATATCTTTCACATTTTTGTTTTTCCAAAATGCTGTAATAAGTCTAAGAGCTCCCCTCTACAATATACATATTTCATTATTTAATAACTTACCAAATTTGCAATGATATAATGATATCCTTTAACATGCCGCCCAATTGTTATGACCTAAAACCATAGAAAAAAGGAATATAGTCAATAAAAAGACATTCAAACATAATACCCAATGAAAAAAAAAATCACTTTGAACATTTAAAACAACATTCTTCTAAATTTCAAGTGGAGAGTTTACTCTCAAACAATCACTTTGCCATATTCTGGCCCTTCACCATCTGTATTTCACATGTGATAAAATTTGCTGCTACAGGTCAGGTCAGGTTGGGGAGCATGCACTAGTACAGTGTGTTGCCGCACCCACTACACAACAAAACAATTC
This sequence comes from Erpetoichthys calabaricus, assembly GCF_900747795.2. Classification (NCBI taxonomy): domain Eukaryota; kingdom Metazoa; phylum Chordata; class Cladistia; order Polypteriformes; family Polypteridae; genus Erpetoichthys; species Erpetoichthys calabaricus. The sequence continues at coordinate 234,689,714 of NC_041398.2, forward strand.
AGGATCCCGGTTTGCAACCTCCCAGGCAGATACGCGGTCCAGTCCCACCCTCTGGAAATGACCCTCTATCTGCCGCAGCCAGGTGTTACGTGGGTGACCCCTTGGCCTGGTCCAACCACTTGGGTCCCCAACAATGAGGATTTTACGAGCTGGATCACCCTTGGGGAAACACGCCACATGGCCGTAGTGCTGTAACTGATGCTCCCTCTCAATACAGGTAATGTGCCTCATTCAGGACTCCATGAGCAACCGCTCATTCGACACAAAGTCAAACCAACGGTACCCAAGGATTTTCCAGAGAGACACAGTACCAAAGGAGTCCAGTCTTCATCTCAGGTCACTGGATAGAGTCCATGTCTCGCAACCATATAGCAAGACAGGAAGCACCAGGACTGTAAAGACTTGGACCTTCGTCCTTTTGCATAGATATCGGGAGCACCACACACCCCTTTCCAGTGACCTCATGACCCCCCATGCTCTCCCAATCCGTCTACTGACTTCATAGGAAGAGTCACCAGAGACATGAATGTCACTGTCACTAAGTTAACCTCACGACAAGGTCAACATTCTCTCCACAAACAGACACACTTGTGACGGCTGTGCCCAAGAGGTCATTAAAGGCCTGGATCCTGATTTTTATCAGGACTCTCGCAAGCCCAGACATTCAGAATCCTCACTCAGTCTCTCGAGCGCCCTGATCAGAGCCTCCATTGACTCCGCGAAGATCACAGCATCGTCAGCAAACTCAAGATCCGTGAACCTTTCTTCACCAACAGATGCCCCACAGCCGCTGGACCCCACAATCTTGCCCAACACCCAGTCCATGCAAGCATTGAACACAGTAGGAGCAGAACACACCCCTGACAGACCCCAGAATCAACTGGGAAAAACGCAGAGGTCCTGCCTCCACTCTGCACAGCACTCACAGTACCAGTGTACAGGCCGGCCATTATATCCAGCCACCTCAACGGGATGCCGCGAATCCTCAGGATGTCCCACAGAGCAGCTCGATCAACTGAGTCGAACGCTTTGTGAAAATTGATAAAGGCTGCAAAGAAACTCTGCCGATATTCACATTTGCGCTCCATGAGAACCTTCAGTGCCAGGATGCGGTCGATGGTAGACTTCTTAGGTGTAAAACCAGACTGTTCCGGTTGCTGGTAGGTGAGCAAGTGATCACGGATCCTATTGAGGATCTATATATAGATACTGCTACGTATCTTATATTAATGTCACTTCATAGCAGTCTTCAAACATAGAACTCAGCTCTTAATAATCCACATTAATGAAAGGGCAAATATGTATCTCATCTGGTTGCTATCTATCTGTCATTCTAAGAGATGTTGCATCGTAAGTATGAAATGCATCCCGTTTGTCATTCCAACAGATAATAACGATAATAATAATAATAATAATAATAATAATAATACATTTTATTTGGCACATCACAAACATTAACACTGCTTTTACAAATTCCACAGCAAATGCCATATAATAGAGACATATGTTTTGCATTTGTCATTCCAACAGATAGTGCATAACAAACATTTATAGTAATGCATATTAACACTAGACATGTTTGTGATGCGCCATTTGCTGGAATGAAAAATGCAATTCATTTTATTACTAGATGCATTACAAAATATATTCCAATGGATGGTGCTCTACAAACTTTAATGCTGAGGCCTACATTGGTTACTGATTTGAATCCAACTTAGATGGTTAGTAGCATTACATATTTAGTAGACACCTTTACCCAAGGTTTACAAGATGAAGATATATTATAGCTGTTCATATATATTTTAACCAGTCTGACTTCTGCCAGATTAAGTGTCACACAATCATTCGGGGACAGGGACTGAGCTACTAATTGTATGGCATAAATTTCAATACCACAGCCATCACAACACACTAACTGATTCCTACAACCACCATATGTTAGAAAACAGTCGAAATAGGAAGTTCGGCTGAGTTGGCTGCATAGAACTTTTTTTCATCAATTTATAGATTTTTTTTTTGGAAAACTGTTCCCAATGCAAGTAAGTGTAAACATAACCCTCAAAACATTTTCAGAGATACACATTTTCATACCTGTTCCATAATATCTTTGACTTTATCTTGTTCACAGTCCAAAATTACTCTTCTTTCCTTCTTGAGCTCCAGATCCTGAAATAGTGAGCGATAAGCTTCATCCTTTTTTTCATCTTTGAGGTTTCCTACATTGATGGCAGTCACTTGCCATTTCTTTTCAGCCGCTGTATCCAGTACTACCTGCAGTGTTGATAACCCTATAAGAAAGAATATAAAAAATCTTCAGATTCACATCTTTGGTGTATGTAAATCTTTAAAATATGTTACAAAGACCACTGATTAATGAATTCCCCTGCAGAATTCAGCCCTCCTTTTGATACACACAATATAATAGTTGGATTTTAATGTGACACATTCTTCATCGTAACCGAATCACATGTGATAAGAAGATAAGCTGTATTCAAAGTATCTGACATTTTGTAAAAACGTATTTCATACTTTCAAAAGCACATAAGAAAATTCACACAAAACACATTTTAAAAATAACTCAATATCAGGTTCAATTATTTTTTTTACGTTACGTAATTCAGACTTCTTTAACATTTCACCTTGAGGATTAAAAATCTATCTATCTATCTATCTATCTATCTATCTATCTATCTATCTATCTATCTATCTATCTATCTATCTATCTATCTACTTTTTTCACAAATTGTTATGTTACAGCTTTATCCTTAAAATTGCTCCAGGGTTGTGCTCTGTGAAAAGACACTTTCTCCTTGTGGATTACTAAAATGTACCAAAAATGTCTTAAAATAGTTTAACACTAGAATTACCGGAGAAAATGAAAAAACTCGTAATTCCGGCCCACCTTAAATCCCTTCACACCTCTCCGTCAACGTTTTTTGTCTTCTAAATGTGTCGATGAGCAGCAAGCAGCCTGCTATACCATCGCCCCCACCACCTCAGAACGTGCAAGAAGTTCTCCCTGGCTCTGGTAATTCTAGTGTTAAATTCATTTTCCCTCACCAAACAACAATGAATAGCCCATAAAGACAAAGTGGAAACAGGATATTAGGATTTTCTTTGCAGATTTATTAAAAAATAAAAACTGAAATTTCACATTGACATAAGTATTCAGACCATTTGCTATGACATTTGAAATTTGGCTCAGGTGCATCCAATTCTATCGATCACCGTTTAAATGTATCTACACTTTGTTTACAGTCCACCTGTGGTCAATTCAATTGATTGATTGATATGATTAGCAAAGTGTATAGAAGGTCCCACAGTTGAGCAAAAACCAATTCATGAGGTTGAAGGGATTGCCTGCAGAGCTTAGACACAGGATTTTTATCCAGGTTCAGGACAACTGGGGAACACTACAAAAATGCAGCATTGAAGGTTCCCAAGAGCAGAATTGCCTCCATAATTTTTCAATGGAATAAGTTTGGTACAACCAAGACTCTTCCTAGAGCTGGCTGCCTGGCCACACTGTGCAATCATGGTAGAAAAGGTCACGGTAAGCGAGTGGACCAAGAACCTGATGGTTATTCTCACTAAGCTCCAGAGGACCTGTGAGGAGATGGAAGAAACTTCCAGGAGAACTATCACTGTAGCACTCCACCAATCTGGGCATAATGACAGAGCGGCCAGACAGGCGCCATCTCCTCTGTAAAAGCACATGAGAACCCACTTGGAGTTTGTAAAATGCACCTAAAAGACTTTCAGACTTTGAGAAACAATATTCTCTGGAGTGATTAAACCAAAATTAATGTCATGTGTGGAAGAAACCAGGAACCACTCATACCATTCCAATGGCAAAGCACAGTGATGGGAGTATCATGCTCTTGGGCTGTTTTTTGCATTACTTCTTCTATAGGGATGTGGAAGGTGAACAGGAACACCAGGACAAAAGCCTACATATGCAACATACAAAGACCACATGGACAATGTAGGAAGTGAGGGGAGACTTAACACGATTAACTAATTATCTGTTCTGCCTTTGAAAATGAAGGTAATTAATTAAATAATTCAGTAAGGCCCCTATTTTATTTTCCTTACTTTTCTCTGTTGTCCAAGATAATCTCCGGCCATTAGACTTACATCATGGTGATTGAAGCAAACTCGTTTTAAGAAACAGAATAATACAATTTATTGATAAACACTAGAATAATAGAAATATGATAACTGCATATATATATATATTGACATACGAGACAGGTTACAGATAGACTAGCCAGTGAATCTTAACCTTTTTTGAGTTACGGACTCCTTTGAGAATCTGATGAAAGCTATGGACCCCCTTCCTCAGAAATATTCACATAAACACACTCTTCTGGAGTGGCACAAGATGGCGGTCGTGCAGAGAATGATGACGCATGTCTAAATGGTAAACATGGGCCAACAGTAAGTTCGGCGCTGTAAGGAGTGGCAGGGTGCGTTTTCTTTCATTTCTTTCAACGGGAAACCGTTGAGTGGGACAAGGGGGAAGGCTGTATGGTGACCGCTATTTTTCTCGTGTGATGTTTCTCGCCGTTCTTTTCCTTGCGCGTTATTTTTCTTGAGTATGTAACTCACGCATTAAACTTAGGTGAGATAAATACTTGCGAGAAAAATAATATGTGAGAAAAATAATGGCGAGAAAGTTCACGCAAGAAAATCCAACAGTACCCGGCTGTATAGTGAATATAAATGTTAATTTTTATCTGATCCTCACAGACCCCCTGAAGCCCATCCATGGACCCCCTAGGGGTTCACGGACCTCAGGTTAAGAACCCCTGGACTAGACAGAGAAAGATATGAAACAGAGAGTCTGGCTGCCTACTGGTTATTTAGATTTTTAATTTTTCTTGGCACAAATAAATAGTTTTACTATACCAAGTCCTTAAAGATGGTGTCCAATATTGTATAGTGTTGTTACTTTGTTGTTGCTCTGGGTTCAAGTGGAGGATTTTTCTTGCGTTGGAGTGCATGCTGTGCTTTTCTCAGATGAGCTCTTTGCTGTGTTGTCTGCAACTTCATAGGGAAAAGCATTACTCTTTCTGGCACAAGTGTTTAGATGTTGAAGTTCCCTTCTTAAAGTAATGGCTGCTTCTCAGTCTTCAGACTGGTTCAGTGCTTGGCTTGGCAGACAGGATCTCGGCTTTCTGGTCCACAAAGAGAAGATATTGTCATCGTAAAGCTACCCAAAGAGGGAGCAGCTCATTAGCTTTCGGGTTTCAGAGAGAGAGTTTCTACAGAGTGAAAGCCCTAAGAGAGTCTTCATGGAGTTCGGTGAAAGAGTCCACAGAATCGAAGATGGGATGAATGCAACTGTTTCATGAAAGATGGTGGAAGCTTTCCCGATTGGAATAAAGTCACTTCCTGTTAAAAAGTCAGTGCCTTCTCATAGGTGCAGTATTCCGTTGTCATTCATTCATTTACAGCTATTTGTTCTGGCCTGAGTCCTTTTTTGTGCCTTCAAGAAGATGGGCTTCTGCAAAGATGTCAGCTCAGCTCTGAATGACACCTTTTATTTTATCAGATGAAGTACAAGCATATCCTGGTAAAAGTTGGAGTTCAGTCATTGAATTTGGAATGTAAGTGGGGGTTTTCGCAGCTGGGCGTCTTTTATTTCTGCTCCCATGTGATCCTGGTGTGCCACTAAAGCCTAGCAGAATGGACAATGCCCACTTTGCTTTAAAATAATAACCAGGCTCAGGATTCAAACCCAGAACATTTGGTCAATAAGGCAGCAGATGCTAAGCACAACACAACTATGAGACCCCCTTCATTAGGTAAAATGTCCATCATAATATTACTCTTTACTTTATTAAAAAAAAAAAAAAAACTAGAGACCACTTTGGATCTAAAATGTATTTTTTCTCTACAAGCACAACATTATTGGGTGAATATTTTGACTTGAATGAACATTAAACAGTATGATAAGATTATTGGTTTCAAATGACATTTGTAGATGCTAAAATGAAATTATGAAATTCATCACGAAGTTTGCTTTCAGGAGCTCTACAAAGTCAGCACTGATTAAATGGCAGAGTAAAGTCAATGTGACCTAGAATGATTTCATTAAAAAGTATCTTTATTTCATATTAACTTATTTTTGAAACTGAGAAATAGTTTATAAAAGGGTATATAAGGACCCAGGGATTGTAATTCAGTTGATTTCGGTATAGTATTTATTGCCTTGTAAGGTCAGCATTGCAGTATAACATTTTTAAAGAGATTTTTAGTTGTAGCCTTCATTTATATAATCTTAAGAAAATCACTGCATGTCGTGGGCAGTCACAGTGTCATGTAGTGTGACTCAGTCATAGTCCTCTGCAGCGTGTTTGATTTTAATGTAGTAAGTTACCAGCATCTTGTGGCCATGAGAGTTGACAAATAATGTGTGTTAAATTGGAAGTGCAACGTGTATAACGACAGTTTAAGCAAATGGAGATGAAGAGGTTAAGTATTTAAAATTAGAAAAGGAACTAGTACGGTGGATCCCAACTGTTTCTTTAAAATAAGTTCTGCAACAAGAACATGGGGACATGACTGTAAACTTATTAAGGGCAGATTTCGCATCAAATGTTAGAAAGTTTTTTCTTCATGCAGTGCACCACACTGACTCATGAAACAAACTACCAAGTACTGTGGTAGAGAACAGGACTTTAGTGAACTTCAGATCTTGACTTGATGTTATTTTGGACAATTTAGATCAGGGGTCCCCAACTTCGGTCCTGGAGGGCCCCAGTGGCTGCAGGTTTTCCTTCTAACCTAATTTTGCTCCTAATTAACTTCTCATGAAATTATTTTATTTGACTTGCTCTTGAAGACTCATACCCTTCATTGTTTCTTTTTTCTTAATTAACAGCCAACCAAAATACAAAATGAGCCAAAACATGGCAAGCAAACTGTGACCATCATACAATATATAAAAATAAAGAAAGGTGAAGGTCTCAGGAATGTTGATCTGAGCAGGTCCACAAAACATTTCAACAGTGCTCTGAGAAAAGGGAAAATGAACAATTTCAGAAATGTCTGCTATTGCACAATGAGAGCAGCAACAAGCCATGGAATTAAAGAACGAGTTTAATTAATGACAAGAATCTTCGCCTAATTAAGCAACTGGCTGGAGTGAAATTGGTTGGAGTTTGAGGCCATGACTTAGTTGGTCTTCTGTTGGCTCACTCACTTCACATTTCATTTCTGTTTGGGTGCCGTTTAAAGAAAGAAATGAAGCAATTCAGAGGAACGATGAAGAAATTCAGTGGAGCAAACCTTAAAAAATAAGTCGATTAAAATTAATTCAAAAAAAGTTAATTACCAGAAAGCAGGAGACAGAGCTGGAGGTAGTAGAGTTAAAGATGTTAAGATTTGCATTGGGTGTGACGAGGATGGACAGGATTAGAAATGAGGACATCAGAGGGTCAGCTCAGGTTAGACGGTTGGGGGACAAAGTCAGAGAGGCGAGTTTGTGTTGGTTTGACATGTGCAGAGGAGAGATGCTGAGTATATTGGGAGAAGGATGCTAAGGATAGAGCTGCCAAGCAAGAGGAAAAGAGGAAGGCCTAAGAGAAGATTTATGGACGAGGTGAGAGAGGACATGCAGGTGACGGGTATAACAGAACAAGATGCAGAGGACAGAAAGATATGGAAGAAGATGATCCGCTGTTGCGACCCTTAATGGGAACGAAAAAGAAGAAGAAGAAGCAGCAAAAACAGGCCACTAATTAAGAAAAGGGTTAGGATGAAAACCTGCATCTTCACCCCTGTTCAAGATAAATAGGTTGGAATTGTTGAGCTGAATGGCCTATTCTTGTCACAATGTTTCCTTTATTTCAAAAATACTTGATAAAGTAGTTTGATCACAGTTATTGTCATTTCTCAACACTAATAATACCACAAAGAAGTTTCAATAGAGGCTCATATCACAATATAGTACAGAGTCAGCCCTACTGAAGGTTACAAATAATCTGTTGATTGCGACTGATCATGGGGGTGATGTTGTTTGGTACTGTTGGACCTGTCTGCTGCTTTTGAAACAGTTGGCCACAAATTATTTTTGAGTCACCTTGAAAACTACGTAGGCCTTTGTGGTACTGCTTTAAAATGGTTCATATCAGTTAATAACTGTTTGTCATGGTGTCCCTCAAGGTTTAGTGCTTGGAGCAACTCTTTTTTTATTATTTTTATTTCCACTTGAGGACATTATTTGGAAATATAATGTGTCATTTCATTGCTATGCTGATTATTGTCAACTATATCTGCCCATAAAGCTTAATAATCCTTGTCTGCTTTCTATACTTAGTTTTTTCAGGAGATAAAGGCCTAGATGGGCAGATCATTTTCTACAATTAAATGATAAAGAAACAGAGGTTGTGTTGTGTCATCTAAATAAACATCTCATCAGTTGATCTTTGTTGATTCTCATAATATGCTATGCTAAATGTTAAAAATCTGGGCATAATTTTTGATTATGATCTTATTTTTGACAACAAATAAATTCTGATGTAAAGGCCATTTGTTCCAACTTAGAATGATCTGTAAAATTAAGTCTTGCCTCACTTTTTCCTCACTAGAAGTGGTCATTAATGCCTTTATCTCCTCTTGATTACATTACTGTAATTGGTTTTTATTTAGGATTGAGTCACTCAGTCGTTTACAATTGGTTCTGAACTCAGCAGCTAGAGTACTTACTGGAGCATATTTCTCCAGTTCCAGCTCCTCTTCACTGGCTTCCCGTTTCTTATCATATTCATTTTAAGATCGTATTGTTAGTTTTTTATGTACTACATGGATTGGAGCCTTTGTATACTGCTGATTTGATTATATTTTATTGTCCATGCTGATCACTGTGGATTGTTACATTTACATTTTACATTTATTTATTTGGCTGACGCCTTTATCCAAGGCAACTTAGAACATCTATGATACAATTGGTTACATTTCTTTTGGGTTTTCCAATTGGAGCACAGGCAGGTCAAGTGACATGCTCATGGTTACATAGTGTCAGTTTAATCTACATTAAAAACGTATTTGTTTTCTTTAGCATGTAAATGTTTTGTTAATGTGTTCTTTTATGTGTGCTTGTGTATTCTACTTCTGTTGTATTATTTTATACTAGCTGTCCCCCGTGGCTCTATCCATGTAGTAGTGAAACAGGACAAACTTTAAAAATCAATTTTAAAAAATGTAGTTCTGGCCAAGTGGAAGGTAAGTACGCTCTCACGTCAAACGTTGCCACTGTATCTGATCATGTTCAGCTCTGATAGGAGAGCCTCCCCCACATGGGGAGAAAAGCATGTGTACATGATATCTCTGGCAATCAGCAGCTACCCTCTAAACCACACGTAGCTGTGATCTCTCTCTCAAAAACATCAAATGTTACTCTTTAACAATCTGTAGATGATAATGTCTGCTGAACAAACAAGTGGGCGAGAGGTAGAGTGACTCAAACACAGTCTGGTGGACCCTGCCCACTTCCCCTTCTCCTTGTCCCTCAGCCTCTCTCTTGGATTTGCACAAATAAATCGGTACAACAAGCAAACTATGATACTTAGCACGATGAGAGAAGTCACAAAATCAGCCGAAATGCTTAAGCAAATTATAGAAAAATACCTGATCTATTTCCGCTAAGTAATTCTACCGTGAAAAGCGGACAGACATACAGACAGACAGACGTTGGATTTTATATATATAGATAGATTGTTGTTTTCTTAATTTATATATTCCTGAACAGCACTTTGGTCAACCTCGATTGTTTTAAAATGTGCTTTATAAATAGTACTTACTTTTTTACTTATTAATGTTCTAACGTTAAAAAATGCAAACAGTGAGAGACATGGGCAGCTAAAAGGAAAGAAGAAAAATGAGTGTTTTGGATTGTGCAAAAGGAGCCACACACATGTCTGTTAATGTGAAGACAGACAGGATAACATTGTGACTGAACTCATCATACCAGGTAAGTTCAATCACTGCGCTAACTATAAAAGTTCATGTCTATTAGCTGCCATCATGAGGTGATCTCACAAAACTTTTGTGGTGTAATAGGACACATGGATCTGTGATGAAAAATATTGAGGATTTGTGTCCACCTACTATGATTCCTAGTCACATAGTCTGACACCTTTAGAGGTAGCATGTCATTAAATATGACAAGCTCACTGACTAGAAACAATTTCAAAATGTATCTTGCGATGCTGGCATTATCTAACCTGCAGAACAGCTTCCTATCTTTCCCATCAACTGGATCACTTTTGTATTAGTTAACCTGTCAGCATCTCAAATTGAGATATCTGTCACAGGATGGTCTTCAGTCCTGAAAAGGGTTTTTCCTGCTTTTTTATGCATTGCAGCAACTTCTGCACTGTTTATGTTTTTAAATTAGTGTAAATGTCTTTCCACCCAGGATCTTACATATTTAAACTTTTATTAAAGCGGATTTAAAACTTGTATTAATGTAATCTCCATCCAAATTAAAATGGAATGTGTTGTATTAGCTTGCCTCAGGATGTGAAAGAGTTAAACCATTAAAGGCTCATATTTGTATTTTTTACTTTCTTTAATGCATGGAGCAGTCACTCTTATCTACCAGCCCTAGGTCAGGAATGTGAGAAGTGATTTTGAGGGAAGGTCATTCTTAGGGGCGGGTGGTTTTGTAAATAACCATCTGTCCCCCATCGTTTCGCCCAGTAGTAGTGAAACAGAAAAACTTTAAAAAGCAATAAAAAAAATTTAATTCTGGCCAAGCAGAGCATGTTCAGCTCTCATGGCAGAGTGTACCTTGCATGGGGAGAAGTGCACGTGGCCGTTATATCTCTGGCAGTCAGCAGTTACCCTCTAAAACACACGGAGCTCTGATCTCTCTCTTAAAAACGTCAAACGTTACTCCTTAACAATCTGTAGGTGATAATGTCTGTTGAATAAACAGGTATTGCCAGCTAAGCGGAGGTAAGGTACACTCCAACATGTGGCGAGAGGTAGAGTGACTCGAACAGAGGTCGGCACGTGAGTGAGTAGGGCTCTGTCCACATCCCCTCGGCCTGTAGCATCACTTTCAGATACACGCAAATAAATTGGTACTGCAAGAGAACTTTGATAATCAGCATGAGAGAAGTCGCAAAATCAACAGTAATGTTCAAGCAAATTATAGAAAAAAACCTGATCTAAATCCATTAAGTAGTTCTCTCGTGAAAAGCAGACAGACTTATATACATACAGACAGACCGACAGAGGATTTATATATATATATATATATATATATATATATATATATATATTTATATATATATATATATATATATATATATATACAGTAATCCCTCGCTATATCGCTTCGACTTTCGCAGCTTCACTCTATCGCGGATTTTATATGTAAGCATATTTAAATATATATTGCGGATTTTTTGCTGGTTGGCAGATTTCTGCGGACAATGGGTCTTTTAATTTCTGGTACATGCTTCCTCAGTTGGTTTGCCCAGTTGATTTCATACAAGGGACGCTATTGGCAGATGGCTGAGAAGCTACCCAACAAGAGCGCGTATTACGTATTAAATAAAACTCCTCAAATATATTGTGAGCATGGGGGCTGTTTGCACCCCTTGAGGATACGGCCGCTCCTCAAAAAACGCTGAAAGATTACCTTCACATTGCTCTTTCTTGCTGGGCTTACATATGGCTACTTTGTCAAGCGATATGCTTCCCGCACGGTGCTTTGCATACTTAAAAGCTTGAACAGCACGTATTGATTTATGATTGTTTGTTTTTCTCGGTCTCTCTCTCTCACTCTCTCTGACATTCTCTGCTCCTGACGGAGGGGGTGTGAGCAGGGGGGCTGTTCGCACACTGGCCTAGAGGATATGGACGCTCCTCCAAAAAATGCTGAAAGGCTACCTTCACATTGCTGCCTTCCTTGCAGCTGCTTTGTCAAGCGGTGCTTCGCATACACAAAAGCCAAACAGCCCTATTGATTTTTGATTGTTTGCTTTTCTCGATCTCTGTGACAGCCTGTGCTCTTGACACTCACTCCTTTGAAGAAGAAGATATGTTTGCATTCTTTTAATTGTGAGACGGAACTGTCATCTCTGTCTTGTCATGGAGCACAGTTTAAACTTTTGAAAAAGAGACAAATGTTTGTTTGCAGTGTTTGAATAAAGTTCTTGTCTCTTTACAACCTCCTGTGTTTCTGTGCAAATCTGTGACCCAAGCAGGACAACATAAAACGCAACCCCCGCGATCGAGGAGGGATTACTGTATATAAAATATACAGTATATAGATATAGATATATAGTGGCAAAGTAAGGTGTCAGAGAAGCAATTATTTCTGATAAAGCCTGAGAAAATATTGGTGGTATGGATGCATTTTAAGATTTGGATTCTTTGAGCCACATAATGATGTTCAAGTGCAAAAGAGATACTGATAAGAATTGTAATAAATGTAAGATTCGCCCAACAAAGGGTGCTCACTTCATTGAACTGAGACGGCAGCCACACATCTTTGCATTAAAATCCATTCTGCTTGTCCATCATGAGTCCACCCTCTAAAACATTATTAGTGTCATCTATTCGCTGTCATCCTCATGAATGTTAACATGGATGTTCAAACAAGCTAATTGTACAAAACCACAGGAACACTCATATGACTGACATTAAACAGTTAAGTCTCTCTTATTTGGAGTCTATCCCGAACCCGGATAAATGTGGAAGGTTGGTGTCAGGAAAGGCATCTGGCTATAAATACCATGTTGAAACCTCTATTGGAGAAGTCTACTCAAAAAAATAATGACCCCCAAATAAAAATGGTAATAGTTACGGAAGAAGAAGAAGAAGAACACTTAAAAACAAGGAATGTGTTCTGCCACAAACTGAAATATCACAATGAAACAGTACTCTGTACTTAGCTGAAGTCCCTATGGCAGCAATTCTAGCCTTGGTTTGATACCTGGAGATGAGGATTTTCTGCTATTCTTCTCTGTAGATCCCCCAAAGTTCTGTCAGTTTGAATGGAGACCATGAATGAATAGTTATACTTGATTGGATTCAAGTCTGGGCTCTGGCTGACCAACTCAAGGACATTCCCAGAATTGTCCCTATGTTTCTCCTATGTTGCCTTTGTCTTGTGCCTAGAGTCATTATCCTGGACCTTTGGCCCAGTCTGAGGCCTAGAGGACTCTGGAGCAGGTTTTCGTTAAGGATACCTGTGTATGTTGCTGTGTTAAGCTTTCCCAGAACCCTGACTGGTTTCCCAGTTCCCTTTGCTAAAAAACAACCCTACAACATAATACTGCATCATTCACCATGCATCACCATTGGGATGGTATTGTACAGGTGATGAGTGGTACCTGGTTTCCTCCAGACATACCACTAGTTTTGGATTCATTACACCAGAGAATCTTGTTTCTTATAGACTAAAAGAGTCCTTTATGTGTCTTCTTGTAAGCTTCCGAGGAGATGAGTCTGTTTAACAACTCTTCATAATACCCAGATCAATGGAGTGATGCAATGATAGTTGTTCTTCTGGAAGTTTCTCCAATCTCCGCACAAGTTCTTTGGAGTCCTCTAGAGTGACCATGTGGTTCTTGGTCATCACTCTTACCATGGCCCTTCAGCCCAACTGCTCAGTTTGACAAAGGGGCCAGCTCTAGAAGAGCTGTGATTGTTGGAAACATCTTCAACTTAAGAATTATGAAGGTAGCTTTTGGGAATCTTTAATGAAGAAGGATATTTTTTGTAGCCTTCCTCAAATCTATGCCTCTATACAATTCAACAGACAATTTCTTCAACCTCACGGCCTGGTTTTTTGTTCTGATGCACATTGTTAACTGTGGGATCTTCTACAGACAGGTGTGTGCCTTTCCTAATTATGTGATATTTCAGTTTTTTATTTTTAATAAATTTGGACAAATTCCTAAAATCCTGTTTTTGCTTTGTGATTCTGGGGTATTGAGTGTTGCTTAATGAGAGGAAAAAACGATTTTATATGATTTTAGAACAAGGCTACAACATAACAATAAGTGTAATAAGAGAAAGGTCGCAATACTTTCTGAATCCACAGTAAGCTTACATGCCAGAAAGAAATGGATGAAAACAGGAGTGAAAGCCAGGAATCCAATTAACGCATAATAAAGCCAGATACACAAACCAAAATCAAAGACTTTGAGAACCCAGCCAAGCATTAGTGAAACCAGAAAGAACTACAAAACAAAACCACTTGCCAAACGTTTTAGACGTTTTCTACAAATCTGGATACTGAGTCCAACAAGACAGGGTTGTCATAGTGAATACAAATTATGACTGTAAACTGAAAAAACAAACAAATTTCAGATCAAAATGAAAGTAAAAAAATACAAGAGAAACAAAGTTCTACAGGTGTCAAAACCCCATAAAAATGTTCAAAGGAAACCTTTATTAAAATAGGCTAATGGAACAACAGTATAATCTATCTGCAGCTCCCATCCTGTATCAATAACCTAAAAAGCAGAAGTAAAAATTGTACTCTTGGATTTAAAAAAGGTTTTGAAACCTAAAGTATTACAGATACTAATAACAGAATCCTCTAAATTACTATTTAAAAATTCTTTCTCACCACTTAAGGACTATGCTGTTCATCTAGTGAGTCTATGCCAGCCTTTCTCAACCTTTAAGTATTTGCGACCCGCGTTTTCATAACAGTTTTAATCGTGCTCCCCTAACGTTTTTTTGAAACCCTAATAAAATTTATTTCTATATTTTTTGCTGCTGATACGCCGCTACAAGTTTAAAATTTTCCTACGAATAGCGAAATTACGTCACATATGGCAACATTCGCACCCCCTTTTTTGTTACTTCGCCCCACAGTTTGAGAACCGCTGGTCTATGCCTTGCATGAGTGTTGACAGTTTCTGAAGGCAGACCTTCTATACCATTGCTGTACCATTCTTTCAGGTTTTTTTACACCATCTACTCCTCAAAAGTTTCTTTTATGTTTTAACTTGGGCTCCCTCAACCTTCAGTTACAGTTTTGAAATGTGGATGTATTTTCTTAGTCTTCTTAACTATCTTTAAATCTGAGAGAGAAGTTGGAAGATACAGCACATTGTAGAGAACCGGAGACTGATACATGCGGGTAACAAGGAACATAAATTATAAATAAAATATGACTGATTCTGACCAGCAGGAAAAAAGTCCCTGAAATGGATTTAGGGGTTTACAATGATATAACATTTTCATCTTCAAGGCCAGGGCTTGTTAACCTGGGTCCGTGGACCCCTAGCGGATCCATGGATGAGTTTCAGAGGGTCTGTGAGGGTCAGATAAAAATTAACATTTATATTTACTAAACAGTCCGGTACTGTTGATTTACAGTAGATGTAGTAGTAATGGTAGTAGAAAACATAGTAGTAGTAGATCTGTTTTAATTTGCACAAGAAGATTGTATTTCATAATTATAACGAGTGGCCAGTACTTTTTGCATAAAAAAAGAGTGTTTTTTTTAGAATTTCTGCCTGGGGGGTTGCCAACAGGGATCCCAAGCTGTTTCATCGTGTGGTGGGTGCAGCAATGTACTGTACCAGTGCATGCTCCCCAGCTTGACTTGACTTTAATGTTCAATACTTTCTGTATGTCCTATATGTATGAGACAATCAAATCTCAATAAATAAAGTACGTTATGTTTATACATGCAAAGTTGCGTTTGTGTGAATATTTCTGGGAAAGGGGGTCCATAGCTTTCATCAGATTCTTAAAAGGGTCCATGACTCAAAAAAGTTTAAGAATCACTGTTCTAGGCAGTATACACAGACAAATCAAATATTAGGTTTTATTGTAAAAACTGTGAGTCAAGGGGTATTATATGGAGATGTAAATAGTGCTAAAGATATAGTGGCTCTAGATGTTGTGCAGAAAACAACAACCAAGTCCACCCCACAACTAAAGGGTATGTCCTACTCTGAAAGACTGAAACCAAACCTTTTTAGTCTTGGGAAAAGAAGTCTTCATTAAGGCCAAAGTGAGGATTTCAAAATTTTCAATAATACCAATGCAATTATTACAGCAGAATTCTTAGAATTAAAAGTAGATTCTCATAACTGAGGACATCAGTGAAAATTAAGTAGAAGTACATTTATGACAGATGTCACTAAAGGGATCACAGGAATCTGGACTGAGCTATTGAATTATGCAGCTGAAGCAGACAACTTTTAAAAAGTACCCAGGCAAATTATGAGAACAACATGAAATACGCTTAAAGGACTGTTAGTCAAACACCATATGTTCTTACCTCCATGATTTAATGTTTCTTTAGTCACACCATCTAGTGTTCAGTTGACTTTCCTCTATTCATTTTATTAATTCTCTATTGATTTCAAACATTGTTGGTCACTGGAAAGTTGTGTGTGGCGCTCCCGATATCTATGCAAAAGGACAATGGTCCAAGTCTTTAGAGTCCTGGTGCATCCTGTCTTGCTATATGGTTGCAAGACATGGATGCTATCCAGTGACCTGAGATGAAGACTGGACTCCTTTGGTACTGTGTCTCTCCGTAAAATCCTTGGCCACCATTGGCTTAACTTTATGTTGCTCATGGAGTCCCGAATGAGGCAGATTACCTGCATTGTGAGGGAGCGTCAGTTATGGCACTATGGCCATGTGACGCGTTTCCCCGAAGGTGATCCAGCTCGTAAGATCCTTATTGTTGGGAACCCAAGTGGCTGGACCAGGCCAAGGGGTCGCCCACATAACACCTGGCTGCGGCAGATAGAGGGTCATTTCCAGAGGGTGGGACTGGACCGCGTGTCTGTCTAGGTGGCTGCCAACCGGGATCCTGAGTTGTTTCGTTGTGTAGTGGGTGCGGCAACGCATTGTACCAGTTCATACTCCCCAACTTGACTTGACTTGATTGTTGGGTCAATTTGACCTTCAAGACAGAGAACT
This sequence comes from Erpetoichthys calabaricus, assembly GCF_900747795.2. Taxonomy (NCBI): domain Eukaryota; kingdom Metazoa; phylum Chordata; class Cladistia; order Polypteriformes; family Polypteridae; genus Erpetoichthys; species Erpetoichthys calabaricus. The sequence goes on from NC_041398.2 coordinate 234,706,640, forward strand.
GTGATGGCACAACACTCACAGTAAAAGGCATCATGAAATAATTATTGGTTGGTCTATGGTAAAAAATGTAATCTTTGCATAATAAGTATGAACTAGTGCTGCTGCTTTGCAGTAAGGAGACTGTGGAAGATTGTGGGTTCGCTTCCTGGTTCCTCCCTGTGTGGATAGTGCTTTGAGTACTGAGAAAAGCGCTATATAAATGTAATGAATTATTATTATTATTATTATTTTGGTACCACAAAAATAAAATATATGAAAAAATTGTAAAGCTAATGCTTCCAGGTCAGGATGCTGTGTTTATCAGATAGTAACAACTGATGACCATCAAACCAGTTTTACCATTTGTGTGTTTTATTGCTCACAGTAAATTCCAAAATGGAGACCATTACTGGAAATCACAGCATTAAATATACTATGCTTCAAATATTTAAATTGTACTACTTAAATCCCTCAAAACCCTAAGGACTCACATATAAAATTCTACATATCATAACAGGTTAACACAAAACAAAAGACCCCAATCCTTAAACACAGACACAAAGATTGGTTTGTGGAATTGGTATGCATACTTTAACTGCTGGTACAAAAGATCTACACCAGACCCACAAAGCCTCAATTGCAATTTTGTGACCGACATGCTGCCTTTTTGACATACAGCCAAACAGCCCAGTCCCAAATGGAGCCGTAAACTGGCACCTGACTGTGTATGTACTGTATATAGTTGCGAGAAGCAGATCAAAGATATGTGGCACAGTACCTGCCAAATAATATAAAGAGTACACGACACGTGTTTCATCCTTATTGGGGCTCGTCAGGTGTACACACTTTTGCATTCCCTTCCGGGGATCAAACTTCGGATGTCAGCGCCTGAGGTAAAGCCTCTGACGTTGTGCAGCAGTGGCTGGTTCGCTTATTTAACAGAGTGAAGATCGGCGTTGTGGTGGGCTGGCACCCTGCCCGGGGGTTTGTTTCCTGCCTTGCGCCCTGTGTTGGCTGGGATTTGCTCCAGCAGACCCCCGTGACCCTGTAGTTAGGATATAGCGGGTTGGATAATGGATGGATGGATGGCAGATCGGCGTATTACATTCTTAGGTCTGAGTTGCAATTTGATTATTTGGATGGTTACCTACCAGGTAACGTTTGTGGTTGGTCGGTCAGTAGGCGAACATCCACCACCTCCTTTCAGTTGCGAGAAGCAGATCATAGATATGTGATACAGTACCTGCCAAATAATACGAAGGGTACACAACATGTGTTTTGCTCTTATTGGGGCTCATCAGGTGTACGCACTTTTGCAAACCTCGGATGTCTGCTCCTTAGGCGAAGCCTCTGACGTTGCACCAGGGTAGCTGGTTTGCTTATTTGACAGAGCAATGATCAGAGTATTACATTCTTAGGTCTGAGTCACAATCTGATTATCTGGGATGGGTGGTTTCCTATCAGGAAATGCCACTGTAAGAACGCTAGGGGTTGCTGTTGCGCTGAGTTGTATTTGTGGATTGTAAAGGCTCAACACCACTTTATGACAATTTACATGCTTGTTTTATTTTGTACATTCTATGTGTTATACGTGTTATATGTCTGTCATTCTTTTTGCAGTCCTTCCCAATTTCTTTGGTTCCCTATTAAACAAACAAGCCTAACTAAAGTTCAATATTGCTTTTCAAAATATCCTTATGAAAATGAAAGAAAAAATTATAAAGACCACCTAATGAAAATGTACGTCTCCATTGACTAAATACTGCTTCAGCAGAGGCTATCAAACCAAGAACTACAATACAGCCTACTAAAAAAAGCTTTCACACAAGATTTGGGTCTATGGATTGGTGTTGTGTGTTACAAATACATTGGGATTGGGACTGGGATTGAAATGCTGGTACGCATACATTTACTGCCGGTGCTAACATCTCCTTGGTGTTAACCACGGGCTGGGAATTCTATGTAAAAATGGTTAACCCCGATAAGCTGTTATGATCCAATGTAGTGTTAAACCAACATTTGGGACAGTATTCTGCTGATATCCACTGGATAAAATAACATCATGCTGCAAAAAAATATATCTTCAATAATAATTCTTTACATTTATATAGTGCTTTTCTCACTACACAAAGCGCTCAGCAATTGCAGGTTAAGGGCCTTGCTCAAGGGCCCAACAGAGCAGAGTCCCTATTGGCATTTACGGGATTCGAACCGGCAACCTTCCGATTGCCAGTGCAGATCCCTAGCGTCAGAGCCACCACTCCACCTTTATTTATTTATACTTTATAATATTTATACTGTATATACTCGCGTATAAGTCGGGTATGGAAGTCCAAAAAGTCGATCATAGAATCAGACCCTGACTTATATGTCTGTTCAAAAATACGACACTTAATTTTTTTTACATTTTCTTGCTTCCTCCAATCTCGCACCAGTTTCTCAGACACATCGTATTTTGTTGCAGCAGCCCAGTTACCAATTTCTTTCGCCACTTCAACAACTTTTAATTTAAAACCAGCTTTATATTTTCTTCTGACTGAACTCTTCATCGTAGATAAGAGATGGTTTTACGATAAAGATGTATGAGGGTGTGAGATACAAAAAACACAAAGCCTTGCAAACATTGCTTCGGAATAGTTTGGGTGTTACCGTGTGGCCACATAGGCACATTACATAGAAAAAAAAGGCAGTGTGCTGTGTGGTTACTCTCTCAGGTGGGCGTTAGCATATCATAATCTCTTGGATCAAAAGCATGGGTATTTCCACATTCGACTTGTACAACTGATGTTATAAAATACTGGAAATTATACGGTAAAATCAAGCCTTGACTTATCCGCAGGAGAACTTAAATGCGAGTACATACGGTATGTGTTTTGCCACTCTATGGTAACTAATCAGTATTCATGAGTGGGGTGTAGCCTTCAACCAAAACACACCATGTTGTGTAAATGAAAAGCTGTAAAGACAGTTTTAGAACAAAGTAAAACTGTAGAATTACCTGAAACAAACAATACAGATGGCAGTGTGAATTGGTCATTAGACTTTAGACTTTAGACATACAATCATATGAAAAAGTTTGGGAACCCCTCTTAATTCTTTGGATTTTTGTTTATCATTGGCTGAACTTCCTTTTTATATATGACATGCCTTATGGAAACAGTAGTATTTCAGCAGTGACATTAAGTTTATTAGATTAACATAAAATATGCAATTTGCATCATAACAAAATTAGACAGGTGCATAAATGTGGGCACCCCAACAGAGATATGACATCAATACATAGCTGAGCCTCCTTTTGCAAATATAACAGCCTCTAGACACCTCCTATAGCCTTTGATGAGTGTCTGGATTCTGGATGGAGGTATTTCTGACTATTCTTCCATAAAAAATCTCTCCAGTTCAGTTCAATTTGATGGCTGCCGAACATGGACAGCCTTCTTCAAATCATCCCATAGATTTTCGATGATATTCAAGTCAGGGGACTGTGATGGCCATTCCAGAACATTGTACTTCTCCCTCTGCATGAATGCCTTTGTTGATTTCGAACTGTGTTTTGGGTCATTGTCTTGTTGGAATATCCAACCCCTGCGTAACTTCAACTGTGTGACTGATGCTTGAACATTATCCTAACAAATTTGTTGATACTGGGTTGAATTCATCTGACCCTCGACTTTAACAAGGGCCCCAGTCCCTGAACTAGCCACACAGCATCACAGAATGATGGAACCTCCACCAAATTTGACTGTAGGTAGCAGGTGTTTTTCTTGGAATGCGGTGTTCTTCTTCCGCCATGCAAAGCACTTTTTGTTATGACCAAGTAACTAAATTTTTGTCTCATCAGTCCAAAGCACTTTGTTCCAAAATGAATCTGGCTTGTCTAAATGAGCATTTGTGTACAACAAGTGACTCTGTTTGTGGCGTGAGTGCAGAAAGGGCTTCTTTCTCATCACCCTGCCATACAGATGTTCTTTGTGCAAATTGCGCTGAATTGTAGAACGATGTACAGATACACCATCTGCAGCAAGATGTTCTTGCAGGTCTTTGGAGGTGATCTGTGGGTTGTCTGTAACCATTCTCACAATCCTGTGCATATGTCACTCCTGTATTTTTCTAGGCCTGCCAGACCTGCTGGGTTTAACAGCAACTGTGCCTGTGGCCTTCCATTTCCTGATGACATTCCTTTCAGTTGAAACTGACAGTTTAAACCTCTGAGATGGCTTTGTGTAGCCTTCCCCTAAACCAGGAGACTGAACAATCTTTGTTTTCAGATCTTTGGAGAGTTGCTTTGAGGATCCCATGCTGTCACTCTTCAGAGGAGAGTCAAAGGGAAGGACAACTTGTAATTGACCACTTTAAATATCTTTATATCTCATGACTGCACACACTTTTCTATGTAGTTCAAGGCTTAACGAGCTCATCCAACCAATTTGGTGTTGCCAGTAATCAGCATTGAGCAGTGACAGGCATTCAAATCAGCAAAATTACAAGGGGACCCACATTTTTGCAGAGCTAGTTTTTCACATTTGATTTAATTTCATATAACTAAATACTGCTTGTGTTTGGAAAACACCCCAGTACTCAGATGTTCCTAGGAAATGGAAGACATACCACTGTTATCTTTTTTGTTGATAGTAGAGTAAATTATTATACAGACTGAGAGGGGTTCCCAAACTTTTTCATATCATTGTATATAGTGAAACATGACTGGAGCATTCTAATATGCCTGGTGAATTCAGTTGCATGAAGGCTCACCTTGGTGGAAGTAGGTGCATGGCAAATAGGCAAAATGATTGTGATCAAGTGGATGGACAATAAAGACATTTGCCTCTAAGCACTGTTCACAATTCACAATCCACTTTAACCACTCATATGCAGCCAGAATTTAATCCAACAGTACCCAGCCCCGGACAAAGCATCATGTTACAATAGGACACACGTCTACACACTACATTCACTATCACAACCAGAGGCAGTCTAGAGTTATCCAAACATTGCCTTTTTGTCAAACACAAGGATGCGAATAAAGTTGATTTGTTAGATGTGAAATAACATAAGGAGCAAACCTTCAAATACTCCTGCTGTTGTGCTTACAATGGTAAAAGAAACAGGAAACCAGGAAAGGGAATAAGAAACCAGAAGACAAGACACAATTAAAAGAAAACCAAAGATTGAAGCTGGGAAAAGCAACTAAACCATCATTAAAACCAATTTGAAACTAAAATTTAAACTCAGATAAATAAAGCCTAGAGTTTTTTAACCACAGAATCAGTTTGGCTATGTTGTTCTCTTTTGTAGGTCGCCTTGTATAAAAGCATCCGCTAAGAAAATAAATGTAAAATGTAAATGTAGAATACAGAATCAGAAAAGTAAATAAAATACAAGAAAAGTATCTCCGTAATCTCGGATAACAACAGGATATACTTAAGTGGTTAAACTGCGTCTCATCACGTAGACGACGTCACACAAAAGCACAGCCAGATTGTTGCCAAGATGACAACACAACTAATGGTGGTGCAAATAAAATAAAAATAAAGTTAAAGACAGTACAAATGATTTTAAATAATTCAAATAACTGTTAGTTACCATAAACAATGAAAAAAAATGAATTCTCCACTATCCAGAACCTCAGGTGGATATAAAAAGTAGAGGTAAAACATGACATTATTTCCATCATAACTTAAAGACAATTATAATTCACAACATCTGCAAAGGAAATGCGTTGAGGTATGTTTTAAAGTATTGATTTGCCTATAACGGTGAAACATTTGAATAACAAAGAATTTCTGGGTGACGCTTTAGTTTGGTTACTGCAAAAATGCATCTCTTACTCATTTATTCTTGAGAAATAAGACCTTAACAAACATTTTTTTGGGTCTTCATAACACTTACAACTCAAGCACCAGTAAATCCATCCATCCATCCATTTTCCAACCCGCTGAATCCGAACACAGGGTCACGGGGGTCTGCTGGAGCCAATCCCAGCCAACACAGGGCACAAGGCAGGAAACAATCCTGGGCAGGGTGCCAACCCACCGCAGAGCACCAGTAAAGTGCTTATTCATCTCTGCAGTGTCACCTTACAGTGGTCTGAGGGGGCTTAACTGAGACACGTTTCTCTTGATACTACATATTGTGAAAGCCCAGGGTACGTACAGCTGCCCCATCCCGACACAGACAGGCAGAGAGACGAGTTTTGCACACAACACCCGGTTTATTTACAGTTCAGGGCACACACAGTAAGCCAGCACTAACACAACACAGTCCCTTTCACTGCCAGTCCTTCCTCTCCTCTTCAGGCTTTGTCCTCTTCCTCCCGACTCTGGCCCTTCACTTCTGGAAACCAGCCCCTTTATATAGGGCACTCCAGGTGCCCAACGAGCTTCTTCCGGCTGCACCGGTGTGGCAGAAGTGTGGCCAACTAGAGCCCTGAAAATGTCCACGTGGCCCCTGGCAGTAGCCACGGGCCCCAACAGGGTTGAGCTTCTATGCTCATGACTCATGGCCCCACTGCAAGCCAAGGAGGCTGCCCTCTGTTGATCGGGAAGGAGAAACGTTCTTAAAATTGCACTCTCTCCCAGTCCTTCCATAATCCAGGTGTCCCGGCTGGGTAAAGGCTCCGGCCCTCTGGCACAATATTTACCCTAAAACACATGAATCCTTCATATTAATGAGTAATTTAACCGTCATGTCAATATGCCACACTGCACAGAGATGAACAATCCATCTACTGATGTTTTAGAAGTGTTACGAAGACGCAACAAGCCTTTGTTAAGGTCTTGCTACATAAGAGCAAATGAGTAATATATTCATTTTCGCAGTACCTAAACTAAAGTGTTACCAAATTCTGTTAAAAAAATAAAACACATTGCAAAGTCTTGTCCTAAACCTGATGACTAAAAAGTGTGATTTCAAGCATTATTTATTTTGTTTGTATGTCTCCAAACAGCCTAAGTGGGATAGATGTTTGATGTTATAGTCACAACTTTAGTATCACTTTAAACTGGCTACCTGGCAATTTTAAAATGTCTTTACTACAACTGTCCTGCCTTTTTAAACTCTAAATTCAAAACATAATGTCCATCTACACAGTTTCTTTTACTTTATACACTTGTGAGACAGACAGCGTCTTCTCATGATGGACTCTTTTTACATCTTTTACAGGACTGATCCTCATCCCAGATGTCACAAAAAAATTAGCTAGAAATGATTTTCCACAAAATATTCCCACAGTTCAAAGTGTCAAAAGAAGTAATGGCCATTTTATAAAGTTTGATTTCTGAAAAGTGTCTTGACCTTTTCCATCATGGCTTTAGTATGGCAATCAATCTGCGGAGGACAGGAAATAAAATGAGTGGTGTGCACTGCTGCCAAAGTCACTGATTGTCACCAACTGTAGATTAAATCATAAAGCTTTGAAGATCTGTCTGATCTGTCACACCATGACCAGTTTGTATTTGCTCTCCTTCCTTGACGTAAGCGGCTCAGGTCAGTCAAGAACAAGACTAGCATACCTCATAATCCTTCTTAACCAAAAGCTATGTGATGCATGAAGTTAACGTCTTGATGCTAACAGTTGTCAGTTTTAATTTGATGACTATTGTAATGGATGGTAAGGATGGACTAGCTACCTGAATATGATGGAGGTACCTTGGCTGGCTCGGAGGGCCTGTACAGTGAATGGAGGTTGTAAATGGATGGACAGCTTGACTGGGATGGTTGGTTCTCCCTTTCCCGGATCTGACAGCAAAGTGGAAAGAGAGAGGTGTAGCGGGGCTACATAGTAATAGTGTTATTCAATGTTTGTACTGAGTGCGTTTTATTTCCATCGTCCCATTTGCTGTTTATGTGTGCGTCAGTGAATGTCGTCCCCGTAAATAAAGGGGAGACGGATGATGGAAAGAGACTGCAGCCCCAAGATGGAAAACACCTGTTTACAATCAATCAATTATGTCCAGCTCATTACCATATAAACAATCAGGAGGGAATAGATCAAAAGAGAGGAGAAAGACGGAGATTACATTTCACCACAATGAACCAACTTTACCTGCTGTTTTCCACATCGCGCTTTTACAGTATAACCAGTTTGTTTTCATTCCGCCAGACTTACTTCAAATCAATCATCACCAAAGACCCCAGGGTTGGATTACATCATCCATCACAAGCCAAGGATTCACGGTGAGGTTGCTCCATTTTTTCTAGGAAATTACAAACACATCACTTATCTGTTGACCAGTCATCTGCATTCAGGACAGTTGTATACACGGACTCAAGTTCAATATCATTGCCATTTTCCGTATTCATTTATTGCTATTTGTGTTTTGTGTTTGTTATACATTACTGGGACAAGAGAGGGTTTGTTATTGTGTATATTCTGTATATGGTGTTGTCACGTTGCTGCTTTGGTGGAGGGATATACATATATATTCTACGTGGGGAATGTGCAGTAGTGTTTTGTTGTGTTCTATTTAATATATTCACTTATTTTTACATATCTGCTTTTTTTTTTATACTTATGTTTAAACTGTCGATTGTGGGGAAAAGTTTATTTGTTAGAGGTATGGCTTGGTATTTATAGATTAGCCTCAGTTATTTATCCAGGCCACAGGTCTTGGAAGTGTAGCTGCTGGCTGGGTAAGGGGGCTGGCCGTTACAGAGGAAAATTGCCTATAATGGCTACACACTCCCCAGACCCAGAGGTGCTAGGGGTCAGTGACCCTGTAATCAGAATATAAGTTTGTCACTGTGCTCTGTGCAAATATTTTAAATCTGCTTTTCTTTTTACTCACAAGGCCAGATTTATCACACAGGGGCTCATCATTTAGAACTGCTGGGCAAGCATTAGAAGAAAAGACAGGGACAACTGCGAAATGAGCATTGTACTATTTCTGTATGTCAGAGTCAGCATAACATTGGATCTTCTTTCCTTGTTTGGAATGTCAAGATTCTCCAAAGTGGGGGTCTGCACATGGAGAAAGAGTATAAAGCCTTGGAACATTGCCCGGCACACCTCTGAAGCCGATGGACGGATAGGAGATAACGTCATCCAATCCGGAAAATCCTCCCAATGCAGCGACGAAAATGGCAGACTCTATACATCGGGCCCCCACTACCCGAAGGTCTTGTCATGGCTTCCTCATCTGTTATGCCACATAAACCGCCATTAAAGAAAGCTAAGTTATTTCTCCTATGTGATTTCTTACCGCCGTATCACTAAGGGAGGGGTATCGTCTTTTTACATTATATCTATATAGTTTTGGGTTATGTAACATGCCGCAATTACAAAAGAACTTGTTCCAACAAGGGAGCTAGATCCCCCTGCTAGATACAGACCCTCTACTGGAGCATTATTTATTTTTGTCCTATTGGGCAACCTTGGTGCTGTGGGTCTTGCCAGATGGATCAGCCAAAAGTAGGTGTCCCTGTTTTGAGGTGCTTCCATCTGACCTTGAATTGGTTCTGCCATGTAATGCTGTGAGTCCAAAGGTACTTCTGGATTCAACATAAAAGAAGCCACCTCAGTGCAATCAGGGAGTTAAAGTCGAGAGGAGGTGGACAACACTTGCCTGGTAACGTGTTGAGATGAAAATAAAGGAATCACATGCACTGTTGTGCTGTTTGAAAGAAGATACCAATAGAGAGGCACTTTCTTAAATAAAAATAATTCATTTGAACCTGGGATTCTTATGATTTAAATGTCTCTGGGGTTTTGGGGCTCTGCTATGCCCCCTAAAGGCCACAATATGTCCAACTGAGTTTTTGTTAAATTAAATGGCTGGAGGCTGTCGGGGGAATTGTGAATGTTGTTGTTGTTATATGTTGTTGTTATGTGCCTTTGTATTTATATTTTTAGTTATAGTGTATGTAACAGAGCAAGATGCAGAGGACAGAAAGATATGGAAGAAGATGATCCGCTGTGGCAACCCCTGATGGGAGCAGCCGAAAGAAGAAGAAGAAGAAGTTATAGTGTATGAGTTTCACCAAATTAAATTCCTTGTAACGGATGTGGTTATGGAAATAAAATAATGCAAACATAGGGAATGCAGTAGGAAAGAGCAAGTGGTAGCAAGAAAAAGAGAGTAGCACTGGGCACAAGGTGGGAGATACCTTTGGAGTGAGTGAATGTTCATTCACTCGCACATAGACGCTCACAAAGGAGTCAATTTCCAACATGTATGTGTTGATGATGGTTACATAGCTAAAATGTTGTGCCTCTAACCTTCTTTTCTTTTTTCAGTGGAGGAATACTGTTGTGGAAAATACTAAGTAAATAAGGAAGAGACCTGTGCCATCGTTACAACTGAATTCCAAAATGGACATTCTTTTATCACACCAACTGGCTGAGCCTTGTGATGTGAGCAGCAAGGCTCTCCATAGCAAGACTGGTTAGTCTTAAGAGAACTGTTTCTTCTATTATTTAGGCTCTTAAGAGAACGGTTTCTTCTATCATTAAGGTTCCTTTACATGTAAGAGCCAGAAAGTATTTCAGTTACACCAATGAGCACCTGGATAAATGGTACATTTCTTAAACATCTCCCTGCCACCCCCCACAAAAAATGAAATGCATTACTGTGTTACTCTGGACTACTACTACTTCTGCCACTTTAAAAAGTAAATAAATAAATAAAGTTACTTTGTTATTTCACAGAAGTGTTGCCTTTTTCTGTTATATGTAAATGAACCTAAATGATAAATGAAACACATTTTTCCTTCTGCCACTTTAATTTTACTTCCAGTGTCCGTCCACTTGGACATTGCCTCTTCCTGTCGGAAGGACTTAAAGCTGGAAGAGTCGCAGTCTTGAGTCAGTTCATACTTGGATTCGCGTTTGAGAAGATGTTCTCACGATTATTTTGAATTAGTGTTTGTTACTTTATCAAGAATTATAAGCCGTTCATTTTTTGGTGCTCCAACTCTTTATGATCTCTCTTGTCTTTTGTTGCACTAGTTAATTAGCAATATAAGGTTAAGTACTCAAGACTTTTAGTTTTGTTTTTGACCTATGAATGTGCATGCCCAAATCTTTTCGCTTCCTGGTTCACAATTTTCCAGTTAACAGCCATTCTTTGCCCTGTCCCCTTGGTGTCTACTGCACATTTCCCAGTCCTCACTGCCAGTCCTTTGGGATGAGCCGTTCCATATGTTGGTACCAAGGCGGACATAACAAACACCCACCTAGGAAATATCTGGTTGTTCTTTGGTTGGAAACAAACAGTCCTAAAGAATAATACCACGTGAATTACAGGTAGTCATTTAGCCCAGCATTCAAAGCCATACCACCAGAGACCCTTAACACACTTTCTGCCCTCAGGTCATTAGACTGGTAGCTCTCATATAACCTTTAAGTTGACCTGAGATCTTCATTATGAAAACACCCACTCTAATAATCAGCAAGCACTAGCAATTCAATTTTAATAAGTTACTTGTTTTGTCTGATGCATGTTGAGTTATATATGAGATATTTGATATGTTTTCTTTAATTACATTGTAATAACTTAAATGTATTATTTTGAAGTAGTTATTTATTTATTTGGAATTGGTATTGCTTAATTTAGTAATTTATGTCTGCTCTGTTCTGACATAGCCTGCGTTGTTGCTCCATGTCCTGAACCAAGAAAAGCTTTTTGCTGTACTGTAAGATACAATGGTAATAAATTAAACCGAAACAATGAAATTGAAGATTTTGCAGTTTAAGCACAGAGTTTGGCAACGTGTTCCATTTATTTACAACTCTCACCTTGGAGAAATAGAGAACCATAAAGAATTTGTGTTTCAGGACCCTACAGGTCACTAACTCCTAGTCTCAGGCTGTTACCTGGCTGTTTGAAACCGAAGCTGCGGAGACAGGCTTCAGTCCTCCACGGGCTTGAACATGGAACAAATGAGTTTGATAATCTTCTGTTTGTGTTGAATGAACGTTAATCATTTTCCATCTGTGTTGTCCTTTTGAAAAACACACTGTAAATGAACAGCTGGTAACCACATTACTTATTCTTTCCATGGTTACACATTCCTTTAAACTGAAAAGACTTAGGATGCGTCCACACTACAAAGTTTTTATTTAGTAACTGTGTTTTAAAATGAAAACAATGTCCATCCACACTAGCGTTTTCACATCGTAAATGAAAGTATCTCTGTCCACATTAAACAACCAAACACACATACAATGCAGATGTTTGCCTACCCTGGATATAAAAAGTGGAAAAATCCTTGAAAGGATGGTAATGCCAGGTGTTTTATTGTAATACTGTATCAACTGGTAAATATTTGCACATGTATGCTGTATTTAAAATGTACAAAGCGTGATTTTGATGCATACAGGTAAGCGACACAACAATCGCAATGGAAAGCACCTCTTCTCTGTCTGCTATGTGGAAATAGGATTTTATTCCGCGATGGGTGACTAATTAGGGCAGGAGACGCTGTAATGACTATGATCCAATCAAGGAAGGGCTGCATAATAAGCATGAACAAATAAAAGTGCCAACAGAGTCGCCGTTTACAAAGTATACATTCCTCCTTATCCACATTGAACTGCTGAGCCTGTGTTTTCAGAAGTATACAGATCTGGAGAGCGTCTTCAAAAGTCTCCATTTCCATAAGATAAAAATGCCAGGGTAGTGTGGACAAAAGGTTAAAATGAAGACTAATATCTACACTTTAAGCAAAAATGTAGTAGTGTGGATGTAATCTCAGTGTCTTCAAGTTATCCGCACAGTTGATACCACTCAGTACTGCATTAAACCAATCAGAGCTTCTGCGCACTGTAATCTGTTTTACTATCACAGATGTGACATAGATTAACTTCCAATGTTCCTGTAATTGCCTAATTTTTACCATCTTAAAAAAAATTGGTAGTGTGTGTAAAAATACTGTAACTGCTACTTCCTTCTAGAAGTTGGTTTGTGGCCTTTTTAACCTTTATAGCACATTCCCTTTTTGGTAGGGTCTACCTCAAAATATTTTTTTATTAAATCATAAAATAAAAAACACTGTTTATATCCATAAAAGACCATGTACATAGTTTTATTTACATATGTGATATATATAATCCTTACATATTCAAAAGTTTAATTAAGTTTTAATCTGCTCTTTTGGATTGAAACAAAGAACAGGTTTAATGGAATTATTATGGTTGTAGTAAGTAAAGATGATATCAGAAATGTTATTAAGGCATTATTCTAGATCACATCACACAGTTTTGACCAAAAATCCATTTAATGAAGGATTTAAATTCACTTTGAATATTTCTAGCAGACACAATTTATGTAATATAATGTACATCTTTTGAGTACATTGAACATTTAAATATGCATGTACGGTACATCTAAACTATTAGATGTTCAGAAAACAGAAGGTGCATCTCTGGTTCAAATTTTCTCTGTCAAATTATGCCATCTTAGTGACTGACAAAAACTCACTAGGTTTTGAGGCTTCTGCTCTGTAGAAAACCATGCATGAGTGTCTGTTAGTTATCAGTTTTAAATCATATTTGAATCCCACCTTCTCTCTCTTGCACCTTTTTTGGCTGTTAATTAATAATCTAACTTAATCTTTAGATGGAATTATTTGCACTTAGTTTACTCATTTATTTTAAGTTTTGCAAACTTTATCTAGTGATTATTTCACTAGATTCACAGACAGGTACTGTAGATAACTATATAGATAGATTTGAAAGGCACTCTATAAAAGATACTGTAGATTGATAGACAGACGGACGTGAAACACACTATGTAATAGACAGGTAGATAGATAGATAGCTACGAAAGATACTATAAGATAGACAGACAGACAGACAGATAGATACTATATAATAGATAGATAGATAGATAGATAGATAGATAGATAGATAGATAGATAGATAGATAGATAGATACGAAAGATACTATATAATAGATAGATAGATAGATAGATAGATAGATAGATAGATAGATAGATAGATAGATAGATAGATAGATAGATAGATAGATAGATAGATAGATAGATAGATACGAAAGATACTACATAACAGATAGATAGATAGATAGATAGATAGATAGATAGATAGATAGATAGATAGATAGATAGATAGATAGATGTGAAAGGCACTATATAATAGATAGATAGATAGATAGATAGATAGATAGATAGATAGATAGATAGATAGATAGATAGATAGATAGATAGATAGATAGATAGATAGATGTGAAAGGCACTATATAATAGATAGATAGATAGATAGATAGATAGATAGATAGATAGATAGATAGATAGATAGATAGATAGATAGATAGATAGATAGATAGATAGATAGATGAAAGGGGGTGGCACAGTGGTAGTGCTGCTGCCTTGCAGTAAGGAGACCTGGGTTCGCTTCCCGGGTCCTCCCTGCGTGGAATTTGCATGTTCTCCCCATGTCTGTGTGGGTTTTCTCCCAGAGCTCCGGTTTTCTCCCACAGTCCAAAGACATGCAGGTTAGGTGCATTGGCGATCCTAAATTGTCCCTAGTGTTTGCTTGGTGTGTGTTTTCCCTGCGGTGGGCTGGCTTGTTTGTTTCCTGCCTTGCGCCCTGTGTTGGTTGGGATTGGCTCCAGCAGATTCCTGTGACCCTGTAGTTAGAATATAGAGGGCTGGATAATGGATAGATAGATAGATAGATAGATAGATAGTAATATTTTCCACAGGAATCTAATAAATCAATGGGGGCACCCCTTTTTAGAGAGTAAAGTGGGGGTCTCCCTGGAATATGTCACTGCCTTGATCACGTAACCATTTCTATTATATTTTGTTTTTAACAGTTATATTTTTTATGGTTAATTGATACACGTTGTTAAATCAGTTGCTTAATAGTTATGATGATTATTGGCATTATTCACGGTCCTAATTTAAGTCATTTAAAAAAGCAAAGAAAATTGAACATTGCTGATTATTTTTAATAATACCAATGAAAATTTGACAATACATTTCAAGACATACATTTCAATTGGAAAAAGAAATAAATAAAGTTTAAAAGTGTAACAATTTGTCTCGAGCGCTAACATGAGACGATTGCTACCACTAATCTGTCCTTGGTGACGGCAGATGATAAAAGGATAGGCCAATATCACACCCCAATAAATTTCCTGTATACCCTTTATTCTACTCAAAACAGTTCCTTAATACCAATACATGTATAGCCCACAAAAACTATAGTCAATATCTATACTCACATTACATCAAATAAACAACAAAAAGAAATACAATCCCTTACACATGCACCCCGCCACCCTGAAATAACCCTTATATTGCAGCGCCACATACATATACATATAAATACACAACAACAATATTCATTCCCCCAGTTCCCCTTCCAGAGATGATAAATAGCTCCACAGATTGTCCACTGTTCTGCCCTGCAACTGCCGGCAGGCAGACGAGAAGTCCAGAAAATTGCGGACTATAAGCACAATCACCTCTTCGTCATAAAAGACATACAGTCAATCTTGCGCCATGATAAAATATAATAAGTCCTTTGAAATAGCTCACCAGTGTCTGTAGGAAATAGCGGAACGTTCGATTCCCTGATCAAAGGAAGACCTTCCACCTTCTGACAGGACTGTAGGAGCTCCTAGACTTCTTACATGGCCAGTGCAGTAGCTGATCTGTATTTTAATTATCCGATGCTCTTCTTTAACTCTTTTCCTCCTCCTTCCTTCTCTCTTTAAAACGGCGCACTTGATGCAAATCACTCCCCGAAAAAACAGTAAAACCGTAAGCTCCACCTCTGGGGCACCGCTGTCAATCTCTGGCTGTAAGAATGTTCCCCACAACACCCGATCGCCAGCAGAAAACATATTATCTTTATGTGGCAGCGCTACAAAAGAATAGCTGCAAAAATGCTCAAAAACTAAGTAACAGAGCTAAATGCAGATGCATATTCAAAAGACATTCCTTCTTTGTAGGTGAGCAGTGTCTTGACTTCTTTCTTGTTACAAAACACACATCATGTACAAAATGTACATCTCCAATGTTTTAATGGGCATCACAGCAGCAATGTTATAAGCTGCGGTGGGATTGTGTTGCAAAAAAAACATCATAGTTTCTGAACAGCCTTTATAAAACCACATACCATGACAAAGTTGGTTGTGCTACTCCAAGACACAAAGCTATGATGCAATTTAAATGCCTGCCCCAAGACAATATAATGTCAGACTGAAAGTAGATATATAGATATGCTGTCGTTGGGCTACCCTATTACTGCTTGCATAGCCACAGTCCTATAGTGGATAAGACTGTCTTGGAAAATACAATGAGATGTGTTAGGTCAACATTGTTTTACAGCCATTCCCATACAGCTTTGGCTTTATGCTTGGGGTTGTTGTCTTGCTGTAATGCTGAAGGCATGAGTTCCCAAAATGAATATTAGTTTTCCTCCAGGATTTCCTTGTATTTTACTCGTTTCATTTTCTCCTCTGCCCTCACAAGACCTCTAGGGCCTGCTGCAGAGGAGCTTCCCCAGAGCAGCATGCTGTCACCACCATGCTTTACAGTGGGGTTGCTGTTAATAATGTACAATATCTGGTTTCAGTCTAATGACTAAAAAGCTTAATTTTGTACTCATCAGACCATATAACCATCTTCCTGCTGACTTTAATGTCTCCCATATTACTCTTACTGAGACATCACATGCATTTTTTTCTATTTGCCACGTTCCACTGTAGCTGCGACTGATGAAGACGCAGGCAACACTTGTTATCTGCAACAATCTCATTTGCTGTAGCTTTTAACACCTTCAGAGTTCTCCTGGTGGTCCCACTCACTTGTCTTCATTTTGCATGATCACTCAGTTTTTGTGGAGGGCCTGTTCTAGACAGATTGACAGACTTTGTATTCTTAATGACTGATTTAACTGAATATTTAGTGACTTGGATATTTTCTTGTGTCCAACCCCTGACTTGTGGTTTTCACGAAGTTGCTTGGAGTTTTAATGCTTTCGTCCACCACAAGTTGGACCTACCAGTTACAGTCAGGTGCAATTTATACTAAAATCAACTGAAACCAAAGACAGGTGACCTCCATTGAACTCATTCTGTGACTTCTAAAGCCAATGGGCTGCACCAGTGATGGTTTATGGGTGACAGATTAAAGAAGAAGAATACTTATGTGATCGATTATTTTGTGTTTTATATTTGTAATTAATTTAGACCACTTTAACATTCTTTATCTGTTGATCAGTGTCAAAAAAGGTTAAATTTAATCCACTGTATATAACAATAAAGCATTGTAATTTCAAATGGGGCAAATTCTTTTTGTAGGCACCATATGTTACTTGTACAGTCAGAGCAGGTCACTTAGCAAATTAAATGCATAGTGAGCAGACAGATGTACCTAATGTTTTTAATATATATTGTGACCACTAAGGGGCATAAACAACTCCCCAAACCCCCAGACACAACTACAACAATACAAGTGCAGGGTTCAAATACAAGGTTTATTCTAATAAATTACCTTCACAAAAGGCCTGTTTGTAATAATAACAATACCACAAGCATAACTTTCTTCTTTCTCTTTCCTCTACTCCTTCTAGGCGAGCTTTGTCCACCAACCACCCCACTCCAACTCACCTGGATGAAGCATAGCAGCCTGGGAGTACCTTCTGTGCTATCCCATTGCATCCAGGAACCACTTCCAAATCTGGTGGAACTTCCCTGTGACAGCAGAGCCTGCATCCAGCAGCTCCCTCTAGCAGCACCTGAGGACCCCAGCAGGACTGCCCACCAAAATTGCCATCCTTATATAGCCCTGCAGGTGTCCGAATGGGAAGCGCACCAGAAGGATGTCACCATCCAGGGTATTGGGGAAGCACATGCCCCTGTCCATCCATTACTATGGCCTCCCAACCTGGTTGGTTCGCAGTGCATTTCCACCCACATACTATCATTAAGTGGGCGTCCTGCCCAGATAAGGAGCCATCCATCCCAGCCAAGACGCCAGCTATCCCAAATTCTCTATCAATATATATATATACAGTAATCCCTCGCTATATCGCGCTTTGCCTTTCGCGGCTTCACTCCATCGCGGATATTATATGTAAGCATATTTAAATATATATCGCGGATTTTTTGCTGGTTCGCGGATTTCTGCGGACAATGGGTCTTTTAATTTCTGGTACATGCTTCCTCAGTTGGTTTTCCCAGTTGATTTCATACAAGGAACGCTATTGGCAGATGGCTGAGAAGCTACTCGGCTTACTTTTCTGTCTCTCTTGCGCTGACTTTCTCTGATCCTGACGTAGGGGGTATGAGCAGGGGGGCTGTTCGCATACCTAGACGATAAGGACGCTCGTCTAAAAATGCTGAAAGATTATCTTCACGTTGCTATCTTTTGTGCAGCTGCTTCCTGAAATGACATGCTGAACGGTGCTTCGCATACTTAAAAGCTCGAAGGGCACGTATTGATTTTTGATTGAAAAACAAACTCTGTCTCTCTCTATCTCTCTCTCTCTCTCTCCCTGCTCCTGACGGAGGGGGTGTGAGCTGCCGCCTTCAATAGCTTTGTGCCGCAGTGCTTCGCATACTTAAAAGCAAACAGCCCTATTGATTTGCTTGCTTTCCTCTGTCTTTCTGACAGACTCTGCTCCTGACGCGTACTCCTTTGAAGAGGAAAATATGTTTGCATTCTTTTAATTGTGAGACGGAACTGTCATCTCTGTCTTGTCATGGAGCACAGTTTAAACTTTTGAAAAAGAGACAAATGTTTGTTTGCAGTGTTTGAATAACGTTCCTGTCTCTCTACAACCTCCTGTGTTTCTGCGCAAATCTGTGACCCAAGCATGACAATATAAAAATAACCATATAAACATATGGTTTCTACTTCGCGGATTTTCTTATTTTGCGGGTGGGTCTGGAACGCAACCCCCGCGATGGAGGAGGGATTACTATATATATATTATCATGCATTGGTGTCAGCAAAGGTATGCAATACCACTCCAGGATGAGTGGGGGCACTCTCACTAACAGTACTGTCTCTTTTTCCCCCCCACAGCGGAGAGGAGACACCCAATGAAGGCAACTGAATCACACCCATGATATCGATTGGCACCCCAACTATTCTTTAGGTTCCTCCATTTACTTATATTATTAGCCTTTTAATATATATATATATATATATATATATATATATATATATATATATACATACATACATACAGTATACGTATATATATATATATATATATATATATATATATGTACTGTATATATATATATATATATATATATATATATATATATATATACATATATATATATATATATATATATATATATATATATATATATATACTGTATATATATATATATATATATATATATATATATATATCCATCCATTTTCCAACCCGCTGAATCCGAACACAGGGTCACGGGGGTCTGCTGGAGCCAATCCCAGCCAACACAGGGCACAAGGCAGGGAACCAATCCCGGGCAGGGTGCCAACCCACCGCAGGA
Organism: Erpetoichthys calabaricus; assembly: GCF_900747795.2. Taxonomy (NCBI): domain Eukaryota; kingdom Metazoa; phylum Chordata; class Cladistia; order Polypteriformes; family Polypteridae; genus Erpetoichthys; species Erpetoichthys calabaricus. Next base: position 234,726,082 of record NC_041398.2, read on the forward strand.
CACACACAAACACACCCACACACCAAGCACACACTAGGGCCAATTTAGAATCACCAATCCACCGAACCTGCATGTCTTTGGACAGTGGGAGGAAACCGGAGCGCCCAGAGGAAACCCACGCAGACACGGGGAGAACATGCAAACTCCACGCAGGGTGGACCCGGGAAGCGAACCCGGGTCTCCTAATTGCGAGGCAACAGCGCTACCACTGCGCCACCGTGCCACCTATATATATATATATATATATATATATATATATATATATATATATATATATATATATATATATATATATATATATATATATATATATATATATATATATATATATATATATATATATATATATATATATATATATATATATATATATATAGTGATGTGTGAGTCCCTGTCTTGCACCCCAAAACACGAGGCTCAACAAAAGCAACTTTATTCAGCTTGAAACAGGAACAGCACGGTTATTTAGCTAGCTGGGTCATGGCCAGGTTAGTGGCCAACTAATACTGTTCCCTGCAGTTATAATGTTCCTTGCATCACCCATTGACGGCAGGTGCTGATAGAGTGACTGCGGTCTTTTCAGATTTGGTGTTGCAGCGAACTGCCACAGCGGTTGGAGTCTGCTTTTGCACTGGAAATTGATAGGCTGTCTTCCATAGATGTGGCGATTGCACTTTGGGAAGCTTTTCGGCATGTCGTCCCATTGGGGGGAGCCCCAAAAGAGTTTAGAAACCTTACAATATATATATATATATATACATACAGTATATATATCGATCAAAGTATGTAATAATCCCTTGGGTTGAGAGAGGGCACACTGTTATTGACATTCCCTTCACCTTCTCTCCTCGTAGCACCGAAAAACCATCCAGTGAGGTTACTTAGCCCCGCCCCATCTGGGTTCCGCAGCTATAAGAACTCCGGCTGCCTAGAAGGAGGCGTATTTCTGGTAAGAGATTCTTGCCGGATGGAACTCCTGAGCAAACAGATCCTGAACCTGTGGCTAAAGTCGAGCCCTTTTGTTTATTTGAAAGCTCAAGGGCAAGACATTCACCTGCCAAGAGGTGCTGCTTTTTTGTTGAACTTTTATGTTAAATTAAATGGGATGACCTTATTGATGTCCCAACTTTTATTTTCAACATGTGTCATTCCTGCACCCGGCCACAATATATGTATAACATCTACACGTGGAAGTGTGTGTCTGTCTGTTCGGCCCAGAAGTACAAGGCTACAGCATGAAGCTCAAAGAGTCTGTAAGGCAGCCCTAAGTTAACGAATCGGAGACAAACTCGCTTAGCAAACAAGCAAGCAAGGCGAGCACATCGGCAAAATGGCACCTCTGAGGAAAGAGAAGCTTATTTAGCTGCTGATAGACAAGGGGGGCGAGCACGTCCGCAAAATGCAACTCTGCATTTCAATTTTTTTTCTGACAATTTCAATAGTTTCTATGAACCCGGGCTTAAACAGCTAGTATATACATATACATATATATAGACCTTTGATAAAACTCCAACCCATATATTACATACTCTTTTTTGTGAAAATTAACTATTACAAATATTTTTACCCTATAAAGCCTACTCAGGACAACATCAGTTTGGCAAGATCGGGCAGCACATCGCTTGTCTTGGATAAGAACACTAGATAGATAGATAGCAGCACCTTACTGATACAAAAAAAAATATTAAAATAAGATTGATAATAATGCAGGTAAAAACAGACAATAACTTTGTATAATGTTAACGTTTACCCCCCCGGGTGGAACCGAAAAGTCGCATAGTTTGGGGAAGGAACGATCTCCTCAGTCTGTCAGTGGAGCAGGACAGTGACAGCAGTCTGTCGCTGAAGCTGCTCCTCTGTCTGGAGATGACACTGTTTAGTGGATGCAGTGGATTCTCCATAATTGACAGAAGTCTGCTCAGCGCCCGTCACTCTGCCACAGATGTCAAACTGTCCAGCTCCATGCCAACAATAGAGCCTGCCTTCCTCACCAGTTTGTCCAGGCGTGAGGCGTCCTTCTTCTTAATGCTGCATCCCCAGCACACCACCGTGTAGAAGAGGGTGCTCGCCACAACCGTCTGATAGAACATCTGCAGCATCTTATTGCAGATGTTGAAGGACGCCAGCCTTCTAAGGAAGTATAACCGGCTCTGTCCTTTCTTACACAGAGCATCAGTATTGGCAGTTCAGTCTAATTTATCATCCAGCTGCACTGCCAGGTATTTATAGGTCTGCACCATCTGCACACAGTCACCTCTGATGATCACGGGGTCCAGGAGGGGTCTGGGCCTCCTAAAATCCACCACCAGCTCCTTGGTTTTGCTGGTGTTCAGGTGTAGGTGGTTTGAGTCGCACCATTTAACAAAGTCCTTGATTAGGTCCCTATACTCCTCCTCCTGCCCACTCCTGATGCAGCCCACGATAGCAGTGTCGTCAGCGAACTTTTGCATGTGGCAGGACTCCACATACTTGATACATACATACATACATAGATGACATACTTGCCACCATCCAAGTTCTCTTTCAAGCATACAGAAACACAACGGTTTCAAGACATTAACAGGTAACCTTAAAGCTCGACCCATTGCATGATAGAAAATTTAAACTAAAATATTCAGTTTCCATATTCAGTTTTATTTTTTTCAGTAATAACAACTCACACAGTAGCTTAGTCATACTTGCACAAACATTGCCTTAAGCTTTAATGTGCTGAGACCCGCTCTATAACTTAAAAGGCTGTAGTCCACTTACCTCGATCACTGTCATAAAGATAGGCAAACTTATCCCACTGATAGTATTCAATCAAACTAAGAAGGGCTCCCTTGACATCAGGCCGCATTTGTAAAACAAACTGATGTAATCCATCTGCAGGGAAGCTGGGTGTAATAAATGAGACATGCAAGGTTCCACAAAATGATGTTATTGTATTTACAGACTTCTTATCGTAGAATCCAAAAATAGCATAAACTCCTCTTGAAAACTGGGAACAGACTGTGGAAACAGAAAGAAAACACAAAGACAAGGCCATCATTAATACATTGTAACTATAAAGGTCATAAGCTTTAAAAACAAATTTCCCAATATATCCTGATTATTTTACTTAATGTTAAACACGAGGTTATTGTTTGCTTCTCTAATCCACTAACTGCTGCTTTTGCACATTTACCATATTCTCCTGAAAAAAGCTACCTTTATGCCATGAGCAGTTACTAGGGTGTTGTACCGTGTTAGCCATTATGAATGTAGGGAGAAGTCAAGCAAAAGTACTCATTTTATTGGCTAACTAAAAAAGATTACAATATGTAAGCTTTCAAGGCAACTCAGGCCCCTTCTTCAGGCAAGATGTCATTTTGCCATGAGCAGGAAAGAATTAAAAGAAATTATACAAGTAGCTTTACAAATATGGGACAAAGCCTAAATACCACATACTGTATATACTCGCGGATAAGTTATCCCGTGGATAAGTCAAGACTTGATTTTACCATATAATTTCTGGTCTTTATATATAATACATATATATAATACATGGCTGTTCGTTTGTCCGTCCAGGATTTTAAATCACCTGTAGCTCGCAAACCGTTTGACCTATTGACCTGAAATTTGGTACACATATACTACATGACATCTACTATCTGCTTTCGAGGTGATGATTGACCTCCAGGGTTATACCTCTTTATATTTTTATTTTATTTTATTGTAGAATCAACTCTCGACAGCGGCCAGCAGGGTGGCCATGTGGCGCATGTGTACAGGTGTCGTTCTCATCCCTACCACCTTCGCCGTCACTTCCCCTACCTCTTCATATCTTAAATCATACTTGAGGTAGATTGAAGACTTAAGTGACAGCTTAAGTGAAAAATTAAAGAAAACGTACTAAGTAATTACAACACAAACACTGACTTAAACAGTTTTAACGCGAAAAGATGCCGACGAAAGAAGAGAAGTGGGCCGCTAGAGTGGAGAGAGGAATAGCTGCTCAGGAAGCATCAAGCGCATCAACCGCTGAGCAAACGATATGGTAAACGTACAGAGAAAGAGGATGAAAGCTAGGAATGCTCAAGTCAAGTGTATTCACTGCAGTGCGCCGTTACTGGTATTTTTATAATGTCAGTCGTATAAGTCGAATGCGGAAAACTCATGCTATTGGTACAAGAGATTATGATATGCTAACGCCCGCCTGAGAGAGTAACCACGGTGCACACAACCTTTTTTTTTCTATGTGTTGTGCCTACGTGACCACACAGTAATAAACAAACTATTCCGAAGCAATGTTTGCATTGATTTGTGTTTTTGCATCTCACACCCTCTTACACCTTTATCGTAAGAGCATCCCTTATCTACGACGGACCGTTCGATCAGAAGAAAATATGAAGCTGGTTTTAAATTAAACGTCATTAAAGTAGTGAAACAAATTGGTAACTGTGCTGCTGCAACAAAATTCGATGCATCTGAGAAACTGGTCGGAGATCGGAGGAGGCAAGAAGATGTAAAAAAAAAATTAAGTGTCGCATTTTTGAACAGGCGAATAAGTCGGGGTCTGATTTTATGATCGATTCTTATACATGAGCATATACAGTAATTGCCTTTTGTCTAAAACTAAAAACATCTGAATTAGCATAAGGATGTTCACAAGTAATATAATGATTTACTTTATAAAGTTGAAGTTCATAATAAACAACATTAGCTGTGTCAAATATTTGTGTTAAATTTCAGCCAGAGTTCTTCCCCTGGCTGATGTTCAAGTTCCTTTTTAGTGCCCTTTTTTGTCAAATTTTGATTCTTCATTGATTGTGTTACTGGTGTTGATTATTTATTATTTAGACTGGACTGCCAATACTGATGCTCTGTGTAAGAAAGGACAGAGCCGACTATACTTCCTTAGAAGGCTGGCATCCTTCAACATCTGCAATAAGATGCTGCAGATGTTCTATCAGACAGTTGTAGCGAGCACCCTCTTCTACGCGGTGGTGTGCTGGGGAGGCAGCATTAAGAAGAAAGACGCCTCACGCCTGGACAAACTGGTGAGGAAGGCAGGCTCTATTGTTGGCATGGAGCTGGACAGTTTGACATCTGTGGCAGAGTGACGGGTGCTGAGCAGGCTCCTATCAATTATGGAAAATTCACGGCATCCACTAAACAGGATCATCTCCAGACAGAGGAGCAGCTTCAGCGACAGACTGCTGTCACTGTCCTGCTCCATCTGACAGACTGAGGAGATCGTTCCTCCCCCAAACTATGCGACTCTTCAATTCCACCCGGGGGGGTAAACATTAACATTATACAAAGATATTGTCTGTTTTTTACCTGCATTATTATCAATCTTTAATTTAATATTGTTTTTTGTATCAGTGAGGTGCTGCTGGAATATGTGAATTTCCCCTTAATAAAGTATCTATCTATCTATCTATCTATCTATCTATCTATCTATCTATCTATCTATCTATCTATCTATCTATCTATCTATCTATCTATCTATCTATCTATCTATCTATCTATCTATCTATCTATTTTCATTTTTCTGTGTTTCTTATACGTTTTGTGTATTATTTAATTTCTATGTGTTGTGGAACCTGGCCTGGACACAGACAGATGAACATTGTTTTAAAGTCACCCAACACACGTTTATTTACACTATTTACAAGTAATATGAAGCACACAACCCAGTGCTGCAGCACCAATCACCCCAGTCCAGGCCCTCAATAAAATGCCTTCTCTCTCAGGACCACCTCCACTCCTCTCCTTCGACTTCCATCCTCTTCCACCCGACTCCAGCCCTGAATGAATGAAGGCGGGCCCTTTTATAATCACCCGGATGTACTCCAGGTGCTTCCCGGCAATCTTCCACCGGCAAAACCCAGTGTAGAGGAAGTGCTGGCTGCGTACCCAGAAGCACTCCAGGTGTCCCTAGATCCTCTTCTTCCCAGCACTTCCGGGTGTGGCGGAAGTGCTGAGGTCCAGGGCTCCAAAGGCATTGGGGCGCCCCCTGGCGGTGAACACGGACCCCTATAGGGTTGAGCTTCACAGCTCTGTACCCGTGGTCCCCATAGCAATCAGGGCAGTCGCCCCTACGTGGTCTGGGGAAGGCATAAGCCCTCTTTCAGTCCTCCGGAGCGTCCCGGCTGGGTCGTCCCCCCAGCCACCTGCGACAGTGTCTATGCTTGTTCTGTTTTGTTCCATGTGTCTTGTGCTTTGTTCTCTAAGAGGTGGGACCACCGGCCTATCAGCATCAAGGGGCTACCCTCAGCCTTGTAAAGGACAAGCAAAACAACCAGTCCCTTGCGGTTCAATGAATGTGCTGACATTGGTGAGTACTCCGGTGCTTATTGCTTCTTTTCTTCAGTTCAGGGAGAGAGAGGGAGAGAGAGTTTCTTGAACTTGATGTCTTTGTTTATGTCCTGACATGCAGGGTGAATTGTGGGACCTTCTATACACAGACACACGTGTGCCTTTCTAAATGATTTCCAATCAATGAATTTGGCCACAGGTGGATTCCAATCAGGTTCTCAACACATCTGAAGGAGAATTAACACCAAACAATATGCACCTGACCACATCTTAAAAGTGCCAGAGTTAAGGGTCTGCTTAATTCTTAAATTAATGAGAGATTTTAGTTTTGGATTTTTAATAAAATTGCAACTGATTCTTTAAAAAAAATATTTTCACTTTATCATTATGGGTCATTTATTGAGTCTAGACTGAGGGGCAATGCTAGCAAATGTATCCATTCAAAAATACATGAAAGTGTGCAGAAAGTGAAGGGGTCTGAATACTGTCTGAGTCCACTGCAGCAGGGTAGGTGTACCTAATAAAATGGCCACTGTCAATAAGGAACTAAAAACCCGCAAAGCACACAAATGACACAAATTTTATTTTAAAATGGGATACCATAATTGCTGTTAGGGCTATTAATCGTGTTTTTTTAGTTTTTTTTTTTTGCCAAGGCAGCAGCTCAGTATTCTTTCCAAAAATACTGGAGGACCTACAGGATACAAGAATCTGTTATATAAAATGCTATTGCTAATCTGTCATTTTGCAGCATTGCTGCAATCAGTATAAAGAGATGACTATGCAAAGTGCCACAGAAAAATCAGCCGCAGGAGCGCATTCTGAGTCATCGTTGAGATCAATGCAATTACCCAGGTTGACAGGTATTAAAAGAGAAGTTTTACAGTCCAACAAGAGCCATAACATTCACTTGTCTTGCTAAGGTGCAGATTCAATCCAAAAAGCACGCTCAACATTTTGTTTTGCAATACTTGTTTCAAAAGAAAAGTAAATACAGTACATCGAGATGACCACAGTTTAGCTGGTCAGTCTCATTTATCATAAGGTGTCTGATTTGGCCTTGGAGAGTTAGAGTTATAGTTGCTGAATTGTTCTGTCAGGGCGACGGCATAATAAAGACACCCTGTAATCGGGGACCATGTTTTAGGAAACATCAAGTGGATGGAGGACCGTTTGCCACAGTTACATTTACATTCCACAGTCCTGGGCTTAGATGTCCAGCTTGCTCTTTAACTTGCATGTATTTGCACATGGCCATTATTCCTAGTATTACTGTCAGGTCTGCTTATAATTCCAAGAGCCAAGCTGAAAAGAAGTGGCGAGGTGGCCTTTTGCTGCTATCCACTTAAAATCAATACACTTACTGATAGAAATTTGCCAGGCTAATACTGTGGAACATTTTAAAAAACTATCAAAGACCAATTTTTTTAATATGGCATTTTCCTAGCTACATTTCAGTTGTGTTCCTAATCATCTATATGGGCACAGAACTGTGATATTCTTCAGGGATCCGCAGTCTGTACTAATCCCCACCATTCTCTGCTATCTTTTCTGGTTCTTTTCACCACCACCATCTGATCAAGTCACCATGCAGCCACATGTGATGACATAATGAAGGTGGGTATCTCAGCTGTCCATGAGACCAACTTCATCATGTGGAACAAGAACGACATTTGGGGGTGGCAAGTGGGGTGACCGCCCCAGGCTCCGCTCCTAAAGGGAGCCCCGTTTTTGAGTTCCACATGTCCCATTCGAGTGGATTTGTCAAGTTATATTCTCTAGTATCTATATACTGTATATGAAATCCCTATGTGCATCCAGGTGTCCGTGTGTGGGTGTCTTCTGGTGAAGTGCGCATGCGCGGGGCACGGTGCTATGCGCGATATTACTGTCAGAGAAAGTTAGAGGCGTTTTACGGAAATACAAACCAGTATTACTGCGAGAGGAAATTAAAGGTACACAATACAGTGACGCATATTACAGCCACATACAAGCCAGTATTACTGTCAGAGGAGATTAAAGGCATATTACCGACGCGCACACCTGTATTACCGCCAGAGAAAATTAAAGGTATATTACGGACGTACAAGCAAGCGGACGTACAAGACGGTATCCTTCAATAAGGGAGCGCACAAAGAGGCGATCCTCAAAAGGATGACCTCAATTGGGTGCAGCGAATAAAGGCGCGCGTAAATAAAGATCTGCATCTGTTGCTCTTCACATATTCCAGAGCCATTTGAACTAAATTATCTATGCGCCCTTATTGAATAGAGCCGTACAAGAAAGACACACAATACACGGCGGCAGCCCATGAAGAACGGTCAGCTCAGCAAGTAAACATCAACAAAAGAAAGGCTGAAAGAAAGAAAAATACGACCAACAAAAAGAATGAGGTCAAAGTCCCTTGCCATTTAATATAGACTGTTCCTACTAATGTTTATGCACTACTGTTCTAGCGCCCGTTATTGTAACGGGCTAAATGACTAGTATATATATATTTGAGATGCTTCTAAGTGTTACCCTTTTAAAATCCCTCCTTCAAGGTCCAATTCCATACATGTACATCTTTGAAAACATTCCATAGTCCACCTTCATCGCCCGAAAAGGGTCACTAGTATAATCCCTTCCTAAAATAGGTATAGCCCATTAGTCTCTGTGTTGGCTTCTGTTTTGACTTGGGCACAAATGATAGCTTGTGGCTTATGACTCATTCGTGTCCACAGAGCCTACCATCGTTTCTTAGTCGAGTCTTTGGTTCAGTTTGCTACAGCAGGCCTACTTGAATCAGTGCAGGAAGTGTTTGGTAGTACAACGCGCAGCAACGTTTTATTACTGGTTTAGCCGTATAGCTGTCGACGCCATGAGTGGAAAAGATCGTGGTGCACTTTTTTAATAGATTTTATCGTTATATTTTGATAAAGTCTGCGTCTTATCTTGCAAAAATTTAGCTGAATATTGTAATGAGAAAATCCGGTGTATGTTAACATTATTTTTATTAAATCCGCACACAAGTTTATACAGTCCACACATACCGGTAACAATGTTTGACGTAACCGGTCCAGCGTGGGGTTGATCAGCCCTAGGCCTTGCACACCCATAAGCCTGCCTCTGATGTGGAGTGTGAAAACTAAGAGGACTGATTTAAGAACATTTATGTTAGGTGGAATGTGCAGTGCAGGCTGTTCAGCCTTTTGGCCTTGGAACCCCTGCAGATTTTTTTTTTTTTTTTCTACAGCCTAACTGGAGTTGTTTTCTTTATTTTGGTTTTTCAGTCCTCCCAGCCATCTGACCTCCTTTTTTCTTTTTGTACTTATTATTATTTTTTATAATGTATTGACGGGTGGCACGGTGGCGCAGTGGGTAGTGCTGCTGCCTCGCAGTTGGGAGACCTGGGGACCTGGGTTCGCTTCCCGGGTCCTCCCTGCGTGGAGTTTGCATGTTCTCCCCGTGTCTGCGTGGGTTTCCTCCGGGCGCTCCGGTTTCCTCCCGCAGTCCAAAGACATGCAGGTTAGGTGGATTGGTGATTCTAAATTGGCCCTAGTGTGTGCTTGGTGTGTGGGTGTGTTTGTGTGTGTCCTGAGGAGGGTTGACACCCTGCCCGGGATTGGTTCTTGCCTTGTTGGCTGGGATTGGCTCCAGCAGACCCCCGTGACCCTGTGTTCGGATTCAGTGGGTTGGAAAATGGATGGATGGATAATGTATTGACGTTCCTGAATTGGTTTCTTTTCTTGTAACTTTTTCTTGTTCTTCTTGTAAAACACTTTGAGCTCCATTGTTGTGTGAAAATGTGCTATAGAAATAAATGCTGTTGCAGCTGTTGACCCTGTAGTGGATGTTAGCCATTAAACCCTAAATCTGTCAGATCAGACCCTGAACAGCTTCCTTAAGGTTGACGTTTGCCTCTTTTTGCCTGAACCTAAACTTGAACTTGTTCCAGTGTTCCTCAGTAGTCAAGTATGTTCTTTCCCCTTCCACTTACAGTTAACTAGAAGTTATTTCTTCACAACCTTGGTATATATGCATTTGTTATGCAAAACTGTGTTCTAAAGTTATGCACTTTCTATAAATTAAAAAAAATATATATCTTGCCCACACTGGTAGTTTACAATGAAGGCTATGGGGCAGGAAGGAACAGTGTAAAAATGTACCAAATACATTCATTTTTTAAGCCAAGACAGTTGTCGAGTATTGATCCACGCCTTGCACATTTACAACACACATTTGTCACAGAAAAAGGGATCTGGAAATAATCCTTTTATCACATATTCCTCAAACTATTTTTCTTATGACAAAGGTTACATTTTCAATTCACTTGTGTGAGTTCTCATATACATTGAGAAGTTCATCAAAACAAAACAAACCACGAGGCACAGATGTTTGCTGTGATTTGGCCTTTCAAGAGGAAACAAAGGTTGTTGCAGAGGAAGACTAAGTGCTAAGCTATCACTCATGGCTGGACTTTTTTTAAAATGGCTGAATCTCATAATAGTACATTGTTTTGTTCAAAATGACAAATAAAAGCTATTTTACAATATGTGTATAATCATAAGACGTGGATCAATACTGGATTACTATCTTGGCTTTGAAAGATGGGCATACAGTAATCCCTCGCTACTTCACGGTTCACTTTTCGCGGATTCACGACTTCGCGGATTTTATATGTAAGCATATCTAAATACATAATGCGGATTTTTCGCTGCTTCGCGGGTTTCTGCGGACAATGGGTCTTTTTACTTGCTTCCTCAGTTGGTTTGCCCAGTTGATTTCATACAAGAGATGCTATTGGCGGATGGCTGAGAAGCTACCCAATCAGAGCACGCAGTTAAGTTCCTGTGTGCTGCTGATTGGCTCAGCGACGGAGTGTTGCATTAACCAGGAAGTCTCATCTCACTCATTCTTCATTAACGTGCTAATGCTTCAGGGGCCGTGTCCAAGCACCAACAGAAGATGCAAATGATTGCAGAAAAGGTAAAAGTTTTGGATATGTTGAAGGAAGGGAACAGCTACACCGCTGCAGGACATCGATTCTTTTTATTTAAAAAGGAGGAAAAGCATATAAGATCTACGGCCGCAGTGTCCTTTAACCAGGGTGCAAAACGAGTTGCAAGTGGACGTGAGAAGGCAGTAGTCTGGATGGAATCTGCTTTAGGAATCTTTGCAACAAGGTTGACGACGTCATGACCGCCTACAAGCTGCTACTTGTACTTCGCTATACAGTAAGTGTAAACTTATCTACCGATTTCATATTGCTTAGCAGTTGTCCCTGTTTTTAATAGAGTAAACGGTGGGTTGTAAACAATACAGGGAGGGTTTAAAAACGTCCAAATACACGTTAAATAATTAAATAAATATAGTGTCCCTACTTCGCGGAAAATTCAGTTATCGCGGTTGGCCTTGGAACCCATCTCCCGCGATAAGTGAGGGATTACTGTATTTGGAAAAGTTGTAAGATTTTTCTCCATGCCCCATAGCCTCCAATGTTAAGTGTCTCTGTGTGGGCAAGATTTTTTTTAATTTAAAGAACACAATTTAGCAGGGTAAATGTATTTATACCAGTTTGTGAAGTCTTTGACTTGAAAGATACTAAACTATTATTTTTAGAAATGTAACCTGTCCCAATTAATGCTGATCAAATTTTAAATGATGGCTGGGCATTTCTATGCCTTCTCTTCATGGTCTCAAATTGCGATCTGCCCCTTTGCCAAAATTGATGATAATGATGGCCTCAGAAAGTTCCAGGACCTTAGTGTAAAATATGAAGTACTCTCTAATTCTTTTTTTTATTTATTCACAACGTTGGTGTTTTTTTTTAATCCTGTGGCGTCTCACTTGCAGCCGCTCTAGCTGTTCACCCACTTCACATAATTTTTATCCTCTTAGCTCCCAGTTGTAAGCCCGTTTCCACTTTGTGTTTTCTTTGCTGTATTCTCTCCTATTTTTCTCTCTCAGTGTGTAAAATATGAAAAATATATCTTGCACCCTCTGCAGTTGGCTGACTGAGTAATGTCCTTGGCAATTAAAAAAAAATGATTCAAGGAGCACAAACTATCAGTTCACACAGTTTATGTTTGTGCGTAGGTCATACCTGACTCCTCATTAGTATTGCCAGGTCCACAGTTTTCTCACCCAGTTGGGCTATTTTTTACTGTCGGCAGCTGGAAAAATTGGCTTTTGCAGGTTATAGTTTTTTGGGCTACTTTTTAAAAAACAAAGTGGTATTTTGGGCTATTTTTCAACTCACACATTTTAACATGTTTTTCATCCATCTGGCACCCAATCCCCTGCTATTCGGACTTGTGTCACCAAAACCCTGTTCCCCTCCCATTGTGTGATGGTATATACCCATTCTATCACTCTGAAATATCTCTGAGGGCAGTCTCAAGCTTTGATGGTATGTTCCTCACATTCTGGTGTGTCATTTTGTCTATCTCACGTATTGGGCTATTTTTTTGTGGGGTGGGGGGGGGCATTCACTATTTTTAAGCTATAGCTCTTTGGGCTATAATTTTTTTGGGACTTGGAAATCCTACTCCTCTTTGTCTACATGTCATGGGGATTACACTGGATCCTTCTTGTTTTACCTATGGGTCTAAATTTCCCAGTACTTATATGCATATCTTTTGGCTTTGCCCCCTTGTTTAGTCTTTTTGGTCCTGTGCTTGTCATTTATTATCTATATTTTTAAATGATTAATTCCCTCCATTTCCTTACATATTTATCTCATTAGATACATCTTTATCAGATTTGTGCACTGCTGTTTTCTTATTTGTCTTATTTCCATTTGGTCTTCATGGTTAAATCTCATATATTCACTGTGCACATTTGGTCAACTCTGTAATAAAAATGGACCCCCCCCCCCCAACAAAAAAAGCAAAAGAAAGCATCTCCACTTTCTCTGTAGCAGTCTGGTATGGCAGTGCATCTGCTCAGATGAAATATAAACTTCAGCGTGTTATTGAGACAGCAGAAAAGATTGTAGGAATGAAACTGGACTCCATATGCATCATAGGTCAGTAACCGATCTGGAAATATAAGCAAAGACTACACTCGCCCGGTCATCCATCTCTTTCAGTTATTACCGTTGAGAAAATGTTAGCAGTCACTGGTTAGGCAAGAAAACCAAGACATATAAAGAGTTTATTGGCTACTGCAGTCACTCTGATTATACACCGACATTGATTCCTCTCTGGTTTCTAAACTCCTCCATTCAATCTAAATTTTGCTTCTTTTGTGTTTATGTGATATATTTACATTTGATATAACTTGGCAGGAGTACAATTCTGCATTTCTGCATTATACTGTAGCTGGTCCTAAAACAGCTCTGATCCCTGGTTTCAGAACATCTGGAGCCTCTACAGTTTGCCTCTCAGACACATAGAGGTGTGGAGGATACTCTTATCTCCATGCTCCACAGAGTCTACTCCCACTTGGACAAAGCTGGCTCCACATGTTCTTTGACGTTTCTGGTGCTTTTAACACCATTCTGCCTAATCGACTGGGGAAAAAGCTCAAGGCTTTGAATCTTGATGATCACACAATCTCCTGGCTCATGGACTACTTGACCAACAGACAGTATTTTGTGAGACGGAACGACTGTGTGTCAGACATGGTGGTGTGTAATACTGGAGAACCTCAGGGAATGGTCCTGCCCCCTTCCTGTTCACCATCTACACAAAAGACCTCCAGCATGATACCATCACTCGACATCTACAGAAATTTTTACATGACTCCTCCATGATAGGCTGCATTAATAATGGAGATGAGTCGGAGTACAGGAAATTACAGGAGGTCTTTGTCTTGTGGTACAGGAACAACAGCCTGCAAATCAACATCAGCAAGACAAAAGAACTGGTGGTGGACTTCTGCTGTGCCAAGTTACCACTCAGGGGGAGGACATGGAAGTGTGTGCAGAGCTACAAGTACCTGAGGGTTCACAAGAACAACAAATTGCTGTACAAGAAGGGCCAGAGCAGACTGGACTTGTTAAAAGGAGACTCTGGTTTTTTGATGTGTGCAGCAAACTGCCAGAAATGTTCTACTAGTCTATAGTAGCCAATGTGGTGCTCTACACTGTGGTCTTCAGGGGAAGTGACATAAGCTCAAAAGAAGAACAATGCCTGAACAAACTTATCAAGCAAGCCTCCTCCATCACAGGATGAACCCTGGACACACTGGAAACTGTTGTGAAAAAGATGATGGTGGTAAAAATGGAAGCCATCATGAAAATACTCTCCACCCCCTGTAGGAGGTGCTCTCTTGTAACACATTTATCCAAAGACTCGGTCTGTCATGATGTGTTAAGAAGCAGCTCGGCAGTTTTTTTTCTGCCCACTTCTATCAGGCAATTCAATGCTTCAACCAGATGATCTTATTAAGTTAGTTTATTTATTTGTTTGTTTGTTTGTTTAATATCAATTGATTGATTGGCTTCATTATGTGTTCTGTGAGTTTGTGTCCTTGTTTTTTATGTTTCTGCTGCTGTATGCATCTGAATTTCCCCATGGGATGATAAAGTTTATCTAATCTAATCTAATCTTATACAATACTCCTGTATACTGTATAGGGTTGTTATGGTGTCATGTATTTAATATTGTGTTGTTTAATTGTATTTACCTTTTTTTACCTGTTCAGCCTATATACATCGGACTTCCAATATAACTCGGAGTCCTGCCATGTGCAAAAGTTCGCTGATGACACTGCTATCGTGGGCTGCATCAGGAATGGGCTGCAGGATGAGTATAGGAACCTAATCAAGGACTTTGTTAAATGGTGCGACTCAAACCACCTACACCTGAACACCAGCAAAACCAAAGAGCTGGTGGTGGATTTTAGGAGGCCCAGACCCCTCATAGACCCAGTGATCATCAGAAGTGACTGTGTGCAGATGGTACAGACCTATAAATATCTGGGAGTGCAGCTAGATGATAAATTAGACTGGACTGCCAATACTGATGCGCTGTGCAAGAAAGGACAGAGCCGGTTGTACTACCTTAGAAGGCTGGCGTACTTCAACATCTGCAATAAGATGCTGCAGATGTTCTATCAGACAGTTGTGGCGAGCGCCCTCTTCTACGCAGTGGTGTGCTGGGGAGGCAGCATTAAGAGGAAAGACGCCTCATGTCTGGACAAACTGGTGAGGAAGGCAAGCTCTATTGTTGGCATGGAGCTGGACAGTTTAACATCTGTGGCAGAGCGAAGGGCGCTCAGCAGGCTCCTATCAATTATGGAGAATCCACTGCATCCACTTAATAGTATCATCTCCAGACAGAAGAGCAGCTTCAGCGACAGACTGCTGTCACTGTCCTGCTCCACTGACAGATTGAGGAGATCGTTCCTCCCCCAAACTATGCGACTCTTTAATTCCATCCGGGGGGGTAAACGTTAACATTTAACATTATACAAAGTTATTGTCTGTTTTTCACCTGCATTATTATCATTCTTTAATTTAATATTATTTATTGTATCAGTATGCTGCTGCTGAAGAATGTGAATTTCCCATTGGGATTAATAAAGTATCTATCTATCTATCTATCTATCTATCTATCTATCTATCTATCTATCTATCTATCTATCTATCTATCTATCTATCTATCTATCTATCTATCTATCTATCTATCTACAGTGCACATCACTTTTTCCACATTTTGTTATGTTACAGCCTTATTCCAAAATGGATTAAATTCATTTTTTTCCTCAGAATTCTACACACAACACCCCATAATGACAACGTGAAAAAAGTTTACTTGAGGTTTTTGCAAATTTATTAAAAATAAAAAAACTGAGAAATCCCATGTCCATAAGTATTCACAGCCTTTGCTCAATACTTTGTCGATGCACCTTTGGCAGCAATTCCATCCTCAAGTCTTGTTGAATATGATGCCACAAGCTTGGCACACCTATCCTTGGCCAGTTTCGCCCATTCCTCTTTGCAGCAACCTCTCAAGCTCCATCAGGTTGGATGGGAAGCGTCGGTGCACAGCCATTTTAAGATCTCTCCAGAGATGTTCAATCGGATTCAAGTCTGGGCTCTGGCTGGGCCACTCAAGGACATTCACAGAGTTGTCCTGAAGCCACTCCTTTGATATCTTGGCTGTGTGCTTAGGATCGTTGTCCTGCTGAAACATGAACCGTCGCCCCAGTCTGAGGTCAAGAGTGCTCTGGAGCAGGTTTTCATCCAGGATGTCTTTGTACATTGCTGCAGTCATCTTTCCCTTTATCCTGACTAGTCTCCCAGTTCCTGCCACTGAAAAACTTCCCCACAGCATGATGCTGCCACCACCATGCTTCACTGTAGGGATGGTGCCAGGTTTTCTCCAAACGTGACGCCTGGCATTCACACCAAAGAGTTCAATCTTTGTCTCATCAGACCAGAGAATTTTCTTTCTCATGGTCTGAGGGTCCTTCAGGTGCCTTTTGGCAAACTCCAGGTGGTCTGCCATGTGCCTTTTACTAAGGAGTGGCTTCCGTCTGGCCACTCTACCATACAGGCCTGATTGGTGGATTGCTACAGAGATGGTTGCCCTTCTGGAAGGTTCTCCTCTCTCCACAGAGGACCTCTGGAGCTCTGACAGAGTGACCATCGGGTTCTTGGTCACCTCCCTGACTAAGGCCCTTCTCCCCCGATCGCTCAGTTTAGATGGCCGGCCAGCTCTAGGAAGAATCCTGGTGGTTTCGAACTTCTTCCACTTACAGATGATGGAGGCCACTGTGCTCATTGGGACCTTCAAAGCAGCAGAAATTTTTCTGTAACCTTCCCCAGATTTGTGCCTCGAGACAATCCTGTCTCGGAGGTCTACAGACAATTCCTTTGACTTCATGCTTGGTTTGTGCTCTGACATGAACTGTCAACTGTGGGACCTTATATAGACAGGTGTGTGTGTGCCTTTCCAAATCATGTCCAACCAACTGAATTTACCACAGGTGGACTCCAATTAAGCTGCAGAAACATCTCAAGGATGATCAGGGGAAACAGGATGCACCTGAGCTCAATTGTAAGCTTCATGGCAAAGGCTGTAAATACTTATGTACATGTGCTTCCTCAATTTTTTTATTTTTAATAAATTTGCAAAAACCTCAAGTAAACTTTTTTCACGTTGTCATTATGGGGTGTTATGTGTAGAATTCTGAGGAAAAAAATGAATTTAATCCATTTTGGAATAAGGCTGTAACATAACAAAATGTGGAAAAAGTGATGCGCTGTGAATACTTTACGGATGCACTGTATATGTATATGGATGGAAACACTAAGAGAAATTCCTAGATGCTATATTGCTTGTCAATAAAGTTCAAGTTAAATTTAATTGTTCTTTATTACCTAAAAAATGGAAAGAAGACATTCCAAGAATTGATTGCAGAACCAAAATAAAAAGAGAATTGAATAAGGGCTAAAAAAAAGGTATATTTGAGCAATATCTATTAAAGTTAGCGAAACATATCCAATTCTTCCCATTATAAGGACCATTTTTATATTTGAAAAGTTTTTAACTTCAATTTTGCTTGTTTTAAAGTGTATATTACAGGGTCCACACATCATTATGTGCCTTAAAGATACGAAAACCCAGCTTGGAAGTTATCAGTTCATCAGCTAAAGGACAAATGCTAATGTGCAAAGCATTATTGAGACTTTGTAGGACATGGCGTCCTTGCTGTGGTATCGATTGCACAATGAAGCAGAATCTCCTGAGACCCACTACATCAGATCATTTGATTAGACGCACACAAGCTTAATGAAAAGATTGGACTGTGAAAAATGTACTTTCAAAGACCAAGACTTTAGACCTTTTTGATGAATGTTTTGGACATGCTAAAAGTTTATTTATACAAAAAAAAAAGGGTGACAGGGTCTGTTAGAATTAGCCAGCTGTCAGGAAACTTTGGATCTTAGAATGTAATCTAGGCCTTTTGGATAAGAAACACAATAGTATGTGTGTATGTATACATACCCTGTCTGAACCCCACTTAATCAGCACAGAAAATAAATGGATAACTGTGTTATATTTTTTTGTGCCTGAGCAGCATGGTGTTGTGGTTGTAGTGCTGCTGCCTCACAGTAAGGAGAGCAGGGTTCATGTCCTGGGTCCTCATTGCGTGGAGTTGGCATGTTCTCCTCATGTCTGTGTGAGTTTCCTCCAGGTGCACCAGTTTCCTCCCACAGCCCAACGACATGCAGGTTAGGTGGTCAGGTGACAATAAATTGGGTCATGTGATTGTGTTCACCTTGAGATGGACTGGCACCCTGTCCAGAGGAGGTTAATTTGGCCTTCTCATGACTACATTTTGTTTCTGCTGTGTTGAAGATGGTGGCACTGACCAGTAAGCAGGGGACAGAAATGGAGGTGGCAGAGTTAAAGATGCTAAGATTTGCACTGGGTGTGATGAGGATGGATAGGATTAGAAATGAGGACATTAGAGGGTCAGCTCAAGTTGAACAGTTTGGAGACAAAGTCAGAGAGGCGAGATTGCGTTGGTTTGGACATGTGCAGAGGAGAGATGCTGAGTATATTGGAAGAAGAATGTTAAGGATAGAGCTGCTAGGGAAGAAGAAAAGTGGAAGGCCTAAGAGAAGGTTTATAGATGTAGTGAGAGAGGACATGCAGGTGATGGGTGTGACAGAACAAGATGGAGAGGACAGAAAGATATGGAGGAAGATGATCCCTGTGACAACCCCTAACGGGAGCAGCCAAAAGAAGAAGAATGTCCAGTAAGGGCCGTGCCAGTCATTTGGTTTTGAACCCCTGCAGATTTTGTTTTTTTCTCTTCTGTTTTTCCTGCCCCCCCCTACCTTTGCCATCTGACCTTATCATTGGATTCATCTTTAGAGAGTTAAAAAAATTATTGTACTTATAAGTGCACTACTTCTCTAATAATTATGTATCTGTTTTATGTTGATGTGGATTGTGACCACAAGGGGGCACCACTGAGCACCAAACCCAAGACATAGTAATACAACACATGGTTTAGAACAGGGGTGTCGAACTCCGGGCCTGGAGGGCCGCAGTAGCTACAGGTTTTCATTCTAACCCTTTTCCTAATCAGTGAGTAGTTTTTACTGCTAATTAACTCCTTTTCCTTCATTTCAATAGCCCTGTTTTTAAGGATTCAGTCCTCTAAATTGATTCCTTTCTTCATTAAATGGCAGCCAAACAGAAATGAGACGTGAAACGAGCCAACAGATGACCAGCTAAACTGGGATTTCAAACTCCAACCAATTTCACTCCAAACAGTCACTTAATGAGAAGTTGATTCTTGCTGTTAATTAAGCCCGTTATTTAATTCAATGGCTTGTTGCTGCTCTCATTCTGCCACAGCAGATATTTCCAAATCTGTTGATTTTTCTGTTTTTTCTAAGAACATTGTCAAAATGTTTTGGTGACCTGAGAGATCAACCTTACTGAGACCTTCGCCTTTCTTTATTTTCAGATATTGTGTGATGGGCACAGGTGAGCTGGTCATATGGTGGCTTGTTTGATGTCTCATTATTGTTTGGCTACTAATTAAGGAAAAAGAGACAATTAAGGGGCCTGAGTCATGTTAATTAAAACTAAAGCCAAAGAAGTTAATTAGCAGTAAAAACGGCTCACTAATGAAGAAGATCGTTAGAATGAAAACCTGCAGCCACTGTGGCCCTCCAGGACCAGAGTTCAACACCTGTGGTTTAGAATAAAGATATTTCCAATAGCAAGGCAATAACACAAAATAGACAATGCTTCCTCCTTTCTGCCTCCACTGATTGTTGCCCGCTGCTTGCCAACTCTGACTCCCCAATGTCAGGCAGCAGACTCCTTTTCAGTTGGACCTGGCAATGCTTCAGGTGTCAAACCATGTTTTTGAAGAAGCACATCTGGGCCAGTGAAGTAGGGAAAACCATGCCCCCCCCCCCCCCCCCTCCCAAAAGACAGCACCCTTTATCGATACCCGGGTATCGATATGTACAGTGAGTATAAGAGATTAAACCGTGAAGACCTAATGGAAATAAGAAAAATAAAGAAAAAAGACACAAATCTGATAGTCAAGATATAATAGTCAACTGTGCCTAAAATAAAAGTGTATCTAATGAGATAAATATGTGAGGAGATGGAGGGAATTAATAATTTAAAAATATAGATAATAAATGACAAGCACAGGACCAAAAAGACCAAAGAAGAGGACAAAACCTAAAGGTATGTATATAAGTACCAGGAAATTTAGACCCATAGAAAAAACAAGAAGGATCCAAGGTAATACCCATGACATGTCGACAGCGAGGAGCAGGGTTTCCAGGTCTCAAAAAAATGTATAGTCCAAAGACAGTATAAAAATAGTGAATTTCTCAAAAAAAATAGCCCAATACGTGACGTAGACAAAACGACACACCAGAATGTGGGAGACATACCATCAAAGCTTGAGACCGCCCTCAGAGATATTTCAGAGTGATATATACCATCACACAACGGGAGGGGGACGGGGTCTCAGTGACAGTAAAGAACATACACAAGTCCGAATAGCAGGGTACAGGGTGCCTAATGGATGAAAAACAAATTAAAATGTGGTTTGAAAAATAGCCCAAAATACCACATTGCTTTTAAAAAAGTAGCCCAAAAAACTGCAACCTGCAAAAGACAATTTTTCCACATGCCAACAGTAAAAAAAATAGCCCAACTGAGTGAGAAAACTGTGGACCTGGCAATAGAAGCGAGGAATCAGATATGACACAAGTCCGAATAGCAGGGGACAGGGTGTCAAATAGATGAAAAGCATATTAAAATGTGGTTTGAAAAATAGCCCAAAATACCACAATGCTTTTGAAAAAATAGCCCAAAAAACTGCAACCTGCAAAAGACAATTTTTCCACCGGCTAACTGCAAAAAAAAAATGGCCCAACTGGGTGAGAAAACTGTGGACCTGGCAATAGTAGCGAGGAATCAGATATGACACAAGTCTGAATAGCAGGGGACAGTGTGCCAGATGGATGAAAAACATTAAAAAATAGCCCAAACTAACTAACTCACTAATTAAGAAGATAGTTAGAATGAAAGCCTGCAGCCACTGCAGCCCACCAGGACCGGAGTTGGACACCCCTGATGTAAGGCAACACCCAGTCAGGACACCGGTCCCTCCATGTGGCAATTCACACTAATGACACTTGTAGACAGTTTGTGGATGAAAACCGAGACTTGACTTTTTACAGGATGCTTGCATGCTGGACTATCATTAATTTTTTATCACTTATCCATATCATGGAGTATAATACAGATCCAAGGAAAATTCTATGTGTGGTTATTTTTCTTGATCTTCACAAACTACCCATAAATTCATATAAAAGAGATTGTAATTACATTCGGTTTTCGAAGAATGCATTATCAGTGTTACAGGAGACGTCGAATCAATATACCATGTTTGCTTGGATTATGTGTTATTGATCACAATACATACACAGATGTATAAAGAGGAATGAAATATTCATTTAAGTGTACTTTTGTGTCATATTTAAAGGTCATATGAGTAGTACTGCGTATAGAAATACTATATAAAATATGTCATGCAAAAAATAAGCTGCATTGTATTGCATTGAAAGTGGAATTGAGCTTATAAGAACAAATGTAACTGAATTATTATACTGCATATTTCTCCCCTCATTACTCTATATGTAAAGCCATTTCCAGGAATTGCAATACGTGTTTTGAAGAATAAGAAAACCATTTACTCCTAAGACAAGGTGAAACCTCTCAAACTGTGAAATAGTCACGGAAAGAAATAAATGATGTGATTATGCTTAAAATGAAGATGGATGGATTGGTTATTTTTTTTTCTACCTCCTCACACTCATAATGCAGTAGGAAACTGGGGCAGAACGGTGGCAGAAGGAAATTACATTTATGTTAACAATAAACTGCTGTTTGTGTCCAGGAAAGAAAGAATTCCTTTTATCTTGCGAGATCTGTTTTACTTCAGGATAAGAGGTGCTCTCTTCCCAAGATCTCAGCTGTTTGAAAGTGTTCCAGTAGTTAAATGTCTCGTCCCCTTATCAGTACACCCCATAAGTGCAGAATCATCTGCATAAAAATGTTAACCCAGTCCAAACCTATGAACAATATGGCCAAGGGGAAGCATGTAGATACAGAAGAACAGAGTGCCAAAATGTGTATTTCTTGTATAGCCCCGAATCACACAAGGTAATGTCTCAATGGGCTTTAACAGGTCCTGTTTTGTCATAGTCCCCAAGGCCTTGACTCTCTAATTAAATACTCCCAAAAAAATCTTTGTAGAAAAAAAAACAATGGAAGAAATCTTGGGAAAGACAACCCTCTTCCAGATAGGTTGGGCATGCAATGTGTGTTAAAGAATGGGGTAAATAGAACACACAAAACAGAACACACGTAATCCTCTTTACTGAGCTAGATGGCTGGGGACAGGGCCACCTCTGAAATACAATATAGAAACATCTTTGTTCTGGCACAGCTCTCCTCCCAAAGTGTAGGCACAGAGTGCTGTAACAACGCAAGAAAACATTAAACCACTTATTAAATACAGAACTATCTCATATGAGAACATCAAAGACAAAATAGAAACTAATTAACATAAATAACAAAACAACACTTTCTGACCCTGAGCTAATTGTAGAACCACAGCCAGATTGTAGAAGTGAACTTGTTACCATAAAATTGAAGATATAGAGTTTCTCAGTTTAGTAGGCTTCTGACCAGAAAGCAGGAGACAGAGCTGAAGGTGGCAGAGTTAAAGATGTTAAGATTTGCACTGGGTGTGACGAAGATGGACATGATTAGAAATGAGGACATTAGAGGGTCAGCTCAGGTTGGATGGTTTGGAGACAAAGTCAGAGAGGCGAGATTGTGTTGGTTTAGACATGTGCAGAGGAGAGATGCTGAGTATATTGGGAGAAGGATGCTAAGGATAGAGCTGCCAGGAAAAAGGAAAAGAGGAAGGCCTAAGAGAAGGTTTATGGATGTGATGAGAGGGGACATGTAGGTGATGGGTTTAACAGAACAAGATGGAGACGACAGAAAGATATGGAAAAAGATGATCCACTCTGGCAACCCCTAACGAGAGCAGCCAAAAGAAGAAGAAGAAACTGAGGAACTCTTTTGTGTATCAATCAATCCTTAAACTAGATATGGAACTTAACTTCAGTTCAAATGTACATTACATATTGTGTTATGTGATGTTAAGTCAAGTCAAGTCAAGTACAATGCATTGCCGCACCCACCACACGACGAAACAGCTCAGGATCCCGGTAGGCAACTCCCCAGGCAGACATGCGGTCCAGTCCCACCATCTGGAAATGACCTTCTGTCTGCCACAGCTATGTGTTACATGGGCGACCCCTTGGTCTGGTCCAGAACAATGAGGGTCCAGCAAGCTGGAACACCCTCGGGGAAATGCGCCACATGGCTGTAGTGCCGTAACTGACGCTCCCTCACAATGCAGGTAATGTGCCTCATTCGGGACTCCACGAGCAACACAAAGTTAGACCATTGGTACCCAAGGATTCTCCAAACAGACACAATACCGAACCAGTCCAGTCTTCATCTTAGGGCACTGGATAGCATCCATGTCTAGAAACCATATAGCAAGACAGGAAGCACCAGGACTCTAAAAACTTGGACCTTCATGCTTTTGAAGAGATATCAGGAGCGCCACATACCCCTTTCCAATGAACTTATGACCCTCCATGCTCTCCCAATCTGTCTACTAACTTCATAGCAAGAGTCACCAGAGACATGAACTTCACTGCCAAGGTAAGTACTTACCTTGTGATGTTAAGTGTCATGTTAAATATATTATGAGTATTTGACTGGTGCTGCAATGGAGTTGTCTGCGGTGGGTTGGCACCCTGCCCGGGATTGGTTCCTGCCTTGTGCCCTGTGTTGGCTGGGATTGGCTCCAGCAGACCCCCGTGACCCTGTGTTCGGATTCAGTGGGTTGGAAAATGGATGGATGCAATGGAGTTGCTGTGATGTAAGAAAATTTTCAGACTTGTCTGACAATAAAGTATTATTTTCATTATCATAAAGTACAATAAAAAATAACTTTACAAATTCAGTAAGGTGGAACAAAGAAGAGATCACTGGAAGAAAATAAAGCTTCTGCTTCCCTAGTGCTTTTTGATCTGCAAATTATATGAACCCTTTCCACCATTTTAACAGGAATAATTATCTCGTAATTCCCCTAATGGAATCATTGCATGTAAATTGGAGTACACAGAAGATAACACAAAAGCAACAAAAGATCCAAAGTGAAAGAATATACAAAAAAAAAAATAATAGAGAAATATGTGTGGGTTCTGCTAGCACGGTGAACGGCACAAGTGGCTTGTATGTCAAGGTTAGGAGTCATAAACATTAGAATAATTTTGACGAGAACAGGCCAATCATTCCAGCAAACATTGTCAATCCTATTTATCTGATTTCTCCAAAATGACATCAAGTTGAGTTTTAAAGGTCCTTAAAGTCTTACTGTCTACTACAATACTTGATAGCTTACTCCATACTTTTATAGTTTTCTGTATGAAGAAGTTTTTAGAAGTTTTGTCAGAGGTCACAAACAAAATAACGTCAAGGGTCACAGGGTATAAAGTTCATTTCATGGGGTCATTTCATTGTCCGTGTTTGCGGATATCTCACAAAAAGACAAAAAGTAAAATGTCTAAGCTTATTTGTTTCTTTGTAGTTCTCTGTATTGCTTTGGGTTTGATGTTTAAGATGTTTCAAGTTCCTTTACTTTGATTTCTTTTCTTCCAGCTATAACCTTAGGTTTGGTTTTGACTCCCGTTTATCTTAGGTCCATCCTCTTGCCTTCATAGCATAATACACAGGGAGAAGAAACTTGAAAAGTACTAGGACAGTTACTCAACAAATATACGAAAAAGACCAATTGCAAAGGCTTCTCTTTAAGAAGGTGCAACCTCAAAGTTCTGCAAAGCAAAGCCCATGCAATACTTGTTTCACTCAAATGTTTATTACATGCAGGTGTTCTCTGTAAAGTATCAGAAGTGGGTGGGCAACACCCTGTAGTGCCCGTGGTAAAGAAGAATTGATCAGTAAAGATGTGTGGGGACTTTAGGGTTAAAGTTATCTTTTCAGTCCCACATCAATAACATCTCCCGGTCTGCATATTTCCACTTGCGTAACATTAATCGTATTCGCCCCTCCCTCACTCCCCACACCACTGCTATCCTCGTTCTTAGCCTTGTCACTTCTCCTCTCGATTATTGCAATTCCCTGTTCTTTGGTCTTTCTCACAAATCTCTTTATAAACTTCAACTGGTCCAGAATTCAGCTGCCCACATCATTACTAGAACCCCCTCTATTCATCATATTACTCCTGTCTTGCAGCAGCTTCACTGGCTTTCAGTTAAGTTCTGCATTCAATTCAAAATTCTTCTGTTAGCTTCTAAGGCTCTCCACAACCTCGCCCCTCCATATCTGTCTGACCTCCTCCATGTTGCCATTCCCTCCTGCACCCTTAGATCCTCTTCCTTCATCCACTTGACTGTCCCCTTCATCCATCTTACCACTATGGGGAGCAGAGCATTCAGTTGCTCTGCTCCCCAGCTCTGGAACTCACTACCATCTGAGCTTAGAAATATTGAATCATTTTCACTTTTCAAATCTAAACTTAAAACTCATTTGTTTAAGACTGCTTTTTCTCTTTAATTACAATTGCTGTCTGATTTTAATTTTTGTATTTTAGTTTTGTTTATAATGTGTGTTTTATCGATTGTTTGGTGTCCTTGAGTGTTTAGAAAGGAGCCTACGAATAAATAAAATGTATTATTATTATTATCATTATTATTACAGTGAACTTCCAAATGCTATGACCCCTTTGCCATGCCTTGATTATAGTTCTGCAGCACTTGTAGGGGGTTAGCCTTTTAGGAAAATTGATTTTTAACAAGTACACCTGCATATATTAGTGAAGGAAGCTCTGGGCACCATATATCTAACAGTAAACACTAACACATTTTAATATTTCAAAAGCAGACTAATTGTGCTGCGGTGGCTTGGCACCCTGCCCGGGATTGGTTCCTGCCTTGTGCCCTGTGTTGGCTGGGATTGGCTCCAGCAGACCCCCGTGACCCTGTGTTCGGATTCAGCGGGTTGGAAAATGGATGGATGGATGGATTAATTGTGGGACGGCACAGTGGCACACTGGGTAGCAGTAAGGAGACCTGGGTTCGCTTCCCGGGTCCTCCCTGCATGGAGTTTGCATGTTCTCCCCGTGTCTGCATGGGTTTCCTCCGGGTGGTCTGGTTTCCTCCCACAGTCCAAAGACATGCAGGTTAGGTGTATTGGTGATTTTAAATTGTCCCTTGTATGGGTGTGTGTGTGCGCCCTGCGTGGGCTGGCGCCCTGCCCGGGGTTTGTTTCCTGTCTTGCGCCCTGTGTTGGCTGGGTTTGGCTGCAGCAGACCTCCATGACCCTGTAGTTAGGATATAGTGGGTAGGATGATGGATGGATGAATGGATTAATTGTGGGCACTGCATCAACCTAATACTGGTTTCTCCAAAGTATTCCAAGAATCGAGTGTATGCAGGAAGACATGGTAATTATGAAGTGCACGCCTATGGAACACTCGTCAAAGCTGGAAATGAGGTTAGGGGAAATACAATTGAATTTGCAAAAATGTGAGTTGTTAAGTAATATAATTGTATTCTGTGGCCACAAATGAAGACACAAATGAATAATGAAGCTCAGTGAATAATGAAGCTCAAGACATACGTCCTAGCTCTACAACCAGTAAATGCAACACAGTTAAGGTCCTTCATACGGCTTAAAAAATTGCGACAGGAAATTTCTCCACAACCCATTTTCGGTATGTCAGTTCTGAATCAGCTCTTAGAAAAGAAAAAGAAATGGCAATGGACTAACCAACATGCAAGAGCCTGTTTGAAAGCTGGACAACTTATCACTTCAGAATAGGCAATGACATGTTAAAAGCCAGTTAAACTTATTCTCACAAATCGAAGAAATAGGGAAGAAAGATCAACAGCTTTTGCATCAAGAGTGTTAAATTAGGGGGATGAAGTCTCACGGGGCCAGATGTAATTCTTAAACAAGAATCAATGTCTGGGGACAATTTATGTAAATGTTTGTACTGAATAGCATCCAGATCCAACGATGAAAATTAATTTCTTCCTAAAACAACACAGCTATTTTCCTCCAGTCTATGCACTTGAAATGTTCAGGGCTGCAGTGTCCCATTTCTACTTGTGTATTAGAAAGATATGGGAAAATAACTATGAAAAAAATGGAAAGAGAAAAAGAAGCTAATCAAAATGTCAACAATGACAACCTCCCTTCGCCTTCGGGTGGGGGGACGGGTCCTAACTGTTGTTTGTGCGTATGCACCGAACAGCAGTTCAGAGTACCCACCCTTTTTGGAGTCCCTGGAGGGGGTGCTAGAGGGCATACCATCTGGGGACTCCCTCGTTCTGCTGGGAGACTTCAATGCTCACGTGGGCAATGACAGTGAGACCTGGAAGGGCGTGATTGGGAGGAATGGCCCCCCCGATCTGAACACGAGCGGTGTTTTGTTATTGGACTTCTGTGCCCGTCACGGATTGTCCATTACAAACACCAAGTTCAAGCATAGGGGTGTTCATATGTGCACTTGGCACCAGGACACCCTAGGCCTCAGTTCGATGATCGACTTTGTGGTGGTGTCATCGGACTTGCGGCCACATGTCTTGGACACTCGGGTGAAGAGAGGGGCGGAGCTGTCAACTGATCACCACCTGGGGGTGAGTTGGCTTCGATGGTGGGGGGAGGATGCCGGTCAGGCGTGGTAGGCCCAAACGTGTTGTGAGGGTCTGCTGGGAACGTCTGGCAGAGACCCCTTTCAGAAGTAGCTTCAACTCCCACCTCCGGCAGAATTTCGACCACATCCCGAGGGAGGTGGGGGACATTGAGTCCGAATGGGCCATGTTCCGTGCCTCTATTGTTGAGGCAGCTGACGGGAGCTGTGGCCGTAAGGTAGTCGGTGCCTGTCGTGGCGGCAATCTCCGAACCCGTTGGTGGACACCGGCGGTGAAGGATGCCGTCAAGCTGAAGAAGGAGTCCTACAGGACCCTTTTGTCCTGTGGGACCCTGGAGGCAGCTAATAGGTACCGGCAGGCCAAGAGGAATGCGGCTTTGGTGGTTGCTGAGGCAAAAACTCGGGCGTGGGAGGAGTTTGGGGAGGCCATGGAGAACGACTTTCAGACGGCTTCGAGGAGATTCTGGTCCACCATCCGGCGTCTCAGGAAGGGGAAGCAGTGCAGTGTCAACACTGTATATGGTGGGGATGGTGCGCTGCTGACCTCGACTCGGGACGTTGTGGGTCGGTGGGGGGAGTACTTCGAAGACCTCCTCAATCCCATTAACATGCCTTCCAATGAGGAAGCAGAGCCTGGGGACTCAGAGGTGGGCTCCCCCATCTCTGGGACTGAGGTCACCGAGGTGGTCAAAAAACTCCTTGGTGGCAGGGCCCCGGGGGTGGATGAGATACGCCCGGAGTTCCTCAAGGCTCTGGATGTTGTAGGACTGTCTTGGTTGACACGCCTCTGCAACATCGCATGGACATCAGGGACAGTGCCTCTGGATTGGCAGACCGGGGTGGTGGTCCCCCTCTTTAAGAAGGGGGATCGGAGGGTGTGTTCCATCTACAGAGGGATCACACTCCTCAGCCTCCCTGGAAAAGTCTATTCAGGGGTCCTGGAGAGGAGGGTCCGTCGGATAGTCGAGCCTCGGATTCAGGAGGAACAGTGTGGTTTTCGTCCTGGTCGCGGAACAGTTGACCAGCTCTATACCCTTAGCAGGGTCCTGGAGGGTGCATGGGAGTTTGCCCAACCAGTCTACATGTGTTTTGTGGACTTGGAAAAGGCATTCGACCGTGTCCCTCGGGGAATCCTGTGGGGGATGCTCCGGGAGTATGGAGTACCGGACCCCCTGATAAGGGCTGTTTGGTCCCTGTACAACCGGTGTCAGAGCTTGGTCCGCATTGCCGGCGGTAAGTCGAACCCGTTTCCAGTGAGAGTTGGACTCCGCCAGGGCTGCCCTTTGTCCCCGATTCTGTTCATAACTTTTATGGACAGAATTTCTAGGCGCAGCCAGGGCGTTGAGGGGGTCCGGGTTGGTGGGCTCAGGATTGGGTCACTGCTTTTTGCAGATGATGTTGTCCTGTTTGCTTCATCAGGCCATCATCTTCAGCTCTCTCTGGATCGGTTCGCAGCCGAGTGTGAAGTGGCTGGGATGAGAATCAGCACCTCCAAATCCGAGACCATGGTCCTCAGCCGGAAAAGGGTGGAGTGCCCTCTCAGGGTTGGTAGCGAGATCCTGCCCCAAGTGGAGGAGTTCAAGTATCTCGGGGTCTTGTTCACGAGTGAGGGAAGAATGGAGCGTGAGATCGACAGGCGGATCGGTGCGGCATCCGCAGTAATGCGGGCGCTGCATCGGTCTGTCGTGGTGAAAAAGGAGCTGAGCCGCAAGGCGAAGCTCTCAATTTACCAGTCGATCTATGTTCCTACCCTCACCTATGGTCATGAGCTATGGGTAGTGACCGAAAGAACGAGATTGCGAATACAAGCGGCTGAAATGAGTTTCCTCCGCAGGGTGTCTGGGCTTTCCCTTAAAGATAGGGTGAGAAGCTCAGTCATCCGGGAGGGGCTCAGAGTAGAGCCGCTGCTCCTCCGCATCGAGAGGAGTCAGATGAGGTGGCTTGGGCATCTGATCAGGATGCCTCCTGGACGCCTCCCTGGTGAGGTGTTCTGGGCACATCTAACCGGGAGGAGGCCCTGGGGAAGACCCAGGACACGCTGGAGGGACTATGTCTCTCGGCTGGCCTGGGAACGCCTTGGTATTCTCCCGGAAGAGCTAGAAGAAGTGGCCGGGGAGAGGGAAGTCTTGGCATCCCTGCTCAAGCTGCTGCCCCCGCGACCCGACCTCAGATAAGCGGAAGACAATGGATGGATGGATGGATGGATGGAACAATGACAGAAAATAGCTTAATTACTGTTATCAGTTCAGGAGCTTAGTGGCACAAGATAACTAAAGTTTTTGAATACACAATTGGAAGTTAGAAATTCAAAAGTACACTTTATGAGAAGGATTTAGGAGTCGTAGTGGACTCATCACTATCAACTTTCAGATTGTGTTCAGAAGCCATTAAGGAGGCTAAGAGAATGTCAGGTTATATAGTGCCCTGGTGTGGAATTAGCCTGATTAATTAACCTTCGGTATTAATGAGTTAGAATGTATTAGTATTGGATAAGCTGCTTGTCCAGAGAATTTAAGCTCAATTCATTCTCAATCAAGTTAAAGTTAGCTTTATGTTACTGTATATAAGTTGTCGCAAATGTGCGCATGAGAAGCAGCTAAAAGGACCAACAGATGGTAATTCCATGCCAGGCCATGGAGTGGCGGGGTGCACTAACCCTATCTCTGCAATCTCTACTAACTAAACAAAGGAAACTCTGCCTGGTTCTGACGACATCACTTCCTGTTCCGGACCCGAGGACGTCAATTTCTGGTTCCATCCTCAAGAATATCACTTCCAGTTCTGGGCCTCAATCTGCCTTAAAAGCAAGGCAACCTCCACGTTGTATTCAGTTCTGTTTTGGACTCAACTCTGTACACAACTGTGCAACATATTTGCCTTTTGCAGCCAGGATTTAAGTATATGGTCGGCAGCCCCAAACCTTTTTTCGTGTGTCAGGGCTATTCATTTCACAAAGTTTTAGGCTTGTATGCCTGCTGGTTCAGACACTAGCATGAGGTGGTAAGTCAAGGACAGTGTGTAATATAAGAACACTTAAGAAAACTTTATCTCATGTTTGGGTCCTCCTACTCTCTTACCCCAATGGTGGGAATTGATCAGTAAATAAGTTTTGGACACCTGCACAAGGTATGAAGTAATGATGGCCAGTTTCGGTCAGGTGGTGGACATTAGGTAATGGTGGCCATGGCCATGGACATGAGGAAATGGTGGAAAGAGCTAGAAGGACGAGAATATTTTGCATACATGACAGGAAATGAAATGTGTATAAACTGATGCACTTCCTGGTTTAAGTGCTTGCACCGTGGTGAAGTGTCTTTATTACATTGCTGTTGTGGAACGAGCCCCGGACACAGACGGACGGACAACAGTTTGTCACCCAACACACACATTTTATTATGTACAATATTTACAGTTTAGTGCACAACCCAGTGCCTCCAGCACCAATCCCCCAAAGTCCAGGCCTCTCTTTCCAGTGCCTTCCTTCTTCCGGCCGCCTCCACTCCTCGCCTCCAAGACTTACGTCCACTTCCGTCCTACTCCACAAGGGAGGCGGCCCCTTTTATACAACCCCGGATGGGCTCCAGGTGCTCTCCGACACTCCTCCGCCAAAACTCCCCTGTGTGGCGGAAGTGTCGGCTGTGCACCTGGATGGA
This sequence comes from Erpetoichthys calabaricus, assembly GCF_900747795.2. Taxonomy (NCBI): domain Eukaryota; kingdom Metazoa; phylum Chordata; class Cladistia; order Polypteriformes; family Polypteridae; genus Erpetoichthys; species Erpetoichthys calabaricus. Next base: position 234,757,773 of record NC_041398.2, read on the forward strand.
CTCCGGGTGTCCCCTTTCTTCTTCCCCCCAGCACTTCCGGGTATGGCGGAAGTGCTGAGGTCCAGGGTGCTCTAGGCACTGGGGCACCCCCTGGCGGTGACCACCGGCCCCTACAGGGTTGAGCTTCCAAGCCCTGCACCCGTGGTCCCCAACATAACCAGGGCGGTCGCCCCATCGTGGTCTGGAGGAGGTGTAAGCCCTCCTCCGGACCTCCTGGGCATCCCGACTGGGTCGCCACCCCAGCCATCACTGACACTGTGTAATAAAGATTGTGGCATAGGATTTAAACTTTCTCCTTCCTGTCTTTGCTTAAGCGCCATTTCTACCATACTGAAATGTGAAGTACAAGACCAAGGAGGCTGTGCTCATCTGGAGTACTGTGTGCAGTTTTGGTCTACAAAAAGGACATAGCAGTGCTGGAAAAAGTCCAGAGATGAGCAGCTAGACTGATTCCAGGGCTGAGTTATGAGGAAAGATTAAAAAAGCTGAGCCTTTACAGTATAAGCATAAGAAGATTAAGAGGTGATGTGAATGATGAGTTTAAAATTCTGAAGGGAATTAGGACAGTAGATCGAGACTGTGACTTTAAAATGAGTTCATCAAGAACACGGGGACACAGTTGGAAACTTATTAAGGGTAAATTTCACACAATCATTAAGAAGTTTTTCTTTACACAGAGAGCCACAGACACATGGAATAAGTGGCCAAGTAGTATGGCAGACTGTAGGACTTTAGAGACTTTCGTAACTAGACCCGATGTTACTTTGGAAGAATTAAGTGGATAGGAACAGCAAGCCTTGTTGGGCTGAATGCCCTGCTCTCGTCCAGACTGCTCTAATGTTCTAATTTGTAAATCGTAATGAATGCTGTAACAGAAGAGACGCACACATACATAGACCACTGCAGGTAATTGGCACTACTAGTCTGAGAAGAGCTTCTGCCTGCTACGACGTCTTTCTGTCATTTTGACTATTGCATCACTATACAGCATACACATAGCAATTTTTCAATCCCGGTAATAAATGATGTTAAAAGACAGATTATCAGCCATTACTTTCAATTTTCAATCCACGGAAAGATATTTTAACTGATTACAGCAAGGCTACAACTTTCAAATTATCTCAGATACGAAATGTATGTGACACTGGGTATATATAACTAGACATCTCTTTGAACAAAAGCCATTGGCTTTTTATAAAATTCATTTTTAGGATAATGATACTGCAAAATACTTGTATGCTGAGGCTCTTAACTACTGATCTGCTTTTCTGTTGTATCTGCTTTTTCGATACTTCAAAAAGGCCATTGTAATCTAAATTAGTTTAACACAAAACTGTGTGCTTTTTATCTGAGGTACACAGTATTGAGTTTACTATTTTTCTTTTCACACTCTTGACACATATAGATGGTTTTATCTTATAAATATCTCGGAATATGGATTGATTGTAAACAGACCTTTAAAACTCACATAGAGGAACTCACTAAACCTCTAAGCGTCAGACATGGATTCGCACACGGTAATAGGTCATGATTCTTCTTGGTTAAAGAGAAAACAATGTTTAGTCAACATTTTTATCAGTTCTTCACTATGGTGACTTTATTTATATAAATTTGGCTGACCCTTTTCTGAAATCCTTAGACACTGTTGTATGAGAAGGTATTGATGTGCAGGCTTCTAAAATGAGAGTCAGTGGTCATTGAATTGGAACTTGAACTTAAATCATTGCAGGGTTGGTTATGGGGTATAAACTCGCTGTACTGGATTCAAGTTAGGAACTAGCACTAGATGAATATTAGTTATAGACTTCTGCCTAAATGTTAAGTAAATCTTGAGTAAAATATAGAAATACAGTATAGAAAAAGGTCATATATATTGTAAAGGATGGCAGGCATGGGATGGTGTATCTGCCAGGACAGTTCCTGGCTCCTTAATTGGCCCGGATATCAAGGTAATGTGCAGCCAAGAAGAAAGGCAGGCTATTCCCTGTCTTAGCCAGGCAGTTGGCGGAAGATGCCAATGTTGAAGCAGGTATGCTGGTGTCCAGGCAGGTATGGATGAAGAACCTTACCCAGTCAGGAGGCCAGTATGACAGAGGGACAGGGGAAGACCACCTGTGAGGGCTACATGCTCCCACCAACATTCATCCCTCAGCCAGGAAACGCGTATGCACACCTGCAAGGCATGGTGGGAACTGTAATCAAGTGAGGAGTCCTTGTTGTGATCCATGGGTGCTGCCAGGGGGTACTTCAGGGTCTATACTTTGTGGAGCTTCTGCTTGATCCGGAGGCACTTTCTACATGCAGTTTCTTAGCGCCGCAGGTCTTGTATAAAACAAGCCAATCTGCCTCACCTGGGCAAGTTGGAGTTGGATGGAAGAGGACAAATCTTGTCAGGGAGAAATGGAAGAAGAGAGAGAAGATAGAGGGAACTGTATCGTATTGTGCTTGAGCATAACTTGGGAAGAAATCTATTAAAGGTATTTTTGTAGTAACAAACCATTTATTTGAACTTGGGTCTAGTGTCTGTGAAGTTGTACTGCAATGCCTCCTATCTATCTATCTATCTATCTATCTATCTATCTATCTATCTATCTATCTATCTATCTATCTATCTATCTATCTATCTATCTATCTATCTATCTATCTATCTATCTATCTATCTATCTATCTATCTATCTATCTATCTATCTATCTATCATATAGTGCCTTTAATATCTATCTATTGATCAAATGATCAATCAATCAAATTATTGATAGACAGACTACAATGACCAATCAGTCAACCTATATTTCTAGTGCTGCTAAGAATGTCTGCTGTTCTAAAACCCAAACCTTTAAATGACCCCACATAACACCACTTATGATGTGCCTTAGCTTAGCATCAGGACATGTATCTCCATAAGCCTAAGTAGTTTGTAGTAAAAGCCAAGATAAAAATGTATTCTTATGTTTTCATGAAAAACAGAGCTAACAAATTTTCTGACAGAATAGGTGGCTATGGAGACCCATGCTTGACAACAGCAGACAACATCTGTGAAAAGATCTCACGTCGCATAATCCACAGGGCAAGTTATTCAGTTTGTTGAAGAAACCACGTCCACAAAGTGCTCTGACAAACGAAAGTGGAACGCGCTCATACGTGACCGAGCATTTCAGTTGTACACCCACCTCCCGTACATTTGAGTGCATTCCTTACTTTAAATAGTTTATATAACAAGACTTCAGTAAAAATTCACATTTGTGATGTTGTGAAAATACATTTGGATGATCTGACACATGGATTATGATATTGCTGTCTATCTATCTTCTACAACTATCCATCTATCCATCCATTATCCAACCTGTTATATCCTAACTACAGGGTCATGGGGGTCTGCTGGAGCCAATCAACAAGGCAGGAAACAAACCCCGGGCAGGGCGCCAGCCCACTGCAGGGCACACACACCCACACACCAAGCACACACTAGGGACAATTTAGGATCGCCAATGCACCTAACCTGCATGTCTTTGGACTGTGGGAGGAAACCGGAGTACCCGGAGGAAACCCACACAGACACGGGGGGAACATGCAAATTCCACGCATGGAGGACCCGGGAACTGAACTCAGGTCATCCTAACTGCAAGGCAGCAGCGCTACCACCGAGCCAACATGCCGCCTCTACAACTATATATTTAAAAAAATAAATCAATAAGTACAATAAGGTCTGTGTGTCCAATCCTTCAGAGCAATCTGATTGGTTAGTCTGGCTTTGGTGTGATTGGCTTTTAGTGGTTTATGTTTCCTCATTTTTTTGCCTTGGCACCAGATGCTTATGGAATAAGTTGGTCTTTTAAAGTAATGAGACTCTTTAGCATGGCAGTAATATTAAAACATCAACACCGATATTCCAGTTGTAGTTATTGAACTATTTATGTATAATCTGTATACTTACTGTATAATGTGAGAGGAAATCAGAAATGTAAGCAATTGCAATAAAACAATAGGAGAGTTTAAAGGCAATATTTGTGATCTGCAGGGCAAAATCAATAAGAAACACCCAAAAGTGTTCAGAAAGTCCAGTGTAATTATTCATTTGAAAGAGTTATATGTAGTCCAAAGGATGTTCCCGAATTCTTGTGAGGGATTTACAGTACACACTTCAGACCTTGCATGTATACTTTTTCTTGCAAACTGAGAGATTGATTTGCTTTGTGATTCTTTTATGCCGAACTCCAAATCTCACTCTGTATCATCATCCTCACTTACAACACCTCAGCACGGCTTCATCTGCATGGGATGTACTTTCAACAGCTTGTTCCAGAAATCAGCAGGGAAAAATGAATGTCTGCAACTATACTTTTATCACTAAATGATATTTAGATGTACAATAAACTTGATTTAATATGTTTAGGGTAATTTAAGCAGAAAAGCAATTAGCCAAAACAGACCTGAGAGTAGTGATGCTAAGAAGTATAAAATGAAGAAAATGTCATCATTTGTACCTTTTCTGTCAGCCTAAGTGTGTGTCATTTATAAGAGCTGCAAATTTGAGCACAAATGTAAAGTACATTATTATTTTTTTAATGGGATTCAGTACTGATTAGTGGCTACTGTGAGACTAAGAGTTCAGAAATAATGGGCACTTATTAGGACAACCTTGCAAGAACTGTAAGAATTTCTCTGCCTGTGTGATTGCATTATTGTGCCAAAAGAATATAAATGGAGATAACAAACTTTATCAAATATTATTTAGGAATGTACCAGATAAATATGATATATGTACATACATGCATACAAACATACATTCTCAAACCTAACTTGTCCAGTGAAGGTTCATAGGGGCTTTATAAATGTCAATGTCAATTTATTTATATAGCATATTTAAAACAACACAGGAATGCTGTGGCCAAAGTGCTTTACAATAAAAGAAGAAAAAACATACAATTAACATACGTAAATTACATGAATAGAAATAAAATAAATGAACATAAATAAAATAAATAATAAATAGAAGTAAGATTACATAATCACAGTGAAGAAACCATCAGTATTACTGCAGGTCACGGAAAGCAAGTGAATAGAAATGAGTCTTTAGTCTTGTTTTGAACAGTTCAATTGTAGACGACTCCTTTATGTGATGAGATAAAGAGTTCCACAGGCGAGGAACAGCAGCAGCAAAAGCCCTGTTTGTCCCCCTTGGTTTTACACTTGGTACGAGGGACAACAAGAGACAACTGACCAGAAGATCTAAGCACTCTGGATGGCTGGTGTAAAGCACACAATTCAGATAAATAGGCAGGAGCAAGCCCATGTAAAGATTTAAAAACTAGCAACAAGATTATAAAATCAATTCAAAAACTGACAGGCAGCCAGTGTAAAGAAGCTAATATTGGAGAAACAGAATCAGACTTTCTTGCCCCAACCAGAAAGCGAGCGGCAGCATTCTGGACCAACTGTAACCTGCGTATCAGGGATTTGCTAATCCCAGAATACAGCGAGTTGCAGTAATCAAGGTGAGAAAAGATAAAAGCATGAGTAGCTTTCTCAAGATCCCTAGAAGATAAAATTGGTATGATCTTACCTAATAGACGAAGCTAGACAAAGCAACTCTTGACTACAGAATTAATCTGTTTCTCAAAAGAGAGGTTACTGTTAAAGATAACACCAAGATTGCGGACTTGAGGTTTGTAAAAGACAGAGAAAGAGCTGAGGCGTCCAAGACCAATTTGAGCTTTAGCTGATGGACCCGCTATAAGCACCTCCATTTTATTTTGATTCAGATCAAGAAAATTATTAGCCATCCAGAATCTTAGTTCAAAATGACAGTTGTGCAGTTGACTCATTGCAGAGTTGCAGACGGAAATATAAACTTGTGTATCATCAGCATAGCAGTGAAAAGAAATGTTACATTTCCTAAAAATAACTCCAATAGGGAGAAGGTATAAAGAGAATAAAATAGGACCCAAAATGGATCCCTGAGGAACACCACATTTAAGAGGAGCAATAGACAAAAAAGAGGAATTAAAAGTCACTGAAAAGCAAATAGATTCAACCATAACCTTATTTATTTGGAACTTAAAACATCCACAAACAGCGACTCTACAAAGACCTAACACAGAAGGTGGCATGGCTCTACCTAACTTTCAGTTTTATTACTGGGCAGCAAACATCCTCTTTAATAAAATCCCTGTGTGCGTCCAGGTGTCCGTGTGTGTGTCTTCTGGTGAAGTGCGCATGCGCGGGGCACGGTGCGATGCGCGATATTACTGTCAGAGAAAGTTAAAGGCATATTACTGACGCGCACGCCTGTATTACCGCCAGAGAAAATTAAAGGTATATTACGGACGTACAAGCCAGCGGACGTACAAGACAGTATTACTGTCACAGAAAATTAAAGACACACAATACACGGCGGTGGCCCACGAAGAACGGTCAGCTCAGCAAGTAAACATCAACAAAAGAAAGGCTGAAAGGCAAAGAAAAATATGACCAACAAAAAGAATGAGGTCAAAGTCCCTTGCCATTTAATATAGACTGTTCCTACTAATGTTTATGCACTACTGTTCTAGCACCCGTTATTGTAACGGGCTTAATGACTAGTACAAGGTATAAAAACCTGGAAACAAATAGATGAACATGCACAGGCTTGGTCTGCAACAAAAATAAAATCCTGCAGTACTTCTTTATATTCCCTGTTTTGTGCCCCAATAAATGCAAATAATCACCAATATACTAACAACCCAATTGTGCTTCACTCACTCAGAATATGGAACCAATGTAGAAAGCATTTTAAGATGGAGAATCTTTAATCTGTGGCACCTCTGCATGAGGACCACCTTTTTCAACCCTCACAAACATATGGAGTCTTAAATATCTGGAAAACATTTGGGATTAAATTGCTTAGAGATCTTTATATAGACAATATCTTTGCATCCTATGAACAATTACATTCCAAATTTAACTTTCCAGCAACACATCTCTTTCACTATCTTCAAATTAGAAACTTTGTTAAACAGAACCTGCCTGATTTTCCTCACCTCCCACCTTCCTCTATGCTGGAAAAAATATTGCTCAGTTTCGTGGACTCAGACAGCATTTCTGCAATATATAAAATTATTTTACATTCCCTCCCTTTCAAAGATCCAAGAGGACAGTGGGAAAAGGATCTCTCACTCAACATATCAGAAAAGGAGTGGAAGGTAGCAATGCAGAGAATTCATTTGAGTTCCATATGTGCAAAGCATATAATTATTCAACTCAAAATGATATATCGAGCACATCTGTCTCGCTTGCAATTGTCAAAATTTTTCCAGGGCGAGATCCAACCTGCGAATGCTGCAATCAAGTCCCAACTTCACTGGGTCACATGTTTTGGGCCTGCACCAAATTAACATCATTCTGGACAAAATGTTTAAATGCCTTTCAGACAGTCTTGGGGTCACAATCCCTCCTAATCCACTAACAGCTGTGTTTGGTGGGCTCACAGAGGGGCTTAAAGTGGAAAAGGACGGACAAACTGTGATTGCCTTCACTACACTATTGGCACGCAGACTTATTTTGCTAAACTGGAAGAATCCTAACTCTCCTCTTTTAAGTCAATGGGTAACTGATGTTTTATATTATTTGAAATTGGAAAAAATCAAATTCTCAGTTAGAGGAACTTTTTAAAAAACCTGGCAGGATCTGATCAATAGTATTTTAGAATAAGCTCTTAAAGCACTGAGGAAGCAGATTCTCTTCCCATGTCTTTTTCTTCTCCATTTATCTTTATCCACCTATTAATTTCATCAATTTATTTATTTTTACTAGCTTTAAGTTTTATTCCGTTGGCCATGCTCTTTTTTTCAGGGGTGGGGGTTGATTTGTTTTCAATCCTAATTTTTGTAAAAATTGATCTATTTGTATGGAATGATTACAATAAAATCAATAAAATTTAAAAAAAAAAAGTCACTGAAAAGTGTCTACCAATTAGATATGACCTGAACCAGTTAAGAGCAGATCGTTTAAGCCCAACAACAAGCCGCAACAGCAAAATCTCATGGTCAATAGTGTCAAAGGCAGCGGACAGGTCAAGGAGGAAAAGGACTACTAAAGTAATTTTTATTCTTGGAATTTCTGTATCTAGGAAAAATAAAAACAAATGCTTACTTGGAACGTTTTTATTGAGTCAAGCAAAACCAGCAACTTTAAAAACAGTGAGAAATATGGTTAAAAATGCAGTAGCATCTATCTATCTATCTATCTATCTATCTATCTATCTATCTATCTATCTATCTATCTATCTATCTATCTATCTATCTATCTATCTATCTATCTATCTATCTATCTATCTATCTATCTATCTATCTAGATTTAAAACTGTTTATTTCAGAGAGGCTCAAAGGAATATATAATTTAACGTACAATACAGGATGAGTCAAAATTATGTTAACATTTGAATGGCGGAAACAATTTATTCAAAAAACATACTTCATATGTGCAAGATGATTAACAGGAATGTCTAAACCTGTTTGCCATCATGTTCAACACATATACCAGATTTGGCACATACAGTTAGGTCCATAAATAGAGACCACTTTTTTCTAATTTTGGTTCTGTACATTACCACAATGAATTTTAAATGAAACAACTCCAGATGCAGTTGAAGTGCAGACTTTCAGCTTTAATTCAGTGGGGTGAACAAAACGACTGCATAAAAATGTGAGGCAACTAAAGCATTTATTTAACACAATCGCTTCATTTCAGGGGCTCAAAAGTAATTGGACAAATTCAATAACTGGAAATAAAATGTTCCTTTCTAATACTTGGTTGAAAGCCCTTTGCTGGCAATGACAGCCTGAAGTCTTGAACTCCTGGACATCACCAGTTGCTGGGTTTCCTCCTTTTTAATGCTCTGCCAGGCCTTTACTGCAGCGGCTTTCAGTTGCTGTTTGTTTGTGGGCCTTTCTGTCTGAAGTTTAGTCTTCAACAAGTGAAATGCCTGCTCAATTAGGTTAAGATCAGGTGACTGACTTGGCCATTCAAGAATTTTCCACTTCTTTGCTTTAATTAACTCCTGGGTTGCTTTGGCTGTATGTTTTGGGTCATTGTCCTTCTGTATCACGAAACGCCGCCCAATCAATTTGACTGCATTTAGCTGGATTTGAGCAGACAGTATGTCTCTGAACACCTCAGAATTCATTCGGCTGCTTCTGTCCTGTGTCACATCATCAATAAACACGAGTGTCCCAGTGCCACTGGCAGCCATGCACGCCCAAGCCATCACACTGCCTCCACCATGTTTTACAGATGATGTGCTATGCTTTGGATAATGAGCTGTTCCACACCTTCTCCATACTTTTTTCTTGCCATCATTCTGGTAGAGGTTGATCTTGGTTTCATCTGTCCAAAGAATGTTTTTCCAGAACTGTGCTGGCTTTTTTAGATGTTCTTTAGCAAAGTCCAGTCTAGCCTTTCTATTCTTGAGGCTTATGAGTGGCTTGCACCTTGCAGTGCACCCTCTGTATTTACTTTCATGCAGTCTTCTCTTTATGGTAGACTTGGATATCGATACGCCTACCCCTTGGAGAGTGTTGTTCACCTGGTTGGCTGTTGTGAAGGGGTTTCTCTTCACTATGGAAATGATTCTGCGATCATCCACCACTATTGTCTTCCGTGGACGTCCAGGTCTTTTAGCGTTGCTGAGTTCACCAGTGCTTGCTTTCTTTCTCAGGATGTACCAAACTGTAGATTTTGCACCTCGTAATATTGTAGCAATTTCACGGATTGGTTTTTTCTGTTTTCGCAGCTTAAGGATGGCTTCTGTCACCTGCATGGAGAGCTCCTTTGACCGCATGTTGTCTGTTCACAGCAAAATCTTTCACATGCAAGCAGAACACCTCAATTCAACTCCAGGCCTTTTATGTGCTTAATTGATAATGACATAACAACGGACTTGCACACACCTGCCCATGAAATAGCCTTTGAGTCAATTGTCCAATTACTTTTGAGCCCCTGAAATGAGGGGATTGTGTTATAAAAAATGCTTTAGTTGCCTCACATTTTTATGCAATCGTTTTGTTCACCCCACTGAATTAAAGCTGAAAGTCTGCACTTCAACTGCACCTGAGATGTTAATTTAAAATTCATTGTGGTAATGTACAGAACCAAAATTAGAAAAAAGTTGTCTCTGTCCAAATATTTATGGACCTAACTGTAAATTGTCCACAAAAATTGTATATACAGTAAGTATATACATAGCAGTACCATTAGTGTTAACATAATTTTGACTCTCCCTGTATTTGTGTATTCACTTTTATTGCTTTATTCTTTACCTCCAGAAAGGGCTATTCTGGAAGAAAAAGTGAGCCAGAATATTAATTAACCAAAGGGGGTCTTTTATTAACAATCGCAAAAGACGGTTCATTCTCTAAACAATGGACAAATATCATTTCCCCACATCACTTTTCATACAGGCTTAGATACATAATAGAATGTGAAAAACAGGTCGGCTTCTGCTGAGTACACACGTCTTGTTTCCGGTTCGTTAAAACAATGACTGCTGTGTTAAAGCAGTGAAACGAGGAAGCCACCTATTCCTGTTTGTTTCATAGGTCTAGCTTACCTTGGCAGAAATATATAATTGAACACAATGGATATTATTTGGACTCTTTCATGCGATGCATAATAATGAATCATTTTTATTTATTTTTTCCTCTTTTGAGATTAATCAGAATTCAACATTTCCAGACTACTTATTGTAGCGTGCTTAGCATGACTAAAAATTAGGAAAAAATTAATTTGCTTTACGAAGAAGAGTTCAAAAGTTCTTTACAATCTCTCTTTAATTTATTAATATTGCCCTCAATTAATTTAGCAGGATGAACCATTTCTAACCTTTCGGATGTTTCAGTATCTTTGAGTGATTACTTCATAATAAATCTTTTTCTTTCTCTTCACTTGGTGGGAAAGGAGGAACTTGATGTGATTTGAAGAAAATGTATTACTATATGCCTTACTGAACTGTAATTCAATTTATTTATTTTAATGGAAACTTTAAAATCAATAAAATATATAAAAAAGAATGGTGACTTTGTCTCTTAAAACACTGGACTGCTAGATAGATAGATAGATAGATAGATAGATAGATAGATAGATAGATAGATAGATAGATAGATAGATAGATAGATAGATAGATAGATAGATAGATAGATAGATAGATAGATAGATGAACGTTAATAACACTATATTAGATAGATAGATAGATAGATAGATAGATAGATAGATAGATAGATAGATAGATAGATAGATAGATAGATAGATAGATAGATAGATAGATGAACGTTAATAACACTATATTAAATAGATAGATAGATAGATAGATAGATAGATAGATAGATAGATAGATAGATAGATAGATAGATAGATAGATAGATAGAAGAACGTTAATGACACTATATTAAATAAAAATGATAGATAGATAGATAGATAGATAGATAGATAGATAGATAGATAGATAGATAGATAGATAGATAGATAGATAGATAGATAGATAGATAGATAGAAGTTCTATCTATCTATCTATCTATCTATCTATCTATCTATCTATCTATCTATCTATCTATCTATCTATCTATCTATCTATCTATCTATCTATCTATTTAATATAGTGTTATTAACGTTCATCTATCTATCTATCTATCTATCTATCTATCTATCTATCTATCTATCTATCTATCTATCTATCTATCTATCTATCTATCTATCTATCTATCTATCTATCTATCTAACAAAATGAATCACACAGAATTGAACTCTCAGCAAAACCTGTTTTTTCATTTCAGAAAAAGAATCGCTAAAAAAAACGATTTTGCTTCTAACAAAATGTGTTGCTAGGTAACACTGTGGGGATGGTTTCCCATGTAGTGGGATTAACCTGTGGATAAAACCCAGTAATGTGCACAATGTGTTTTCTTGGTCTGTGGTTGTGTCAGAATACATTGATTTTACTGGTGTGTGACTATTCACATGCATTATACAGTTTTAGAAAAGAATACAAATGATCATGGATGTCTGAACGAGGTTTTAGGGAGCAGTATTCCTTTTTTTCCACATGCCAAAACCTTGGAAGAATTCTCTTAAGTGAATTGCAGGTTTAGTTTTTGTGAAACTGTATTCGCATCTAAACTTGCACTCTACGGTCATAGCTAGTATTTATCTTTTCAAAAAATCTACAGCATATTCTTATATAAACTTTACTACACAAATACATTTGCTTATTGATTTAGTAGCACTTATGAATGATATGATAACTGGGAAAAGTAATCATTTTTTTGCAATTTTTTTATGTTGCTGCCTTCAGCTAAAATTGCTTCATTTTTCTTCATCGGACAGCATTAAATATCTCAGAATGACAAAGTGAAAATAAGATTTTAGATATTTTTGCAAAATATATTAAAAGTAAATAAACTGTAATATCACATTGGCACAAGTATTCAGACCATTTCTTATGACACCTGATATTTAGCTCAGGTTTATGCCATTCTACTGATAATCACTGAGACGTTTCTACAACTTGTTTGGAATCCACCTCTGGTCATTTCAATTAATTGCACGTGATTAAGAAACGGACATGAGGTCCAAAAAATGCATGCAGAAGATTAGAAAGATAATTGTGAAAAAATAATACAACATCCCAAGAGCACACAGCTACCGCCTTAATTCTTGAATGGAATAAATTATAGAAAACCACAAGTCTTTCTAGATCTTGCTGCCTAGGCAAACTGAGCACTTAGGAGAGAAGGTCAGTTGGTAAAAGAGATGACCGAAAACCTGATGGTTACTCTTTCTTTTTTTGTTCTTTATTTTGCCTTATACAATTTATTATAGGAATTTGTTAGTTTTTGCATACCCCTTGGAGTCAGAGTGCAGGGTCAGCCATTGTACAGCACCCCTGGAGCAATAGCAGGTTAAAGGCCCTGCTCAGGGGCCCAACAGAATAGGAACTCATTTGGCAGTAATGGGGACTCGAACTGGCAACTGACGCAGATCCTTAGCCTCAGAGCCACCACCCTGGTTGAGCTTCAAAGAACCTGTGTGCAGGAGAGAAATATGTCCAGAAGTACAACCATAACTGGAACATTCCACTAATCTGGGCTATACTACAGACAATACATGACAGTCTGCAGGAATTTGCTAAAAGGCACCTAAAGGGCCCTCAGACTCTGAGAAACAAGATTCTCTGGTCTGATGAAAGCAAGACTGAACTCTTTGACTTTAATTCTAACAGCCATGGATAGAAGAAACCAAACACCACTTATCACCTGTGCAATACCATTCCTAAGGTGAAACATGGTGGAGGTAGTATCAGGTTGTTTTTCATTAGCAGGGACTGAGAGACTAATCAGAGTTGATGTAAGGCTGAACGGAGCAAAGTAAAAAAGACATCCTTAAATGAAAACCTGCTCTAGAGCACTCTGGACGTCAGACTACAGTCGTGGCCAAAAGTTTTGAGAACGACACAAGCATTGGTTTTCACAAGGTTTGTTGCTTCAGTGGTTTTAGATCTTTTTGTCAGATGTTTCTAATGTATACTGAAGTAGAATTACAAGCATTTCATACGATTCAAAACCTTTTATTGACAATTACATTACGATTATGCAAAGAGTCAATATTTGCAGTGTTGGCCCTTCTTTTGAAGACCTCGGCAATTCGCCCTGGCATGCTTTTAATCAATTTCTGGACTGATGGCAGTCCATTCTTGCAGAAGCAATGCTTGGAGTGTGTCAGAATTAATGGGTTTTTGTTTGTCCACGTGCCTCTTGAGCATTGACCACAAGTTCTCAATGGGATTAAGGTCTGAGGAATTTCCTGGCCATGGACCCAAAATTTTGATGTTTTGTTCCCTGTGCCACTTAGTTCTTAATTTTGTCTTATGGCCCGGTGCTCCATCATGCTGGATTGTTTATTGTGGGTCAACAAACTGTTCTTGGATGGCTGGGAGAAGTTGCTCTCAGAGGATGTTTTGGTCCCATTCTTTATTCATGGCTGCGTTCTTAGGCAAAATTGTGAGCTTGCCCACTGCCGTGGCTGACATGAATGGTCTCAGAATGCTTTACTGTTGGCGTGACACTCGACTGATGGTAGCGCCGCTCACCTTTTCTTTTTTCCGGATGCCCCCAAACAATCAAAAAGGGGATTCATCAGAGAAAATGACTTGACCCCAGTAGTCCTCAGCAGTCCAATCCCAGAATATCAGTCTGTCCCTGATGTTTTCCTTGCCTTCTTTGCCGCCCTTTTTGACACCCACCAGGTCTTCCTCCAAAAGTCTTCACCTCCCTCACTGTACATGCAGATGCACTCCCATCTAGCTGCTGCCATTCCTGAATAAGCTCTGCACTGGTCGTGCCTCGATCCCAAGCCATGAATAAAGAATGGCACCAAAACACCCTCCAAGACCAACTTCTCCCAACCATCCCAGAACAGTTTGGTGACCAACAATGCCTTTGCCAACATGATGGGTTTGTTGACCCACAATGAACAATCCAGCATGATGGAGCACTGGGCCATAAGGCAAAAGTGAGAACTAAGTGGCACTGGGAAGAAAACATCGAAATTTTGGGTCCATGGCCAGGAAACCCTAAAGACCTAAATCCCATTGAAAACTTGTGGTCAGTCCTCAAGAGGCAGGTGGACAAACAAAAACCCACAAATTCTGACAACCTCCAAGCATTGAATTTACAAGAAGGAGCTCCCATCAGTCAGGATTTGGCCCAGAAGTTGATGGACAGCTTGCCAGGGTGTATTGCAGAGGTCTTGAAAAAGAAAGAAGGGCCAACACTGCAAATATGGACTCTTTGCATAAACTTCATGTCATTGTCAATAAAAGCCTTTGAAACTTCTGAAGTGCTTGTAATTCTACTTCAGTACACCACAGAAACATCTGACAAAAAGATCTAAAAACACTGAAGCAGCAAACTTTGTGAAAACCAACACTCGTGTCATTCTCAAAACTTTTGGCCACGACTGTAAACTAAAGATTCACCTTCTGACATGAGAACGACACAAAGCACAAAGCAAAGACAACAAAGGAGTAGCTTGGGGACAACTCTGAGAATGTCCTGGAGTGGTCCAGCAAGAGCCCAGACTTGAACCCAATGAAACATCTCTGGAGTGCCCCAGAAAGAGCTGTCCACCGACAACCTCGATGCAACTCAACAGACAGTTTGAAAGTTTCTGCAGAGAACAGTGGCAGAAGATCTCTAAAACCCGGTGGGTGAAGGTTGTTGCTTCCAACCCAGGAAGACCCAAGGTTGGAATCGCTACCAAAGGGACTGAGTGAAGGGTTTAAAAACTCATTCCAATATAATATTTTAGTTTATTAGTTTTGATAAATTTTGCAAAAAAATTCTAAAATCCTGTTTTTGCTTTGTCATTTTGGAGTATTGAGTGTTGCTTCATGAGGGGAAAAAAATGAATTTAGATGATTTCAGCACAAGGCTGTAACGTAAAAAAAGTGAAGGGGACTGAATACTTTCTGAAGGCAACTGTTCTTAGAAAGGAATGCTGAGTTATCCAGAAAAAAAATTAATAATGTGTAAAATGAAAGAGTGCAAATTAAACACTTAAAACCAGACAGGCATATTCAGGAGAAAGAACGGGATAAAAGGAGAGTAGTGAAGTGTAAATTCATGAAGGCTGTAAGGAAGATAAACTATACTCTCTTCTTTGTACGGGCAATAGAAAGCGCCATCAAAAGGGAAATAATATGATCAAGGTCTGTTTTAAAGCACAACACCTAATGATGCTATATCTCACAAGAGACAAGAATATTAAATAAACAAGGCAGTAGCCTGAGAACACTGTGCCACTGGAGACAGCTTTCTTTTAGATAATTTATCTGCTAGTTCAATTTCTCTCTCCCTCGCTGGCTGGCTCTCGTTTTAACAGCTTACTGTATCTTCACATTGTTTCTGTGTGGCGCCAGCTCACCTAAGAATTCTCTGCGTTGGACTGGACTCTCTTATTTCTAGTTTTATTATTTGAACATGCCAGCCTTTAAAGGTTCTAACATTGCCCTGTTCGGTTTTACAGAAGGGAATTTTCTGAAATGAATAGCTAAGAAAAAAAATCCTCTTATTGTAGTACCACTGCTATCTTGGATACAGATGAATAAATCACTTCAAACACCCTGCCTGTGTTGACAAGCAACAACATTGTAAAGCATTTCATGCCATCCAGTAACCCACCAAGCTATTATTTGGTGGCGCCAGAGGTAGGAAGTTTCATGTAGATACACTGATTTTTATCCCTTTTACTTCACTGTGAATCAAGGTCTTGAGAATTACAAAAGAAAAAGAAGCTTTAAGCAGCCCCATTAGCTTTCTTTGGCATGCAAATATGATTAGTAAGTTAAAGCGTTTGTTATGTATCCTGAAGGCTTGAACATTTTTTTTCTCAAAAAGTAAAACCGTGAGAATATTTTTTTTATTTTAATATTTATGATTTTCAAATATATTCTTAAACCAGAAGGACTGCATCACAAAAGGCTTTAAGGTATTAAATACAGTACAGTATATGAATAATCTGTTTCTTTCATTCAAGTCTATGTGTGCTGCTTAAGAATGAAATAAATTTTAATAAATTTTTACTAATTTCATAAAAACCTCTGATTTTGTGCAATTATGTCAAGTATATTAACCAGTGCAGCCAATAAAGCAGATATAAGCCCAAAAGTAACAATATCTTGGCTGGTAGTGACAGAGTATATTAACCTTCATAGAAGTAGTCTCCTTGCCATAATGCTTTCCCCCTGATAAACAAGTCATATACTTTTCATTTATCTCAACAAGAAATAATGTTATTATGTATGGAGCCCCAAAGAAGACATAAGTAGAAAAAAAATAAATTATGTGAATTCTTTTAGTTATAACATCCCTTCACCTTAGTTAATTCATGTGCATGTTTTAATAAAAACTGTTCCATCAATTTACTTTTTTAATTAAAATGTTTCCTCGATTTAGTCAATTTCCCTGAATTTTTTGAAATCCGTGCATACTTAAATTAAAATGTTCCCTCAATTTAGTTTTGTGTTTTAATTAATCCCTTTCCTAGATTTAGTTCATTCATGCAAATGTTTTAATTAAACCACTCTCTCGATTATTTGGTACATATGTTTTAATTAAAATGTTCCCTCTATTTAGTTAATTTGTGTGCATGTTTTGATTTAAAACGTTTCCTCGATTTAGTTAATTTGTGCATGTTTCAATTAAACCCTTTCCTTGACTTAGTAAATTTGTGTGCATGTTTTAAATAAACCCTTTCTTTGATTTAGTTGATTTGTGTGCATGTTTCAATTAAATCGTTCCCTCGATTTAGTTAATTTGTATGCATGTTTTAATTAAAATGTCCCCTTGATTTAGTTAATTTGTGTGCATGTTTTAATTAAACCATTCCCTCGATTATTTTGTGCACGTTTTTCATTAAAACATTCCCTCAATTTAGTTAATTTGTGTGCATGCTTTGATGAAATGCATTCCCTCAATTTAGTTAATTTGTGTGCATGCTTTGATGAAATGCATTTCCTCGATTTAGTTAATTTACCTTGATTTAGTTAATTTGTGCATGTTTTAATTAAACCCTTTCCTTGATTTAGTTAATTGGTGTGCATGTTTTATTTAAACTCTTTCTTCGATTTAGTTCATTTGTATGCATGTTTTAATTAAAATGACCCCTTGATTTAGTTCATTTGTGTGCACGTTTTAATTAAACCGTTCCCTTGATTATTTTGTGCACATTTTAAATTAAAACATTCCCTCGATTTAGTTAATTTGTGTGCATGTTTTGATTTTAAACGTTTCCTCGATTTAGTTAATTTACCTTGATTTAGTTAATTTGTGCATGTTTTAATTAAATCCTTTCCTTGATTTAGTTAATTGGTGTACATGTTTTAATTAAACTCTTTCTTCGATTTAGTTCTTTTGTGAGCATGTTTCAAAGAAATCGTTCCCTCGATTTAGTTCATTCGTATGTATGTTTTAATTAAAATGACCCCTTGATTTAGTTCATTTGTGTGCACGTTTTAATTAAACCATTCCCTTGATTATTTTGTGCACATTTTAATTAAAACATTCCCTCGATTTAGTTAATTTGTGTGCATGTTTTGATTTTAAATGTTTCCTCGATTTAGTTAATTTACCTTGATCTAGTTAATTTGTGTATATTTTAATTAAATCCTTTCCTTGATTTAGTTAATTCGTGCATCTTTTAATTAAATCCTTTCCTTGATTTAGTTAATTCGTACATCTTTTAATTAAATCCTTTCCTTGATTTAGTTAATTCATGCATGTTTTAATTAAACCCTTTCCTTGATTTAGTTAATTGGTGTACATTTTTTAATTAAACTCTTTCTTCGATTTAGTTCATTTGTGAGCATGTTTCAATGAAATTGTTTCCTCGATTTAGTTAATTCATATGCATATTTTAATTAAACCGTTCTCTCAACTTAGTTAATTTGTGTGCATGTTTTAATTTAAACATTTCCTCGATTTATTTCATTTACCTCGATTTAGTTCATTTGTGCTCATGTTTAAATTAAAACTGGAAGTTCCCTGGATTTAGTTCATTCTTCCGCATGATTTAAACCCCTCTCTCGATTTAGTACATTTGTGCATATTTTTTAATTAAACAGTTCCCTCAATATACTTAATTTGTGCACAAGTTTTAATAAAGATGCTCCCACAAATTTGTTTATGCATAGCCCTGCTGCATTTTGCTGTTGTATACAGGCAGCCTAATGGACAGAGACCCAGTGATAAGGTGTCACACTGAAACATGAGCAATGACAGCACTGATCTTGACTTACAGGGCATCAGCAGCAGCTGTAAAGGATTCTCAGTATTAATGGCCCCTACCAATGACACTATACCAACAGTGAAGAAGTTATTCACTTTATCGGTGACAGCATGGCTGTCACTAAATGTACATAAAGTGCACAGCAATTACTTAAATGGGAATGCTTTAAATAAAACATGGGCATGAATTAACAAAATTGTCTGGAATGCTTTAATCAAAACATGCACACGAATTACATAACTCGAGGGAGCATTTTAATTAAAATGTGTACAAATTACAAATTGTACATATGAATAGTAAATTGTTCCTAGAATTGTTACTAGAAAAGTCCTCTCCAAGGCTCTGTAATTACGTGTAACAGTAAAATGTAAATACCAAAATATCAACATAAATACAGTAAAAAAAAAGTCTGTCTGGTGTCCACTGCTGTACTGAAGCCAGATTTAGTACAAGTCCTTCATGTGATATTTTTTTAAACAGTCACCAGTGCACATCCCAGCTACGCAACTATCACTTGCACATGATTAGGTGGAATGTCAGTGTCTGATCCACATGCTTGATACCGCTCATTGTGTTATTTTAGGTTACCACATCGCAAGGCTTAGTGACGTCCACATTTCCTCTGATATGAACATTGACAGTTGCAACACTCGGATCAGTGCTTAGGAGAATAACATCTTTGTTGTTCTTCCATTTCACCTTTTTGCCACACTAAAGCTTCTCACAGCTGAATTCACCAGGAATATCGCAGCAGTCATATGGTGCTGTCTGCCTCAGTTTCTCTACCTGTGTCAAAGTCCAATGACCAATTCACATTGTCATCACTATCACTTGATTCAGTTTCAGTTTGTTCTAAAACTGACTTTACAATTTCGTATACACATCATTGTGCAGTTGGTATGAAGGCTCCGCCTCATGCATGAACTGCCATAGAGTAGAAAAATGCATAGAAACAGTCAAGAGTATTTGCAGCATGATGTTATTTTATCAACCAGATGGAAGTAGAATACCATCCTGAGAGTTTCTTGGGCTTAGCACTGTTTATTGGATCAGCTTAACCCGAAAGACACTCAAGCTTAACCATATTTACATAGAATTCCAAGCCCAAGAGACACTTGGGGTTAATGGCAAGGAAGTCAAAGAGGTACCCTATGTTTTGATTATGATTATGTTTTTTTTTTTAATTTCTCCAATGCCTTCAATACAATCCAGCCATGACTGTTAAGGGGTGTGCTCAGGGATACAAAGGTGGAAGAGCCTATGGTGCCCTGGATGATGGACTAACTGTCTGGCAGTCTACAGTTTATGAGATTCAAGGAATGTGTCTCTGAAAAGGATGTGAGCAACATTGGAGCCCCACAAGGAACAGTCCTACCATCTTTCTATTCACTCTGTACACCTTAACAGGTTGTGTCATCTTCAGAAATTCCTTAATAATTCTGCACTAATGGAGTGTCATATAAGATGGTTCAGTTATGACCCTCACCAGTAAAAGCGGTTAAGAAAATGAGATGAGAAGAGCTAAAGTGGTTCATTCTCTGAAGAATGAACATACTGTATATCATTTCTCATAGGCTTAGATACATAACCGAATTTGAAAAACAGGATGGCTTCTGCTGAGTCCACAAACAATGGGTGATGTGTTAAAGCTGGGAAGAGAGGAAGCCGCTTTGTTTCATAGCTCTAGCTTACCTTGGCAGAAAAACTGCATGTTTTATAACTTTATACAATGGTTATTATTAAGACTCTTCCACAGTAAGCATAACAATGAACTATTTTTATAATTTTTTTTTCTCCATTGAGATTCAGTATTGTAGTGTGTTTAAAATGGTGAAATATTGAATTAATTTGACAAAGAAGAGTTCAAAAGTTCTTACAATCTGGCACCCATTTATTAATGTTGCCCTCAATTAATTTAGCAAACTGAACCATTTCTAACCTTTCGGATATTTCAGTATCTTTGAGTGATTACTTCATAATAAATCTTTTTCTTTCACTTCTCTTGGTGGGAAAGGAGGTACTTGATGTGATTTGAATAAAATGTATTATGTCTTATGTCTGTATGTCTTAGTGATCTGTAATTTAATTTATTTATTGTAATGGAAGCATCCATCCATCCATCCATTTTCCAACCCGCCGAATCTGAACACAGGGTCACGGGAGTCTGCTGGAGCCAATCCAGGGCACAAGGCAGGAACCAATCCCGGGCAGGGTGCCAACCCACCGCAGGACACACACAAACACACCAAGCACACACTATGGCCAATTTAGAATCATCAATCCACCTAACCTGCATGTCTTTGGACTGTGGGAGGAAACCAGAGCGCCCAGAGGAAACCTACACAGACACAGGGAGAACATGCAAACTCCATGCAGGGAGGACCCGGGAAGCAAACCCGGGTCTCCTAACTGCGAGGCAGCAGCGCTACCACTGCGCCATCATGCCACCCTAATGGAAACATTAAAGTCAATAAAATATATAAAAAAAGATTGGTGAGTTCGTGTGCTATATGAATGCAGACAGCTAGAGGTTTATTTTCTCTATAAATTCTGCAAACAGGACTGTTTGAATTCATCTCCTTAATCTTAAATTGGTCATATCTCAATGACAATGTTAACGGGACCTAATGAAGCCTATACAGCTGCAGCGTCCTTTAATATCCTTTTCTTTTTATGGAATAACCTTTACCTTTTTCCTTTTGCAGATGAACACTGTCCATCAGCTTAAATAGTCCTTCACTAACTTTATTATCCATCCATCCATTATCCAACCCACTGAATCCGAACACAGGGTCACGGGGGTCTGCTGGAGCCAATCCAGGGCACAAGGCAGGAACCAATCCCAGGCAGGGTGCCAACCCACCGCAGGACACACACAAACACACCAAGCACACACTATGGCCAATTTAGAATCATCAATCCACCTAACCTTCATGTCTTTGGACTGTGGGAGGAAACCGGAGTGCCCGGAGGAAACCCACGCAGACACGGGGAGAACATGCAAACTCCACGCAGGGAGGACCCAGGAAGCGAACCCAGGTCTCCAGATCTCCCAACTGCGAGGCAGCAGCGCTACCCACTGCGCCACCGTGCCGCCCCTAACTGTATTAGTATAGGTAGTATTAGTATTAGTATTTTATTAATAGTAATCATTTATATTGTTGGAAATTGAAGCATTGTGATATAAGGAAATTATATCTGCATCATAAATAAAATACAGATTAACTCCAGAAAAGAAAGACTTACTTTGATCTTATGAGAACTGTTTCAAGCCAGGAAGAGGTGGGCTTTTCTTCCAAAGAACTGAGTTGTCGGACTGTCTTCCACCACACTGCCTAATGAACATTCAACCAGATGTATGTTTTCATTAATTATTGGAATTAATGTAAGAATTGCTATGGCATGTGTAATATCTTCATCAGATGTAAGTTAATGTTATGGTCAGTATTGAAGAAAGGTATGCTTCAATAATAGTGTTTCTGAAAAATATTTTGATAATTATGCTTATTAACAGAGCAGACCCCAGGTATACTTTCTTGGGGTAAAGCTGTGGGTTTTATGACGCCTGATGCGTCAACCTGTTTCCTACCTGTTTATATTTCTCAGGAGCAAATGGACCTTGTGTGAAACCTTTTGAAGATTTTATACCCACACATTGCCCTATTTGGATGAGCTTTGATCTCTGACTAACCTTGTATAAAAAGGATGAGTTTGGACGCACAAAGGAAAGATTAGTAATTCTCTCTTCTGAAATGCATGTCCGTACATTTCTATTATTCGTTACTTCACTATTTTTATAGATTTATTCTTTTTGTTACTGTATATAATTTTGAGGCTGCTATTAATAAATTGTCAAATCCTGTATTGATTAACTCTTTGAGGGCTGAATATTTTTTTCCAAAAAACAGTTTTCTGAAAAGCACACAAAGCAACTGTTTCACACAGAAATCAACATGAAACGTCTGTTGCTGCATGCTGTTGCTGTCAGTTTGGCAGGAACGCTCGGCAGACTGGCTGCCAGATTGTTTTCACGTGGCAGTGGCGGCAGCAACATTCACAGTGCATCACAATCTGGTTTGCACCTCTTGTCATTGTACCAGGCGGACTTACCATAGGCACGTCAACTAGACGAACCTGTTCAGCACCAAGATCAGCTGAGGACCGATCAGCTGATGCTGGTACCTCACATTCACTTTCGATCACTTGTATAATTGGAGTTCAAGAAGTCAGGGTCCAGTTCAGAGATAATATGCAAAACGTTGTCCACGGAGTATTCTGGTTTGTGCATTCACTTCAATCTCTCGCCAGATCTCAATGCCATTTTTGCCGTTATTTGTTCCTCGCTACTCATGCAAGCGCAGGGAATCTCTGTCAAACCAATGAAGCTAACTTTCCTTCTAGGAAAGAAAGTTCAACTAAAACATAACGGCAGGTTTTGTCACTGTTTACAGTTGATTACCACCATCAAACCCTCTTTTTGAGAAAAGTTGACATTCGCCCTGAAAGTGTTAATTGCCTGTTTTCATTGTAATTAATGCTGAGAACATATAGCCCCCTTTATTGTGGGCACATACTAGAAGCAGAAGTCTTCAAATGTGTTAAGTATTCTTTAATAGTTAGGCTTTGAAATAAATGTAACACTCAATAAGTTACAATAAGCCATCTAGCGTTAGATTTTATTCTGAAACACGTGCTTTAAAATGGTGCTTAGCCTCTGAGGTTGCATATGAAATATTATTCATGTGATACACACACTGAGAAAGCTATTCAGCCCTGTCATGAAACCAGATTACTTTAGCCTATTGAGGAAAGCATGTCTTAAAACTGGATCAGGCCAAAGATAGACTGGAGAGACTTTCATAAGAAAATACTAAAATAACCTTGTGAAGACAGGTCTGTTCATTTGGGGAACTTGAGAATTGAAAATCATCTGAACATGAGAGTTTTAATGTCAATCAAAGACCATGCCACCCTGTGAACTACGGCACAGTAAACTGACCTTTTGAACTGTCAACTGCAGTGCAGGAGGCTGATCTCTTGAACTGTTATAAACCATGTAACTGACTACAGGTCAAATCTCATTACAGTGAAAATTTTCATCATAGCAGTTTGGCCCAGACAGACGTTCATACAATTTCCTGTTTAATGGATTTCATTTTAACAAAATGTAAATTTCAGTATAGCAAACTTTTTTTCAAGAAAAAATGACCACCGAAGATAATAATACAATGTAAAAAATATTTAATGCCACGTCAACCCTTTGGCAGAGTCTTGGGTAACCTGCAACAGGCTGTCTCTTTCTTGTTAGACCAAAAGAAAGTGACAGTCTGTTGCTAAATTTCCAGTCTCAACGAAGCTTGGCGAGAGTGTAGGCACGACCTCATACAGGTATAGCCGAATTCTGAGTCAGTGCTCCACCGAGAACCCGCCTGGATAGCTGTGCGGATTCTGTACTGTTCGAGTTTCATAGCACTTCTTTGTGATGAACCAAAAAAGTGAGAAACTACATCAGTTTATGCAGAAAGAAAAGTTACATCTAACATCTCATTCTTATTCTGTATGCATACTTGTATTTCTATAAAAAAAAACTAACTTTTCATTTTCAAATAAATTTTTTTTTTTCGGTTTAAGAAGCTCTGTTTTTTTTACAGGCTTTGTCAAGCTTGGTTCACAGAGTTGCATGACAGATAGTAGGTGGATCCAGGTTTCCAAGCAAAATAGATGTACTTTATTACTGTATACAGAAGACAGGTACAGTCTCAAGACTTCCTTCAAAGTAAGAGCTCTTACTTTGGCATTCACACAACATAGGAGCCGTGACACAGGCAGTCCCCCTGCTTTAGCTCCCATCTTCAGATCAGAAGAACAGCAGTGGCTTGGAATCACCACTGTGGCAGACAAGGAGAGTACAAGGAAGAGCAGGTCTAAGCCCCAGTGTTAATAGTTCTAAACATCGGGCGACAAGCATGTTACATGGTAAACCTGATCCTGCATAGGATAGCCAATTACAGGAGCAGCTGTCCTTGCATCACTGCCATTAGAGCTGGCAAATCACCAGCAACCCGGTCACAATAGTATACGTATTTTCCCCATATTCGTTATGATGAATTATAATGAAAGATTTTTATAGTTCCTTGAATTTCGATACAATGGAATTCCACCTGTATTTATTTATAATAATGTGTTTAAATAATAT
Source organism: Erpetoichthys calabaricus (assembly GCF_900747795.2). Taxonomy (NCBI): domain Eukaryota; kingdom Metazoa; phylum Chordata; class Cladistia; order Polypteriformes; family Polypteridae; genus Erpetoichthys; species Erpetoichthys calabaricus. The sequence continues at coordinate 234,782,780 of NC_041398.2, forward strand.
TAAACATGAAACATGGGGAAAATAGAAATAAGGAAAGTAAAGAAAAGTATATTTTAATTATGAGTTAAGGATATATGAAAAATCCATACATCTTAAAAACAAGGAAGTATTACACCATCTCAGACGGAAAGTCCAGGTTGGGACGAAAATTAATTAATGAATGAGAGGATCTGGTACACTAGAGCACAAACTATTCCTTATATAAATAGAATGAGATTTTAATTAAACAGTGATCATCGTGAAGGTAGCGAGGAAGGTCAGTCTGTGTCATCGCTACTGTAATTGCTATTACTTATACTTTGCATTGCTTTTTTCACTTTGTTTTTTATTCTTAATAAATATGCTAAATGTTTTTAATATTACTTTGGCCTAGATTTGTTTATCATTCTGGTTTTATAGATTCAGGTGTGAGGTGTGTCACTTTAGGAGTGTCTTTGAAGGGTTAGAGACGTCTGTAAGACAATGGTCTACAACATGTAACCAGACTTGTTAAAGTCTCATTATCAAGTGCTAGATCCGGAGATCTGGAACTGCAGGGTGAACTTTAAGAGCTTTAAGGTCATCATTGCTTCTGCATTTCCCACCCCATTGTCTGGGAAAGAGAACTGGATAGCCTGGGTATCCCTCCAGGCCTGGAACTGGACAGCCACTGAGGTTTAATTATAAAGCACATGCTAGTTAAACAGCGCCAAACCTCTGAGGTTACATTCTAAAGGTAACTATATGCTATTAGCCATGTGTGCCCAACTACGTTGCGCATGTTAAAGTAGTCTGTGAAGGGCTCCCTGTTTAAACGCGGCTGCCAGTCGTGAACTGGGCCCTTCGTTGCACAGCATTATGATTTTTTATAAGGGAAACAAAATTACAAAACAAAACCCTTGGACATTGATTCGATAGAAACGGCCTACTCGGAATCACTGTCCGAATAGTAATTATGTGGTGGTGTAGGAGCATTTCTGCTTCTCTCCGTTCACAGTCCGTCTCGTTTTCACGACGCTGTCGTTTCCTCTCACGATCTCTTCTCAACCTTTCTCCAATCTCACAGGTTGCTTTGTGGCAATCCAAAGAGTAAGGCAATATACACGGAGCAATGATTATAAAAGGGGGACACATAGGTATCCAGGCTCTTTAAAGCATAAATAGGGATCACTTCACTGACATATGAGCAAGCCACAGTACAACTGTGAGACGCGCAGCACTCGCCAGCTACAACGTAACAATAATAATTTCCAGAACGTGCTGTTACGTTGTCATTCATTTTACCCACTGTCTTTCTTTCATTCATATGTTACGTAGGCACGTACCTTTTATCTTCAGCAATCTCATTCTCTAACCAGGCCTCAGGAGCTAACCAGCGTAACACTGTCCACCACTCCTTTCGTTATTCCAGCACATTGTTGACATCCGTGAGTAACAACAACGTACTAAACTGGAAGGTGGTCTACGCATGCGTAGAATTCGTGGACAAACAAAGATCAAGATCTAAATGAAGATTATATATAAAGATTAGTTAATTTAAAGCACAACAATTTGTTTAGTTTGAATGTCTGTGTTTTGAGGTGTGACTGTAGTACTACAGTCTTCAGTAGTATAAGCCTGGAGGAGATTCTTAATGCAATGCCTATGTTTCAGCTGTCTCTCTACTGCCATCTAGTGCTTCTTCTTCTAATTCATTCGTGGACAAACAAAGATCAAGATCCAAATGAAGATTATATATAGAGATAATCATATTGCTTCTGGGGTATATAACCTAAAGCTTTGTAAGCAATAACAAGTCAATGCTAATTCACATATTACGGAAACTTAAACTAATTCATCTCATAAAGACAAAATCGGTCTTTTTGAGTAAAAGCTATCACTTGAAGTTAGCCTAATGGTCTTTGTTCATATTCAGTCGTTGGCTAGGAGATGTGAGGCTGTAGTGCACCTCGATGAGTTGAAACCTAACTCATGACTAGGTAAAAAGGCCTTCAGTATCCATTTTGTTTTATGTGTGTTCATACTAATTGGCAGTAACCGTGTATATTCACGTATAAGTCGGGTCTTGAAACCAGAAAAATCGATCATAAAATCAGATCCGAACTTTTACGCCCGTTCAAAAATGTGACAATTAATTTTTTTTTTTTACATCTTCTTGCCTCCTCTAATCTCGCATCAGTTTCTCAGACACATCGAATTTTGTTGCAGCAGCGCAGTTACCAATTTCTTTTGCTACTTCAATGATGTTTAATTTAAAACCAGCTTCATATTTTCTTCTGATCGAACAGTCCATCGTAGATAAGGGATGCTCTTATGATAAAGGTGTATGAGGGTGTGAGATACAAAAAACACAAATCAGTGCAAATGTCGCTTCGGAATAGTTCGGGTATTACCATGTGGTCACATAGGCACAATAGAGAGCGAGAGAGAGAGAGGTTAGGAGCACACACTGATACAGCGCATTGCCGCACCCACACAGAAAAAAAAGGCCATGTGCTCCATGGTTACTCTCTCAGGTGGGCGTTAGCATATCGTAATCTCTTGGACCAATAACATGAGTTTTCCGCATTCGACTTATGCAACCGACATTAGAAAATATACTGTAAAATCAAGTGAACTTATCTGCAAGTATATACAGTACGTATAAATATATACACACATGCAGGGTGTCACTACCTGATCACTACTCCTCTAAAACCACATGTGAGCAGGTTTAATGGGCTGAGTACAGTGGGCAATGTTACAACATTACATCAGACAAACTGAAAAGGAGACTTATATGCCTTTAAAAGATACAGAAACCTCATTTTACATTTATATTCCAACTAAGATTATATGATACTGAATCAGATATATTTAACTAAGTGACACAGAAAAAAAGTGATGCATAAAAATATTTATATTGCATAATGTAAGAAATAGAAACATACGCATCAACATATAATTAACTATTACTTTCCAGTTAAAAGCTGCAGAGTCGGTGTTCCCAACTATAAATCACTCAGCTGCCGGTTCGGGAAGATGCTGCCAGTTTCTTCCCTGCTGCATTCCTGTGGAGTGTCGTGAAAGTATCTTTGCGGGTGTCCTCCAGATCTGATCTGTGATGTCTCACAATATGTATTACGTAGGTTTTATACTCTACTGAAAAGTTTGGAAAGCGATGAGACATTCTTTATGAAAATTAGGCCTTCTGTATTATCTAAGTAATTGGGAAATGATTTACAGCAAGGCAAAATTAAGACCCCCCACAGGCCCCAGGGTATCACACGCTTATATTTACACTCTGTGATCATCACATATTAAAATAAAACATGGGGGTGTTGCCCTGTGGAGATTTGACTGTTTGGTCATTTGATTGGGGCAGGGTAGGGTGTGGTGATATACTGTTTAAGTAACTGAGTACATGTGTTGTATGGAAGAGCATGTGGTATAACTGAAACAGAACATTACTGGCATTATGTCAAGTCCCCTTGATGATTTGGGCCCCAGGGTGTGCACCTGGGTCACCCTGAGTATACAGCCGCCTACGAGTTATGGAGAGACAATTATACTTCAGATATGACTCTACTAGCAAACATCTCGTTGTCATTATTTTCTAGATAGGGATTTCAGGGCCTTTTCATATGCTTGAAGTGAATAATGTTTACAATAACGACAGCAATACTCATTTTAGTCTACTGCTTAACGATTGCAATTATTTTTTTATTAAGTTTACACGAGGACATACTTTATCCCTGTGATCTGTCCCTTTAAATCAAGTGGAATGTATAGTGGATCGTCGTTAATTGAGAGGTGAGACAAACCGAGGAGAAACACAATCCCAAAACGTAACTAGTTGATGATTAGTTAAACTTGGTAGTTATATTGTTCTGCTGTTCACTGAGACAGCAGGCAGACCTGAGGATCATCTTCTCTTAGTACTATAATACATAGTCTGGTCTTGATCTGCTGATAGCACAGTGCTATCTCAGGTACACTGCAACTGACCCATTATGACCACATAGAGCAATCACTGAATATAATTACTGTCAGGAGATTGCTGTCCATACCATTATGGATCCACCACTGCATCTAACAGTTAGCAACAGGTATCCATTGAATTTCTCTGAAAGTACATTTAATGGGATGTATGAGATAGGGTGAAAGATGACTCATCAGACCATATTACTTTTTTATAATCCTCAGGGGTCCAGATTTGTGCTCTCTATGCCAGGTTTTGCTTCTTTGTGTACTGGTTTCCATATTGAAGACCTGCCATAAATTCCAGCTTAGTGAAACTCACAACATAGAGTTTTTATTGAGACTGGGTCACAGAGACGCTGATTCAATCTTATGGTCATTTCTGTGGCCGAATTTTTGTGGCATTCTATGATTTTTTTCCACTTGTTCCTGTCAGGGAACTCTGACATGCAGTCACTGTTTATCTTTGCCAATGTAGTTTGGCATATGCGGCCATCGTTTTTGAGATTATTTCCCTTGTCACTTGTAATATTTTTTTTTTTTTTTTGACCAATGCCCCTACAATTCCGGAACTTACTATTTAGCCTTTTTGGAACTCTGGTAATTGCTTCATGTTGCTTTGAAAAGTAACATATCAAAGTGCTAATTGTTAGTCTTGTTTTATAGCTGTCATATGCTGCTAATTGGCAATCAGGCTAATGGGACTCACCTTTGCAGCTGCATTTGTAATTGGAATTTAGTGTTGTGAATTAGCTTTGCTTAAGAATTAACAGTTCTAAATGCAATTAATGGGATGAGCAACTGAATATTAGTTGTGATTCATTACTTTTGTATTTCTCCACGACATTATTCTAGTGATTATTTTTATTATAGGCTAAACTGTCCTTTGTGACTGTCCTCTACTGCTGGTCACGTGTATAGATGTGATGTGTTTTGTCAGCACTAGTTAGCTTTAAAAGATGTGTGTATAGCACCCCATTTCCTCCCTTGGTATTCACTGAGGGTGCTGACCCAAGTTCCTTTGAATGCGCTTAGTCTAACTAGTTCTCAGCACTTTATTTTAATCCTTCTTTCCCCATTTTCTAACCCACAATTACCCACACAATTTTTCAATTGGTCAGTTTAAATGTACGAACTATTATTTACAAATAAATAAATATATACAGGTATATCAATAATCAGCTACATTTCTTATGTATATACACGTCTACGCGTGGAAGTGTGTGTGTGTGCGTCTGTCTACCTGTCCGGCCCAGAAGTACGAGGCTACAGCATGAAGCTCAAAGAAAGTGACTCTGTCAGCAAAGTGAAGCCACCAAGAAAAGAGAAATTCGCTTAGCCGCCAATACACAAGCAAGGCGAGCACATCGGCAAAATGAAACCGCAGAGGGAGAGAGAAACTCACTTAGCCGCTGATAGACAACAGAAGCGAGCATATCGGCAAAACGAAACCGCGGAGGAAGGAGATCCTTGCTTAGCCACTAATGCACAACCGTTGTGATTGATTGATTGAAGTGCCAAAATCCATCGTTTCTAAGAGCCCAGGATTTTTACAGCACAGGCTTACACAAATAGTACATATATAAATATCGTCACCTTCTGGGCTCATCTGAAGTACATAATGCCACCTCTGAGCGAGAGGGGGTGCTACTCCTAACCCGTGTCACCGCCTTCTCCCTCCACAATCCAGAAAAGATGCTCACTGAGGGTAACTGACTCTGCCCCTTCTGGCCAGGGCTCCAAAAAACCCGAGCAGGCCAGAAAGGGGGAGTGGATGATCAGATCGATCTGCAGGATGAAGCTCCTTATAATCAAAGTCCAGAGAACATGTTTGAGCCAAGAAGGGCTCATTTTTCTGTTTTGATTTTGGACTTGACTTATTGTGCCAATGAGCGTTTGTTTTGTTTGTTTAGTTTAAAAAAGCGAATTAAACAGGGACAATGGGTTGACTTCCTGACATTTACTTTGTGTGCTCCTTCACTCACACGATAACAGTATGTGTATATATATATATATATGTATATATATATATATATATATATATATATATATGATTTGATTGAGATTTACACAAAATATTTTAACTGCTACTATGTAAAGGGAATACTGCTGTTAAAAGCACCTTATTTGTTTAAAATGTTTGCAAACCAAATACACACAATACACTACTTCTGAGTTCATTATTGAATTTTGCACATAACAATGAGATTGTTGTGATTGTCTGTGATTAATCGTGATTAAAATTTTTAATTGCTGCCCAGCACAGATATATATATATATATATATATTCACGGCATTCGTAGTCTGAATCACAATCTGATTGTATGGGTGGTTACCTACCAGGTAACGCTTGTGGTTGGTCAGCAAGTCAGCTAACATCCGCCACGATGCCCTCAGTTGTGAGAAGCAGAACATAGAATGGTTGAAATAGTTTACTGTCAAATAATGCAAAGAGTACGCGACACGTGTTTCGCCCTAATTCTGGGCTCATCAGGCGTACATGCTCTACTGCACTCCCTCTCGGGAATCGAAACTCGGACGTCAGCGCTAGAGGCGAAGCCCCTAACGTTGCGCCACGGCGTGTGGTTCATTTATTTGACAGCATGTAGATCGGGGTAATTACATTCACAGCATTCGTAGACTAGATCACAATCTGATTGTATGGGTGGTTACCTACCAGGTAATCGTGGCGGATGTTAGCTGACTTGCTGACCAACCACAAGCGTTACCTGGTAGATAACCACCCATACAATCAGATTGTGATTCAGACTACGAATGCCGTGAATGTAATTACCCCGATCTACATGCTGTCAAATAAACGAACCACACACCGTGGCGCAACGTTAGGGGCTTCGCCTCTAGCGCTGACGTCCGAGGTTCGATTCCCGAGAGGGAATGCAGTAGAGTGTGTATGCCTGATGAGCCCAGAATTAGGGCGAAACACGTGTCGCGTACTCTTTGCATTATTTGACAGTAAACTATTTCAACCATATATATATATATATATATATATATATATAGATATATATATATATATATATATATATATATATATATATATATATATATATACTCTCCTGTGGTGGGCTGGCACCCTGCCCGGGGTTTGTTTCCTGCCTTGTGCCCTGTGTTGGCTGGGATTGGCTCCAGCAGACCCCGTGACCCTGCGTTAGGATATTGCGGGTTGGATAATGGATGGATGGATATCTACTCTCTATACATAAATACCTAAGCTTAAAAGTGCAATGATGTTATGTGACTTTTTATGTCACATTTTTTGTCACGCTTTAAATTGGGCTTATTTTAAAACCTACATATATATGTTTGGTATCATTCTTTTCAGAATTTATCGAACTTTAATGTGATGTTGTTAGATTTTCAGATTCTTATTCCGTTTTTAAATTATAAACTAAAAAAATATCAAGAACTCATGTCGCACAAGACAAGGCTTTGTGCCAAGAGATTTAACCACACCCAGGGCCGGAAATAAAAGACAAAGAGTAGAACAGCTGCTGTACAGGCTTTTATATGTTCGAAGTGCCACGCGAGATGCAGATCATGTGGCACAGCAGCAGCAGCTGATCGAGCAAAGAGGAGGTAAAAAAAACCTGTATTTGTTTCCCATTGTATCACCATTTAAGAGGGGGTTTTGGAGGAGCGACTGCATCTCCCTGGGGTGCTTTCAGCCCCCCTCTTCATAATGTGAGTGGCAGAGATGCGAAGTGGCTGGTGCATAGCTCAGAAAAGGGGGGCTGGCGAGCGAAGCGAGCAGCAGGTAAGCCCCCTAGTATGTATATATATATATGCATTTCTCCTCCTCCCTTCACAGAACAAAGGGTGCCATTCCACCACTGACCTAATTCAGTTGTCTGCCTTCCTGCCTGGAACTCACATGACTGGAAACTCAGCCATCTTAACTAAGTTCTGTATTGGACTCACATCTGAAAAGACGTTACAAACATCTTTGTAAAAAGTTCATATATTCTCATTTATTTTCATTATATGAGTTGACTGGACATGACGGAATCTTTTTCTGTGTTAGTTTTCCTTTCTTACGATATACACACACATGTAAAAGAGAAGATAGAAGAAAAAAGCAAAAGTGAACCCTAGCTGCTCTACTGTGTTCATTAATTTTTGTAAACTAATATTTTGTGAAAGACAATGTGGGAGATCTGGAATTTAGAAACCAAACCCAAAACACAAAGCTAATCTTGTAGTCATTAATTGCCTATAATTCTATAAACTGTATTTCAGTCAGAAAGTTAAAGGATCTTTTATTTAAAAAACAGCAATCTCAGATGTCCGTAAATATACGGAAACTAGAAGCACAGAAAATACCCTGTCTTTAACAATGGATACAAAATCGTATCTAAAAGATAAATACATGCAACACAACCAAACCCTGTGGGTTAAAAAATAACCCAGAACAAAGTTCATGGGTCTAGAAGACAACAAACTAAGTAACAAGAGTTTTCTATATAGAATACCATCATAAGAACAGAGGAGGTGAACTGATAGAAATGTTATGAATGATACTGTAACTGAAACTACTTGTGAATTGATGGGCTTTAAGTTGTCTTTTAAAAGAGAGATTTGAGTTCAGAGGTCTAATTACTTTGGGGAGGTCATTTTAAACTCCACATGGAGTAGAACAGAAGGCGTTGTCACCCACAGAGCAATGGGTGGTTTAAGCAACATTTCCCAACCAAAATGCTAACCAAGAATCGAGGTAAGGAGGAAAAAAATGAAAAAGTAAGGACATGGGAATTCTAAAGGTCTTGAACTACACACTCGGGCAAAATATTTGTTTTTGAGAATATCCACAAACTCGGATAATGACCCGTCTGATGCACTGCTCTGCTTTTAATAGGGTCACATTGCGTCACTTCGAGAGATGAGATTCATACCAATTGACACCCTGTAGTGACAACTACAACACAACACAATGACAAAAATGGCACAATTTAATTTACTAATAACTGAAAGTAATGTAGCTGATGGTAAGTAAGGCAGGATCAAGCATGGGTCAGATGCCTGCCATAACTATCTCAGTCCAAAAAGGTTTGTTTAAAAAAGGTTTAGTGAAACTTCAAGCAAACAGTCCACACAAGAATAGAGAAAGGCTGTTACACATGTAAAATAAAAGGCCAAAAAAAAGGAAAAATGTTTCTTCTTGTTAAACTTCAATTGTTTCTGTACTTAAGGATGAATTATTTCACTGTGCTTTACTTCACATTCAGTATGTTTTAAACATACGGCTCTGCACATACAACTGAGTACATTAAGGCACAGTTTGAAACCGTGTAGCCTCCATGTCTTGCTCTCAGCAAGGCAGATCACTTATTGAGACTAATCTGTAATCAGAGGGACAAGAAATAGTTAGAATACTAGCAAATCGTGCTTGAGAAAATTTTGCAAGAATAAAAGCATTAATGAAATGATGAAGAAGAAGAGAAGAACATCACATGTTACAGTAAGAAAGGAGATTATTTTAACAAGTAGTGGCTTGTGAGAAGACTCAATATTACAATAGTCACATGATTAGTATGGGATGTTATTATAGTCACTTACAACAGCAGGAATATTTACAACTAGCCAACCCGCAGCGTAGCATACGCCGCATAATTATGTATTGATGGGTGAACACTTCCTGAAAGACACAGTTGTCCAAATGGGGTGGGTTTGAGGATACGACTGTAAGTGAATGCAAAGATGGAACTCTGGAGAGAGGGCGGGGAAGAGGGCCTGAGAGGTTTCGGGTCCTAACCGTCCAACGACAGGTCGGCACAACCGGTAATGATTCTTCCGCAGGTTCACCTACAGAACCCGTGTTAGGACATTTACATCCTCTAGATAGGCAAGTTCGATTGTCTGACGCCCATTCCGCCCCTGCCATTCTAGTCTGCTGATTTCTTAAGTCATCTCTTAGTCATCGTTCACTCATGTGTCCGCCCCCAACTACTCACCTGAATTGCTTTCGTCTGTGTACAGTCCACATGCACTTGCGAGTCATATTGACTGTTTCATTTTCCACACACCGCCTCAGTCGCATGCACCCGTGAGCCCGTGAGGTTTCCCGTGTTGAGTCCAATTAAGCCAAAGGCTCCACACCTGGTGGTGCCCTTCCATCAGTTCCTTTAAGTTTCAGCTTTGCAACCATACGCTACAGTTCACATACACCTGTGAGCCACGTTCGGGCCGTGTTGAGTCAAATTAAGCCACAGGCTCCACACCTGGTGGTGCCCTTCCGTCAATTCCTTTCAGTTTCAGCTTTGCAACCATACTCCCTTCGGAATGCAAAGACTTGGGTATGGTCGGAACTACGACGGTATGTGATCTTCTTCAAACCTCCAACTTTCGTTCTTGATTAATGAACACATTCTTGGCAAATGCTTTCGCTGTCGTACCATGGTCGGCTGTTTAGTGAATTGTTGGTGGGCGGGGCTCTGTGAGTTGGCGGGCGTGGCTGTCTTGCGTGCGTCTCACTTGCCATGGACTTAGTGAATTATATATATAGATACAAAGTGTCATAGACATATATAGATAGACGCCGCATTGACTGTGTTGCTCAGTCAACACGATACGTCAGCGCGTCCGCCCTATTGCGAGTGGCAAAAGTGCCATTTAAACTAATACAGGTAGACGTGGAAACCGGGTTTTCTGATGAAAAAACAATAACATTTAAAACAGTATCGTTTACATACAACAGATTTTGGAGAATTGTTTACATGCAATTATTTATATCCATTTATACGCTAATAATGGCAATTATTAAATAATAATTATTATTATTAAATAATTCCTCCCATATAAGTTACATTTCTCGGACTGCCTTCTTCCATCTCCGAAACATTTATAGACTTTTGTCCTGTTCTTACGCAACACAGTACTGAAGTATTGATTAATGCCCTAGTCACCTCATGTATAGATTACTGTAATGCTGTTCTATCTGGCATCCCACAAAAACTTATCCATTCCTTACAACTTCTTCAAAATTCTGCTGCCAGGATAATAATCTGCTGTTCTAAATCTACTGAACATATTACACCTTTTTCTCACTCAGCTTCACTGGCTCCCTGTTAACTACAGAATACAATGCACAATACTGCTCTTAACATTTAAAGCTCTCCACAACCTCACTGATCTCCTACAGACTTACACTCCCGCTCGCTCACTCACTCAGATCCTCATCTGCAGCTCGACTTTCTGTACCGCACATCAAACTCTGTTCTACGGGAGCGCGAGCGTCTCTCATAGTGCTCCTTAACTCGGGAATTCTCTTCCCTCTCATATAGTCAGCTCAATTCAATAACACATTTTAAAACTGCCCTCAAAACTTATCTTTTCAAACTGACATACCAATTGTGAATTTTGCACTGTTACTGCCAGTTATCTTTGTTTGTTTGCTAATTATTGCTTTTTGATTTATCATTCTCTTGTTTTAATTTTACTAATTTTGTTTAATTTTATTGCAAGGTGACTTTGAGTGCTACGATTATAAAACGTGATTTTCTAATGGCCAAATATAACCAAAACAATATTGTTCAGCTTTACCTATGAAATGTAATCCCCCGGAAATCTGGTTTGCAGCGTACAGCGGTTTGTACAATCCCAAGCAGCTCATTATTCATTACTTCACACCACAGCAGTGCCACTCGCAATATGGCGGCGACGTTGACGTACAATGCTGCTGGTCATACGGCGTCTAGTAATTCTATGTCTATACAAAGTGTAACATGACAGGTTAACAGAACATATTGGATAAGATGGGAAATGCAGGGCACATGTAAGTCAGTATGTGTCAAGTGTGGCCGTCAGGTAGCGTAGTATACCGATGTCTATAACAATTGTCGGAAAATGCAACTTGTCGCATAAAAGTTATTGTCAGCAAAAATATTCCCCTGTGTGTAACCCGCAAGTACCTGTACGTTTAACCCAAGTTTCGATGTAACTCTGGTAAATGTAGTGTACAACTGGCCATGAGTAAAAACAGGGCCTGGCAAATAAACTTCAGCGTTATTAAAGGTTTGTCCTTGTGACTGGGTGATAGTCATACAATATGCTGAACGAACGGGGAATTGCTTGCACCGTAATATAAAGGGAATATCTTGTTTTGAGTTGTTAGTGTAATGGAATCCCTGTAGTTTTTCTGTCGTAACGTTTCTTGTTGTCTGACAGTTTTCCGCTTCTCGTCAGAAAGGTTGTATGTGTAATTCGTTTTTCATTCACTGCAAGACTTGCTGCCGCTGAACTTCAGATAATGTCACTCTGTGGTTTGTCATACATTGTCTTTGTTGTTCTAAGGCATCTTGCCTGTGCTTGTTGGTCTGGCGTGATGTAGATGTTTCAGCTTCTCTGCTTTGCTCTCAGTATGTAGGCCAGCGAGACCATTTCTGTTGGTCGCAGCTATGCTGTATGTTCCTTTTCATTTTATCAAGAGGCTTACATTGAAGTGAAGGAAAAAGGAGGTGTAAAATGGTAGTGTCATAATGCAGTTTCATTCAGTAACAAAATATGCACCGAATAAAAAGTCAAATACCACAGTCGATAATTGGTCACATTGACGAATTGAAGATTTGAAAATAAGCCTAAGACTAAAACTCCGTCAGGAGCACGGATTTCTCACTGTTGTTGTGGAGGGATAGAATAGTTGTGGCAACCGTTGATATTGAGAACGGACAAACACAAGCAAAATAATATAAGGATATACCAATTCAGTTCAGCTTGTAGGGGTTGGAAGAACCTCAAATAGACTATACACTAATATATAGGCAAACATTTAATTTAGCTTAAATAACTAGCAAATGGCTTCTACAAATAATATTAACAATAAACCATAAGTTCAAATTATGATGCAGCACTTCAGAAAACCCAATATGGAAGCATCTATGAAAATTAAGGAGCTGAAACCAGTGACCAGACTTTTTAAAATATGCAGAATCAAAAATAAATAATACTTTGTTAAAGAAAACGGATATTGTCAAAACTTTCAAATTTGTACAAAAAAAAATCACTATCTTAAAAAGAAAAATTTTTTTCAAGCTTAGACTGGGTCAAATACAATCTATATACGTAAAAGGGAATTTCTGTCTGTTTGCCTATATGTTTCCTATACAATCCTGCATTCTTTGAACAATTTACACTGAAGTTTGCATAGTTGCTCCCTTAGACCATTTAACAAAATTAACTACTTTGAAACCCAAAATTTTGACCCTGGAGGTCCCAGTGTTTTTTTTTTTTTTTTCCTCTATGTGCTACAGTTTGCACACTGGTGCCACCTGCTGGCTCAAAGCAAGTGAAACATCTGAAAATTCTAAAAGCCAAACTAGCAAACAAAATGAGCAGAGCTTAACATAACTTACCCACACATCAGTGTGTGCTGCTTCTCTCTACTATCATATAAAATGTAGTACAGTGGACCCTTGACTTACGAACTCAATTTGTTCGCGAAGGCTGGTTGTAACTCAAGTTGGTTGTAAGTCAAGACTACTTTTCCCATAAGAAATAATGGAAATTCCCATAATGCATTCCGAACCTCCCACTGCAACACTTACTTAACCTTTTCATAACAAAAAAGGGTTGTATAATGTGCATAATTTACCAAAACACCAATAATTTTTTCTAATGTACTAACCAAAAAGTTATAAAAAGTGCCTAGCCTACCAGAAACAACAATTTCATATTGTACTCACCATTTAATTGACATCTTTGGGCCGCAGGAAGGGAGGAGGAGGAGAATGAAATGGAAGGTGGTTATTGTTTAGAAGGAGCCTCCTTATGGAAACTTTTTCTTTGTAAAATTGTCGAAATGGTGGATTTCGACATGCTGTACATATTAGCGAGATCGGTCACACGAACACCACTCATATTTCCGCACAACTTCCTTCTTCGATTCGATTGTGATTGCTTTCTTTACCTTCATTACCTTCTCTTCCTTCCTTAGCAATTATCGAAATAAATTATATAAATCACTGCACTGACCGAAATTACGTCCACAAACACATGTATCTGGGCTCCGACTGACGCTTACAAACGCTCTCGGCTGTTTGTTTACAATCGCACAAGCGGATACACGTGACCGCATTCAGGTCGTAACGCAAGATGTTGGTCGTAAATCAAAACAAAAATTTTGGTCGTAAATCAAGTTGTTCGCATGTCAGGCCGGTCGTATATCAAGGGTTGACTGTATCATGCAGTTTGAAGAGGGGTGTTCAGTGAGGTTTGATAGAGAATGGAAGTGCAGCGCAACACAAAGGAGAGTCAAACGGTTGCTGTGTAGCTCCTGTTTGGTTGGCTTTTCTTTATAATTTAAGCACTATAAACTGTTTACCTTGAACTAATCGGATGCATCAGACATGACAGCGTTGATAGTTACAACCCAACAAGAAGTTACCGCAATTCTGGAATCCAATCGGACCCAAAACAAACAAATTTTCGACTCACGAGAGCAGAGACATCGATACAGTGGCAGTGTGGATGACGGAAGGCACAGCTAGCAATAACAACAGGGTTACTATTTAAAAAACAAATACATCTTTGCTATCTTTCTTGCATCCATTCTACAAATACACCCAGCCAATGCCCGGTGCTTCGACTAAGATATTATATTTGGAAGTCATAATGCAGAATCCAACTTTGCGGGAAACGAGTAAGCCGTCTACTTTTAATAAACCTGTGACGATTAATCACAGTTCATTGTACGTTCCCACAGATGGTAAAGAATTTGAAAAGAAACTTGTTAATAAAGACAAGAGTATCTTCTAACCTAGAAGGCTGCATCATGGGAAGCTTGCAAAACTGCATATCACTCTGATTCACCATTGGTGAACATTTTTAATGCATTTGGGAACATTGGTTCTTCACAGCTGAATTAATCACGCACCATGTGGGTTTTGTATTTGGCAGTACATTTTCTGTGTTGTTGGTTGTTTTTAGCAATGAGATGATGATTAAATAAACATTTATATAAATGTTCTGGCTCATATTAGCTGAAGCTGAATTATATTGAGTTTCAAAGACATTCATCAATGGTCAGTGCAGTCCATTATACAGATAACATTAATGGCACACCATCTAATTCTATATGTCCCTCAAAATTCAGCTTACAGTCAACAAGCTCATTTTTAAAGGAAGAAGCTGCAAAAGCAGTTTCTGATTGTGAATAAATTACAGAAGTGGGGGCTTCGATTAAAGACTAGCCCTTTTTGGCATGACACAGCAGACATCCATTTCCTTTATAGGCCTGGCAAAATGGAAGGCTATACCTCAATGTACACACCAACCTCTACAGCCAAAAGGAATTCATCACAAGACAAAAAAAAAGATTTTTTATGGAGGACTGGCACCATCACAGCAGGCCCTGTGGATGAATGGGATGTCCCAGAGGAGTCAATTACAAGATATCAGGATCTGTAGCTTTTCATTTGTGTCCAGAGCGAACCCCTGATGTCCACAATACATACAGTGACTACATAAAGTATTCAAAACCCCTTTCACCTTTTTGTACATTTTATTTTGTTGCAGCCTTATGCTAAAATCATAAACATTCTATGAACCTGTAATCCCAGGAAAAAAACACTGGAGTGTAAGAGATAGGTAGAATTTATGGCACAATATTGTCTGGAATGGGGCTGAGTCGGTCGGAACTGAATCATTTGGACCACCCACAATTAAAGAGACATGTCAAGGACCACTAGAATTGGATAAATGAGACAAGCAAATCCATGTGGTCTCTATTGTGGCTACAGACAGCCTATGCTGCCTGTTTCTGCCATTTCCTTTGTAGGCAACATATAAACAGTCTTCCGCAGACGCAGTGATTGCACTTCGCGATGCTCTTCGGCGTGTTGTCAAGTTGTGGGAGGTCCCAAGAGAGTTTAGAAACTTCACATTTTCTTGAATGAGTGCCACATTAATAGGAATGTTTCTTGAACGAGCATCACTGAACCACATAAAAATGGCTTTTTTGAAGTCTTCAAATGCAGCAGTTAGCATACATTTGCAACCCAAGATTTTTCTTCTTTGTTTTGTTCGGTCTTTCAAGAAGGTTGACAGTGTCGAAGGCGA
Source organism: Erpetoichthys calabaricus (assembly GCF_900747795.2). Lineage (NCBI taxonomy): Eukaryota > Metazoa > Chordata > Cladistia > Polypteriformes > Polypteridae > Erpetoichthys > Erpetoichthys calabaricus. The sequence continues at coordinate 234,798,788 of NC_041398.2, forward strand.
AATTCCAAATTCACTGGCAACGTATTTTTTCATTTGGCCGCAATCGAGAGCTGCAAAAATTTAAAGTTACTTTAACTAACTGCTCTGTGGATGATTCGTTCAGGCATTTCAAGGTCTTCTGGGCACTTTGTTGTAATGGAAGTACACCTTTTTGGCTCCAATAAATATGTATGACCACATTAAATGGGAAGCTGCCGATCAATTCTAAACCTGCAGCTGAAGAAGCAGGAGATCCTTAAACAGAAACACTTAACCACTAATGAAAACTGGTATAGGATGCATAGTGTGTTCTGATTTATGTTATTTTTTTCTTTGATTTCCGTTATTGAAAGACGTACCAGGGTATTTCAGCAATTATTTGACCCCAACTACTTACTATATATATACTGTATATATATATTAAGTTAAACAAAATGTACACAGTTTACATTTTGCTACCACTTTGATCATGAGTATTATTATTTTCATAAGATAAAAGTAAAGTGATCTAAATATGTTAACATGTTAAATATGACAAATATTGATAGACAAAAAAATCCTGCAGTTATTGAAAAGTATAGTGTATTCGTGACAAAGCTGACAGAATCTTTAAAAAGCTACATTTTTTGTATATCCCTCCATTATTCTTGGATCAAGTCTCACTCCTCATACATTTATATGGAGTGATACCATTTCTGATAATATAACGCTATGAAAAATGTATTGTGATATACTATACCATACTATTAACAAAAATGCTTACTACTTCTACTACTGCTACTAGTATCAATAATAATAATAACAAAACATTTTTATATACTTTGCTCATCATGAATTAACACACTCCACCCCCTATAACTCAGTGGAAAGATCAATGTTCTACATATCATATCTCAAAATGATTTACCCCTGATCAACAAGTAAACCTAAAGAAATCTGCCAAATTTACTAAGATTTGATCTGCTTCAAAATCCATAAATCTGCAAAATCCTATAATATCTGAAAAATTTAATAAAATTAAAAAGATATTTTGATGCAATTATTAAAAATGTCAGCAGCACAGAATTGTTCACTAATAAAATATTTAATTTAACTAAATATCATGTCTTTTGGGGCTACCATTTTGTACTCTACTAGATACAATATTCTCATTTTGTGTGGTTCTTAAACCTTAATGAAGATACACATAGGTCTTTTTTAAAGGTATATTTCATAAGCACTTGCTACTTCTCCTTCAGTTTCAACAATTCAACCTGAAAGCTTTAGCTACAGCGTACAAACCAATTATTAATGCTTGGAGGGCTCAAAACATTCGTGCAGCTGTGTCTAAAAATGAAGACCTAGTGACACATGAAGTAAAAGCACAGCAAAGCAGTAATATGCAGGATTCAACCAACAATGAGTCACATTAAAATGTTCTGGATTTTAGGTTTATAATTTAAATTGACTATTAACTTCACCTTCAATCCAGCTATTTTCTGGTCACACTTGTTTTACTTATTACATGGTTGGAGAAACTGTGGCATTGGCTTCCAGCCAAGATATGAATCAGTTTTGTGCAGGCTTATGATGTATGCACATATATGTGTGGGTGTTGCTTATCTGATACATAGATACATAAATAGGTATGAAGGGCACTATATGATAGATAGATAGATAGATAGATAGATAGATAGATAGATAGATAGATAGATAGATGTGAAAGGCACTATATAATAGATAGATAGATAGATAGATAGATAGATAGATAGATAGATAGATAGATAGATAGATAGATAGATAGATAGATAGATAGATAGATAGATAGATAGATAGATAGATGTGAAAGGCACTATATAATAGATAGATAGATAGATAGATAGATAGATAGATAGATAGATAGATAGATAGATAGATAGATAGATAGATGTGAAAGGCACTATATAATAGATAGATAGATAGATAGATAGATAGATAGATAGATAGATAGATAGATAGATAGATAGATAGATAGATAGATAGATAGATGTGAAAGGCACTATATAATAGATAGATAGATAGATAGATAGATAGATAGATAGATAGATAGATAGATAGATAGATAGATAGATAGATAGATAGATAGATAGATAGATAGGAAAGGCAGTATATAATAGAGATTGATAGATAGATAGATAGATAGACAGACAGACAGACAGACAGACAGACAGACAGACAGACAGACAGACAGATAGATAGATAGATAGATAGATAGATAGATAGATAGATAGATAGATAGATAGATAGATAGATAGATAGATAGGAAAGGCAGTATATAATAGAGATAGATAGATAGATAGATAGATAGATAGATAGATAGATAGATAGATAGATAGATAGATAGATAGATAGATAGATAGATAGATAGATAGATAGATGTGAAAGGCACTATATAATAGATAGATAGATAGATAGATAGATAGATAGATAGATAGATAGATAGATAGATAGATAGATAGATAGATAGATAGATAGATAGAAAGATAGATAGATGTGAAAGGCACTATATAATAGATAGATAGATAGATAGATAGATAGATAGATAGATAGATAGATAGATAGATAGATAGATAGATAGATAGATAGATAGATAGATAGATAGATGTGAAAGGCACTATATAATAGATAGATAGATAGATAGATAGATAGATAGATAGATAGATAGATAGATAGATAGATAGATAGATAGATAGATAGATAGATAGATAGATAGATAGATGTGAAAGGCACTATATAATAGATAGATAGATAGATAGATAGATAGATAGATAGATAGATAGATAGATAGATAGATAGATAGATAGATAGATAGATAGATAGATGTGAAAGGCACTATATAATAGATAGATAGATAGATAGATAGATAGATAGATAGATAGATAGATAGATAGATAGATAGATAGATAGATAGATAGATAGATAGATAGATAGATAGGAAAGGCAGTATATAATAGAGATAGATAGATAGATAGATAGATAGATAGATAGATAGATAGATAGATAGATAGATAGATAGATAGATAGATAGATAGATAGATAGATAGATAGATAGGAAAGGCAGTATATAATAGAGATAGATAGATAGATAACGTAATATGCCATTTTATAATTTTTGTGCAGTCTAATTTAGGCTATAGGGCATATTGCATATACAGTATGTACTGTGTGTACACACACACACATTTATATATACAGTACATATGGACACAAATGCATATATACAGGTGCCTTCATTCCCTTTCCCAGCAGCACAGAGTGTACGGCAGGTTGTACATAACATTAACAGAATCTGCTTAATCTAATGCAGGATTGTGAGGAGTCAGAGTGTCTCTTGTCTTTTGTCAAAATGGTGCCAGGGTGGGCACCAGCTCCTCACTACTCTTTGCTAATGATTAATACAGCATATGTCATGAAATTATTGAGATTAATATTAAAGAGATTTTCTTTTGTAAACTAAAGCTATAAATTTGTCTTCTGTGAGGTCCGTCAGCATATCGACTTCAGTTCTTTACGTGTTTTCAATCAGTCTCATTAATTCCACGACAGACGTGCTTGTATTATATACTCAGTATCTGTGACAGTAATGGCTAACTAAGTGAGCAAATATTCATTTTGTGTTTTTTATACCCTTATAAGTATAATTTTGACAAAAATTTTGTCAACATTTATCACCATTAAATATGCAAAAAAAAGTATTTTAATAAGATTTTTAGTAGGAGGAATGCCAAGAAAAATTGTCCATACTTTTCAGCTAAATTGTTTTAAACAAGTCATCCTTTATACAAAAGTGATATTAGTGCTGCCAGTACTGTACACTAATTTATATGTTTTATGCATAATTTGAAAATCAACTCTCTTGTGTTATATACTGTAAAGTATTTATTTTATTAGAGGTATGCTACAAGCCATTATCAGTTTAAAGTATTACTTTAGACTTTTATGTAATTATCATTACAAGGAGAGCACAGTTTCCAGGAATCCTGATGTACTATGATGACGCTCACCATTTCTGAAAGATGCTACCCTTGACTGGAGTGAGTGTTCTAGAAAATGAAAAAATGAACATTACTTTTTATAACAACTGCATTCATTCTACTTCCTTCACTAAAATCTTAGAGTAATTAAGATTGAAATTGCATTTGGTTTCTTTTACATTTATGTATTTGCTAAGCCAAGAGTGTTAAGCACTTTTGCTATTACGTGTACTATTAGTGACTCAGAGTGGAATATCCTATATACAGTATGTGTTCGCCTTTGTTAAATCAATTCTCTGTTCTCTGTGTTCTATGGGGTTTATTGGGTCAGTATTATCACATGTACTGTATACCATAAAAATAAGAATACGTAAACTATGAATCCTATCATTTTAATTACTATTTTTAACCTATGCATCTCTTGGTACAGATCTAGGCATTTCTTCACACTTCAATTAATACTTATTACCTCAGCATCCATTTAAATCAGTTTTGATTTTTTTTAACTATACTTTGGTGATTTTTGTTGTTTCTGTTGTGTTTCTTGTGTCAGCTGCATTGTTTACATGCCTGTGGCTACAGAAACCACATCTTTAGACAAACATTAATGATGAGCTCAGCTCAAGCACAGCCACTAAATAAAACGAGACACCATTCTCTGATCACGCCACTGACTTAATCCAACAATGAGTGTAACTCTGGTGCTAAAGGCATATTTAAGCATCACGTACATGCACTAAATACATGTAATATACTTTAATTGAAAAAACATGATTATAGTTGATGTGTGTAAAGCTATAATTGTTTGGATTTTGTGTTACTGTATACAGTGTGAGCACAGGCAGGTTGCTTGATTTACTCTGAGCCTCTTAGTGAGTCAGAGGTACAGAATGTGCCTGCTGGTTTATGGGTTTCAGTCAACACTTTATCCACTTGGGTATGCCCCCCAGTCAACGCGATAAATATTGTATCAAATATGTAAAATCCATGTTTGATTTAATCTTAACAATTTACTTCTGTGCTTTGTTATGTAATGTATTAAGTTATGCATTAGTGTGGATCCTAACTCATCTTTTACCGTGAAACGTTTGGAAAAATACCTGCTGTTACTGTGCTAAAGACATCAGGGCTGAACACAGGACTCGTCCAGAAATTCACAAGTTATTATATGGTTACGAAAATGAAAAAGAAAGCATCTGCTATAAGTAAACTATCTATGACTGAAGCCCTCTGCCAAAATAGATAGTCAATTGCAACTGAATGGCTCACATTTATTTAACAATTCTGTAGCTGCATAATACATCATTTTGTATGTTCAAAATTAGGTCTAGAGAAGGTGAAAGGTGAGCATCTGAAACACAGCAGCTGATCTGAAATGGGCCAGCAAACATGTCTTAAGGGAATTGCCTCGTCACCACTGTCTTCCATTTAGCATGCAGATGTATTCCACCTCTCACTTTCAAAAAGTCGTGTGAGAAACAATCAGACCACGACGGACACTACACTTGAGAAGAGAAAAAAACAAAAAAAAGATAATAAGATGTAACTGCAGAAGCAATTTAAAATGTGTGTTAAGTGAAATTATCGGAAAATTAGAGGTTTTTTTTGCCTGAATCAGCACCCACATGTCACAATGGTGCAGTAAAGCCTGCAGGGCTGCCAATTTTATTTAAAATGGAAATGGCCTACAAATGAACAGACAGACAGAAAGAAAGAAAGAAAGAAAGAAAGAAAGAAAGAAAGAAAGAAAGAAAGAAAGAAAGAAAGAAAGAAAGAAAGAAAGAAAGAAAGAAAGAAAGAAAGAGTTATCTAATTCATCGCATACTCTAAAATAACCATCCACTCAAACACTTGCCAATATCAGTTTAACCCGATTCTTTATTATAGTACAATGCTGTTAACAAATAAGCACTTTCTGTTCTAACCCTACCTATCTCTTTGTTTCCTTCATACAGAACACCAGTGCTGATAATTACGTGCCATTAGTCACTTGCTAATTTTATTCAGGGAAAAAAATCTTTTTTTTTTTTATCATCTGTTGTTATTTTTTGAAATCCAACTGTAAAAATAATTACATGCTTTGCTCAATAATTATTTTTCTTTTAATTTTAATAACATTAAAAATGCCTATTACAATTTTTCACCAGGCACAAATTTAAAAAGTACCTGTTCAACAGTATAACAGTACAGTACAACAGTATAATAATTACCAGTTTCTTCGAAGTTTCAAGTAATAAATAACACACTCTGTGGGACACAGCAGACATTTAGGTGTCAGTATAGAAAATTGGAGTCTGACCTGTATTTAACATGTCTTAATTGACCATTTTGAAACAAACTGCTTTCGTTATTTTATAGTACTGCGGTGGGCTGGCACCCTGCCCGGGGTTTGTTTCCTGCCTTACGCCCTGTGTTGGCTGGGATTGGCTCCAGCAGATCCCGTGACCCTGTAGTTAAGATATAGCGGGCTGGATAATGGATGGATGGATTATCTTATAGTAAATAAATAAAAACATTTTGGTTTGAAAATTAAATCACTTACATTTTTCGAATATTTATATACACTGTACACTGATATGTACTCCTCTATCTGTCAACCTATTGAATAACATCTTACATGGCCATCTATGCTTCTCTCTATCTGTCTGTGTGTCTCTTTGTCTCTGTCTCTCTCATCTCTGTACAAATATATACTGTATAGTGGGAATTTATGATACAGCACATTTCATAAAGTGCCTTTTCTGTTATATATGACATTTAATATCTATCTATCTATCTATCTATCTATCTATCTATCTATCTATCTATCTATCTATCTATCTATCTATCTATCTATCACTTGTATATATTACTAAATGCAGGAAGCACCAAGAATGTATTTTACATTTGATAAAGTGTCTTTTCCATTATATGCCCCCTTTAACACAGTATATTCCTATCTATGACATATTTAATATTGTGATTTTTCTATTATGTACCTCCCTTAATTTCTCTATATATACATTCTCAATATTATAGATGAATGGAGGTACCACCAGGAAACTGTGACACATTTGATATAGTGCCTTTAAGATTTTATATCACCTTTAATATCCATGTGTAAATATATATATATATATATATATATATATATATATATATATATATATATATATATATATATATATATATATATATATATAAAATATAGCTGAATGGAGGCAGCACCAGGAAACTATGATACAGTTGATATAGTGTCCTTTCTTTTATGTACCACCTTTAATATCTCTGACTCTCTCTCTCTCTCTCTCTCTCTCTCTCTCTCTCTCTCTCTCTCTCTCTCTCTATGTATATATATATATATATATATATATATATATATATATATATATATATATATATATATATATATGTACTCATTTATACAGTTTACTTGAAGCAGCACCAGGAGTCAATGATGCATTTGATATAGTGCCTTTAATATTTTACATCACCTTTAATATCACTTTCTCTCTGTTATACTAGTTTATACATCTTAACTAGAAGACGCACCAGGAATCTATGATAGTACTTTTAACATCGCCTTTAACTGCTCTCTCCCTCTTTCTCTCTTTCTCTTTCTCTTTCCCTCCTTATATATATATATATATATATATATATATATATATATATATATATATATATATATATATATATATATTAAACAGCTAAGTAGAGGCAGCACCAGGAATCTATAATCCATTTCATATAGTTCCTTTTCTATTTTATATCACTTTTAATATTTATTATATAGTGCCTTTTATATCTATCTATCTATCTATCTATCTATCTATCTATCTATCTATCTATCTATCTATCTATCTATCTATCTATCTATCGCTAGTTTGAATTCTCGTCTGTACACACACGCACACACACACACATTGAACGCCTTCCTCGATGTAAATGTGACTGAGCTGTGCCACTTTTTCCCCCCTCAGCCTTCTGTGTCTTTCTTATGCACAAAGTAAAGGCATGTCCTACTTTTGGTGTGAATGGAGGAAGTCATCTGGCACAGAAAACAAAACGACCTCCATTGTATCTTTCTCTACACTGTGCTAATTAGCTTAAAGCTGGCAATCCACGTCACAATACTATCACTGAAAACTGGAGGTGCCATTTAATGTGATTCTTTCTTCATATTACCGTGCCTGTATGTACTCCTCGTGAATCATTTTTTAATAACATCAGCTTCACAAGAAAAGCACTTGTTTGTTCCTGCAGTATTTTATTATTTTATTTTTTTCAGGGATTGATGCGCCATGACACTGCCTCTAGGTTTATTATTTTAAAGGACTGCAACTATGGCGATAGTACAAAACGTGCACGATCGCCTAGGCATCTTCTTAATTGGCACCTTGCGTATTCGAGTATTTTTCTTTCTCACTAGGGAGCGCCATGTAAATAACGTGTTAATGCACTTTTGTTGTGCACATGTAATTACATACAAAAACTGTAAAATGTAAACGCCTAAATTGATATTACATATATATATATATATATATTCTTTCTAGATGAGAAGAGCCTGACATACGGGTAATTTCTGAGTGTGCGCTTTGCGCGTGTGGGTGTGTGGGGGGCTTCTCACATTCTCGTTACAGGCGCTAGATGAGAGCAGCTCTTAAGTCCAATTAAACCTGACAGGCTGCGTTTGATAGCTCAGGTATCTTAATGTTTGCTCCTTAGAAAACAGCAAAGAACGGACACAATAATAAACTTACAAAAATGAAAATTAAAAAAGAGATGAAAATGCATGTGTAAAACATCAATTGCATTACTCACAACAATTGGTGACAGCAAAGCTGTTTGCTACTTCCAGATTGTCAATATGGGGCGTCAGTCTAAAATCAGCAGTGACGAACTGAACCATTCCTATTCGAAATGCACTGTATTCCTGATCTGCACCCCTTGGAAATAAACCCCCTGCAGAACAAAGATGAAAGAATGAAATATCGATTTATTAACAGGGAGTAAAAAAAAAATCTTAAAAGATGCTGCATTATTCATGCTGTTAGGCTGAATGCCAGATTGAGCATCCAAGCCCTATCGTTCATGCTCCATAAAACAACATATATGTCAACGTTAAAGTTAGCACAGAAGCATAAAGATCGCACAGCCATATCTATACAAGACTAGAGCTCTTCATTCGGCAGCAGAAGAGAGGCGCTTACTGGATTTAGCGCTCACTACACAATATAAGGCGCTGCTTCAAGAACTGAGCAGCCTTCATGTTCGGAATGTTAATACAATCGAGCTGCTGTAGGGGTGCAATGAGATAACTATGCATATGTCCACCAGTGACCTACCTATTTGTACGCTGGATAATCCACCAAACGCCAGTCCCCAGAGCACAGGAACAAGGAAGACAGATACATGCATAATCTTTTGCATTTCCAAAGAAAATATAACCACATTCGCCATATAATCCCCGGTTGTCTTTTTTTCCCCCTCTCGCGGCTTCAGGTATTAAATCCTATACATATTGAAGCCGAGGATAACAGTGGCAGGATTTTAATTTTCCTTCTTCTCTTCCTTTCTCCCGTGCCTTTTGTTAGTAAACGCGTTCAGCGGTTGCTGATTTGAAAGCCTCTTCCTGAGGGTCCTAATTCCAGGTCAAGCGGTCAGTGCCGCGATGCAGTAGCAATTCTCCTGTCTTCCTCGGCGCTGAGGTCCCGCTGTACCGCTACCTCCGCTCGCACACAAGAGCACTGCACTCTTTCTGGCTGCTCGCTGAGGCTCTTCTGTTCAGACCGCGGACAAGGGAGGAATGTTAATGACGTAGGGATGCTAACACCGCCGACGAGGGCTTTTTATTTCACTTATGTAATTTACTCCCTTTTGGTGTGCATTTTATGGCCTGATTAAGGCATACCTTGGTGCTCGAACGACTTTGTGCAGTTCAAAAGGCTAATTTGATGGAGCACATATTAAACGACCAATGTACAAATTTTATAGGTTAATCACTTCGATGTATCGAGCGATGCACCAATTCCGTTACTGTCTTGCCACCTGGCTGTATCATCGCTAGGTTAAAAAATAAAGATATACAGATAATTACGCGGGTGGGATAATTTTTGAGTGAGTGGCACATATCGATTCGTTTTTTACCCAAAACGTTTTGTTACCGTTTCATAAAAAAAATTAAAATGAAAGTTGTCACCAGCTTTCCCGGAGGAATTATTTTTCACATATGGTATTGCGATCGCCTTAATATCATTTGTCAGGGGTTATGGTATTGGGCTTGGGGGCTGAAGAGGTTGAAATAATACTTTAGTTTAGTGAAGACTAAAAAATAGGCGCTGTATTATGTACGAAATCCTAAAAAATAATATCACAAACGGCTATGATGATTAAGGTTGCCAAGACAATCAAACTGAAGCTGTTATAAAACACTTTCTCGGGCACTCCGGGTTGTTCTGGAGTGATATGTGTGTAGACTCGGTTCTCTAATAATAGTCGAGTTTTTTGTTTCTTTTTTGATGAAATGTACATTAGACTGTGGATGGATATGAAATGCATTATATAAAATAAAGAAGATGATAGATAGATAGATAGATAGATAGATAGATAGATAGATAGATAGATAGATAGATAGATAGATAGATAGATAGATAGATAGATAGATAGATAGATAGATAGAAATTAATGACACTGTGTTAGATAGATAGATAGATAGATAGATAGATAGATAGATAGATAGATAGATAGATAGATAGATAGATAGATAGATAGATAGATAGATAGATAGATAGATAGATAGATAGCACTATATTAAATAAAACTGATAGAAAAATAGACATGAAAGGCAGTATATAAATAAAAATGATGGAAAGATATGAAAGGCAGTATATACATAAAATTGATAGAAAGGTAGATATTAAAAACACTATATAAATTAAAGACAGACATGAAAGGCAATGTAGAAAATGAAAATGGTATGTATAGATCGAAAGACAAAAAGTATTATATGACAGTACTGTAATAGGATATATAGACAGATAGACATAAAAGGCACTATAGAAAAAAATGATAGAGTGAGAGAGATAGACATGAAAGATGGTATATCAAATATAAACTAGATAGATAGATAGATAGATAGATAGATAGATAGATAGATAGATAGATAGATAGATAGATAGATAGATAGATAGATAGATAGACATGAAAGGCATTACATATTTACAAAAATGATTGATAGATATGAAAGGCAGTATATAAAATAAAATTGACAGAGAGGTAGATAGAGAGGTACTATGAAACGAATGCATCTTAAGATTCAAGTCCCCTAATCCCGGAAGAGACCCAGAAGCAAGTTTAATTTTCATCCCCACAGATAGCTCAAAAACTTTAAGACATAAGAAATATTTATTCACGCCAGTGACTTTGACATGTCAGTTAATGCAGTATAGAAATTTTAACCAAAATTTAAGATGCATTGGTTCAATTTTTAAAAACTGTGTGGTTATCTGTTGTGGTGCAGCCCCATTGAAGAAGATAACAGTGGTTTCCCAGACCTCATTTGTGGTTGCAATGGGCCCCCATAACAGTTCAAGCTTCAGGGCCCCAAAACTGTAGGCCCACCATTGCTGAAAGGCTCTCAATAAAACAAAGGCAGACATGAAAGGCGGTATATAAAATGAAAGTGATACACAGCTAGACATAAAAGGCAGTATATACAGTAAAATAAAAATGATAGATATGAAAGGAATCATTTAAAATAAAAAATGATAAAGAGACAGACATGAAAGACTGTGCACATAATAATATTTATTTATCACACACTATTTTAAATTATTGATATTTATCCACTTACCTATTATTTATTTGTTCATTTATCTTTTTCTAATGTAGTTCTTTACCTGTCTCAAGCTTGTTTCTGTGTATGTTGCACGCCAGTCCTGGGGAATGTGAGTTTGTGCCACCATTTGCTGCTCTGCAATACAGTGTTTGGATGGGATGACAATAAAGCCGCTCGACTTGTCTTGAAATGATTGGTTAACAATGTAAAGCTGCAATTCTAAAGATAGATAGATAGATAGATAGATAGATAGATAGATAGATAGATAGATAGATAGATAGATAGATAGATAGATAGATAGATAGATAGATAGATAGATAGATAGATAGATAGATAGATAGATAGATACTTTATTAATCCCAGGGGGAAATTCACATACTCCAGCAGCAAAAAATATTAAATTAAAGAGTAATAAAAAATGCAGGTAAAAAACAGACAATAACTTGAATAATGTTCAACGTTTACCCCCTCTGGTGGAATTGAAGAGTCGCATAGTTTGGGGGAGGAATGATCTTCTCAGTCTGTCAGTGGAGCAGACTGGACTGCTTCTGTGCCCTTTTTATTGCAAAACATTGTTTTTCAATAGTGAAATATAACCGCATTTCCTGAGTAACAATTTGTGACTTAAATACATAATGGGGTGTTTCTGATCATCAGCAACCTGCGATGATGCTGCACCTAAATCAGATGTGCTTATTGGGTTTGACTGAACAGCACAGCTCAGGGTGCTGCTTGACCAGCCCAAGGAAAATGTCTGTCTCCATGCTGTCCAAGGGGTGTGACAAGTTTTTTCCCTGCATAGCTGAGAAGTTTCCTGCTTCACTCCTGGTTCATCCCACAAGAGGAGGCAGGCAGTGTCTTCCTGTTCAAATGCTCCAAAAGTTAAAACTATTTTTTTATCAGCATTTTACAAGTGTTACTATTCCTTTCAATGGAGCAAGCATTTGACTGAAAGGGCCTGAAAACTGCTGCTGATAAGAGTCTTCTACACTGCTAGAATGCTTAGATGTGAATACTGCCATTGAAAATAACAACAAATAACTTTACAAGCACTTTAGGATCTTTTGGTTTTGCATTAAAATGCTAGGAAATTCGACAGGTGTGTGTAGGTGTACTGTTGGATTTTGATATGATTTTGATAAGGATGGGAAGTCAATGTGGTTCAACCTCAAAAATGTCCTACAGCTGTCAGTGTGTGGCTTTCCTAATCAGTCCAATCAATTTAAATGACCCTCAGGTGGACTTCAGACAGGTTTAAAAACATCTCAATGACGATCAATAGAATCTGATGCCAAAGCCAAATTTCAAGTGTCATAGCAAAAGGGCTCAATACTTGAGTCAATATGATATTTCATTTTTTTTATTTATAAATTATATACTGCTTAAAAAAATGAAAGGAACAGTTTTTAATCTTAGTGTAGCATCAAGTCAATGAGACTTGTGGGCTATTGATCTGGTCAGTTAAGTAGCAAGAGGGGCTTGTTAATCAGTTTCAAGTGCTTTGGTGCACTAGAGGGGCAACACTGAGACCAGCCCCAAAACGGGAATGGTTTAACAGGTGGAGGTCACTGACATTTTTCCCTCCTCTTCTGTTTGTTCACTAGTTTTGCATTTGGCTATGGTCAGTGTCACTAATGGTAGCATGCCATACCTGGACCCTACAGAGGTGGCACAGGTAGTCCAACTTCTCCAGGATGGCACATCAATACGTGCCATTTCCAGAAGGTTTGCTGTGTCACCCAGCACAGTCTCAATGGCATGGAGGAGATTCCAGGAGACAGGCAGTTACTCTAGGAGAGCTGGACAGGGCCCCTCGTAGAAGGTCCTAAATCCATCAGCAGGACAGACTGGTATCTGCACCTTTGGGCAAAGAGGAACAGGATGAGCACTGCCAGAGCCTACAAAATGACTTCCAGCAGGCAGGCCACTGGTGTGAATGTCTCTGACCAAACAGTAAGAAACAGACTTCATGAGGGTGCCCTGAGGGCTCGACGTCCTCTAGTGGACCCTATGCTCACTGCCCGGCACCATGGAGCTCAATTGGTATTTGCCATAGAATACCAGAATTGGCAGATCCACCACTGGTGCCCTGTGCTGTTCGCAGATGAGAGCAGGTTCACCCTGAGCACATGAGACAGACGTGAAAGGGTCTGGAGAAGCCATGGAGAACATTATGCTGCATGTAACATTGTTCAGCACGATCGGTTTGGTCGTGGGTCAGTGATAGTCTGGAGAGGCATATCCATGGAGGGACACACAGACCTCTACAGGCTAAACAACAGCACATTGACTGCTATTAGATATCAGGATGAAATCCTTGGACCCATTGTCAGACCCTATGCTGGTGCAGTGGCTCCTGGGTTCCTCTTGGTGCACGACAATGCCCGGCCTCATGAGGCGAGAGTATGCAGGCAGTTCCTGGAGTATGAAGGAATTGATACCATTGACTTGCCCCCACACTCACTCATTTGACCTCAATCCAATAGAACATGGGACATTATGTTTCTGTCCAATCAATGCTACAAGGTTGCACCTTAGACTGTCCAGGAGCTCAGTGATGCCCTGGTCCAGATCTGGGAGGAGATCGCCCAGGACACCATCCGTTGTCTCGTTAGGATGTTGTCAGGCATGCATACAAGCATGTGGGGGCATACAAACTACTGAGTACAATTTGTAGTTGCTGTAATGGAATTTCTACAAAATGGACTCGCCTGCTTGCCGCATCATTTTTTCCCTTTGATTTTCAGGGTGTCTTTGAATTCAGCCCTCTGTAGGTTGATGCTTTTCATTTCCATCAAACGATGTGCCATCCTTTCGTTCCTAACACATTACCATATCAGTCCATATTAGTAGAGATATCCAGCAGGAGTTTTTTCCCATTGAGATCTGATGTGTTTTCAAAGTATTCCTTTAATTTTTTGAGCGGTTTATTTACATTTATTTATTTGGCAAAGCAACTTACAACATTTGAGTTATAATTGGATGCATTTCTTTTTGTTTTTTTTTTTCTAATTGGAGCACAGGTAGGTGAAGCGACTTGATCAGGATCAAGTAGTGTCAGTGGTGGGATGCAAACCGATAATGTCAGGGGTTGAAGTCCAAAGCCTTAACCACCATGCCACCGCCTGCCTTATTTTAAGTTTTTCAAAATAAAAAATATATATATATATATATATATATATATATATATATATATATATATATATATATATATATATATATTTGTTTTGTAATTTTGGGGCATACGTGTTATTTATTGTGGCAAAGAGTGAATTTAAATGATTTTAACAACATAATGAAATATGAAAACGGTAAGGGGTGTGGGCGGCACGGTGGCGCAGTGGGTAGCGCTGCTGCCTCGCAGTTGGGGGACCTGGGTCCGCTTCCCGGATCCTCCCTGCGTGGAGTTTGCATGTTCTCCCCGTGTCTGCGTGGGTTTCCTCCGGGTGCTCAGGTTTCCTCCCACAGTCCAAAGACATGCAGGTTAAGTGGATTGGCGATTCTAAATTGGCCCTAGTGTGTGCTTGGTGTGTGGGTGTGTATGTGTGTGTCCTGCGGTGGGTTGGCACCCTGCCCGGGATTGGTTCCTGCCTTGTGCCCTGTGTTGGCTGGGATTGGCTCCAGCAGACCCCCGTGACCCTGTGTTCGGATTCAGCGGGTTGGAAAATGGATGGATGGATGGTAAGGGGTGTGAGTACTTTCTGAATCTACTGTAAGCAAATTACATCCAGCAAGTGTAATAGAAAAGGAAAAAGAGCAATTAATCCTTTTATTTTTTTAACAGATATTGTCAAAGAGGTAAAACATATGGATGGAAGTGTCCATTTGGAAGTTAATGACCTTAAAAAAGGGCAGCAAAAATGAATGCAGCGACAAGTCAGTTGCTCTTTGCACCTCAGACGGTTGCCTTGGAAAACGTGCAGAAGTTTAAATCAGTCTACACTTACAAAAACGTTCATTTATATGTTAAAATGTTACTAGCATTAGCTTTTGTGTCTCGTGATGATGTGCTCACAGACATGGCCAACTTAAGATACTTTTGTGATTCGCAGCACACAATAGTGAAAGGATTATGAGGGGCCCAAAATAGGCCTCACCCTGGGCAGTCAGACCCCAATATCATGAAGCAGGCGTTCAGTCCTGCAAAGGCCCAAAATTACGCACTGGCTTTAAGAATTCAAAAATCCCTTTAAATGTGCCAAATACACCCATTCAAGGGTGAGGAAACCATAAAACCTCTAGCTTGATAGGACAAAGGCTAACGATGTACTTTTTAGAGCTGCTGATTAGTCACCGTTAATGCATACAATCAACATGTTAAAAATTTCTACGATTACATTTTTTAACACAACCCCTAAATTCACTAATTTAATCTGATTAATTTAACCACGCTTCACTTGTTGTTGAAGAAACGGGAAATGAATCCAGTGCCTGTTAATAGCAGTAGTGGGTCACCGGTACCTGTCAGTCAGTCAGTCATTTTCCAACCCGCTATATCCTAACACAGGATCACGGGGGTCAGCTGGAGCCAATCCCAGCCAGCAGAGGGCGCAAGGCAGGAACAAACCCTGGGCAGGGCGCCAGCCCACCTCAGCACCAGTACATGTTCATTTTCTATGTTGTTTCTTGATAATGATCTTCATCCACACACCACCAGTGAGTCGTCCCGTATTTTCATGCTCATGGTTTCATACATATACTAACTCTTCAAGATGCAGACAATAACATGAGAATAATTAACATCAAACCAGTTCCACGTACAAGTGGAGTGAATGAGTGTCATTTTCGTGTTAACACTGCCAACAGACCGGCTCTGCATGCTGATTGAGATTGCGCATTGGCCTCATTCTGGCCGCTATGCTGCATTCACACGTTGATGTTTATATAAAAAGAAAAGAAAAGACAGTAACTTTGTAAAGTATAGCAGAATGTCCAGAACATTACTATGGTGATGTCTGCTAATCCAAGTCAGCCTGTAAAAGAGGCTATCGAGGCATAGATCTGAGTAGGAGACAGAATTTCAGTGGGTCCCTGGCGAGAAATATGCTTGCTGTTAAGCTTTTGCAGTCACCCATGGAGAGTCATGCGCATGTCCGAGCAGCTAAAGAGCAGATGGCACAGAATGTCATTTCTCACAACTCACTCATATTTCCCCCAACGCAGACATCGTATGTTGCTCTTGTTTAATTAATTGGATGTGACCTGCTGTAGCCTACATCTCTCTATTATAATGAAAAAATCCTGGGATGAGACGAGACTCTTTAGCTTGGGACAAGACGTGACTTTTTCAGAGAGATACTTTCATGTCCCGTGAAACGAGACTTTGTGCCAAGAGATTTAACCACGCCTGGGGCTGGAAATAAAAGACAAAGAGCAGATGACAAAGTAGAACATCTTAAACAGTTCAAAAACATTGGCGCAATACACATGCAGAGCAGGTTAGAGATAATGAACGCACTAAAATTCGGAAGTCTCAAAAAAACAGGTAGTAAAGACCTCATTAGCGCATTGTTTGATGTACAGTAGTACAGTATACAGTATGTCCGCATTGTCTTGTATTATATCATAAACTTTTGCTCTTGTTGTGCTTGAAAACACAAGGTTACATTTTTTTCTTGGACATCACAACAAATCACACCAGGTAAGTAACATAATAAAATAAAATATCATTTTCAGCCAAGAAATAAAACCTTCTTGAAACATAACAGATATGTCCCTCTTAATCATTGCCTGTAACAGTTAACACCAGCATATGGATGGGTGCCACGCAGACGTTTTGCAAGGAATTGTACATAATGTAGTGCTATAAATTGCACATTATGGTAGCTTCTTAGGTTTTGTGCTTTCTATCCATTTATGTGTTGTGTTTCACTTTGCATTATAGATTTTGTTCTACTATATTTGTTTTACCACATTTTGCTTATTTAACCTTTTCTTAAATTCAAATTACATCCAACCATCCATTTTCCAACCCGCTGAATCCGAACACAGGGTCACGGGGGTCTGCTGGAGCCAATCCCAGCCAACACAGGGCACAAGGCAGGAACCAATGCCGGGCAGGGTGCCAACCCACCGCAGGACACACACAAACACACCCACACACCAAGCACACACTACGGCCAATTTAGAATCGCCAATCCACCTAACGTGCATGTCTTTGGACTGTGGGAGGAAACCGGAGCGACCGGATGAAACCCACGCAGACACGGGGAGAACATGCAAACTCCACACAGGGAGGACCTGGGAAGCGAACCCAGGTCCCCAGGTCTCCCAACTGCGAGGCAGCAGCGCTACCCACTGCGCCACCGTGCCGCCCATTCAAATTACATGTTTTCATATATACTATATTTGTATCATATGTTTTCAGAAGGCTTATATATCAAAATTGAAATTAAATTTTTATATGAACAATATGTGAAATGCAGAAATTAATACCAAGGAGGGGTAAATGAGCTCTGCAACCTTGTTGCTGCACTCATTTTTCCTCTGCACACTTGTTAAAGGTTTGTCGGCACTCTTTTGGCCAGCATCCATTAATTGTGCCACTCTAAAGAAGAGCTTGGTTCTTCTCAATGACCTTGCCATTAAAGGGGTCCTTATTCCATTGTTAGACAGTTTGATAAACGTTTCTTGAAATGCTCTAACATGATTTTATGCATTATGGAATTCACAACAAAAAATTGGGATTCGGTTGCTGATCTGTTAGCGTAGAGGACAGCTTACCTTTCTACACACCTATGGCAAATGGGATCCATGTCCACAAGTAATTACTATTACCGAGAACAGGCATCCATAGTTACCCAGTAAGTTCTGGGTCTAGCTCTTCATTTATTGATAGATCAACTGTTAGTGGTACCATTTGGTTCCCCTCCATGTGTGAAATGAGATGGGAGACCACTCATAGGGAGAGCTCCAGAGGCCTCATCACTTTTTCTACTCTCCTTTCAGGACCAAACATGAACTGCTCCTGTCAGAACATATCCATGAAGGTCAAATTGGGAAGCACACTTTCTGGCAGTTTCACCAAAGAAGGTAATAAAAGATAGTTGGACAAACAGAAGGAAAGTTACCCAACGGTTTTCTGCACTACTTGAATACTACTACTCACCAATATGTATTTCATGGGAGACCCCCTTTTTACTGTCTTGCGATGATCAATCAACAGTTCCTTGCAGTGGCACCTGTTTTAAGAGTTCCAGTACAATGCACAATACAATACCCTACCATTTATTTTTGTATAGCCCTAAATCACACAAGAAGTGCTGCAATGGCCTTTACCAGGCCCTGTCTTTGGACAGCCCCCAGCCTTGACTTTCTAAGAAGACAAGGCAAAACTCCCAAAAAAAAAACTCCTAGTTCAAAGACAGACCCCTTTCCAGGTAGAATGGGCGTGCAGTGGGTGTCAAAAAAAGGGGGTAACTATAATACAATACACAGAACAGAACACAAGTAATCCTCAATACAATACAATAGTACAATAGAAATATTATAAGTATGGAGCAGAATTCAACAGTAGAAGATATTACATAATACGATTTGGATTTGTTTAGGGTCCTGGAGACAATGAAACTGCTCCCCCCCCCCCATTGGCCATTCCACAGCTGAGTCAGTACTGGGCCAGCCAATCTGATGAAAGGACCCCTCTACCCAACGATTCCTGTGATCCTCCATCAGAGATGACTTTACCTTAGACAGGCAGAACAACATGGCAATAGGGCAGTGGCACCAAGTGCCACATTTGAGTACCGAGAAGAGAAACAGAATAGGTGAGGGTTAGTAATAAATTATAACTATCATATTACTTATGTTTTAGTGCTAATGACCAACAACAGAGATGCAGTCTGTACAGTTAATCAGCAGCTCTAGTCAGGGTGTGCTAAACTGAAGTAGTGAGTCTTCAGCCAGGATTTGAAAGCTGAGACCGAAGGGACATCTCTTATAGTAGCAGGCAGACCAGTCCACAGTCAATTGCAGCACCTCTTCAAGAATCTTCAAGGGGGTCCATCCCATCCTTTGATTGAGTGTTGATGTATTCCAGTGTTCTAATATCATTGTATCACAATGAAAAGAGTACCATTAAGACATTGCTTCCACTTCAAGCACTGGTTTTCTGACAAATAAAAACTTGACTCTGGAAATTTGTTATTAATGTTTTATGGTTGCTAGAATTCATTATTGACTTTTTTATTACTTGGTTTACACAATGCCTATAAAACATATTCAACCTCATCACATGATATTGATCTAGTTGTGTGACAAAGGTCTTGACACCACTCAGGCGAGTTATACAGGCCAAAGAACAAAACACCTGGGACCCATGAGATGTCTGCTGATATCTATACTTTCTGCTTGTAGCATAGCATCTTTGATGTTTACTTCATTTGTGAATTTCCCCTTGGGATTAATATCTATCTATCTATCTATCTATCTATCTATCTATCTATCTATCTATCTATCTATCTATCTATCTATCTATCTATCTATCTATCTATCTATCTATCTATCTATCTATCTATCTATCTATCTATATTGTTGTAACAATGGGAAAATGGACAGTTGGAGGTGGGGAAAAGGCCAAAGACAACTGTGAAAGAATGGGTGACAGCTTGGAAAATCAGCATTTATTAGTGTCCAAAACACTGTACAAAAAAGTTACAAGTACCAAACAAAGAGAATACCCCCAGATAAACCAATGTTAAAAGGATTACAAGATTGGATGTGGCAAGACTGGAAAGCAAACACAAAAGATGTGAAAACCGTGGTCAAATCTTCAAGAATAAGCATGGCGTGAAGATTCACCATGGTAAGGCTAAGTGAAAAGTGTAAATTCAGCAATGGAAGGCATGTGCAATTCCTTACAGAGTAAGCTAACAAAGTTGGTGGAAAGCTGATAAGCTGGAGGATCAGGGCCAGGAGGCAAACCACAGTGCTCCAGACCTCTTAGCTGAAGCAACTCGGAGCATTAGAGGAGGTGGTAAATTGGAAGTCATAGAGGATTTTGAGAGGAAACCACATCTGAATCGTGTAGATTGCAAAAGAGGGTGAAGATTTAAATGTAATACAGTACTGGATATCATTCTGAAAGGAGATACCACCAAGATGATTAAGACCATGATACAGGTTGTGTTTCAGTCATACCAAGAAGGTAAGGCAATCAAACAATCAGCAGCTTACAGAAATGTAGCAGAGCATCCTTGATGTTTACTTCATTTGCAGATGAGTTTATATTCATTGGTGGGAGATGCTGCAGGGACTGGGGATCCCTACTTCATGGTCTTCTGCATCATTCGGAAGTGCTTTCGGACCACATGCATGGAACACTATAAGTACTTCCGGGTGGTAGATAAAAAAAGCTGCCCATTTCAGTTCCAGGAGCAAGACTCAGGAAGAAGGTGGATGAAGCTTGCGAGGAGGAGTGGAGGAGCCAGTGACCAGTGACAGAGAGAGAAAGGAATAAGAAACAGTATTGAAGAGTGCTGCATAATAAGTGTCTTACTGCTTTGTACTGTGGCAGTGATGGGAAACACTTACCCAAGAAGAGTTTCTCACAATAACAAGTGTACTTTTATACTTGTGTTGGGTGTTTAGGGGGCTGGAGCACCCCCTGGTGTCCACATCACATATATCTATGTATTCATATGTTTAAATGCAATTTTCCAAAGAAGTTACTTTGATACTCCATTCACTGAAAACTGAACTCCAATGCAAAGACTCATCTTGTCACACTTATAAGTTTGTAAAACGGATTGAACAGAAATTCAATAAAAATTAAAAACATGATTCATAATTAAATAGGAGATGTGAATGATGGATGAGAAAAGACTTAACAATCTGTATATGTCATTCATGAACACATTTATTCTAGCCATCCTGGGTATGACGTTAACCTGCCTCCGGGTCCACCACTTTGCAGGGAAACCTTGGGGGTTGGTGGCAGGATTGGAACTCCAGCCACCATAAAAAAAAAACTCACACTGTTCTGCTCCATTTAAACTATAGTGGTGAAGAAGTGTGACAAGTTGCACAGTTGTGCTTGGGTCCTAATTTGAGACCCCAAGCTGGTTCGCCGTGTGGTGGGTGCAGCAACACGTTGTATCAGTTCATGCTCCCCACCTCTCAAAGACATGCTCCCTATATTTTAGTAGGTTTGAAAGACTAAAATTAAATAAGTGATTTTAGACTTACATAAGACTTTCTAATACAAAACCACAAGTTTAAATTAAATTAAAAAAAAAACAACAGTGATCAGTCAGTTTAATAGAACTGTTTCAATTTTAAAGTCACCCCTTTACCTTAATTGTTTGATATTGCTCTGCAAATTTTGAAAGGCCGTGAAAAGAAGAAGTAATTCATGACTTAATAAAAGCAGATTTTTTTTTTCCTGCTATTTTCAAAATGAATTGAACTCACTTTTTAAACACTGTAAAAGATAGCCCGGACACAGGCAAACACGACACCAGATGTCCACAACACACATGGTTTATTTCTCTTTTCCTACACACAACACAGCACAAACGCAGTGCCCAAAGACTCACAGTCTTTTTCTTTCCTTCTTCTGCCACCTCTACTCCACTCCTCACAGCTCCGTCCTCTTCCACCCAACTCCGGCTCCCTGAATGGAGTTTCACCAGCTACTTTTATAATGCACCGGGATGTGCTCCAGGTGCTCCCTGATGATCTCCCTGCAGCACTTACTGGTGATGGTGGAAGTGCTGCATGGGCACCTGGAAGCACTCCAGGTGTACCTGCATCCTGGTTCGGCAACACTTCCTGGTTTTGCTGAAGTGTTGCTGCCCAAGCCTCCTTAGTCCTTCGGACGCTCCCCGGCAGTGGCCACAGATCCACACAGGGTTGAGTCTTCCAGTTCCATGGCTCCCACACAATCCAGGATGGCTGCCTTCTTGCGTCCTGGGGAAGGAATTGCCCCTCTCCCAGTCCCCTGCTTCTCCAGGCCTCCCAGTGAAGCCAGTTCCCCCACCTTCTATCACAACACCCATAGCATAAAACTCAGAATATTTATGTAAAACAGAACTGATAGTCATAATAAAAAACACAAAGCTCAAATTGTAATGATTAACGCACATTAGACTTAACACACTAATACTGTAGTGCTCATTAATTTTACGGTGTCCTAGTAAAAATAACTATCAAGATTAGCATATAAAGATATACCCCTTCAGCAGTGTCGCCAGGAGTTCAGTGGCTGATAATGAACCTTCACAGCCTTCCAGTGGGCACAGAAGGTGCCTAATGGCTCCTTGGTATGGTACTCATAAGGATTGATAAACCTCATTGTATTAATAAGAGCAATAATAATCAATAACATATACATTACAGTACAATCCCTCTTAACTGGCCTCGCATTAACCGGCCTGTTAAAATAAAATAAAATAAAATAAAAAAATTTTTAATCCTGAGTTCTTCTTTATATTATATATATGCACTTCCTTCTTTCCTGGAAGGCGAGAGGGCTCCTACTTTCAGAGTGATTTCAGTTCACATATTCCTTTATGAATTTTCCACAGTGCCTTCTTCTTTCTACATGGCGGCTCCCCTGCTTCTCGCATTGGGCTTCGCAACAGGGGAGTCGCCCTACCTGCAGGTGCAGCTGCCTTCCACACTGGTCCGGTAGCCCTCCGATCCCTGGCTACGTCGGGCTCCATCCGGACCGAGACTTGGGTTCTTTCCCCAGCGGCCAGAGCACTCACGCTGGGGCTAAACCAGCCCAAAGCCTCCACGACTGCCGCTGCCTTTCGACGGCCAGTCGTCTTCAATACCGGTCACTCCAGCTCCGTGATCGCTCAGCTGGAGCGACTGCTTTCTTTAGCTCTACCGAGTGTCAGCCAAACACTCATCTGCAGGGGTTCACCTTCCAGCTGCCTGCCTTTGCTCCATCGAATCTGCTCTCGCTCACTTGCTCACTCGCTCGCTCTCCTGCACCGGCTTTCCTCTATCTGCGTCCTTCTCCATTAACCTCCCGTTCTTTCCTGTTCTGCCCCTAGCCGCATCACGCTTCTATTTATCACAGGGACGTGGATCAGATGTGGCAATTAGCAGTTCCTGGGAACAATTACGGATGCGGATGACCCCTCACCTGTGCACTTGAGCTAGGATCACCCGCATCACAAATTCCCCAGGAACCGATCGGCCACACATACTCGCTAAGCCGCGAGTGCGGCGATTATTTATTTAAAAAGTGTCCGTTTTAACTTGAGCTGTGGACCCGCTACACCACACTGTCCAGTCGTTGTACGAGAAAAAAACCTGTGTGCGAAATCGTGGATGAAGCCTTGTGGATATGGTTTCTTTAGGAATGTCGAAGAGGTACAGTACAGTGATCCCTCGCTATATCGCGCTTCGTCTTTAGCGGCTTCACTCCATCGCAGATTTTAAATGTAAGCACATGTGAATATATATCGCGGATTTTTCACTGCTTCGCGGATGTCTGCGGTCTACAGTACGTGTGCTTCCTCAGTTGATTTGCCCATTTGGATTCAAACAAGGGACGCTATTGGCGGATGGCTGAGAAGCTACCCAATCAGAGCACGCGGTTAAGCTCCTGGGTGCTGTGCTAACTCTCGAGCGTCTCACGACCATTCTACGAATGGCAAAAGATCTCCAGACATCAGTTGAAGAATGGGACCCGCAAATGATTTGTTCTTTGCAATTTAAAAATGCTCTTGACGGCGCCACGGAAATGTACAGGAACCTCTTTACACAAATGAAAAAGCAGCGCCAGCAACTGCCCATCACGATGTTCCTTACCCGCAAAACACTGCCTAGTACGCCTTCAGTGGAAGAAGACGACGGCAGTGCTACACAGTCGCCTGAAGAGGCTCCTTTAGAACAGCTGTGACAGTGCAGTAAATGTCATCGTTATCTGACAAGTTGGTGAGTACCCAAAACTATTTTTCTACGTACTTTGTACATGTATGTACGTTTATTGTAACTGTGCACACATTTTATACAATTTTTTCCTTGCATTGTAGGTATTTATTGCCGGTGGCCTGTCTATCGTAATGGCTGTAACAATTGTGATATCGGAGACGCTCTACAGTATCTTTAAAATAACATGTTGGTTTTATGTACAGCATTTACATGTTATAGATTTTTCACGTATTTTTATATTACCTACTCAATTACAATATGTTTAAAACTGTACTTGCATTGTAGGTATTTATTGCCGGTGGCCTGTCTATCGTAATGGCTGTAACAAATGTGATATCGGAGACGCTCTACAGTATCTTTAAAATAACATTTTGGTTTTATGTACAGCATTTACATGTTTTAGATTTTTCACGAATTTTTATATTACCTACTCAATTACAATATGTTTAAAACTGTATTACATATTAAATAAAACTCCTCAATGATATACGATACGTATGTTTGTGAGTAGTATATAAACTGTGTTTACATACATAATTTCAACGAATCTTACCTAATAACTAAGAGAATATAAAGGGTTTATGCTGTATAACTGTACGGGGAATATTTATAAACCATGTGGGAGAGTTTATAAGGACTTAAAATATATAAAAATAACCATATAAACATATGGTTTCTACTTCGCAGATTTTCTTATTTCGCGGGTGGCTCTGGAACGCAACCCCCGCGATGGAGGAGGGATTACTGTACATACCTTAGAAATATTTTTCTACATGAAAATAGGTATGTGTCAGATTAACCGGCCAAAATGGCAACCAGCCATGGCTCCAGTCCCGAGGTAGCTGGTTAAGAGGGACTGTACTGTATTGGGTCTAACAAGCACAGTTTATTTCCTTGAATTAGGATGAGTTAGAATTTTAAATGTGAAGTGACTGATTATGTATGCAGTCTTTGCTCATGAAATGTGCATATTGTATTGTAGTGGTGCTGACAAGTTGCATCAGCCTGGGGATAACTCACACCATTATGATCAGGCATTGCATCATGTAATTGAGCTGCTTCAGAGTGGGCCGCAAGCGGGTCAATAAAAACAGCAAGCCAGAAAAGTCACCTGTGAGCAAACCTTTTAAGGATAACAAGCCACCTAAAAAAGCATTGGAAAGAGCAAAGAATCCTTTTTGAGACTTGGCACTAATGTTACATTGGTGTTAGTAGTGGGATGAAAAATGACCTACAGTCCAATTTAGCAAAGCTCCAAGTAGCGTGAAGACCTAAAATGGACTTGCTGGGCACATTTAAGTTGCTAGAGAGTTTCAAGGCTGAGATGCAGGATCTGGAATGATGTTTGCAGTATCAGTTCAGGGAGGGAAAACAGCTGAGAGATTGCTACTTCTGCAGCACAATGGCCTTGACACACCATCATGGGCGGAGCTTCAGACTCCAGGAGCTTAGAAAAAGAGTGTCAGAATAAGTTGTCACGGAGCC
Source organism: Erpetoichthys calabaricus (assembly GCF_900747795.2). NCBI lineage: Eukaryota > Metazoa > Chordata > Cladistia > Polypteriformes > Polypteridae > Erpetoichthys > Erpetoichthys calabaricus. Next base: position 234,824,948 of record NC_041398.2, read on the forward strand.
CAGGTGAGCAGTGTGAGGCAGAGCTGGAGGTAAAATTGCACAGGCAAGGTGTGAGGCAGATTTTGGAGGTGTTACAGAGGACACATTGAGGGGGAGTCTCAAAGTTGAGATCCTGACCTGGAACACAATTTGCATTGTCAGTTCAGTGAAGGAAGACAGCCAAGACTCCAGTAGATCTGCAGCGCCACACAAGGAAGTTCATCTACTCACATATAATGGACAGCTCATAGCACAGAAGTGCAGCATTAAACTCCTAAGTTGCACTGCACGACAGCACAGTCCTCAACATCCCTCCTGTGCCATCTGACAATGAAACACTCAAAACCCCTGGTGATGCATCTCTGTTTCTGGCCATACAACTGCAATGGACACAAAGACGGTTAAGTTTAGGGCAGATTTCAAAATCCTCCTTTTAACATATAAAACATTAAATGGCCAAGGTCCGGCTTACTTGTCGGAACTTATCGTGACTTACAAACCAGAGCGCACATTAAGATCTCAAGATGCCGGTCTGCTTATGATTCCAAGGAGTAATAAAATAACAGTGGGAGGTCGAGCTTTAGTTACAGGGCCCCTAAACTGTGGAATGGTCTGCCTGTTACTATAAGAGATGCTCCTTCGGTCTCAGCTTTTAAATCCGGGCTGAAGACTCACTATTTCAGTTTAGCATATCCTGACTAGAGCTGCTGATTAACTCTACAGACTGCATCTCTGTTGTTAGTCATTAGCACTAAAACATAAGTAACATGATAGTTAGAATTGGATACTAACCCTCACCTATTCTGTTTTTCTTCTCGGTACTCAATTGTGGCACTTGGTGCCACAGCCCACCTGCCAAGTTGTTTTGCCTGCCTAAGGTAAAGTCATCCCTGATGGAGGATTGCAGGAATCATGGGAAAGAGGGGTCCTTTCATCGGATTGGCTGGTCCAGTGCTGTTTCAGCCATGGAATGGCCAAATGGGGGAGGCAGCTTGATGGATGAGGTCTCCAGGACTCTAAATATATCCAAATCTTCTTATGTGATATCATCTACTGTTAATGTCTGCTCCGTACTTCTAAAATTTTTATTTTTATACTGTATTGAGGATTTGTTCTCTTCTGTGTATTGTATTGTATTGTATTGACCCCCTTCTTTTTGACACCCACTGCACGCCCAACCTACCTGGAAAGGGGTCTCTCTTTGAACTGCCTTTCCCAAGGTTTCTTCCATTTTTCCCTACAAGGTTTTTTTTGGGAGTTTTTCCTTGTCTTCTTAGAGAGTCAAGGCTGGGGGGCTGTCAAGAGGCCGGGCCTGTTAAAGCCCATTGCAGCACTTCTTGTGTGATTTTGGGCTATACAAAAATAAATTGTATTGTATTGTAAAGACCACCCTTCTGTTTCAAACAGTTCATGTGATGTTTCAATGAGTTGGAAGTGGTCAGTGGGAACTGGTCTATGTTACGGCACTGACAAGCTGCATCAGTCTGTGGTTTTGTCACCAACATTATGACTTGTGTCACACACACACGAATAGGGGACAGTCAAAAGACTTGATCGCTAGTGAAACCACGAGAAACGGGGATCTGGAACGTGGTGCTAATGCTCTTTTCTTCTTCACACCCACAGGAAGACATCGGAATAAAAAACTATTACCTCAAGAACCCAGTGGCGTAGTTTGTGCTGCTCGCCGCTTCAATTTGCCGCCCTCCAACATATCTGAATATGTTAACCTATTCAAATAGAAAATTAAAATGACGTATAGAGAAAAATGAAGATAAATTTTGCATAGATTATTCATATAAAAACAGCAATAATTTTTCACATATAATTATTTATAAGCATCAACTAGACAAGAATATAGTATAGACGCACAGATAAGCGGTGTTCTAATTATTACTTTAATGTAATTACACTGTAAAAACCAGAACTAGTGTAGTGTACAAGTGATAGGTGGGGATGTTTTCTGCACAGAGCGAAACGCATTCAGACGCGAGATTATAAATTGTAAATTAGTTGTTTGTCTTTCTAGAAATTATTATCAGTGTAATGTTTATTTTTGTTATTGCCTCATAAATTTCAATTGCTGTGTCTGATGCCGTCACAGAAGGACAGTCTGAAAATTAGTTTTGAAGCATTTTGGATAAAAATCTGAGAATTTTACTTTTTCATTCATGAGTGATATTTTTCTGAACCCTGCTGCTTACACACAAATTGTACTGAGCCTTTTGGTTAATAATGCTGCCCCCAAAAATGAGCCGCCTGGAGCGGACCGCTCCCTCCGCCCGCCCCTAGCTACCCCACTGCAAGGACCGCTCTGATCCCCAAAGAAGAAAACATCCATCACACACCATGGAATCAAATCACTTCTGGTCTCCTCCTGATGACTCTGTTCCTGACGTCATCTCCGGCTCCCTCGATCCCCGTCACTCCTGTTATTGTATTCCCTCCCTGTCATTAAGTCCTCTATAAAAGCTTCGTGCAACCATGATTGAACTGTCAATTGTCTATGGTTATTTTGCCTGTTATTGACCTTGTTGCCATGAAGTGGACTCTACAGCCAGTAAAAGTGGAGGATCCCCAACTCTTTACCTGTCTCGTCTTATCTCATTTCTTACACTTGGAATTTTTATCATTTAAACGAGCAGCTTCAGTGCTAAATGCAATAAAGATTATAAAAACAGTCAGCCTGCAAAGTCGCAAATGAGTTCCAACTTGTGTGGCAGCAGTGGGCAGCCCTTTTAAGGATAGCGAACTACCAAAAAAGAACAATGGAAAGATCAAAGAATCCATATAGCACTTGGCATTATCACTACACTAGGGTGGAGTGGTGGCTCTGAGGCTAAGGATGTGCAATGGCATCTTGAAGGTTGCCAGTTAACATTCCTGTTACTGCCAAAAGAGATCCTACTCTGTTTAGTTCTTGAGCAAGGCCCTTAACCTGCACTTGCTCCTGGGGCACTGTACAATGGTTGACAATGTGCTCTGACCCCAAGGGGTATGCGAAAACTAACAGATTCTTGAGGGCTGAATATTTTTTCCAAAAAACTCAATTTTCTCAAAAGCATGCAAAGGCTTCCAAGAGATGTAGTTGGAGTTTGGGGCAGCCCTGTTGGGATCCGTGGGCACCGCCAGGGGGTGCTGCAGGAGCTGCTGAGCCCTCATGGGCAGTTCTTCTGCCACACCCGGAAGGAGGTCATCAAACATCTGGAGCACTTCCGGTCACCTTATATAAGGGGCCAGCAGACACTACTCGGTGAGCCTGAGTTGGGAGGAGGTAGACGAAGAAAAAAAGAGAAGAGAAAGAAAGAAAGAAAAAAAGTAGAATTGTGTTGAGTATTGTACTTGTGCTTGCGACTGTGTTGTTGTGCTTGTGGGAAATGCTGAAGACATTTCCCACAAGGGAAAAGAACAATAAAAGCCATGTGTGCTTTGGTGTTGTGCTTCTGTGTCTGTCTGTGCAGGGTTGGGGCGGCAGTGCCCACCTGTAGAGGTCCACACAAGATTCAAAGCGATAACAGTATCTTAAATCATTGCTTTGTTTTCACCATTGAATCATTTCAAAAAGTAAATGTTAATGCTTGGATGTTTCTCTCAGAGCATGGCTGTGTTTTATAGGCTTAACATAACAACATCACACATAGCAAAATGCCAGACACAGGCCAACATGGCTGAACCCAAGAGAAATAGCCACACAAAACCAAGAGGCACTGTCACAACCATAATGATGTATCTATCCATCCAATCCATAATCCAACCCGCTATATCCTAACTACAGGGTCACGGGGGTCTGCTGGAGCCAATCCCAGCCAACATAGGGTACAAGGCAGGAAACAAACCCTGGGCAGGACACACACGCACCAAGCACACATTAGGGACAATTTAGGATCGCCAATGCACCTAACCTGCAGGTTTTTGGACTGTGGGAGGAAACCCACGCAGACACGGGGAGAACATGCAAACTCCACGCAGGGAGGACCCGGGAAACGAACCCGAGTCTCTTTACTGTGAGACAGCAGCACTACCGTTGTGCCACCGTGCCACCCCATCATGATGTAATATTTTCAAAAATCCATATAAAAGTGGATAAGTGTCTGTGTGTCTATCCAGTTGCTATGTCTCTGTCATTTCAAAAGGTGGAGCATTACAAACATTTTAGTAAAAACATGCACTTGTCATTCCAACAGATGGTGCATCACAAATATTAACAATGCTTTTGTGAATCACACACCAAATAGCATATAACAGAGACATATGGATTGCACAATGCACTGCAAACATTAACACTGAGGTCTCCATTGACTACTGAGTTAGTAAAAATGAAAAAAGCTAAGGAAGAACAACACAAGTGTCCACTACTGTTGGAAAAATAAAAAGCAGAAAGAAGAAAATTTTTACAGCAAACAGACTAGGTGATAAGAGATAATCTTAATCTGTATTTGGTGAAGCTCAAAACCAGGAAAGGAACTGAAAACAAAATCACTAAAGCCCAGCACATTAACCAGAGTCATTGTCTAAATACGAAGCAAAAATTCTAAAACAAAATAAACACAATGCAACTCAGTTGAAAAAGATAACGTCAAATTTTCTGGAAGTTATCGTTAGACCTGGGTCTCAGGGCAGATACTGTATCTCAGTAACTGCTCGTTCTACATTTTTCTATATTTGATAGAGTGTAGTCATTCAAGAGCCTTACCTATGTATGCATAAAGAATGCTGATGAGATATGAAACATGTGCATGCTGCCAGCTGAATAATGAATAAGCTACTCTTTTGGGTTCATATATTTGGAAATGTCACTCTGAAGGAATCAGCACCTCACCAGCCATGAACCTCACTACACGTCACTGTGCACCATTGACTGACTGCAGCCAATCTTTTCCTTTCCTCAGATCAGACCATCTTCTCTCAGTCTTTCCAAATACAGGATTGTTAGCGGTTGGTGTCCGAGGTGCTGTCCCTGATATCCTCTTGTTTTCATTTCTGACACCATGTGCCATGTTCAGTGTCACATAAATGTTATTCATCCTGAATTGTACATACATCATCCGTTGGTACCTGCTTACGGTGCCTTGTTTTATATATCAGCTAGCTATGTTACCTGTCAAAGATGGATCTTCTTCTTCTTCTTCTTGACGGATAATAGATCAAATTTAATATTTGATATTTGATATCTCTTGCCTTATGTGTTCCCTCAGTGTTCATCCCAAGCCTTTCTTCACTGTCCTCATGTGTCTCAACCTCTCTTTCTTGTTGCTCTTTCTCTCAATTGTGTTTCTGTAAAGCCTGTTTCTCAGGCTCTGTCATTTTAATTCGCGTCACTCGTCACCACTCCACTTTTTGACTACCACTTAGTAAACAGAGCCTCCACAATCCACCATGAAAACATCATTCATATTCTTGAGAATACTTCCCATCTTTGAAGACCATTCTGAACGTTCATCCTATACCTTTCCTCTGTATCCTCATGTGTGTGGCATTTCTTGTCACAATCGCATTTCACTGAGCAACTACACTGACTTTTGACCAAAGCCAAACTGACCAATCAGATTGCTTGGAGGGACCAGACACACACCCACACAGACATTAGTGTTTTATTATATAAAGTAGATTGATGTCCACCACAGATTGATCAGTCACTTTGGACGTAAGACTTCATGGCATTAATAAAAATCTTATCATCTTAACATTCAGGAAAATTAACTTAGATTGACTGGAATTGTTTTTTCTTATTTTTCAATGCTCAGTTAACCTGCAAAATGTATGTCTGTGTAAGCATGGCTCTATCTCTTCATTTTAAATGTGGTACTCTGGTCCCATGGAGTCAAACCACAGTTGTAAAATGAAATAAAGTAAAGTTTAAAAATCAAATCACCCTCCCTTCACAAATATTTTTATGATAACAGTAATAAAGCACGCATTCTAAAACCATCATGGAGGGAGAGGTGGGCGGTATGGCAAGAATTGCTTCACATTTATCTCTTAATCTGAAAAATAAATCACATGGAAATGCCCCTGATTTCTAATTTGTGTTTCAACCCTTCTTATTTGTTTCCCACGCAAAGCTGTCTTCTTCTCTCTATCCTTCTCTAACTGCTTTTATTGCCGTGTCATGGCTGCTGTTTAGAAATGAACTCTTTCTTCTGCTGTTGCCATGGTAACCAAGCCACCAGCTTTACTGGGGCGAGCATTCAGTGCTTTTTATTACACAGGTTACTCTGTTCGGAGGTTTGCTGGGTGAGCTTCTTTTGATTTGGAATTTAATGCTCAGATTTAGGCGGCCAGATCCCCTGACAGAAGACTATGGACTGATTTTCCTCAAAACTATGTTATTTGTCCTATGCAGGATAGCAACATAATACATTTTTTTTTTGTTATTATTAATTGTAAACCAGAGAGATTGTTGCATCAGGTGTGGGGTTTAACTGGTGGAAGATTGTGGCCAACTTTGCATGCTGGAAACCAATCAGATTGACAATCAATAATTCAAATGCAAAACGATAAGTAATGATTCAGATGTGTTCATTGAGAGGTAGAATTACATTGCCGCAAAGACTTTTCTTCTTTCTTTGATGCTAATTCCATTAATTAATTTAATTATTATTGTTAAATTTCTTTTAATTCTTGAAAAGATTTATGTGATGACATCCATCCATTTTCCAACCCGCTGAATCCGAACACAGGGGTCTGCTGGAGCCAATCCCAGCCAATCCCAGGGCACAAACCAATCCTGGGCAGGGTGCCAACCCACCACAGGACACACACACACTAGGGCCAATTTAGAATCACCAATCCACCTAACCTGCATGTCTTTGGAATGTGGGAGGAAACCAGAGCGCCCGGAGGAAACCCACGCAGACATGGAGAGAACATGCAAACTCCACGCAGGGAGGACCCGGGAATCGAACCCAGGTCCCCAGGTCTCCCACCTGCGAGGCAGCAGTGCTACCCACTGCGCCACCATGCCGCCCATGATGACATACATTTTGAAATTTTTTCACCTTCTTGTGGGTATCATAAATTTTCCACCCATGAGCCTAAAATTTATTTTAAAATGGGAGACCCCCACTGCAGGAGCTGATGGTGGATTGGGGCACTGGTCAACGACAGTGGAATTTTTAGATACAGTTCACCCCAATGAGATATTTTTATTCTTATGCTAGGGGGCTTGCCCCCTGCATGCTTCGCTCACCAACCCCCCCAGCCTGCGCTACGTGCCAGCCACTTCATGTCACATTTTATAAACAGCTGAGTATAGACTGAAGAAAACATGTAAATTTCTATCTGATATGTTTATTTATGTAGATGTTTTAAATTGCAGATTGTCATTCATGAATAAAGGTTTGTGTGTTATTTATGAATTGTAAAATAAGTCTAACTAACTATCTTAACCTTCATACCAAATGGATGGAAATACAAGCATTATCAGCTTGCACTGACTACTGCCTAGTTTTCCTGGTTCCAGTATAATTTAGGCTAACTAGGGGGGTTTTGCCCTTTGTTTGCTTCACTCGCCAAAGGCCTGCGCTACGCACCAGCCACTTCATGTCTCTGCCGCTCGCGTAAGTGGATTTCACTTTCACCAAACAACAAATCTTTTAATTCTTGCAGATACGCCTCTTCATTGTGAAGAAACACTACTTTTCCCTGATAGCCACACGAATTAGGAAGATCTACAAGTCTCCGACTTAAAGTTTAAATCTGAACAATATATTCAATCTCTTTTCGCTGTTCCGTTATTTCACCGAGTAATAATTTCCATTTGTTTGCGCTAATGCAATCTTTACTATAATTTTTTTGAGACTTTTGAATTTTAGTACTATCATTATCTCTAACCTGCTCTGCATGTGTATAGTGCCAATGTTTTTGAATTCTTAACAACATTCTACTTTGTCATCTACTCTTTGTCTTTTATTTCCGGCCCCGGGTGTGGTTAAATCTCTTGGCACAAAGTCTTGTCTAGCAGGATGTGAAAGTATCTTTCTGAAAAAGTCACGTCCAGGGTAAAATGTCTCGTCTCATCCCTGGATTTTTTATTATAATAGAGAGACAACATTAAATCACAGATTACACGTTAATTTGGCTTATGATACCGATCAACGGAAAAAGACTTGTGATATCTTCCCTTGTTCTTAGGTTCCAAAAATAACCCACCTTCACCACATCTCTTTTAGAAAAGTTATCTAACTCAATTTTAATCTTTAAATCAATTTTATATAGAAAAAGACCTGCCAAAAATGAAGAAATTGATGAATAACTGTTTTTTTTTTTTAATTTTACAGTACGGGGGAGTGTCCTTATTCAATATACATTGCTTACTTATACTACAGAACAGTCAATTATTTTGCTGTTATTATTATTATTATTTTTATATCCTCCTCTCAGCACTCTACAGTGTGCTGGTGCATTTGCCAGAGGTCAACTAGACCTCTCAGGCATTTAATTCAGCTTGTCGTTCAGCTGAGGACTCATCAAAGAATGAGGGTCTTACCGAGGAGTGTGATCTTCTGGATCTGCTTCGCTCTGACTCTGCATGGGAGTTTGTCCAGACGCTGTTGGAACCAGGTCCTGATAGTTCCCAGTGCACCTACGACTACTGGAGCCACTCTTGCCCTCATGTTCAACATGTGTCTGACTTTGATCTCTAGGTTTTTAATACTAGACATTAAGCCCGTTACAATATTGGGCACTAGAACAGTAGTTTATAAACATTAGGAGGAACAGTCTATATTAAATGGCAAGGGACCGTGACCTCATTCTGTTTCTTGTCTTAATTTTTTTTTGTCAAAAATATTTTTGCAAGAAGCCTTAAGTAAAATAATAATAAAAAAAAAATAGAAAATGTATATGACAATACAGTAAGTATAATTAATATTACATTTATCCTCTCCTCTGTGGCTGTTGATTGATGTGTTGTGTCTGTTTGAAGATCTCCTATCCTGCCTCTCCTTATTTTAGCTTGCTGTGGCGTCACTCCAGCAAGTACTGTGCATTTGCCCAGCAAGTATTTTAATCCGTGCTGGTGTGCAGCTGATTATTGTATGTGTGGCGTCTCCCCAGCAACGGATTTTATGTGCGCGAAAATAAATCTACTTTTAAAAGTCATCCTATTATAATATCATGAAAATTCGTATATTTAGGAAAACCCCTTCAACGACTGACACTTTACACTTTACCGGGCCAAGTTTGTTAATCACAAATCTGACATCCTCCGAGTGAACACTTGCACAACAACACACACTAATCTCGCCTCTTTGGGGAAGCTGGTATCCGATTGGATTTTTCGTGCCTTATGTTTTAGGTGTTGCTTCATTTACCGAAATCCGATTGGATCGACCGTGCGATATTTTATAGTTCCCGCCCACTCTGTCTTGTGTGACGCGTCAGGCAGCCTTTGAAGCGTCGCACCATACCCCGCACATGCGCACTTCACCAGAAGACACATGGACGCACACAGGGATTTTATTAAAGAGGATTAATATCATTATTATGTTTCAAAGTTGATTGGTGGCAATTCAACAAGAGGAACACAATCTGGACAATGATCTGCTGCTGTCCCACAGAAATTAAAGGTCACAAAGACATGCAAAATTGGGTCGCAAGGAAAAAAACTTCAGGAACCACTGTCTTTGGGAAAGAGTGTATGCCGGCTCGTCCCATTGCCACCATTCCCACTAAAGACTTCTGTCTTAACTGAGATTCTGTCACCTCAAGTGCCTTGTCTGCCCTCCATTTTCTGCAAGTCCATACTTCTATGCCTGCTGAGGCCACCTTTGGATCTTTGGAACATCCGTATTGGAGACCTTCGCATGTATGTGACACCATGAATTCTGGCACAAGGTTGCTGAAGTGAAGTTGCAGAATTTTGCTGCTTCCATACAGAGCTGTGCTTCTGAGGCAGAGTGGCAGACAGAGCAGCCTATGGAGGAAGCTGCTAATCCTCCTCTGAAGGGACTCAAAGGGACTCGTATAACACCTCTCTCTGTGTGTCTGTCTGTGTGTGTGAGAGAGAGAGGGAGAGTTAAATACTGGAATTCTGTTTTATGTTATTCATGTTTTTGTGCTCGTAGGTAATTATCACTAAGACAAAATTGGCTTGATTTATTTATTCTATAATTCATTCATGAAATATTTGAATTTGCCTGTAAATAATTTTGGTAAAACTTTACATTGTGTCCATAATTACACTGTAACTACTATGTAATTACCTGTATAAGTACAGTGTAACTACAAGTTATTACTCCGTGCTTACTGTGTAATACAAAGTAACGCTATAGTTAAATGCTCAGTTGTCATTGTTATTCCACAGTTTATATAATTTCAGTAACAATCTATCACTAATCAAAAACAAGTGTACTTACATAGTTACATTGTATCTATACTTTCAAAATGTAATAAAAACATCAGGGTATGTAACTACAACTATGTAATTAGTTGATAAATTGTTACATTGTAATTATGTAAACTGTGGAATAACAATGACAACTGAGTAATTAACTATAGCGTTACTTTGTATTACAGAGTAAGTACGGAGTAATAACTCATAGTTACACTGTACTTATACAGGTTATTACATAGTAGTTACAGTGTAATTATGGACACTTAATGTAAAGTGTTACCAAAATGACCCAAAGACAATGTTTGTACTTTGACTGTGATCAGCATTCATGAAAATGCAATAGTTGATTTTTTTTTTTTTTTTTGTAGTGGTCGGGTCATTGCAGGAAAAAATCATCAAATTTCATGCTGAAAGAAAATCGTTTGGGTTCCTTTTACACTGTGTCATACACATGAGCATGGGAGGCAGCTGAAGGGCCTGAATGAGGGTAATTCCACACTAGACCAGGGGGTGGCAGAGGGTACTAACCCTTTCTCTCTTTCCACTGCAGAACTATTACGGGAAATTCTGCCTGGTCCCGATGACATCACTTCTGGTTTTGGGGCCAATGATGTCACTTCCGTTTCTGGGCCTAATCACCACATGTCCAGATCTGGGTCTAATTACGTCACGTCCGGTTTCAGCTCTGATGACATCATTTCCTAATCTCTGCCTTAAAATCTTTGACTCCCATCTTTGCCTCATCAAGTCAGTTCTGTTTTGGACTCCAATCTGTACACATATGTACTCCATATTCAACTCTTTTGCAGCCAGGACAAATTATACTGGTGGCTGCCCCAAACCTTTTTGTGACTCTTTTGTCTCAGAAATGGGTCAGTTTTGACCCTCCTAACAACAAAAAGGTTAATGTCGAAGGGAAAACAACACTCTGGAAAGTGGTCTAAATAATATACAAATAAAAAAAATAATTGATGTGTATGTGAGCACAGGTGTGACTTTCAAAATCGTGTTCTAGTGCTTTCCTTGGACACAATACACTGGCACCTGGCCATCATAATATGGAATAAGTGCTTGGAGAAAAAAATGAATGAATAAATGAATGAATGAATGAATGATTACAATTTCATTTCTCATTATCTTGTGCTGAAGTGCCACAAATCGATTCCCTGCAAGCCTAAAATTAGATTAAAAAGGTTCAATAAATGAATGGATAAACAAAAAAAGAGAAAAGAATCTGGGAGCCATTAGACTTAATACTTAATTGATGCAGGCTTATGGTGATGAGAGGTGGATCAGGTTTGAACTTTGGAATGACTTTGGCTTACCCTGCACAGGACATATCTTTTAATAGGAGCTTTCAGTGCCTGGAATCAATGAGAATATTTATGGAGACGTGTAGGAAACTATTATTAGCAAAATGGCGCCTACACTACTGCAGGAGTGACAGTGACATCATAAGGTATGGACGTGACTGGATGACCCTGCACAAAAAATAAAAAAATATAATGGTGAATTGTAAACTTTCATGGCTGAGTTTGTTTTCTTAGGGAAATGCTGATTGCTTTGTTTACTATTCCAAGTTTATTATGCTTTGTTGCATTGTTCAGGATATTTAATACATGCCTTTATTATTTTTGATTTGGATTATCCTAATATGATACATCATCACATGATGGTAAGTCAAGAAGTATTCACAATGTACATTGAATTCAGGAAGTATTCAGACCCCTTCATTTCCTGCACATTTTATTGTGTTGTCGATTTTTTTTTAACGATATGCTTTGTGAAAGAAGCAAGCAGAAGTGCTAAGAGATGTACAGATAGACATAAGAGAAAGTGCAATGGATTCAGAAAGTATTCAGACTCCTCCACTGTCTACACACTTTATTGGGTTGTACATTTAATTTTTAAAGAAGTGGTTTTCCATTTTTGCCTATCAATCTACACCAGGGGTCCCCAACTCCAGTCCTGGAGGGCTGCAGTGGCTGCAGGTTTTCATTCTAACCATTTTCTTAATTAGTGACCTGTTTTTGCTGCTAATTAACTCCTTTTAATTGACTTGTTTTTTTAAGATTTGCTCCTCTGAATTGCTTCATTTCTTTCCTAAAACGGCACCCAAACAGAAATGTGAAGTGAGCGAGCCAACAGAAGACCAGCTAAGTCAGGGCCTTAAACTCCAACCAATTTCACTCCAACCAGTTGCTTAATTCTTGTTGTTAATTAAACCCGTTCTTTAATTCCATAGCTTATTGCTGGACTCATTGTGCAATAGCAGACATTTCTGAAATTGTTGATTTTCTCTTAAAAGGGTGGAGTGCCCTCTCAGGGTTGGTAGCGAGATCCTGCCCCAAGTGGAGGAGTTCAAGTATCTCGGGATCTTGTTCACGAGTGAGGGTAGAATGGAGCGTGAGATCGACAGGCGGATCGGTGTGGCATTCTCAGTAATGCGGGCTCTGCATCGGTCTGTCGTGGTGAAAAAGGAGCTGAGCCGCAAGGCAAAGCTCTCAATTTACCAGTCAATCTATGTTCCTACCCTCACCTATGGTCATGAGCTATGGGTAGTGACCGAAAGAACGAGATCGCAAATACAAGCGGCTGAAATGAGTTTCCTCCGCAGGGTGTCTGGGCTTTCCCTTAAAGATAGGGTGAGAAGCTCAGTCATACGGGAGGGGCTCAGAGTAGAGCCGCTGCTCCTCCGTATCGAGAGGAGTCAGATGAGGTGGCTCGGGCATCTGATCAGGATGCCTCCTGGACGCCTCCCTGGTGAGGTGTTCCGGGCACGTCCAACTGGGACGAGGCCCCGGGGAAGACCCAGGACACGCTGCAGGGACTATGTCTCTCAGCTGGCCTGGGAACGCCTTGGGATTCCCCCGGAAGAGCTAGAAGAAGTGGCCGGGGAGAGGGAAGTCTGGGCATCTCTGCTCAAACTGCTGCCCCTGCGACCCGACCTCGGATAAGCGGAAGAGGATGGATGGAGGGATGGATGGATGGATGGATGGATGGATGGATGGATGATTTTCTCTTTTCTAAGAGCACTGGTCAAATATTTTGTGGACCTGAGCACTTAACATTCCTGAGACCTTCATATTTCCTTATTTTCAGATATTGTATGAAGGACTCAGTTTGCTGGTCACGGTTTGGCTCATTTTGTATCTCATTATTGTTTTGCTGCTATTTAAGGAAAGAGAAACAATTAAGGGGTCTGAGTCTTCTAGAGCAAGTTAAATGAAGTTAACTCTTTTAGGGCGGATGTCGACTTTTGTCAACAGGAGGGGTTAAGGGTGGTGATCAACTGTAAACGGTGACAAAACCCACTGTTACATTTTAGTTTGACGCTTTTTGCTAGAAGAAAAGTTAGCTTGGTTGGTCTGACTGAGATTCCTTGTGCTTGCACGAGTAGTGAAGAGCAAACAGCAAAAATGGTATCGTCATCTGGTGAGAGATCAAAACGAAAATACTCAGTGGATGACATTTGGATTCTTATCAGTGAATTGGACTCCGATTTTGATGCAAGTGATCTGGAGATCGAGATCAAAAATAAAAGTCAGGTATCCGCATCAGCTGACCAGTCCCCAGCTGATCATGGTGTTCAACACGTACCTGTAGCTAATGCACCAATGGCAACGTTCACCTGGGTAGACCGTCACTTACAGTATAATGACAAGAGGTACAAACCAGATTGCATTGCACTGTGACCGTGACTGCTGCTGCCACCCCTGCCACACAAAGACAACTTGGTAGCCAGCCTGCTGCACATCCCTGCCAGCCATCATACCGTCCATGAGTGGCTCAAGCCACAAGAGATGGCAAACTGGTGGCCATAGCACACAGCAACAGACATTTTATGTTGATTTACATGTGAAACTGTTGCTTTGTGTGCTTTTCAGAAAGCTGCATTTTTTGGAAAAAATATTCTGCCCTCAAAGAGTTAATTCAAAAGAAATTCATTAGGATCAAAAACAGGTCACTAATTAAGAAAAGTTAGAATGAAAACTTGCAACCACTGGGGACCTCCAGGACCGGAGTTGGGGACCCTTGATCTACACCCAGTAAATCACAATATCAAAGTAAAAATAAGCTTTCAAAAAGGTCTGAAAATGTATTAAAAATCAAACTCTGAAATCTGTCATTCATTGACAATGACACTGGACTCACACTTGGCGGTGCAGTCATGGGTGTATCCAGACCCTTTCCTTTGTCACTCCAAATTGTGTTCAGGTACTTTCCTGTTTGCTTTAATTCTTCTTGAGATGTTTCTAGAACTTGACTGGTGTCCACCTATGGAAAATTGAATTAATTGGAGTTTTAGTAAAGCACACATGCATCTGTGTATAGAAGATCTCACAATTCACACTGCATATCAGGACAAAAACCAAGCCATGAAGTCCAAGGAACTCTCTGTAGACCTCTGCAATCAAATTATGGTGAGTTATAGATCAGGGCAAGGGGATCAAATAATTTCTAAAATGTTGAATGTTCCCAGGAGCACAGTGGTCTCAATATTTGTGAACTGGAAGAAGTCTGGAACTACCAGGACACTTTCTAGTGTTGGCTGAACATAAAACCAGGCAAGAAGGGCTTTGGTCAGGGAGGTGACTAAGAACCTAATGGTCACTCTAACAGAGTTTCAGAAGTCCTTTGCTGCAATGGGAAAAACTGTAGGGAAGGACAAGCATGTCAACAGCACGCCAGTGGATAGAGGGAAGCCAATATTTACAGCACCCTGAGAATCTGATTCTCAAGTGTGATAAGAGAAAAATTTAATTTTACAGGCATAACTCCTTGTCTGGTGAAGACCAAGCACTTCTCATCACCTGACAAATACCATCCCTACCATGAAGCATGGGGTAGCCAAACTCATAATATGGGGATGCTTGTCAGCGACAGGGACAGCAAGACTACTCAGAACTGAGTGAAGGCTGAATGCAGCCTAATACAGAGAGTTCCTTGAAGAAAACCTGCTCCAGTGTACACACCACCTCATGCTGGAGTGACAATTCACCTTTCAGCAAGACGATGACCCAAAACATATGGCCAAGACAATGCTGGAGTTAAAACGAAAATTTGGGTGTAAGTCTCTGCCTTTCCTTGAGTGGCCCAGCCAAAGCCCAAACGTAAACTCTTTAGAACATCTGTGGAGAGATGTGTGGATGACCATTCACAAACGTTTCCCATTCAATCTAATGGAGCTTCATTGGATCTACCAAGAAGAATGGAATAAGCTGGGCAAATCCAGATGTGCAAAGCCTGTAGAGACTTACCTAAGAAGACTCTAGCTGGACTTGCTGCCAAAGAGGGGTCTACAAAGTACTGTATTAAACGTCTGAATGCTTTTATTGACGAGACTTCAGCTGATGATTTCTCTCTATTACAAAAAAAAAATCTTGGAAGGAGACGATGCGTGATCTTCTCGGAAGACAATTTGACATCCCGCGAGAGACACTTTAATGTCATGCAAGACAAGGCAGTGAGACAAAAGGACAGCTGCTGTAGAGACTTTTAAATGATCGACACGCAGCGTGACAAGCAGAACACGCAGCCCTGCAGCAGCAGCAGAAAGACAGCAGCTGATCAGACCGCATCTCCTTAGCGTGTGTTCATATTTCCCCCCACCCCCTTCACAACTTTAGCGGCAGAGACACGATATGTACGTAGCGTGCCCCGGGGGAGGGGGGGAGGAGGGGGTGGGCAAGCGAAGACAGCATGCCTAGTTTAATAAATCTGCAAACATTTCTGAAAACACATTTTCATTTGTCATTATGGGTTAATTGAGTGTAGATTAAATTTTATTTAAAATGAAATCTACGACAAAGTATGCAGAAAGCAAAGGGGTATGAATACATTCTGAATGTGCTGTACATCTGGAATCATAAGGGAAAAGTAACTTATTCATATAATTTTTTTTATTGACGTAGTCTTCAAGATGTCCTGATAATGCAGCCAGGTAGTCCTTTTTGTAGGAAATCAGAGACAGAAGGTTGCTGCAAAATCGAGGAGACTACAAGCAGACTATTGGTCAATAAAGCAGCCATTTTTATATTTTTCACTAGGACTGCAGACTTAAGTGACCTCCGGTGTCTGTCTTAGACAGTTCAGAGCGGTTTGTCAGCCATCTTCTGTACAGACTTCACTACACTCTGTAGGGCTAAGTAGGTGCCAAAGTGAGATTGAATGGAGTCAGCTGCAATGAACCCCACTGGACACCTTTCCTCTGGTATTATTTTGCCTTGTGGAGCCATATTTGTCTCCCTTTTGTTGTAGTGGACCCTTCATTATGTGAGTCAGGACGCCTCTTCTTTGGAAGGACTGGGGAAGCAAGTGTGGTGACTAGGAGTCCCACAGGGCATCATGGGAGATGGAGTTGGATACAGCCCGGTTGGGATCCGGGGGCACCGCCAGGGGTAACTGCAGCTACTCCAGAACTGGTGTGGATGGTTCTTCTGCCACACCTGGAAGTGCTGCCGGAAGTGGGGCAATCAACACCTGGAGCACTTCTGGGTGACTTATAGAAGTGGCCTACAGAGACTACTTGGTGAGCCAGAGTCAGGTGGTAGTGGAGAAGAGAAAGAAGAATTATTGTGTGGTTTTGTACTTGTGGGACTGTTTGGCCTTTAGGAAATGTGGAAGGTATTTCCCACGAAGAAAAGAAATAAAAACATCGGGTGCTTTTATCAGTGTACCTCTAGCATCTGTCTGTGTCAGGTTGAGTGGCTGCTACACCCTCTAGAGTGGTCACAACTGAAGCAATTGAGAAGTCTAATAGGATCTTTGGTTATGTAGTGCCTGATGTAGGGCATAGACTTCAAGGGAGAACATGTTTAAGTTGGAGTGCCCAGCGCAAATGAGTACAACTCGAAAGGTTTTCCAGAAAATTCTCCATCTCCCTTTAGAATGAATACTCTCTGCTGGATCCTATAACATAAAACAGTCCAGCAAATCTGGTTTATCGGTTGCTAATAAGAATTGCCAGAGAAAAAAGTGATACTGGAACTCCACCCCAACAAAGGTCTTAGGAATAACACTTGATCAAATATACAGTCGTGGTCAAAAGTTTTGAGAATGACACAAATATTAAATTTCACAATGTTTGCTTCCTCAGTTTTTATGATGCCAATTTGCATCTACTCCAGAATGTTATGACGAGTGAACAGACAGATTGAGGAGATCGTTCCTCCCCCAAACTATGCGACTCTTTAATTCCACCAGGGGGGGTAAACGTTAATATTTAACATTATACATAGTTATTGTCTGTTTTTTCACCTGTATTATTATCATTCTTTAATTTAATATTATTTATTGTATCAGTATACTGCTGCTGAAGAATGTGAATTTCCCATTGGGATTAATAAAGTATCTATCTATCTATCTATCTATCTATCTATCTATCTATCTATCTATCTATCTATCTATCTATCTATCTATCTATCTATCTATCTATCTATCTATCTATCTATCTATCTATCTATCTATCTATCTATCTATCTATCAGATGAATTGCAATTAATTGCAAAGCCCCTCTTTCCCATGAAAATGAACTTAATCCCAAAATACCCATTTCCACTGCATTTCAGCCCTGCCACAAAAGGACCTGCTGACATCATTTCAGTGATCCTCTCGTTAACACGGGTGAGAGTTTCGACAAGGACAAGGCTGGAGATCACTCTGTCATGCTGATTGAGTTACAATAGAGAGGTTCAATTGTTGTGAAGAAGGCTTCAGGGCACCCAAGAAAGTCCAGCAAGCACCAGGACCGTCTCCTAAAGTTGATTCATGGCTCGGGATCAGGGCATCACCAGTACAGAGCTTGCTAAGGAATGGCAGCAGGCAGGTATGAGTGCATCTGCACTCACAGTGAGGGAGGCTTTTTGGAGGATGGCCTGCTGTCAAGAAGAGTAGCAAAGAAGCCATGAAAAACATCAGGGACAGACTGATATTCTGCAAAAGGTGCAGGGACTGGACTGCTGAGGGCTGCTGGGGTCAAGTCATTTTCTCTGATGAATCCCCTTTCTGATTGATTGGGGGCATCCGGAAAAAATAAAAGGTGAGCGGGCGGTACCATCAGTCATGTGTCACTCCAACAGTAAAGCATCCTGAGACCATTCATGCCAGCCAAGGCAGTACAGGGCTCACTCACAATTTTGCCTAAGAACCCAGCCATGAATAAAGAATGGGACCAAAACATCCTGCGAGAGCAACTTCTGATAACCATCCCAGAACAGTTTGGTGACCAACAATGCCTTTTCCAGCATAATGGAGCACCGGGCCATAAGGCAAAAGTGATAACTAAAAATGGCTCAAGGAACAAAACATTGAAATTTTGGGTCCATGGCCAGGAAACTCCATAGACCTTAATCCCATTGAGAACTTAATAATACATTTTATTTATTTGTAGGTGCCTTTCTAAACACTCAAGGACAGCGAACGATAGATAAAACACCGATTATAAACAAAACTAAAATCCAAAAATTAAAATCAGACAGAACAATTGTAATCCAATAGAAAAGTAGGCTTAAACAAATGAGTTTTAATTTTAGATTTGAAAAGTGAAAATGATTCAGTATTTCTAAGCTCAGATGGTACTGAGTTCCAGAGGTGGGGAGCAGAGCAACTGAATGTTCTGCTCCCCATAGTGGTAAGACGGGCGAAGGGGACAGTCAAGTGGATGGAGGAAGAGGATCTAAGGGTGCAGGAGGGAATGGCAACATGGAGGAGATCAGACAGATACGGAGGGGCAAGGTTGTGGAGAGCCTTAGAAGTTAACAGAAGAATTTTGAATTGAATGCAGAACTTAACTGGAAGCCAGTGAAGCTGCTGCAAGATGGGAGTGATATGGTGAATAGAGGGGGTTCTAGTAATGATGCGGGCAGTTGTAAAGAGATTTGTGAGAAAGAACAAAGAAAAGGGAATTGCAATAATCTAGATGACAAGTGACGAGGCTATGAACGAGGGTAGCAGTGGTGTGGGGAGTGAGGGAGGGGCGAATACGAATAATGTTACGCAATTGGAAATATGCAGACCGGGAGATGTTATTGATGTGGGACTGAAAAGATAAAGTACTGTCAAGAATGACATCCAGACTCTTAACCTGTGGGGAAGGGGAGACAGAGGTATTATTAATAAAAAATTATCAGTTTTGGATAATGTTGATTTTGTACCAATGAGGAGAACCTCAGTTTTGTCACTATTTAATTTAAGATAATTTGAAGAAAACCAATGCAATCAATAAGCGAGGGGGGTGGAAAGGAAACAGTAGGTTTGCTAGTGAGATAGAGCTGGGAGTCATTAGCATAACAGTGGAAGCCATCCATCCATCCATCCATCCATTGTCTCCCGCTTATCCAAGGTCGGGTCGCGGGGGCAGCAGCTTGAGCAGAGATGCCCAGACTTCCCTCTCCCCGGCCACTTCTTCTAGCTCTTCCGGGAGAATCCCAAGGCGTTCCCAGGCCAGTCGAGAGACATAGTCCCTCCAGCGTGTCCTGGGTCTTCCCCAGGGCCTCCTCCCGGTTAGACGTGCCCGGAACACCTCACCAGGGAGGCGTCCAGGAGGTATCCTGATCAGATGCCCGAGCCACCTCATCTGACTCCTCTCACAGAGGAGCAGCGGCTCTACTCTGAGCCCCTCCCGGATGACTGAGCTTCTCACCCTATCTTTAAGGGAAAGCCCAGACACCCTGCGGAGGAAGCTCATTTCAGCCACTTGTATTCGCAATCTCGTTCTTTCGGTCACCACCCATAGTTCTTGACCATAGGTGAGGGTAGGAACATAGATCGACTGGTAAATTGAGAGCTTCGCCTTGCGGCTCAGCTCCTTTTCCACCACGACAGACCGATGCAGCGCCCGCATCACTGCGGACGCCGCACCGATCCGCCTGTCGATCTCACGCTCCATTCTTCCCTCACTCGTGAACAAGACCCCGAGATACTTGAACTCCTCCACTTGGGGCAGGATCTCGCTCCCAACCCTGAGAGGGCACTCCACCCTTTTCCGGCTGAGGACCATGGTCTCGGATTTGGAGGTGCTGATTCTCATCCCAGCCGCTTCACACTCGGCTGTGAACCGATCCAGAGAGAGCTGAAGATCACGGCCTGATGAAGCAAACAGGACAACATCATCTGCAAAAAGCAGTGACCCAATCCTGAGCCCACCAAACCGGACCCCCTCAACGCCCTGGCTGCGCCTAGAAATTCTGTCCATAAAAGTTATGAACAGAATCGGTGACAAAGGGCATCCCTGGCAGAGTCCAACTCTCACTGGAAACGGGTTTGACTTACTGCCGGTAATGCGGACCAAGCTCTGGCACCGATCGTACAGGGACCGAACCGACTTATCAGGGGGGCTGGTACCCCATACTCTCGGAGTACCCCCCACAGGATTCCCCGAGGGACACGGTCTAATGCCTTTTCCAAGTCCACAAAACACATGTAGACTGGTTAGGAAAACTCCCATGCACCCTCCAGGACCCTGCTAAGGGTATAGAGCTGGTCCACTGTTCCACGACCAGGACGAAAACCACACTGTTCCTCCTGAATCTGAGGCTCGACTATCCGACGGACCCTCCTCTCCAGGACCCCTAAATAGACTTTTCCAGGGAGGCTGAGGAGTGTGATCCCTCTGTAGTTGGAACACACCCTCCAATCCCCCTTCTTAAAGAGGGGGACCACCACCCCGGTCTGCCAATCCAGAGGCACTGTCCCTGATGTCCATGCAATGTTGCAGAGGCGTGTCAACCAAGACAGTCGTACAACATCCAGAGCCTTGAGGAACTCCGGGCGTATCTCATCCACCCCCGGGGCCCTGCCACCAAGGAGTTTTTTGACCACCTTGGTGACCTCAGTCCCAGAGATGGGGGAGCCCACCTCTGAGTCCCCAGGCTCTGTTTCCTCTTTGGAAGGCATGTTAATGGGATTGAGGAGGTCTTCGAAGTACTCCCCCCACCGACCCACAACGTCCCGAGTCGAGGTCAGCAGCGCACCATCCCCACCATATACAGTGTTGACACTGCACTGCTTCCCCTTCCTGAGACGCCGGATGGTGGACCAGAATCTCCTCGAAGCCATCCGAAAGTCGTTCTCCATAGCCTCCCCAAACTCCTCCCACGCCCGAGTTTTTGCCTCAGCAACCACCGAAGCCGCATTCCGCTTGGCCTGCCGGTACCTATCAGCTGCCTCCAGGGTCCCACAGGACAAAAGGGTCCTGTAGGACTCCTTCTTCAGCTTGACGGCATCCTTCACCGCCGGTGTCCACCAACGGGTTCAGGGATTGCCGCCACGACAGGCACCGACCACCTTACGGTCACAGCTCCGGTCAGCTGCCTCAACAATAGAGGCACGGAACATGGCCCATTCGGACTCAATGTCCCCCACCTCCCTCGGGATGTGGTCGAAGTTCTGCCGGAGGTGGGAGTTGAAGCTACTTCTGACAGGGGGCTCTGCCAGACGTTCCCAGCAGACCCTCACAACACGTTTGGGCCTACCACGCCTGACCGGTATCCTCCCCCACCATTGAAGCCAACTCACCACCAGGTGGTGATCAGTTGACAGCTCCGCTCCTCTCTTCACCCGAGTGTCCAAGACATGTGGCCGCAAGTCCGATGACACCACCACAAAGTCGATCATCGAACTGAGGCCTAGGGTGTCCTGGTGCCAAGTGCACATATGAACACCCCTATGCTTGAACATGGTGTTCGTTATGGACAATCCGTGACGAGCACAGAAGTCTAATAACAAAACACCGCTCGGGTTCAGATCGGGGGGGGCCATTCCTCCCAATCACGCCCTTCCAGGTCTCACCGTCATTGCCCACGTGAGCATTGAAGTCTCCCAGCAGAACGAGGGAGTCCCCAGAAGGTATGCCCTCTAGCACCCCCTCCAGGGACTCCAAAAAGGGTGGGTACTCCGAACTGCTGTTCGGTGCATACACACAAACAATAGTTAGGACCCATCCCCCCACCCGAAGGCGGAGGGAGGCTACCCTCTCGTCCACCGGGGTAAACCCCAATGTACAGGCTCCAAGTCGGGGGGCAATAAGTATACCCACACCCGCTCGGCGCCTCTCACCGGGGGCAACTCCAGAGTGGTACAGAGTCCAGCCCCTCTCAAGGAGATTGGTTCCAGAGTCCAAGCTGTGCGTCGAGGTGAGTCCGACTATATCTAGCCGGAACCTCTCAACCTCACGCACAAGCTCAGGCTCCTTCCCCTTCAGAGAGGTGACATTCCACGTCCCAAGAGCCAGCTTCTGTAGCCGAGGATCGGACTGCCAAGGTCCCCGCCTTCGTCCACCACCCAACTCACACTGCACCCGACCTCCTTGCCCCCTCCCATAGGTGGTAACCCCATGGGAAGGGGGACCCACGTTGCCTATTCGGGCTGTGCCTGGCCAAGCCCCATGGGTGCAGGCCCGGCCACCAGGCGCTCGCCATCGAGCCCCACCTCCAGGCCTGGCTCCAGAGTGGGGCCCCAGTGACCCGCGTCCGGGCAAGGGAAAACGCCGTCCAAAATTGTTTTTCATCATAGGAGGTTTGTTTAACCGCTCTTTGTCTCATCCCTCACCTAGGACCAGTTTGCCTTGGGTGGCCCTACCAGGGGCATAAAGCCCCGGACAACAGAGCTCCTAGGATCATTGGGACACGCAAACCCCTCAACCACGATAAGGTGGCGGTTAAAGGAGGGAGAAGCTAATGTTATATTTACGAAAGATATTACCAAGGGGAAGGAGGTAAATAATGAAAAGGAGGGGCCCCAGGACATAGCCCACCTGAAGTAACAGCAGTGGTTTGGGATGTGAAAGTTTTAAGCTGAACAAACTGAGTGTAGATCTGAACCAGTCTAGTGGAGTGTGGGTAATGCCAATCGAAGATAATCTATTGAGAAGAGTAGTGTGACAAATAGTGTCAAAGGCTGCACTCAGATCAAGAAGGATGAGAATAGTAATTAAACCAGAATCAGCTGCCATAAGGAGGTCATTAGTCATTTTTATAAGTGCCATTTCTGTACTGTGGAGGAGATGAAAACCAGACTGGAACTATTCATACCAATTATTTTGAGATAAATGAGAATGAGAAACTTGTGGTCAGACAAAAACTCACAAATTCTGACAAACTCCAAGATTATGCAAGAATGGGCTGCCATTAGTCGGGATTTGGCCCAGATGTTGATTGACAGCCTGCCAGGTTGAACTGCAGAGGTCTTGAAAAAGAAAGAAGGGCAAACACTTTGCATAAACTTCATGGAATTGTCAATAAAAGCCTTTGAAACTTGTGAAATGCTTGTAATTCTACTTCAGTGTACCATAGAAACATCTGACAGAAAGATTTAAAAACACAGAAGCAGCAAACTTTGGGAAAACCAATACTTGGGTCATTCTCAAAACATTTGGCCACGACTGTAATATTCAACAACAGATGAGTCCAATCAATCATCATGCAGGTGAATACCAGATAATTGACAATTAAGGGTGGTATTTACCAAGTAAAAACCCCTCTCATTCTATGCTGACAATAATGGCACCCCATGGTAGAGAAACATCATAAGAATTGAGAAAGAAAGTCATTCCTTTATACAAAAAGGTCAAGGCTTTACTAATCAGTCAGAATAGATTTCATAAAGAATGGACTTGAGGCAAGCTTTCTGAAACGTCCAGGCTGTCCATAGAAGCAAACACCTCGACAGTAGTGTTTTGTGATCAGAAGAATTGAGGAAAATCATCACACAAGTTCATCACAGTTAGCTAAAGCAGTGGAAAGACACACTAGGGTGACAGTTTCCTGTGACACAATATGACTATCACTTCAGAAGAGTGGCATGCAAGGGTGTCATCCACAAAGGAAGCCACTACTAAAACCCATGCACAAAATGACCCATTTAGCATTTTCCAAGGCCCATGTTGACAAAGGTGAAGACTATTTTGCATGATGAGACAAAGGTAAATCTTTCTGGAACTGATGGCATTCAAGGGCGAGGAGTACAATGAAAGATGCTTGGTACCCACAGTAGAGCTTGGTGGTGGCAGTGTTCTTCTATGAGGCTGTTTGACTGCTGTAGGTGTCAGGGAATCAACTTCATTGATGACATCATGAATTCACAGATGTACTGTGATTGAAAGAGAAGATACCACCATTTCTGCATGCCTTGGGTCGCCAGGCACTCTTTCAACATGATAATGACCCAAAACAAAGATCCAAGGGCCACTGCTACATTTCTGAGAAAGAACAGGGTATAAACGATTCAGTGGCCAAGCATGTCACCCGACCTCAACCCAAAAGAACACCAGTGGGGAGTTCTGAACAGACAAGTTGAGCATCAGTCTCCATCCAGCATTCAGGCTCTGAAAGAATGGAGAGAGACCGACGTGGCAGTATGTCGCCCACTTGTTCATTCCATGTCTAGAAGAGCTGGTGATGTTCTTAAAAAAACATGGAGGACATACAAAGTATCAGATTTGGTGGAATTTGTTGCAGAGTGCACTCAATTTTACAACAACTCATTGGAATAAGAATTGTAATTTTGTTATCCTAATGATGTTGGTGACCAAGCGTTTATGTTGTTAATAAAACAAATGTTTAATAAAACTCAAAATTCTGCTAATTGTTCTGGTGTTCACTGAGAAATTCATAAAAATCTTAATTTTCGTAAGGGCTGTTGCTCATTTATGCTGACTGTTGTATATAAAACACACATTTTTCACTTTATGAAAGAATCCAAACTCTTCCTAAAAGTAAATGTAGTGTTAGTAATTTCATTGTTATTTGATTATTTCAACAGTGTAAATACTTTAAATGTTTTCAAAAAAATGAAAGATCAGACTTTTAATGTACTTCTTAACATAAATGGCAGTCACATAGGGCAGGAGCCTGTATTGAAATAGACAAACATACAAAATCAGGTCAGGCTGGGGAGCATGCACTGATACAGCAGGTTGCCGCACCTACCACACAATGAAACAGCTCAGGGTCCTGGCTGGCAAACCCCCAGGCAGGCACAATCTATCTTCTGCAGTCAGGTGTTACGTGGGCGTCCCTTAGGCCTTGTCCAGCTGCTTAGGTCATCAGCAATGAGTGAGTCGGATCACCCCTTGAGAAATCGCGCCACCTGGCCGTAGTGCAGTAACTGACGCTCCTTCACAATGCAGGTAATGTGCCTCATTCAGTACTCCATGAGCAACACAAAGTCAGACCAATGGTACCCAAGGATTCTCCAGAGACACAGTACCAAAGGAGTGCAGTCTTTCTCTCAGGTCACTGTATAGCATCCATGTCTCGCAACCATATAGCAAGACAAGAGGCACCAGGACTCTAAAGACTTGGACCTTCGTCCTTTTGCAGAGATATTGGGAGCGCCACACACCCCTTTCCTGTAACTTCATGACCCACCTGTGCTCTTCCAATCCATCTACTGACTTCACAGGAAGAGTCACCAGAGACATGAATGTCACTGCCGAGGTAAGTAAACCTCTCGACAAGGTCTACACTCTCTCCGCAAACAGACACACTGCTGATGGCCGTGCCCAAGAGGTCATTAAAGGCCTGGATCTTTGGATTTTGTCAAGGACCCTCTTAAGCCCAGACACTCAGACTCCTCGCTCAGTCCCTCGAGAGTCCCAATCAGACATAATGCTTAGCATAATCTAAAAAGTGTTAAATTACACAAAATGAAAAGGTTTGTAAATTAGTGTGACTCATTTAGAGCATATTTAAAATAAATCCTGCAATGTTTGCTGCAGTGCTTGGGCTCATTAACAATTTTCTCAATGGAATTCACCTCCAGACCAGTATCATACATATTGGTCTACATTTTTTCCTAGCAAATGTTTTGTTTTGTTTTTTTTTCCCCACTATAGGGACCCAGCATTCCCAATTATGGTTAATGTGTCTTTGTTACATTACTGCAGACCATGAAAGACTTTTAATGTGTTTTCCTAAAAGGATGAGACTTGCCTTTCTGAAAACGTATTTTTCATGTGACGCGATTCCCCGAGGGTGATCCAGCTTATTGTTGAGGACCCAAGTGGCTCGACCAGACCAAGGGGATGCCTATGTAACACCTGGATGCGGCAAATAGAGAGCAATTTCTGGAGGTTTGGACTGGACCGTGTATCTATCAGGGGAGTTGCCAACCAGGACCCTGAGCTGTTTCGTTGTGTGGCTGTACCAGTGCATGCTCCCCAACTTGACCTGACCTGATACTTGTAAGCTTACAGGAAAAATGTGTTAACCAAGATTATGATAGTTAATGGAAAACTAAAATCAAAACAAACTATTATTAAAAAAATATTTTCGTAAACTGAAATAAAACAATTAACAAAAATGAAATGAAAAACTAAAACTAAACAAAACAAAGTAGCTGGAAAGACTAACTGAAATAAAATAATTTACTAAAAATATTTTTAGTTTTCGTTTTTGAATGAATATTCTTGCCATTAGTTTATAGCTCTTATAACTTTTAACTCTAAAACAGAAAGTCATCCCTCACGAGCCGTCGGCACGTATTCATCCAGTGAATGGCGGTTGGTGATGGAGGGAGGCTGTTCACACAGCATTTGTATTGACACAGAAAGCTGACTGCATCTGAAATAGAAAGCGATTTACTGTGCCACATTTCTTTGTGCTTGTTGTATATCAAGATGTAATTCAAATGCATGAAATTGGAATGTGCTGGTCAACAAAACCTTTACCATATGGACAGAAAAATCACGAGTGAGTAACGTTTCAGTTTACTTCTCAGGTGTGTGCATTTTGTTGACAATAATTCACCTGCCACTCTGCACAGGAGAAATCCTTTCTGAAAATAAAACAGCACCGATCAAGACACTGACTAGGTCATCATACAAGTTCAGTATATTGCTGCTGACCAATCGCTTTTGCTTTAAAAAAGTAGTTTAACAACGAAGCAATACAAACATTGTAAAATTCCAGAGTTGGCAATGTCTCCACTGAACTACAGGTAGGTAGGTGAAAAACTAAGCACACTAATGTGGTTTTGTATTTATTCTATATTTATTAATTTATCTTTTTTTAGTTTATATTCACAACTCAAAATACCTGATATTGTGAAAATAATTCAGTAGCAGAATTAAGTTTTAAAATATCTGTCCCCCTCTCTCAAAGTAGATAGTTGAAATATCATATTCTTTCTGTTCTTAATATCAGCCATATCATGCATATTCCATACCAGGGATTTTTCCTGCCTTGCATCCAAGCCTGCTGCTGTAGGCTCCAGGTTTCCTGCAGTTCTGCTCTAGATAAACAGGTTCATATAATGTATATATTTTTCTTAATCTCAGATGCTGTCTCTATCATTTTGTGCCCCTCCATATACCTTTTACCTGCTGTTACTCTGCTCATTATGGGTTTACTGTTCTTATGATGGAATATTCAAGTCTCAGCACCTCTAACCTTCATACTACATGCTTGTTTTTCTTTGTTTCCCTCAATACAGCTAAGTGGGGTCTGCACACTGATTTAAGCCTAAGAGCCCTGTTCTTCCTAAGCCCCCATGATTTTCACATCTGTCAGAACACAGTAGAATCGATTTTCTGATTTTTGATATCTTTTCAGGCCTGTAGGTGGCAAAATTCGGTCTATAAATTCTATGTGCCTGAGATGGAATCAGAGATCAATATTGCTGGTAGAAAATAACAAAGCGCAGTATGGGAGATTTTTGAATGCAATATTGAAGGCATTAATCGTAAGCATATTGTCTTGGAGCAGGATATGTTGTGTGAGTCTAGAGTAAAAGTCCCTCAAACCTTAAAATTCACTTAAATTTCATTACAGATTGGCCCGTTCTGGGCAATAAAAGGAAAAGATGAAAAGTGTCAACAGTCAGCATGCATTTGTTCAGCACAAATAATATAGAAAATATTTTTAAAATTGTTCATATTCAGTATCTGGTTTTGATTATGCTTGTTTTTAATCAGATAGTAAACCTTGTAGTTTGCTTCCGCAAACATTAAACTAATATTATATCCAAAACCATTAAGTGTACATTTCTGATTGTAACAGATGGAGAAAGAGAGAGAGAGAGAGAGGTTAGGAACACACACTGATACAGCGCATTGCCACACCCACCACTTGACAAACCAACTCAGGATCCAGATTAGGACTCGAGTGCAGCCATGTGGCGGGTGACACCTCAGCACTACACTACTTCAGATGGAATAGAACAGTGTGAGGTTTTTTATGGTGGCTGGAGTGCCAATTCTGCCACCAACCCCCAAGTTTTTCCCTGCAGGTTGAAGGGCAATACATGCATGGCTAGAAGCAGATTAACGTCATACCCAGGATGGAGCAATTGTAGGTTAAGGGTCTTGCTCAAGGGCCCAACAGAGCAGAGTCCCTTTTGGCATCTACGGGATTCGAACCAGCAATCTTCTGATTGCCAGTGCAGATCCCTAGCCTCAGAGCCACCACTCTGCCCAGTTCTGATTGTGAAACAAAGATAAACTCCATAGTTGCTCTTTAACCATTCCATAATTACTAAAACTAAAACTGAAACTAAAAGATATAAAAATAAAATAGAAATATCTTTGTGAAATAAAACCTAAATTAAAACTAAAAATATATGATGAAGGAAAACTAAAACTAAACTAAATTTCCAAGTAAGGTCACAAAAATTGTAGATATAAAAACTAATACGAAAAGACAAAACTATAATAACCTTGGTGTTAACTCATTCCAGTCTGGGTCAAGAGGGGGGACTGGAGTTAACCTTATTCTCTGTTTTCCTTCCACAGTACTGATTAAACATTGTCTGCCTCTTCCGGTCCCCCGCTACATATCCCACAGTTGCTAGAAAGAGTCATCACTTGTTGCAAAATACACACTGCCTGACAGAGCTCCTTCCCACCGTGACTATCAGGGGCTTTACCAGCCGGGAAAGCTTCCTGGTGCTAGGGCCCTGGTTTTTGTTTGGTTAGGGCCATTGTGTGCATGTTGTGTTTTTGAACAATTATTATAATTAAACAGGGACATCTGGGTTGGTACCTCAGCATTTTTAACTTGTGGAGTTCCTTCCAACGACCACACTCCATAATAAATTTTAATGTTATCTGACCTGACAGAGTACAATGAAACTCTTCCTTGCATACCCAATCAGCCTGTAACACGACAATGCTCTCAGCAAGAATGATTAAAAATACATAACTGCATTAGCACTTCAGTTTAGATTTTAACATTTGGAGCAATAACGGTGGCTTTTGCTGTCTCTCGTTGGACATTGATACAGTAGCAAGGAACACAGCCTCAGTCTGTTGGACACATGTGTAAGACTCTCAGTTCCATTTCAACATTCTGCATTTCTGGGGTAGTGAAAGTACACCGAGTCCAAATTCTTTAAAGTGAAAAGAGCTGCATCTGGAATGAGACACTTCATTAGTTAAAATGACTCATAAAACTACAAATAGCAGATTTTAATTCATGCTGCATGGTATGTAACCATCTCTCATCAGGAGAGACATTAAGTATTTCATAGAAAAAGTGCCAATGAGCATTCACAGAATCTCGCAATGTGAGAAGATGCTCTGCAATCGTGTCAGTTACTTCTTGATTATTGCATTTTAATGTGAAAAACACAGCAAATCTTTTCAAGTCACAGTCTCACAACTGCACACTGTGTTAAGGCTTATTATACCAGAAAGTGTCATTCAGTATTTGTGGAAATGTAAAAAAATAATCCACCCAATATAATTTCCTTTATTATTGCTTGTTTTTCTGATGCCTAAATTAATGCGATTTCACTACAATTGTATTCATTACAATTGTACATATGCTATTTATATTTTTCAAGTTGGAGCCCAAGCAGGTTAGGTGACTTGTTCAAGTCACCGAGTCAGAGAGAATGGGAGACATTGACATTTAAAGTACAACACATCTGATGCTCCACCACTCGGTTTCCTGGGCACTCTGGTTTTCCTCCCAAAGCTGTTGTCAATGCTGCCTCAAAGTTCTGGGTGCCTCTGCTTAAATGCCCGACTGGTCAACATCATGAGTTGGAGTCATAACCATAAAGAGAATGGGGACCCTAAAAGGCTTCACTGACCAGGTCAGGCCTCCTATGCCTGCCTGGAAAAGGCCTTACCCCAGTGGGCCTAATCCCAGCTCTACTGGCCTGCCTCATGCCTGGCAGGCCAAAACAGGATTTAAGCTTTAAAAATATACTTAAAATGTCCCAAAAATATATCAAAAAACCCCACAAGATGAGGATGATCAAAACCTGTGGATTGTGTCGATAAGGGCGACAAAGAATCTTTATAAATGAAAGAGTTAGTTTTCAAGCATTTCAAAAATGCAAAGTAAAACTCACAAGAGTAGAAAAGAGGCACCAAGGAGTTCCCAAAAAGCAATCTAAAGGCAATACTCAAATCCAGACACAGAATCCAATATATACAGTAGAGCAAAACGATTAAAAAAACAAAAAAACACACATTTAAATAAACACAGTACTCACTATAACTCCGTCAGACTTTAATACACCATGTCTGAGCTCTCCTTCTTCTTTGACTTAAATAGCCAGTGGGAGGGCTCAGGCGTGGTGATGTCAGAGTTGTCCCTGCCTCTCAGGGCTCCTCCCACAATGTACAGTGAACATAACTAAACTAATACCTGAGCACAATTGTATCCCCTTCCTACTCCTACTCCTACTGCGCTTAACCTCCTTAGCTTTACATTTTTCTCTCAAAAAAAACATTTAAAAAGTGTTGCATTTTTTGGCTTTGTACAGTAAAACATGTAGAACACTAAAATGACAAAGTCAGAGGTGTAAAAAGCATAATAATGATACAAATAATAATAATAATATACTTCTTCTTCTTCGGCTTTTGGCTGCTCCCGTTAAGGGTTGCCACAGCTGATCATCTTTTTCCATAAAATAATAATTATAATAATAATTAATAATAATAATAATAATATGGAATTAATAATACTATGAAATTATGATTAGTATTATTACAGTAATCCCTCACTACTTCGCGGTTCACTTTTCGTGGATTCACTTCGCAGATTTTATATGTAAGCATATCTAAATATATAACGTGGATTTTTCGCTGCTTCGCGGGTTTCTGCGGACAATGGGTCTTTTTACTTCTGGTACTTGCTTCCTCAGTTGGTTTGCCCAGTTGATTTCATACAAGAGATGCTATTGGCGGATGGCTGAGAAGCTACCCAATCAGAGCACGCAGTTAAGTTCCTGTGTGCTGCTGATTGGCTCAGCGACGGAGTGCTGCATTAACCAGGAAGTCTCATCTCACTCATTCATCATTAACGTGCTCCTGCTTCAGGGGCCGTGTCCAAGCGCCAACAGAAGATGCAAATGATTGCAGAACAGGTAAAAGTTTTGGATATGTTGAAGGAAGGGAACAGCTACACCACTGCAGTGTCCTTTAACCAGGGCGCAAAACGAGTTGCTAGTGGACGTGATAAGGCAGTAGTCTGGATGGAATCTGCTTTAGGAATCTTTGCAACAAGGTCGAAGACATCATGACCGCCTACAAGCTGCTACGTGTACTTCGCTATACAGTAAGTGTAAACTTATCTACTGATTTCATATTGCTTAGCAGTTGTCCCTGTTATTAATAGAGTAAAGGGTGGGTTGTAAACAATACAGGGAGGGTTTAAAAACGTCCAAATACACGTTAAATATTTAAATAAATATGGTGTCCCTACTTCGCGGAAATTCAGTTATCGCGGTCGGCCTTGGAACCTATCTCCTGCGATAAGTGAGGGATTACTGTAATAATAATAATCATCATCATAATAATGATGATGATGATGATGAAGCTAATACAAGATATCATCACCTGCTACCAGTTCTCCAGTGGGAAAACTGCTTAGGTGTACAGTCATATATCCGACACTGTTCAGCATAACAGTTCATTTCAAGAACCAGGGGTGCATTAACCAATGTCCTTCCACTGCTGCAGCGTAAATGGCAGACTCTACACATTGGGCCCCCACTCCCAAACTGGGTTTTTCCATTGGCTTCCTTCGTATGTTATGCAGCCTAAGCCGTCATTAAACAAAGCTGTTATTTATCCTATGTGATTTCTTACCGCCCTATCACTAAGGGAGGGATATCACCTTTTTATATGATATCTATATAGTTTCGGGTTATGTAACATGCCACAATTGCAAAAGAACTCATTCAAAAGGAACTAATGTCCCCTGTTGGATACAATCCATTAAAGGCTTTATAAATTAAACCTCTGAGCTCTGACTTGGCCTCTTCAGGACATCAACACTATTGTCTTTTAATCCATTCCTGTCTAGTTTTGGATTTATGCTTGGGGTGGTGGCCAAGGAGCAGGTTTCTTGCAAACTGCAACTAGTTTTTCTCCAGGAATTCCCTGAATTTTGCTGCAATCGCTTTACTCCCCACTCTTGCAAGACTCCCAGGGCCCGCTACAGAGAAGCACTCACACAACACCATAGTACCACCACCGTGCCTCAAGTTTTTGACAATCCCAAACATGGCTCTACTCTGATGGATCAAAAGCTCAGAGCATAGAAGGTCCTTCCAGCTGACTTAAGGGTCTCCCATGGGCATCCTAGTAAACTTTAGCACACATTTGTTCTTGGCACATTGTTCATCTAAAGACATCTGGCTGCACAAGTGAGGATTTAAGGATGTCATATTGAAGGCTGAATTCTTACACAGTTGATTATGTTGTGTTTTGTCTTCTATATAAACGTCTACGCATGGAAGTGTGTGTGTCTGTCTGTCCGGCCCCGGAAGTGTGAGGCTACAGCATAAAGCTCAACGAAAGTGACTCTGTCGCCAAAGTGAAATCGCCGAGAAAAGAGAAACTCGCTTAGCCATTAATATACAAGCGAGGCGAGCACATTGGCAAAACAAAACCTCCGAGGACAGAGAAACTCCCTTAGCCACTGATAGACAACAGAGGCGAGCACGTCTGCAAAATGAAACCACCGGGGAAAGAGAAACTCGCTTAGCCATTAATATAGAAGCGAGGCGAGCACATCAGCAAAACGAAACCTCAGAGGAGAGAGAAACTTGCTTAGCCACTGATAGACAACGGAGTCGAGTAGGTCGGCAAAACGAAACTTCAGATGAGAGAGAAAATCGCTTAGCCGCTGATACACAAGCGAGTTGAGCAAAATCGGCAAAACAAAGCCTCCAAGGAAAGAAAACCTCGCTTAGTCACTAATGCAAAACCGATGCGACTGATTCATTGAAATGCCAGAATCCATGGTCTCTAGGAGCCCAGGTGTTTTACAGCATGGGCTTACACAGCTAGTATTTATGTAATTAATTTTATAAAACTTTATTCTCACCTTCCCTTTCAAGAGTCTTTTACTGTTTATCAGGGTCAAAAAAACCCAAATTAAATCCACTGGGATTCAAGTGTTGCATAACAATGAAATGGGAAAACTTCTTCTTCTTGATCTTTTCCCACTTCTAAGTGGGGTTGAAGTGCCTGATCAGCCTTCTCCAATCAGCTTGGTGCTGAACCTCCTCTCCATTCAGGCTCCTTTCTCTCAGATCTTATTTCCTACACTTTATCCATCCACCTCCACTTTGGCCTTCCTCATTTTCTCCTCCCCTGGACTTTCTCTCCCATCACTCTTTTGCCCACATATTCACTGTCTCTCCTCATCATATGTCCAGACCACTTCAACGTTTCCTGTACTTTCTTAGCTATCTCTCCCATTTTTGTTTTACCTCCGATGGTCTCATGTCTTATTCTGTCCTTCTTTCTAACACCACACGTCCATCTCATTATTCTAATTTCTGACACATCTAACATTTTCTCCTGTGTCCCCTTTACCATGTCTCAGCTACCTCCATCATTGGTGGTCTTCCAATTGTCTTAAAAACCTTTAACCTTCACTTTAATTCTTCAATCACACAATATTCCTGAGACTTTCTTCCAATTGTTCCATCCACACTGCACTCTCCGTGTCATCTCTGCATCTAATTTTCCATCTTGGCCTACCACTCATTCTAGATATTTAAATATATCCATTCTTTTTAGTAGCTCTCTTTGCAAGCTAACTTCTCACTCCTGATCATCATTAAACCTCATACAGTATATTCTGTCTTCTTCTTCCTATTTATATTCAATTCTTTATCTTCCAAAGCCCTTCTCCATTCTTCCAACTTCCTCTCTAGTTCCTCTATTCTGGTGCTACACAACACAATGTCATCAGCAAGAAGCCTGCACCTGGGGGCCTGGTCTTTTATCTTACGAGTCAACACATCTCTAAACAGATCAACGAGGTAAGGACTCAAAAAAGATCCCTTGTGCAGACCAACTCGAACTGGGGTCTTATCTGTTACCCCAATACTGCTTTTCACTTCCTCATTCATATCACTACCATATTCCTGTCTTTAGAGTCCTGGTGTTTCTAGTCTTGCTATATAGTCAGATAGCCATGGACGCTATCTAGTGACTTGAGATGAAGAATGGACTCCTTCTGTACTGTGTCTCATCAGAGAGTCCTTGGGTAGAACATTAGAACATTAGAACACTCTAGACGAGAACAGGCCATTAAGCCCAATAAAGCTCGTCAGTCTTATCCACATATTTCTTCCAAAAAATATCAAATCGAGTTTTGAAAGTCCCTAAAGTCTTACTGTCTACCACACTACTTGGTAGCTTATTCCAAGTTTGGAATAGTTTGGGTACAGCTGCTTTGACTTTGTGTCAAGAAGTTGCTCACAGAGTCCTGAATGAGGCACATTACTTGCATTGTGAGGGAGCATCAGTTATGTCACTACAGCCATGAAGGTGATCTGACTGACATGATTGTTATTACTAAGGACCTGAGAGGCTGGACCAGGCTAAGGGGAGGCCCACGTAACACCTGAGACAGTGTCATTTCCAGAGGGTGGGACTGGACCATGTGTCTGTCTGGGGGGTTGCCAACAGGGATCCCGAGCTGTTTCGTCATGTGGTGGGTGTGGCAAGGCGCTGTACTAGAGCATGCTTCCCAACCTGACCTGACCTGATTCATATCATGGACAATCCTCACAAACTTCTCTGGTCCTCCTTTGTCTGTCTTGCACCTCCAGACCTCTTGACGTGGCACTCTATCATAAGTCGTCTCCAAATCAACAAACACCATGTGTAGATCTTTCTGTTTTCCTCGATGCTTTTTTATCAGCTGTCGCAGTCAGTCTGTTGTCTGTTACCCCAGCACTGCTTTTAAACTGAGTCCTCACTCCCTCATACATATAATGGACAATCCTCACATCTCTGGTACGCCCTTCTCTGTTGTGCACCTCCAGTCCTGTTTATGGATTGTGGTTACTGTTTTTATTTCCATCTGTCCGCCTTTTTTCTGAACTGTCAGAAAAGTTACCACAGGGATAACTGGCTTGTGGTGGCCAAGTGTCGCTTTTTGATCCTTCGATGTCGGCTCTTCCTATCATTGTGAAGCAGAATTCACCAAGCGTTGGATTGTTCACCCACTAATAGGGAACGTGAGCTGGGTTTAGACCATCATGAGACAGGTTAGATTTACCCTACTGATGATGGTGTTGTCGCAATAGCAATTATGCTCAGCACGAGAGGAACTGCAGGTTCAGACATTTGGTGTATGTGCTTGGCTGAGGAGCAAATGGTGCGAAGCATCTGCGGGATTATGACTGAACACCTCTAATTCAGAATCCCTCCTAAATGTAACGATACCCTAGCGCCACGGAGCCTTGGTGGGCCAGGGATAGCCGGAGGCCGCCCTCCCTGTGGGGGCGGACTGGCACGGAGGGCTGTTCGAGACGGGGCTGGGGAGTGGCCCGGATGAGTAGCCACTCCCTCCTCCTTCTTCCTCTGTGTTTTTCCCAGTTAATTCTGGAGTTCATCAGGGGTGTGTTCTGCTCCTTCTGTGTACAATGCTTGCATGGAATGGGTGTTGGGTAAGGTCATGGTCCAGTGGCTGTGGGGCATCTGTTGGTGAGTAAAGATTCACTCATCTTGACTTTGCTGACGATGCTGTGATCTTCGCGGAGTCAATGGAGGCTCTCGAGAGACTGAGTGAGGAGTCTTGTGAGTGTCCTGATAAAAACCAAAGAGCCAGGCCTTTAATGACCTCTTGCTCACGGCCATCAAGTGTGTCTGTCTGTGGAGAGAGTGTCAACCTCATCAAGAGGTTTACTTACCTGGACAGTGACATTCATGTCTCTGGTGACTCTTCCTATGTCAGTAGATGGATTTGGAGAGCATGGGGGGTCATGAGGTCACTGGAAAGGGGTGTGTGGTGCTCCTGATATCTTTGCAAAAGGATGAAGGTCCAAGTCTTTAGAGTCCTGGTGCTTCCTGTCTTGCTATATGGTTGCAAGACATGGATGCTATCCAGTGACCTGAGACGAAGACTGGACTCCTTTGGTACTGTGTCTCTCCAGAAAATCCTTGGGTACCGTTGGTTTGACTTTGTATCGAATGAGCGGTTGCTCATGGAGTCCTGAATGAAGCACATTACCTGCATTGTGAGGGAGCGTCATTTTCGGCACTACAGCCATATGGCGCATTTCCCAGAGGGTGATCCAGCTCGTAAGATCCTCATTGTTGAGAACCCGAGTGTCTGGACCAGGCCAAGGGGACACCCACGTAACACCTGGCTGCAGCACATAGAGGGTCATTTCTGGAGGGTGGAACTGGACCATGTGTCTGCCTGGGGGGTTGCCAACCGGGATCCCGAGCTGTTTCATCATGTTGTGGGTGCGGCAATGCATCCTCAACTCGACTTGACTTGACTTTCTTATCCAGCTATAAAGATTCAGGTCCTGATGTGGTTCTAGTCCATTGGAGGACACATTCATGTGCACACACACCCACAATCACACTAGTGAATAATGAAATGGAAAGAAAATTCATAGCCTTCAAACCACATTTGAATATCGTCTATAAAATCATTTCATATTCTGGAAGGCGTTAAACTTTTCTAAAGTAATATGCTTTTTCAAAATTACTATATTAAAGGACGTAGAATATTTTTTTATTAAGTAGTTTACATATAAATTCAATAAATACAAAAGTGTCAGCAAGATATTAGAGGGTTGCTTTATGAGTTTATAAAAATATGACTATATTACAGTTGGAGTGTTTGTTATTGGTATGCCTGGGATGTAAATTATTCATAATTCTTCATATAAATGCAAAACTCCCTGCATGGCAGGGTCACTCTGAGCTTTGCTTTCACTGTCCATGCCACTAGAGGACAGCAAAGTGTTAAAACACAATGCCTTTAATTATTTTTTATTCTGCGTCTCTCAAAGGGTATCCCTTTTGCACAGCACGGGCCTATCAGTATATCAGACGCCTCTTTTTTGTGGTTGTGTCTGTCCATTTTTCAGAACTGCTTTCTCTGCTTCAGAAGGTGAACCACTGAAGTCTCTTTTAACAGCATTGGATTCAAGGAAGGATGAACTGAAAGTGTATTGCAGTGAATATCATCAGTCAGTCATCATCCAACCCGCTATATCCTAACACAGGGTCACTGGGGGTTTGCTGGAGCCAATCCCAGCCAACACAGGGCACAAGGCAGGAACAAACACAGGCAGGGCACACACACACACACACACACACACCCACACACCAAACACACACTAGGGACAATTTAGAATTGCCAAAGCACCTAACCTGCATGTCTTTGGGCTGTGGGAGGAAACCAGAGCACTCAGAGGAAACCCGCACAGACACGGGGAGATCATGCAAACTCCACGCAGGTAGGACCCTGGAAGCGAACCCAGGTCTCCTTACCGTGAGGCAGCAGCGCTACCACTGTGCCACAGTGCCGCCCTGAAGTGAATATTCACTCACACATCCTCACTCATTCATAGTGGGTCACATTAATGCCACCATAGTGGATAACCCATGTACCTTTGGCATGGGGGAGAGAACCAGTGGACCTGCTGAGAAAAGAGGTCATTTGCAAAAAATACAGTGGACCCCATCAGTTCTGCGCACTTTATTGTGTTGTAGGGTTAATTATAAATGGATAAATTTGACATTTTTTCCCCATCAGTCTACACTGAACTACCCATAATGACAAAATGAAAACATGTCTCAGAAAGGTTTGCAAATTAATTTAAAAAACAAAAACTGAAATCTTTCAGTTATATAAGTATTCACACCCTGTGTTGAAGCCCCTTTTGGTAGCAATTCAAGGTTTTGGGTCTTCTTTTGTAAGTATCTACCAGCTTTGCACACCTGGCTTTGGGCTGTTTATCCCACTCTTCCAGGTAGATCCTCTTAAGCTCCATTAAACTGGATAGGAAGTGTCTGTAAACTGCCATTTTAAGGTTTTTCAACAGATATTCTACAGGGTTTAAGTCTAAGGTGTGGCTGGGCCACATCAGAACAGGCCTTTTCTTGGCTATTTGCTTTGGGTTATTCTCATATTGAAAGGTGATGGTTAATGGTTTCATGCTCTCTGGAGCAGGATTTTTTCTTGAACCTCTCGGAGAAGCTTCCCCTATAGCATGATGCTGTCACCACCATGGTTCACCAAAGACATTACGTTAAGCTGGTGATGAGCAGTGGTTGGATTTCACCAAACACAGTGCTTAGAGTTCTGCCCAAAGAGTTCATTTTTTTGTCTCTTCAGACCAGATATACTTTTTGCTCCTGCTTTAAGAGTCCTTTAGTCTGTCATATGCTTTTTTACTCAAGAGTGGCTTCTGTCTAGCCACCTTATTATAAACACCTGATTGATGGAGGACCTGCAGAGGTGCTCCACCTTCCAACATGTTCTCCCATCTCAGAGCTGTGTTAGAGTAACCACTGGGTTCTTCTTGTCCATTTACCAAGAATGGCCATCCAGCCAACTCTAGGAAGACTCCTGGTAGCTCCAATCTTTTTCCATTTCGCAATTATTGAGGCCACTTTGCCTCTGGGAACACTCAAAGCTTTAGAAATGGTTTTATCCCTTTGCCCTGATCACAACAATTTGATCATGGGGGTCACACACACTCAGAGACTTGGTTCAAATCCACTCTGCATTGCCTTAGCTGTATGCTTCAGGTTATTGTCATACTGAAAAGTGAACTGTTACCCCAGCCTAAGGTCACAGGTCTATAGAGAGTTCCTTGGACTTCATGGTTTGGTTTTTGTTCTTACATGCATTATGAATTGTGGGACCTTCTATATACAAGTGTGCGTTTACTAAATGATGGTCAGTCAATTCAGTTTGCCGTAGGTGGGCTCTAATCAAGTTCTAGACACATCTCAAGAAGAATTTTCCTTGAAAGAAATCCTGCGACCTCAGGCCGGGGTAACAGTTTCCCTTTTCACTATGACAATGACCTGAAGCATACAGCTTAGGCAATGCGCGAGTGACTTTAGGGGAAGTCTCTGAGGATCCTTGTGCGGCCAAGCCAAAGCCTCCTGGGTCCAGACTTAAATCCAGCAGGACATCTGTGGTGAGCTCGGAAAATGTCAGTTCACAGATGCTTCACATCCAATCTAATGGAGCTTAAAGGGATCTGCTAGAAAGATTGGGAGACATTGCTTAAATCCAGGTGTGCAAAGCCTATGGAGACTTACTCAAGAAGATGCAAAGCTGTTATTGCTGCCAAAGTGGCTTCTACAAAATACTGAATGAAGGGTCTGAATACTTTGTGAATATAGCAGTAGCAGTAGAGTGTTGTACCGTGTTAGTCATAGATTGATACGGGAGAAGGCTAACTAAACAGATTACAAATGCAAGCTTTCGAGGCAGCTAAGGCCCCTTCATCAGGCAAGGTTGTGAAGGTTCTGAACTTCCATGAATGATAGACTTCTGTTTTTAATTTTAATAAATCTTCAAACATTTCCCAAAGGCGGCACGGTGGCGTAGTGGGTAGCGCTGCTGCCTCGCAGTTGGGAGACCTGGGGACCTGGGTTCGCTTCCCGGGTCCTCCCTGCGTGGAGTTTGCATGTTCTCCCCGTGTCTGCGTGGGTTTCCTCCGGGCGCTCCGGTTTCCTCCCACAGTCCAAAGACATGCAGGTTAGGTGGATTGGCGATTCTAAATTGGCCCTAGTGTGTGCTTGGTGTGTTTGTGTGTGTCCTGCGGTGGGTTGGCACCCTGCCCGGGATTGGTTCCTGCCCTGTGCCCTGTGTTGGCTGGGATTGGCTCCAGCAGACCCCCGTGACCCTGTGTTCGGATTCAGCGGGTTGGAAAATGGTTGGATGGATGGACATTTCCCAAAATGCATTTTTCTTTGTCATTATGGGTTATTGAGTGTAGATGAATGGGAAAATCTTAAAAAAATCTTGTGACGAGACGAAACTTTTTCAAGAGAGATAATTTGGTGAAAGTGAAATCCACAGACACTACAGGCAAAATATCCGAATCGACAAAAATCTGTTCGAGTTCACATCATTCAATGCTCAAAACGTAGATTTACACGATTCAGGATCATACGCTATGAGAATCTGTGGTCCCGCAACAATTAAAGCTAATACAAGTTTAATTTCAAAGAAACCACAATTCGGTCAAGTTTATATTTATGATCACGAAGAAGCGATGCAACATAGAATCGAAATTCTACACTCAATAATGGATACAAATTCATACGTCCAAAAGTATCGCACTTTACACAAAATTTATCCGAAAAACACAGACAAAGAAGTTTTCTTGGATTTCTATATGAATCCGAAAGATCACACTCGCATATATAATAAACCAACATGTGCCGAATTGTCAGCGATAATAGTTTCGAAAGACGGAGATATCAAAGACAGAG
This sequence comes from Erpetoichthys calabaricus, assembly GCF_900747795.2. NCBI lineage: Eukaryota > Metazoa > Chordata > Cladistia > Polypteriformes > Polypteridae > Erpetoichthys > Erpetoichthys calabaricus. The sequence continues at coordinate 234,865,942 of NC_041398.2, forward strand.
TTGATATTCGTGTTTATCCAAAAGCACAGCACGGTTCGTCGCTGGCTGTAGATCCGGGAAATGACGAGCACGTATGGCCCACAGGGGAGTTGGCGAGCCAAGCGAGCAGGGGGGAAAGCCCCCTAGTCTATTTAAAAATTAAACCTACAGCGCAATAAAAGTTTGCAGAACGTGATCGCTTTAGAAATGATTGACTCCAGAATTCAACTGAGATCGCCGGAAATAAGCATCACTGGCAGTAACTTCTGCACCTCCATGCCATTCTCAATGGACCCTAATCCTTGGGTTTCTTATTATGCCGTGTCTTTTTTAACCTGTGTAATCCAGACCAGGGTCAGAGGAGCCTAACGCAGCTGACATAGGGTGCAAGGCAGGAACAAATCCTGGTGCCAGTCCATTGCAGGGCCCACACACCAAACACCCATAAGCGCCAATTTAGTGTCGCCAGTTCACCAAGCCTGATTGTATTTGGATAGTAGGAGGAAGCAGAAGCACCCGAGGGAAACTCACAAAGACATAATAATTCATTACATTTAGCGCTTTTCTCAGTACTCAAAGCGCTATCCACACAGGGAGGAACCGGGAAGCGAACCCACAATCTTCCACAGTCTCCTTACTGCAAAGCAGCAGCACTACCACTGCACCACCTGTGAGGGGAGAACAGGTAAAATGCACGCAGGGAGGACCCAGGAGGCAAACCCTGATGTCTGTACTGCGAGGCAACAGTGCTCCCACTATGCCACTGTGCCACCCTTTTTATCAACTTTACAAACACGTATTGTAACGGGACGCCTCCGTAATGGAAGGACCGGGGGAAGGAGCTTGCTTGGGACAATACCTCCCCCGGCGCAACAGAGGGCAGCCCCCTTGGCTTGCTACAGTGCAACAGGGTAGGGAAACTCAACCCTGCTGGGGACGCGGGCACCACCAGGGGGCATATGGAAAACGGCTAAGCCGTCCTCTACAGGGCTGCCATCACACCCGGAAGTGCAGCCGGAAGGAGATCATGGAACAGCTGGAGTGCTCTAAAAAAGGGGACAGCTGGCACAACTCGGAAAGGTGGAAGACGAAGACTGAGGGAGGAGTGGAGACAGAAGAGAAAGGAACCGTGTGCTGTGTGGTGGTTTATTGACCAAACTGGAAACTGCGAAATAAAGTCTGTGTAGTGCTGGAACTTGTGCCTCTGTGTCTAGTGAGTCGGGTGGCTTCACTCTTTATTGTGAACGCGTATTTTTAATGATATTCAAGCTATATGTAATTTACATGTCTATTCATAACTTAATCACTTCAGCAGTCTTAAATTCCTGAGTTGTGCCTAGAAGCACGCTGTACAGGACAACTCTGTGTTTCACTGGTGGCATGGGACAGATGCATTTCAGTTGGGGTCTCTCATTGTGAAGACATCCATTTCAAAGACTTTCAAAGGATATTAACTCTTTCAGGGCTGATGTTGACTTTTGTCGAAATTTAGTGGGTACAGGATGGTAATCGGCTGTAAACTGCAACAAAACTCACCCTTATGTTTTAGTTCTACTCTTCTTTGCTTGAAGGAAAGTTATGTATCTTTGTTGATTTGACATTGTGCATGAGTAGTGAAGAGCAATCAACCTCTAAAACAGCAGCAACATCTGGCAAGACTAAAGCAAATGTGCAAAGCAAAATACTCCATGAACATTTTACGTATTATATCCCATATCGCTTTTTCAGACTGTGAGTTTGATCCAAGTGATCTGGAGATGGAAAACGAAAGTGAGGTACCAGTATCAGTCTATCGGTCCCCAGCTAATTGTGGTGCTGAACACGTTCGTGTAGCGGATATACCTACAGCAGCATTCGCCTAGGACGACCACCACTTATGATGACAAGAGGTACAAACCACATTGTGTCACATTGCGACTGTCACTGTCACCCACCTGCTGTGTGAAGACAGAGAGGTAGCCAGCCTGCCGTGCATTCCTGCTGGCCATCGAGCAGCCACTGCTGCCAGAGATGCTGAACAGGCACTAATAGCTGTGGCCACAGCATGTAGCAACAGACGTTTTATGTTGATTTATGTGTGAAACCAGTGCATTGGGTGCTTTTCAGAAAACTGAGTTTTTTGGAAAAAATATTCAGCCCTCAAAGAGTTAATGCTAATCTGCCTTGTTGCACGTAGAGGCACATCTGAACCCAACAAATGATTTGTCTTTAAGCCTTATCTATAATATTTATTCTGGAAATGTATAGTACTCGTTTCATAGCAGGTGACTTGTAGATGTTAAACCTTTAATACTGGATATCTGATGCTACACAAGGATTCACTTTGTTGCTTTATTCAGAGTAACTGCCATCTTGTTGGTTGAAGATTTGCCTAGGCTCCTATTTGATCACTGGTGAATTTTTTACTGAGGTCATTCATGTAGATAACCAAGTTTTTAATTAACCACTTTTAGGTGACTTACACACCAGTGAATGAATGACTTAAAGGCTAGGAGGCAGGAGTTTGTCTTGTTTAATAGTTTCCCAGCTGAATAAGAATTAAGAGAGGAGACTGTGCTAAAAACAGGAGAAAAATACGAATAAGAGCAGCTTGTGCTTCGGCGGGTAATGGACAGGAATCTGAATTATAAGTAATGGCAGGAGACAATTAACCATATGGCAGGACTGCTAAGTTAAGTCATGCTATTATTTAATCATGCCATTCACATTATGAACATGGAGAGCAATTAGAGTCTTGCATGTGAAGAATGTAAAAAAGATGAATACATTTAAAATCACTATAAGGCAAAAAGGAATTGCCTAATACAGGGGTGTCGGACTCCATGGCCTGGTGGGCTGCAGTGACTGCAGGTTTTCATTCTAACCCTTTTCCTACTCAGTGACCAGTTTTCACTGCTAATTAACTCCTTTTCCCTTCATTTTAATAGCTCTGTTTTTAAGGATTCAGTCATCTGAATTTCTTTCTTTCTTTATTAAATGGCAGCCAAACAGAAATGAGATGTGAAATGAGCCAACAGATGACCAGCTAAACTGGGATTTTAAACTCCAACCAATTTCACTCCAACCAATCTCTTAATGAGGAGACGATTCTTGCTGGTAATTAAACCCGTTATTTAATCCCATGGCTTGTTGCTGCTCTCATTCTGCCACAGCAGACATTTCCAAAACTTTTTCGAAGAACATCGTCAAGATGTTTTGGTGACCTGAGGGATCAACCTTACTGAAACCAACACCTTTCTTTATTTCTACATATTGTGTGTGATGGGCACATTGTTACTGTTTGGCTGCTAATTAAGGAAAAAGAGACAACTAAGGGGCCTGAGTCAAGTGAATTAAAGTCAAGGCAAAAGAAGTTAATTAGCAGCAAAAACTGGTCACTAATGAAGAAGATGGTTAGAATGAAAACCTGCAGCCACTGTGGCCCTCCAGGACTGGATTTCGACACCCCTGGCCGAATAAGATCAATTTAGAAATTTCTTTAAGGTGTGGCATGTGTGTGCACCAAGGGGTAAGCTGAAGGGCTCTAGTGACAGCAATTCCACTCTAGTGGTGGGAGCTGGGCCATAATGGCATTTTTCGTCCCCCATCTGCAGACGGGATGATTGAAGGCTTCTGACATTACTTCCGGTATTTGTCTACCTGGACCCGCGTCTTAATGCCGTAAGGATTGAAAACAGTTTGATCCTGAACTGGCGTCTGAAAAGACATTTCCACAGTTATTGTGCATTTTTTCTTTTGCTTTGCAGTCTAGTTATACAGGTTTACCAGGCTGGTACCCCAACACTTTATCGTTGTCATCTCTTTTCTCTTACAATGGCGTAGTCGGCAGGAAGAGGCGAGTCCATGTCAACAGACACAGGAAGTGGTGACTTTACGCTGTAGGAAGATAAGTAAATAAATCAAGGTAAATAGGTAAATAAAATTCAATGTAGCTTTTACATAAGTAACATGTAAATATTTTCATATAAAGACCATCAGAAAACATAATCAAAAACAGGACTTCGCACCATACCTTGGCAAGCTCTGTAAGCCCTGCTGTTTCTTTGAAGGACATGTGTGTGGCACATTCACTGGCAGGATGACATCCGACCTCTTGCTGCATCCAAATGGTGCCATCTTTCGCCTTTACGCCTGGTGCAGCTGCATTGTTCTTATGTGTGAGTGGACGTTTCTTGCAGGGAGGGCTTAAATTCTCTTTCTCTGATGTAGAACCCTCATCCTCATCTGAGTTCACCTCTGTTATAGCATGTCTTTATTTGAAAACAGCAGTGTCAGATCGGGGGGAGCATGAATGCGACTGAGAGAATAAAACTGAATAAAAAAAACTAACTTTTACAAGTACCCTAAATTTACACCGGCTGTTACAGACTCAACTCAAATGTATGCTTTTATTGTATAGTAGTAACAATAAGAGCAGCTCACTACTCAAACCGAGCATGCTCAGAATGAAACTGGCGACCTTTTTATTACCAGTCAGCAGTTCTTAATGCTGCGCCAACAAAGCTATCGTGTCAGCGTTGTACCCTAAACCGAGTTCTTTTTCTATGATTATATTCTTGAATAAAAGTACACTTGTTTTGCAATACTTGTATCTTTTGTGAAACTGTTTATTTGATATTTGGACTTCAGTCTTCACACATTATAAACTTCATGAGTACATTTTGTCAATAATTACTAAAATAGGAAAAATGTTTCTTTTTTAGTTACGTGTTCAATGATTCCTGCCTTGCACTTCATCCTACAATTTACCCAGATCGTTGTAGACATGGAACACACATGAAATGTATGTATTCCAAATAACGATATATTTTTTAGCCTATACAACTCCAGGCACCACACGCAGATAAGGAGCTGTGAGCTGGGAGAGCTTTTTGCCCAAGATGAGCTCCGATGGTGGTTAGCAGGCTGCTTGCTGCTTGTGCTGATCGACACATTTACAAAGCAAAAGACGCTGGTGGAGAGGTGCAAAGGGATTTAAGGTGGGCTGGGATTATGAGTTTTTTCATAGGTTTCAGGAATTCTAGTGTTAAGTTACATTAAATGTGTGCCTATATATTAGTGCATAGTCTATGGGAGGTTCTTATAAGCCCCACAAGCTGAATTAAATTGGTATATACTAACGATTTCTTGACTCTCTGACTATAGAGAAGCCTCAGTTAGTGGCCTGCCTTGCCGAGAGTAGCGTGCCCAATAGTATGTAACGTAACAAGCTCTATTGAACATGCAGTGAACGTACCGAAGGCAAAATAAAACATCTTTAAGTATAGAAACAACTGAAGTTTGACAAGAAAAGGTTAAGTTCAGAGAAGAGACATTATTTCCAATTTTTTTGCCTTTTATTCTACGTGTGTCTGGCAAAGGCGCTATATAGGCGTCGACCCGACACAGACTGACATGGCATGTAAAAATGAAACAAAGGATTCATTTTTCTTCAGCCATGGGGCATGTCTTCCCCATGTACCACAGGCCCTACACAGTACCCAAAACACACACAAAAGAAAAAACACCCAAAAACACATTCTTCTTCCTTCACTCCTCCCAGGCAGCTTTGTCCTCCTCCTCCCGACTCTGGCGCCCTGAGTAGTGGCTGCAGGCTCCTCTTATAGAACCCCCAGAAGTGCTCCAGGTGTTTGTTGACCTACTTGAGGATGCACTTCCGGGTGTGGCTGCATCACAGCCCACACGGACTCAGGAAGCCGTGCAGCTCCCACAGGCGGTGACCACGGAGCCCAACAGGACTGACCTCCGGTGTTCCAGGATTGTGGCCCTGATGCAACCCAGGGGGACTGCCCTCAAGCATTCCGGGGAACGTAGTGTGCAGCCCATGGCTGTTCCCCCGGATTCAATGCCAAAGGGATGTCCCGGCTGGGCATGAGTCCCGTCCGTCCTTCACAGTGTGTAACAACCTTTTTTCTTTATTCTTGTGTGGACTGTTTGCTTTGAATTTTCACTAAATCTTTTGAAACAAACTTCTGAACTGAGAGATTTCTTTCAGCACACGTTTGACCCGGCCTTGATCCTGCCTTACTCACCCACAGCTACAAGAGCACTTGAGCTCTCCCCAATGCACACACACACATGACAGGTGCTGCGCTCTTTTGTTCTGCAAAATTTCATTGGTTTTAAATTATCAGAATAATATATTGATTAGAACCAGACATGGTTATGCATTGAAAGTTCCATCAAGGGGTGATTTTCAAATCCCCCTTTCCAGCAACGACTAAAAATAGGAGAGAGTACAGTCCATTAACCCTTTAACCGCCAACTCCCTAAATATTCCCCACGCCAGGCGAAATCTGAACAATTTTCGTTTTTTTACTTTTTTACATTTTTTTTACATTTTTTACATTTATTCAAGCAGTATTGACCACTAAATGTTGTGCAAGTTCTAGAAATGGGCAAACACATAATAAAGCACAAAATGTACCTTTTCTCAGGCTTCTGGATTTATTGTCAACTACAAAAACGGAACAGTCAAAAGTAATTCAAAAGTCAAAAGTAGTTCAGTCAATCATAGTTTCATTCCCAGTATTTGAGTTTGCTGTGCCACAGGCCAAAGCAGGGAACTGCACAAAGTCCTGGATTGCTGGGACACTTTGAGCAGAAGGTCTTGACGTCTCTACGCTGACCCTTCTTTGAACAGACATGACAGCGTTTTTCTGAAAGTCCAAAGTCCTTACATTCATCTGGCAACACTGCTGAAATACTACTCATAGGATCCTCTTTGCCAGTGTATACACGAAATCTATAAATGTAACCTGAATTCTCAGCTAAGCAAAACATCTTGATACCAAACCGTGCCCTTTTCAATGGTAGATACTGTCGAAACTGTAAGCGGCCCTTCCACGACAATAAACTTTCATCAACTGCAACTGACGGTCCTGGCATGTAGGGCAACTGAAATGCTTCAAATAAATGATCAATCAAAGGACGTAGCTTGAACAAGCGGTCGCGGTTTGGATCTTTCTTATCTGGCTCATTTCTGTTGTCATTCAAATGAAAGAATTTCAGCAGCAAAGAGAATCGGTTACGTGTCATGACAGCTGCAAAAACAGGTGTTGCATACATAGGATCTGTAGACCAGTACATCTCAATATCTGGTTTTCTGATTATTCCCATCAACATCAAAATCCCAATGAATTTTTTCATTTCGTTTTCATCAGTGTCAAACCAAGCACGAACACGGGAATGTGGAGGTAAATTGGGATTTTTCTCAATAAACTGTGCTGCATACAGATTTGTCTGATGAACAAAATGTCTGATCAAATCAGGTGACACAAACAGCTCATAAAACTGCTCAGCAGTGTAATTGTTTACATCAACAATAAAGCCACACGTTCCCTCAAATGAATGCAGAAAAGGTAGTTCACCTCGGGCAGCAGCCCAGTTGAGATGCTGGGGATACACCCACTCATCGCCATCATCCGATGCGTCTTCATTCACAGTATCATGCAGCGCACGTTGCTGCTCATCACTGTCGCTAAAATCTTCTTCAGAACTGCTAAAATCATGATCAGAACTGTCCAAAATCGCCTGCAAAGCCTCACTTGAAGTCAGTTTACGTTTCGCCATATTCACAGCTGTTACATGCGAATCACGTCACATGACTGGCCAAAACAACCACAGACTTGTCGAAATACAACGTAGTAATAATACCCACGCCAAACCGTCAGTTATACTACTTGCCAGGCATTCATATAACCACAGGCAAATGTGCCGGATAATTCCGGCAGTATGGCGCTAGCAATAAAACAACGGTGCCGGATATATCCGGCAGAGGGCGGTTAAGGGGTTAAAAAGTAACATAACTTTACCAAACCTGTTTAAGCCAGTTGAGGGCTGCAAAAAGGTTGCAAATTGTAGTCTAGAAAGGTGTAAGGAGTGGACACAGCCACAATACAATATGTGACAAAGAGTGATAAGCAAACCCTGCTGAATTCATTCACTTCACCTTGAGTTTGGCGAAAACATGAAAATGTTCAGGATTCTCAGGGAACTCAATGAAATGCATTGCAGTCAATGAGGAAGGAGAAGCTGAATTGTTTTTTAGTGCCATCACAAGAATAACACAAAGACATCAAAAAGGTTTGGGGGCAGCCACCCATATATTGTACCCAGGCTGCATGGAAAAGGGTTGTTTTTTGATGAGTTGTATTCAGGTTTGAGTCCAGAACAGAACTGATTAGAGAGTGAGAATATGGTGGCTTTAAAGGCTGGGACAGGAAGTGACATCATCAGGACCGGCACAGGAAGTGATGTTTTTCAGGACCAGAAGTAACACCATCAATAGCGCCAGTCCCGGAAGTGACGTCATCAATGGTGCTGGAAGTGATGTCTTCAGAATCAGAAGTGACGTGATCAATGGCACCGGAACCTAACGGGATTTCCCATGGATGGTCTGCAGAGGATTGAGAGAGAAAGTCAGTGCAGCTCGCCTCCCCCTGGTCTGGCATGGTACTACTATTATTCAGGCTCTTTAGCTATCTCTCAATCACATGTGCGTGACAGTGCATTATAATGTGACAATGCACATTTAATTGTTCCTGAAGGCTAGGGAAGTATCTGAAAACTATGCTGGACTGATTGCTGAGGCCAAAAATGTGGCCCAAGGTGTGAGGCAACAGTGCTAATCCCTAGACCACCATACCTCCCTGAGGTAAAATTATACTTTGAGTCCACAATACTCCGAGTCCTTTATCTCTCTGTGTGTTTCCTGAGCTCCTATTACTACAACTAACTAGCATATACTGAGTTAGAACATTAGAACAATCTGGATGAGAAAAGGCCATTCAGCCCAACAAAGTTCAATAGTCCTCTCCACTTAATTCTTTCAAAATAACATCAAGTCGAGTTTTGAAGGTCCCTGAAGTCCTAATGTCTATCAAACTACTTGGTAGCTAATTCCAGGTGCCTATGCTTCTCTGTGCGAAGAAAAACTTTTCAATGTTTGTATGAAATTCACCCTTAACAAAAACTGTATCCCCATGTTCTTGATGAACTCATTTTAAAGTCACAGTCTCGATCCACCGGACTGATTCCTTTCAGAATTGTGAACACTTCAGTCAAGTCTGCTCTTAATCTCCTTTTGCTTAAACTGAAAAGGCTCAGCTTTTAATTGAAGTAGATGATTATCTTTAAACACTTATGTATGAAACCTACAAACTAATCCATGTCTATGTATGCAAATAATCAGTATCACCATCCAATCAGTGCACAACACTAGTGAGTCTTTTCCTAATAAGAGGATATGGAAAACATTTAGTCCTGCCGGTGTCAAGCTTACGTTCTCTTCATGTCCATGTGGGGTTCTTCTGGGTGCTTCGGTTTTCTCCCACAGTCCAAAGACATGCAAGTTAGGTGGATTGGCGTTGCTAACCTGGCCCGTGTGTGTGTGTGTGTGTTCGCCCAATGATAGACTGGCACCTTGTCCTGCCTTGCATCTCATGCCTACTTAGGATGAGGTGAAATAGAAGATGGATGGATGGATTGGTTTATAAATCATCTGACAAAGCAACGTTATATTTAGGAGTAGATTAAGTGAAGAATGAGAGCAGGCATGCAAATGTTCTTGACGGGCTTCGTAACTTTCCTACAAGCCCCAAATGGGAAACACTAACTCTTCCTATCGCAGGCAGTTTGTATCAAATTAATTAAAAAAATCTTTTTGTTGTTCCTTGCTATCTAATTGAAGACATGGCCCTCTGTCACACATGGTAATGCATGGGTGGGTTATGTCATAAGTTCAGTCAACCAAAAATTCAAGGAATAAAAGTCAATTTTGAAAGGCAAATGACTGTGGTTAATCTCGACCGAAGGAGGATTTTTCTTTTTTTTTATTATTTTAATTTAAATTTCCAAAAATGTAATTAAAATGAAGGCAGAGACCATTTTGATTTATAAAGCCATCAGTAGCAAGCCAAGTAGCAGTTAGGAAAGTCATTTGTCTTGGCTGCCAAAAAGAGTTCTGTGGCAGCTGGCATCAAATTATTTAGTCTTGGATCTAAAGGTGGGCTGAATGAAATTGTCAGCTGGACATGAAAGCTTATTAAAGCAAAAATAAATAAGTAATAAAAAAAACTGTTATCTTTGTGGGCTTGGCGTGGTGTCACAGTGCTGAGTACTGATGTCTCACAGGTCCTAGACTGCTTTTGTGTTCAGATAAAGACAACCATTTAGTCTGCTAAGTGCCAGTTGAAGAATACTTTGACTAGGGAAATGTATTGGAGACCATGCCATTACAGGCTAGTTGAACATAATACTACTACTCTGATTATGAAAAAAACATTAAACAATACACTACTGGTCAAAAGTAGATCTCTTCTTATCAGAGTTTCTTCCAGTTTCCAATTGACTTTGGACTGTGTAGGACACTACTGTACTCACTGACACTTTGGTTTGCATCCATCCATCCATTATCCAGCCTGCTATATCCTAACACAGGGTCATGGGGGTCTGCTGGAGCCCATCCCAGCCAACACAGGGTGCAAGGCAGGAAACAAACCCCGGGCAGGGCGCCAGCCCACCATAGGACACACACACAAACTAAGCACAATTTAGGATCACCAATGCACCTAACCTGCATGTCTTTGGACAGTGGGAGGAAACCGGAGCACCCTGAGGAAACCCATGCAGACACGGGGAGAACATGCAAACTCCACGCAGCGAGGACCTGGAAAGCGAACCCAGGTCTCCTTACTGAGCAGCAGCAGCGCTACCACTGCACCACTAAATGAAATGTTTATACTTCTAAGGGTAATAGCGCTCTGTCTCATTTAATTTAATTGTTAATTGATGTTTTCTGGCCATTAGAGCAGGGCTCTCCAACACATCGCTCGCAACCCCTTTCCAAGTAGCTCGCAAAAGAGTTAATGAATCCTACATAAATTTGAAAACTTGATTAGTCAAATTAGGGGTGGGCGATCTTTCCAAAAAATCGTATCACGATCCTTTTAACACAAAATCACGATCCACAATCTGAATTGTAATCTATCTTTTCAATGTGGCATACACGGACTCAAACTCATCAAGACCTATGTAAGACTTTATTTTAAATATCAAACGAAGTTGAATTCAATTTTTCTCTCGTTCATTAGCTAAGCGGAGTTAATGTTAAAATTATACAAAGTTATTGTCTGTCTGTATACCTGCATTGTTATCACTCTTTAATTTAATATTATTCTTTATCAGTATGCTGCTGCTGGAGTATGTGAATTTCCCCTTGGGATTAATAAAGTATCTATCTATCTATCTATCTATCTATCTATCTATCTATCTATCTATCTATCTATCTATCTATCTATCTATCTATCTATCTATCTATCTATCTATCTATCTATCTATCTATCTATCTATCTATCTATCTATCTATCTATCTATCTTCTTTGTTTGGGTCTCCATACCTTGGTGAGTCTGACATGAATGTCATGAAATCAAACGAACATTTGAATGACCTCCATAAGAGTGACCCTGAGTGGCTGCACTCCACCAGACACCTGCCTCTCTTGTTGACTCCATGCAGTGCCAGTCATCTCACTAACTCAAAAACACATCACACATGCAACTGGACCTGTGAATAAAGTGAAACAGTGACATGTGACAAAATGATAAATGAATAAGTCATATCTGTGTATTTGGAATTGCATTGTTTTGTTTTGACAGCACTCATGTTTTAATTCAATAGTGTGAGACATATTGGAAAATGCATACAGACATACAAAATGCACTTGCAGGTGAACTAAATATTTTTTGTGATGTTTTAATGCAAAATGTGAGTTGTGGACACCAACATTTTGTAAATGTTGAGGCAAAACAAGCTTATTCAGTGTGTTTGGGTTGAAATAAGATATGAGAATAAACGTTAGAAAACACGAGTAGCTCTCGGCCTTTTCATTTTGTAAAAGTAGCTCTCAGGTGAAAAAAGGTTGGAGACTCCAGCACTAGAGTATTGTCCAAGTCGTACTTCTGAGGGTGTAGTAACACAGTCAGTTCCAACAATTCACATGGAGGGTTTTTAAGTAATCAACAGAAGGTGGGACACCTGCGCAAACTGTTTGCTTCAACTTGCAAGGCTTCATTTACTTTAATTGCTGCAGAACATCTGTAGATTGTAACCTATTAGTTGTTCCCTGGAGAAGGTCCATTTGCAATACAGTGAAATTCCCTTTTTTCCCAGTTTTGCTAACCTAAACTCTAAATTTAAACCTTTGGCAGTTTGTAGCACTGCCACATAAATAGAAGTAATGTGTTTTTCTGCTGTCAATCGGGTTTGCTTGTGTGGATAGTACTTACAGACTGTGATTGACAGTGGTGCCCCCAAAGGTGGGACATCCGGTTTTCCTTTTTTTTTTCTGGGAGCAATTTGCATAAAGTGCGTCATTTTAAAAGGAGAGGGAGACAGCCAAGAAGAAGAAGGAAAAAATTAGACTGAACAGATCAACATCTACCCGGGCCTTGAGTAGAGGTCCTGTAGCTCCTAAACACCTGACTGTTAGGTGGAAGTCGGTGATTCACAGTTGAGTTGTGAATTTGGTGTTCTGTAATTTCCCGCAGACTCAGGTGAGCTCACGAAGACCTTATTTTTCTTTATCATGGTGCAAACTGACTGTGGAACATTTTACAGTTAATACTTTCATTGTTTGGGGTCAGCATCCAATTATACTCTTCGTTTCACCTTCTGCCAACGGGGGCTGGAACTTTGGACTTACATGTGAACTTCAGAAGGGGAACTGGGGGAGTGATATTCCTACTGTATATATATATATTTTTTTGCATCGGCATGTATAAGGGTGATTTTTGGGTTGGATGGGGTGGATGAAAGGGATTGTTATTCTTCTTTTCTCTTCCTGTCTTTTCTTATTATAATACATTTCTCAGCGTTTATGGATATTGTCCTCTAGCTATTTTTCTTCTCTCGTACTGTAAATGGTCAGTGTGTACGGTGTAAGGTGTGTACGGTGGTGTGCAGCAGGGTGTGATATTGGCCTATCCTTTTTATCATCTGCCTTAAAGTAGGACAGGTTAGCAGTAATGATTGACCGGTTTCGGTGTGCCGGGGAGATTTGTTACAAGTTTACTACTTACCTTTTCCCGATTTTAAGTCATTCATCGTATTTCAACTGATTAAATTTGAAGAATAACTGAAAAAACCCATGACTGGTAGTAAACAGTCACCTGTACACCTGCATAGCCACGCAGTTATCTAATCTGCCAAACATGTGAAAGCAGCACAACGCATACAACCATGCAGGTACAGGTCAGGAGATTCAGTTAATATTCACATTAAACTCCAGAATGGGGAAAAATGTGATCTCAGTGATTTCAACCTTGGCACACTTGTTGGCACCAGATGGTTGGTTTGAGTTGGTATTGGCTGATTGCCTGGGATTTTCACACACAACAGTCTCCAGAGTTTACTCAGAATGGTGCAGAAAACATCAAGAGAGTGGCAGTTCTGTGGACAGAAATGCCTTGTTGATGAGAGAGGGTCAAAGGAGACTGGTTGGAGCTGACAGAAAGGCTATGCTGATGCAGACATCCATTCTGTACAACTATGCGGAGAAGAAAAGCATCTCAGACAACAGCAAGAAGACCACATTGGGTTCCATTCCAGTCAGCCAAGAACAGAAAGCTGAAGCTGCAGTTGGCACATAATCACCAAACCTGGACAGCTGAAGACTAGAAAATCATATCCTTGTCTGATGAATCTGTTTCTGCTATGGCACACAAATGGTAGGGTCAAAATTTGTCAGCAACTTATGAATCCGTACACACAGGGTGCCTTGTGTGGACAGTCCAGGCTGCTGGTGCTGGTGGTGGTGGTGTAATGATGTGGGGAATGTTTTCGTAGCAGATTTTAGACAATCCATCATCGTTTGAATACCATGGCTTATTTGAGTATTGTCGCTGACCATGTGCAACTCTTCATGGCCGCAATTTACCCATTTTCTAATGTCTACTTTAGAACAACTTATTGTCCAGGCTTTGGTCTTGCCATGACAGGATTACAGCAACTCTCAGCTGGCAGGAATACTGGCATGTGTTACCAAGCTGGAGCACATTATTCAAATTGCAACCGGATGTCTGGTGTTCAACCGACTGAGACGTGAACATCTAACTCGTCTTTTCAGATCAATACGTTGGCTCCCAGTAGCAGCACGAATTAAGTTCAAATCCTTGATGCTTGCCTACAGAATGGTCAATGGTGGTCAATGTGGAGACACATTAGAACACTCTAGACGAGAACAGGCCATTCAGCCCAACAAAGCTCGCCAGTCCTCTCCACTTATTTCTTCCAAAAATACATCAAGTTGAGTTTTGAAAGTCCCTAAAGTCTTACTGTCTACCACACTACTTGGTAGCTTATTCCAAGTGTCTATCGTTCTTTGTGTAAAGAAAAACTTCTTAATGTTTGTGCAAAATTTCCCCTTAACAAGTTTCCAACTGTGTCCCCGTGTTCTTGATGAACTCATTTTAAAATAACAGTCTCGATCCACTGAACTAATTCCCTTCATAATTTTAAACACTTCATTCATGTCACCTCTTAGTCTTCTTTTGCTCAGACTGTAAAGACTCAGCTCTTTTAATCTTTCCTCATAATTCATCCCCTGTAGCCCTGGAATCAGCGGAGTCGCTCTTCTCTGGACCTTTTCTAGTGCTGCTATGTCCGTCTTGTAGCCTGAAGACCAAAATGGCACACATGACTCCAGATGAGGCCTCACCAGTGTGTTATAAAGGATGAGCAGAACCTCCTGTGACTTGTACTCCACACATTAAGGCGCTATATAACCTGACATTCTGTGAGCCTTCTTAATGGCTTCTGAACACTGACTGAAGTTGATAGCTTAGAGTCCACTATGACTCCTAAATCCTTTTCATAAGGTGTACTCTCAATTTTCTGACTGCCCATTGTGTATTCAAACCTAACATTTTTACTTCCTATGTGTAATTCTTTACATTTACTGACATTAAATTTCATCTGTCACAAATCTGTCCAAGCCTGTATGCTATCCAAGTCCTTCTGTAATGATATAAAGGATTCCAAATTATCTGCTAATCCACCTATCTTGGTATCATCTGCAGACTTAACCAGCTTCTTACTTATACTCCTATCTAAATCATTTATAGATATTAAAAATATCAGCAGCCCCAGCACTGACCCCTGCTGGCCACACTCTTAACATCGGCCAATTCTGATGAGGTTCCTTGCACCATCACCCTCTGCTTCCTGTGTCTGAGCCAATTCTGCACCCATCTAAAAACATCACCCTGAACTCCCACTTCTTTTAGTTTGATGCCCACCCTCTCATGTGGCACCTTATCAAATGCTTTCTGAAAGTCAAAATAAATAATCTCATCTGCTCCACTTTGATCGTATCCTTTTGTTGCCTCCTTATAGAATTCCACATGTGAAGTCCTATGCTCCTTCTCACCCACCGAGGCCTGCTGATGAATGGAATCTGGTGATGCCACCAAATCACATTCCAGTCTCCTTTAAAGTGTAGCTCCTAGCAGGTGGAACAAGCTGCCCACCTCCATTCGAGATTTGGAACCCCTCATTACGTTTAAGAAGCATTATAAGACTCTCTTGCTCGGTTCATTTCTGTCTAACTGATAATAGTTTTGTTAGGATTTCTGTAACCAAGGAAGTGTAACAGGCTTGCAATTTGCTCCACGCTCCTCACTTGTGATGATTATTTTTGCAAACCTTGATGAGGCCTCACCAGTGTGTTATAAAGGTGTTATAAATGTGTTATATACACTTGTTCCCAAACGGTCCCCCCCTGTTTAGCGATTATGTTGATCCCTTTTGTAATTCGCTTTGGATAAAAGTAGCTGCTGAGCCAATAAATGTAAATATAAATATTGGTAGGTGTTTCCATTATGTTGTCCACCCTCTGTATGTTTTATTAAATTTATGATGTTGTCTTTATTCTTTATTTACAGAACAATAATCTAAAACATGAATCCAAGTAAGTGCAGGCAAGACAAACATTTATACTCCTCCATGGAAAGGAAAGGCATGGCCTGAAATTAAGAACGCAGACTTTACATTCAATGAAATATATGTGTATAAAAATGGGCCCTTGAAATTCAATTTCAGTGTTGCAATATGAACTTTATTTGTTTATTTTCAAGTTGTACATTGATAGAATAATGTAATACTTTTATTACAAATTCACATAAGATACAACTTGTGTTCATTCTAAGATATCTTTCATGGGGAGACAATGCCATCAACCATTAAAGAAAGAACAAGATGGTCCACCATTGCTTTAAAGATTTACTGTTTTTGAGAATATTACATAAAATGTATTAGACATTTCTTCATATATATTTATATATCTCTTATATATATATTTTTTCATTTGTTAAACGTGCATGTTATCAGAAACTGCATTTATTTTTAAATAGAACAAAAGAAAATCTTCTCTTTACATTACAAGTTGTATGCAATTTTCTACCCAATGTTCCCAAGCATGGGATCTGCTGTACATCTTTTTCTTTTTTTACAACAAATTCTGGCTTGAGCTTCGACATTGCAAAGTCATGCTGTCAACTCAAATACTGATGCTTCATGTTTTCCTTTGTACCCAACTGTACAGCACCTATAATATACATAACATGATGCTTTACAGATGCAGAACAAGTCACACCGGCCTTAGGGCAGAACATCATGAAAGCCAATATATCGTACATGAATGAAATGAAAAGAAAATTATCACAAGTATACTGACCAGTATATTACATTAAAGAAGAGAAAGGAAAAGGGAAACAAAGCCCTTGCATAAAGGTCAATTCGTTTAGCCTCAGAGGGTATGACAGGTTTCGGTGGAGGAGGCTTTTTATTGTTTTTTGCTTGAGACTTCCCCAGGCCATTGTTAACTTCTATTGGCTTCCCATAACAGTCATAATTTGAGAGTTCAAAATCTCTTGGCAAGGATCCAACTATACTAAAATCATTTGACCTCAGGTCAGACTTGGAAGTGCAAACCTTTTTGCATCTTGTCTCTGCGACCTGAAAGAAAGGAGAAAAACAAATAAAAATGACAGATATTTCACAAATGATTTCAGTCACTAAAACAAAAGAAAGAAAGAAAGAAAGAAAGAAAGAAAGAAAGAAAGAAAGAAAGAAAGAAAGAAAGAAAGAAAGAAAGAAAGAAAGAAAGAAAGAAAGAAAGAAAGAAAGAAAGACCTGGTGGCTTTGGGGACCATGGGAACAGAGCTTAGAAGCTCAGTGCTATAGGGGCCCGTGGTCACCGTAAGGGGGCACCCCAATGCCAGTGGAGCCCTGGCCCTCAGCACTTCTGCCATACCCGGAAGTAATGGGGGGAAGAAGACCAGGGACACCCGGAGTGCTTCCAGGTGCGCAGCCGGTACTTCCACCACACTTGGGAGTGCCGGCGGAAGCTAATCGGGAGGCACCTGGAGCACGTCCGGGTGAGCTTAAAAGGGGCCGCCTCCCTCCATTCATAGATAGATAGATAGATAGATAGATAGATAGATAGATAGATAGATAGATAGATAGATAGATAGATAGATAGATAGATAGATAGATAGATAGATAGATAGATAGATAGATAGATAGCAAACAATATCAAAACATTCATAAAAATATTGTATGTTACTTGTGTCACATAATCTACAAGTAAAGTCTCCCAATTGTAGTTTCATATCATCACAAACATGTGAATTTTTACTGAAGTCTTGTTAAATAAACTTCAGAAAATATTCTCATTGACGTAAATAGCATGTGCTAAAATATATGGGAGGTGGGTCTACAATTCAAATGCTCAGTCATGTATGAGTGTGTTCCACTTTCATTTGTCAGAGCACTTTCTGTATGTGGCTTCTTCAACAAACTGAATAACTTGACCTGTGGATTATACGACATGAGTAACGTGAGATCTTTTCACAGAAACGTTTGATGTTGTCTGCGGTTGTCAAGCATGGGTCTCCATAGCCACCTATTCTGTCAGAAAATTTGTTAGCTCTGTTTTTCATGAAAACATAAGAATACATTTTTATCTTGGCAACCACTACAAATTACATGGGGTTATGGTGATACATCTACTGATGCTAAGCTAAGGCACATCATAAGTTATATTACCTGGGGTCATTGAATGTTCCGTGTTTTAGAACATCAGACACTCTTAGCAGCACTAGAAATATAGAATGACTTGATTGGTCATTGAAGTCTGTTTATCAATAATCTGATTTATCAATCATTTGATGAACAGATAGATAGATAGATAGATAGATAGATAGATAGATAGATAGATAGATAGATAGATAGATAGATAGATAGATAGATAGATAGATAGATAGATAGATAGATAGATAGATAGATAGATAGATAGGCTGCAGTTGGAGGGCACAAGAGGAGGAAATCTGGCTTTTTACTGAAGTTCAATAAAATAAATAAATACATATTATAGGTCGAGTATCCCAAATTGGATATGCCTGGGATGAGAAGTGTTTCAGATTTTGGGTATTTTTTGGATTTTGGAATATTTACATATACATAACGTGAAATCTTGAGGATACCCTTGATCAAACAGGGAAATGTAGCCAAAGCAGCTAAATGACAACAAATGCATATAATCATTCTGTGTGTTGTGACAAACATATTAAACATTCTTTTTTCTGTCTAATGGTTATGAAGCTCCTTAGCTGTAGTCACTCTAGTCCTTCTGGGCAGTCGTCTTTTTATAGCCCAGGGACAGGAAGAGATGTGGTCAGTTGCCCTCACTTGACAGTTTCTCTGTACTGTGGAGGAAGAAAAAGACAAGACTGTTTGTGGCAGTGCCCCCTCTTGGCCCAGGGTGGCATCACATACTGGAGAAGAACTTGGATCCTATGACACGCATGTAAGACAATTCATAGATAGATAGAAAGGGTTTCAGTAAGAGATTATTACACATCAGGTCCCATATACATACTAACTTTGAATACATTGAAATTGTGCAAAAATTAAAACATTTGCATGCATTGCACAGGAGGTATTATCTGCAATGCATGCGAAACACAACTAAAGAGCTAGGAACCTGGCAGATCAATAGGCTGTTATTGCTGCTTGGTTCTAAACAGCTCCATAATATCTTGTATTTAAATACTAAAATTCTGATTACCTGACAACCTGTCTCCAGTACCCTCAGTTACAGATGATGCAGGTTACTGACTCTCATCGGAGAAGCAGGAAACAGCCTTTTAGAAGAAAGTCTACTCCAGATCTTTACATACGTCCAAGAGAGCTTGGAGGCAAGAGACCCCCATGGGGAAGGCTGCCTGATTAACGATGTAACGAACTGTGTAACTGAAATGTCGGCTGGCCTTTCAATTATTCAGCTGCATTACTAAAGCATGAAGTCTGCCTTTACTATCCGTTATTAACTTCTTGCAACTCTGCTGTCTTTTCTCACGTGCAGAAAAGCAGCAAGATGTACTACAAGGATGTAAGTATGACAGCATTTCTTGTTCTTTTACAATCCCCATTGAATTTATAAAAATGAGGCTCTTTGTTATGTCATTTCAAGGAGTAACGCATGCAATGAAAATGTTAATTTCTACTGCTGAAATGTGCATAACCTTTACTAATATAACTATGTAAACTGCTCAAAAAATTAAAGGAACACTTTTCAATGAGAGTATAGCATTAAGTCAATGAACCTTCTGGGCTATTGATCTGGTCAGTTAAGTAGCAGAAATTAACAACAGGTGCACTAGAGGGGCAACGATGAGACGACCCCCAAAACAGGAATGAATGGTTTAACAGGTGGAGGCCACTGACATTTTTCCCTCCTCATCTGTTTTGTTCACTAATTTTGCATTTGGCTACGGTCAGTGTCACTACTGGTAGCATGAGGCCATACCTGGACCCTAAAGAGGTGGCACAGGTAGTCCAGCTTCTTCAGGATGGCAGGCACATCAATACGTACCATTGCCAGAAGGTTTTCTGTGTCACCCAGTACAGTCTCAAGGGTTCTGGAGGAGACTCCAGGAGACAAGCAGTTACTCTAGGAGAGCTGGACAAGGCCCCTCGTAGAAGGTCCTTAACCCATCAGCAGGACTGACCGGTATCTACTCCATGAGAACTACCAGAGCCTACAAAATGACCTCCAGCAGGCAGGCCACTGGTGTGAATGTCTCTGACCAAACAATCAGACACAGACTTCATGAGGGTGGCCTGAAGGCCCGACGTCCTCTAGTGGGCCCTGTGCTCACTGCCCGGCACTGTGGCAACCCTAACTACAAAGAGGACTATTTCATTTATATTAGGTAGAATGCCCAGAGGGGACTGGGCGGTCTCGTGGCCTGGAACCCCTACAGATTTTATTTTTTTCTCCAGCTTTCTGGAGTTTTTTTTTTTGTTTTTTCTGTCCACCCTGGCCATTGGACCTTACTCCTTTTCTATGTTAACTAATGTTGCCTTATTTTAATTTCTTATTTTGTCTTTTATTTTTCTTTTCTTCATTATGTAAAGCACTTTGAGCTACTTTTTGTATGAAAATGTGCTATAGAAATAAATGTTGTTGTTGTTGTTGTTGTGGAGCTCGATTGGCATTTGCCATAGAATACCAGAATTGGAAGGTCTACCACTGGCGCCCTGTGCTGTACACAGATGAGAGCAGGTTCACCCTGAGCACATGTGACAGATGTGAAAGGGTCCGGAGAAGCCGTGGAGAACGTTATGCTTCCTGTAACATCGTTCAGCATGAGCGGTTTGGTGGTGGGTCAGTGATGGTCTGGGGAGGCATATCCATGGAGGAAGGCACAGACCTCTACAGGCTAGACAATGGCACCTTGACTGCCATTAGGTATCGGGATGAAATCCTTGGACCCATTGTCAGACCTTATGCTGGTGCAGTAGCTCCTGGGTTCCTCCTGGTGCACGACAATGCCCGGCCTCATGTGGCGAGAGTATGCAGGCAGTTCCTGGAGGATGAAGGAATTGATCCCATTGACTGGCCTCCACGCTCACTTGTCTGACCTAAATCCAATAGAACACCTCTGGGTGTGACATAATGTTTTGGTCCATCTGATGCCTCAGACTGTCCAGGAGCTCAGTGATGCCCTGGTCCAGATCTGGGAGGAGATCCCTCAGGATACCATCCATCATCTCAGGCATGCATACAAGCATGTGGGGGTCATACAAACTACTGAGTATGATTTGGAGTTGCTGCGATGACATTTTGGTAAAATGGACTAGCCTGCCTGCTGCATCATTTTTTCACTTTGATTTTCGGGGTGTCTTTGAATTCAGCCGTCTGTAGGTTGATAATTTTTATTTCCATCAAATGATGTTCCATCCTTTCGTTCCTAACACGTTACCCAGTACATATCAGTAGAGTTAGCCAGCAGGATTTTTTTCCCATTGAGATCTTTTTCAGAAGTGTTTTCAAAGTGTTCCTTTAATTTTTTTTAGCACTTTATTTTAATATACACTTTTATGGCCAAATGTCTGTAGCCATTACACAGCTTGTTGGACATCCCATTCTAAACCCATGAGCATCAATATGGAGTTGTCTCCCCTTTACGGCTATATCAGCCTCCACTCTTCTGTGAAGACTTTCACCAAGATTTTGGTGTTGGTCTGTGGGGAGTTGCACTCATTTATCCAAAAAAAACAAAAAAACACACACCTTTGAGGTCAGGTACTGATGTTGGACCAGAAGACCCAGAAAAAAAAAAAAAAAAACAGTTGCTGATGTAAAAGGATGCACAAAAAATATGTAAATAATCCTGTGACTAAACAAATCTAATTATGAAAAATGTGAAGATGAAAAATAGAAATTGCAAAACACAGAGGCTCTTACCCTAATATATATACAGTCACTTTTAGTCCATGTAAGGGCATCAGCTGCCTTAAAATAAAACAAAACTGGACTTTGTTTCAGCCCAGGTCATAAATAAAACTCCTCAATAAAACAATCTCAGGAGTCATTTTTGGTCCTCAGGAGCCTAAAGCACTCCTTAACATCAACCAGCTGCTCAGCCACCAGGCACCTCTTAGTCTGGCGTACAATGCACTACATAACCCTCCTTCTCAAATCTTTCTGAACGATCGTCACCCCCTTTTGCAGCCACAACTGTACTTATAAAGGCTTCTCAATTCCCAGGGTCGGCTTGCCTAAACACAGGGAGATACCATTTCGGGCCTGCCGGGGAAATCAGACACTTCAAGTAAAAATCAAAATATCTGACAGCCAAATAAACATAATAAAACACTAAATAAAATAACAACAAAAACATTTATATCTAACCTCGAGGATACTAAGATACAAACGGAAACATTATGGTACACCTACACTGCTAATCCAACATGGACTCCCCCTATAGCTGTCTTTTGACCTTCCCAGGCACCCGTGACTGCATTTAGATTTGGCGCCACCATTAAAACACCAGTCGGTACATGTGGAATGTTACGTGCAAGCCTTGCACCCAAAACAAATGGCGGAACATCCGAAAAAAAAAACAAAAGTAACAATGTGATGGTAAGTCCAAAGACCTCGTTAAAGTCATTTTTTTTTCCCCCATTATAAACTCGCTGGCATATTGCTCACTGCAGTTCATACCTAAAGCTTATTGAGAATCTTGCCCCAGTATCTGACTGTATTATACTGTATTAGCATCACGATGAGGCTTTAGCGTCACACGGATCGCCTCGGAAAGAGACTTGTTGTTTGCATTTGGCAGAGCAGCAATAAAGTTTCTATTTCTTGGAAATCCTCCTGTACGCTCCTGTGCAACTTTGTGACCCAAGCTTGACACAACGCTATGTTTGAAGTCACTGAGCTCTTCAGTACGACCCACCCTTCTGCCAATAGAGATCGCATGACTTCATTTTATGCACCTGCTAATAATGTAACTACCTGAACTCAATAATTTGGACTGGTCTCCATATACTTTTGGTTATTTAGTGTACATGTCCCCACGATAATAAATTAGATTAACTGAGTCTGAGAATATTATGTTATATCGTATAACATTTTTATAATTTCCATCAAGCATTAAGAACATATTATTTTTTGTTTTGATTGGTTACTGGGAGACATGGTGGTGCAGAATTACATCTCCTGTTGCAAGGATCCATTGTCCTGGATTTGGATCCTACACCTTGTTTCTGCTTGTGCCTGGGAAGCACCAGGACTCTAAAGACTTGGACCTTCGTCCTTTTGCATGGATATCGGGAGCACCACACACTCCTTTCCAGTGACCTCATGACCCATGTGCTCTCCCAATCACTCTACTGACTTCATAGGAAGAGTCTCCAGAGACATGAATGTCACTGCCAAGGTAAGTAAACCTCTCGACAAGGTTGACACTCTCTCCACAGACAGACACACTGCTGATGACTGTGCTTAAGAGGTCATTAAAGGCCTGGATCTTGGTTTTTATCCAGGACACTTGCAAGCCCAGACACTCAGACTCCTCGTTCAGTCTCTTGAGCACCCCGATCAGAACCTCCATTGACTCCGCGAAGATCATAACATCATCAGCAAAGTCAAGGTCCGTAAATCTTTCTTCACCAACAGATGCCCCACAGCTGCTGGACCCCACAACCCTGCACAACACCCAGTCCATACAAACATTGAACAGAGCAATAAATAATCCATAAATGGTAAAAATCCAAGTGTTTCAAACCAGGCTAAAACGAGACTAAAAACCTGCAGCAGTCATTGGGGCAAGTGAGCCAAGCACAACTCTTTCCACGTCTCCCCAGCTCACCCATGGCTTGCTCAGCTGGCGGAGCCTTCAGCAGCTGCGGCCCTCTCGCTACCAACCCCCATCTTGGTTGCCCTTGTCAGCGTCTGCCAGACTTCTCAGGGTTGGTTGTCCTCTCTTCTCCTTCTCGCACATGCAGTCCTCCCTTGGATTATAGGAGAGGATACCACCTTGATCGTTCCCACTCCTCAACACATTCACTGGGCGCGATCCAATCCCCTGACCGTGCTGACCTCTCCCTCTCTCTTCAGCCATCCGGTTTATCCTTGTTCATTGCTCCAGTGCTGCACTATCACTCTCCAAGCCTCTCTTGCGTTTTCTTTTTCCTTCCTTTTGTTTCCTATGCCGGCCCATACTTATACGGCCCCGTGGGTGCAGTGGCTCAATCACGCAATGAAGCAATTGAGAAAGATTGCATCTTCATGTGAAGGTGCGTCTCGCCCCAATTACCTCATCAACTCTCTGCGGCTGCATGAGGAAGTCCATGGAGACAGACACGGCCAAATAGACTTATTTAAAAAACTGGTCATTCATTCAGAGCCGCGGACCCGCTATATCACATGCCTCAATATTAAACCACTCAATTCATAATACCAAAAGCCCAAAGAAAACCTTAGATGTAAGATAATAAGAACATGCACAGGTGTGAACTACATAAAACTGACTTTAAGATGAGAGCCACTGCAAGGAATTTCTACCAAATCAATACATCTATGAAGGGCTAAAGTCGCAGCGGCTTCTTAATACTTTGAACTTGAGGTACGAGTTAACTTGTGTTGAGCCTGTTGAGGAGTGACATACAAGATAACTCATACCTCAGTGTACAGCCACTACAGACGCAACCAGCATGCTGGCCATCTATGCTGCTGCATCTCAGTTATTATCTACTACAGGGCTGCCATCTAGTGGATAGCCATAGATTTTTTTTCCCATTGGTACAGCTTGTGGAAAATACAGTGATCCCTCGCTATATCGCGCTTCGTCTTTCGCGGCTTCACTCCATCGCGGATTTTAAATGTAAGCATATGTGAATATATATCGCGGATTTTTCACTGCTTCGCGGATGTCTGCGGTCTACAGTACGTGTGCTTCCTCAGTTGATTTGCCCAGTTGATTTCATACAAGGGACGCTATTGGCGGATGGCCGAGAAGCTACCCAATCAGAGCACGCAGTTAAGTTCCTGTGTGCTGCTGATTGGCTCAGCAACGGAGTGCTGCATTAACCAGGAAGTCTCATCTCACTCATTCAGCATTAATGCACGCTATTGCTAATGCTTCAGGATTGCAGAAAAGGTAAAAGTTTTGGATATGTTGAAGGAAGGAAACAGCTACACCGCTGTAGGACACAATTACAGCATCAATGAGTCCACGATTCTTTTTATTTAAAAAGGAGGAAAAGCATATAAGATCTACGGCCGCAGTGTCCTTTAATCAGGGCGCAAAACAAGTTGCAAGGGGACGTGATAAGGCAGTAGTCTGGATGGAATCTGCTTTAGGGATTTGGATTGAAGAGTGATGGAAGAAGAACAACGGCGGTGCTAAACAGTCGCCTGAAGAGGCTCCTTTAGAAGAGCTGTAACGCTATCCTTTGTTGTGCAGTAAAATGAAACTCATCGTTATCGGACAAGTCGTCGTTTCATTGTTGGTGAGTAACCATAATTAATTATCTACGTACAGTACTTATTGCATTTACATAGTTTAGTGTCGCTGTACACACATTTTACTGTATACAATTTTTCTTGCATTGTACGTATTTATTGCTGGTGGCCTGTCTGTTGTAATGGCTGTAACGTATGATATCGGAGACGTTCGATATCTTTAAAATAATATTTAGGTTTTACTGTATGTAAACTGTGTTTACATACATAATTTCAACGAATCTTACCTAATATCTAAGAGAATACAAAGGGTTTATGCTGTATAACTGTGCGTGAAATGTTTATAATAGTGTGGGAGAGTTTGTAAGGGCTTAAAATATATAAAAATAACCATATAAACATATGGTTTCTACTTCGCGGATTTTCTTATTTCGCGGGTGTCTCTGGAACGCAACCCCCGCAATGGAGGAGGGATTACTGTAGTGTTATATATAAATAGTCTGTAGTTATGCTGTTGCGAACAAGGTATAAAGTTCCTGATGTTTTGAAACAACCAGATTTGCTGCAAGATGAATATTTTAATGACAACAACAGAGATCAAGATAGCGAGAAACAATTGAACGATATCTATCCTGTAGGCTCTGGCACCAATAGTTGACCCAAAGACATTTCTTCATCATAAGGCATCAAAACAACACTACATGGACATCCTGCTACCTACTGAGCAGCTATCAACTACCGAATGTGTTGCGTGTAATAAGAAATGTGTTATATTTGTGCTGCTAAGTCTGGACTCAGTGAGGTGCCATGCTTCAAGGACTCTCATTCAAATGCAGGATTCTAGTCACATTGAGTGTGAAAATAAGTAATTAACAGTTTCTTTTCATACTTTATTTATTTACATTTTTAGAGTTTTGACAGAATTACTATTGATAATAAAACCATTGTGGCCGTCTAATGCATTTCTTTACATTTTTTATGAGTTTTAATAGAGTTCAATATTTATATCTGCATAGACTTATACTGCAGCATTCTGGTAATAAATGGTTCAGCCGTCAATGTGTTATATAGAGCTTCAGGCGACTGCTATAATTGGCAGAGCACTCGAGGGACAAATAATAAATGAACCATAAGGACAAGCAGCAGGAAATATGTATAAAAAAGGCAAAATATGGGATGAGGCTACAATTAAATATGACAGGAAGGTTAGGTTTAGCAAAGCAAATCCTAGTGGGCCGTTCTTTGGAATACTGGTGAGATCCTTTTTATTTCTTCAGCTCTAAGGTTCAACATAGATTTTACATCATATGGTGGCCAATGGCCAATGCTAGAGCAGTACAGAGGAGTACTGCGGGTGCAACAACAGATGGAGTCCTCCAGGTGCACAGATGAGGCGGATAGATCAGGTAGCACTTGCATGGAGCTGCAGTGATCTACCCATGAAAGAAGCCTTTCCTGAACAAAAAGCTGAGTGGCATAGTTAGTCACGTATGGTGGAATATTTCAGACGGGCAAATAAAGAAGTGTATTATGAAATGTGACAATAAAAAACTGAAAACACAATGATATATGAGCCTCAATAATTAAACATTTCATTAAATATCTTTTCTGATACTTATTTCTTTACATATGTGTTTACAATATTGGTCAAAAGTTTTATAATATCTATATAATATAATATATCTCAGTTTATCCAGTTTTTCAAATTTAAGCAGTTGAAATGCAATGAATAATCTAAAATGGTTTAAAGGTAAGTAGTAAAATGCCAGAGGTTTAAATTTAAAGTTTAGGTTAGCAAAAACTGAAAAAAAAGACATTTTAGAATATTACGAATGGGCCTTTCATCAGCGAACAACTAATAGGTTACAACCTTCAGATGTTCTGCATCAATTCAAGTTAATTAAGCCTTGCAATTTGAAGCAAACAATTTGCACAGGTGTCCCAACTTCTGTTGATTACTTAAAAAATCTGTCTGTCTTAATAATAAACTGTGGTACTACTCCCTCTGCCGTACTACTTTGACCATATTCCAGTGATAATGGTATTAAAACGGCAAATAACAAAGGAAATGTGACAGAGCATTATTACCCTTAGAAGTGTACGTAGGCCTTTCATTTACAGAAATTGCAAAAGAAATCAATGTGTCATTGAGTACAGTGGTGTCCTACACAATCCAAAGGCAATTGGAAACTGGAAGGAGATCTGGCCGAGCCAAAGTCACCAGCCAATCAGAAGACAAGTTTCTGAGGGTCCGCAGCTTGCATGATTACAACACAACCACTTCAAGCACAGGTCGGAAAAAGTCAAGTGTCAGTTTGTACTGTGAAGAGGAGACTTTGTGCTGCAGGTTTAATAGTGCCAGGAAGAAAGCCATTCCTTAAAGGGAGAAAATAGGGCCTTGAAATACCAGCTGTTAACTACTGCAGAATGGAAGAAAGTCTTTGGGGCCGATGAATCAGAATTTGAAATCTTCAGTTCGTCATGCAGGGTGTTTGTACGCTGTCGAGTCGGTGATGGTGATGGTTCCTCAGTGTGTGACACCAACTGTCAAACATGGAGGAGGAGGTGTGATGGTCTGGGGTTCTTTTGCTGGAGGCAGAGTTGGTGACTTGCACAGAGTAACTGGCATTCTGAATCAAAAGGGTTACCACAGTTTGGCTGTTATATCAGCAAAAGGGGGATACTTAGATGAATTTGATGAATTAAAATTTTGTACACTTAATGATTCCTTGACTTATTTTTTATTTGCCATTGTTTATTTTTTCTATGCCTTGTTTTCATGAAACTTTAATACAGGGGTGTTGAACTCCGGGCCTGGAGGGCAGCAGTAGCTACAGATTTTCATTCTAACCCTTTTCCTAATCAGTGAGTAGTTTTTACTGCTAATTAATTCCTTTTCCCTTCATTTCAATAGCCCTGTTTTTAAGGATTCAGTCCTCTGAATTGATTCCTTTCTTCATTAAATGGCAGCCAAACAGAAATGAGACGTGAAATAAGCCAACAGATGACCAGCTAAACTGGGATTTCAAACTCCAACCAATTTCACTCCAAACAGTCTCTTAATGAGAAGCTGATTCTTGCTGTTAATTAAGCCCGTTGTTTAATTCAATGGCTTGTTGCTGCTCTCATTCTGCCACAGCAGACATTTCCAAATCTGTTGATTTTTCTGTTTTTTCTAAGAACATTGTCAAAATGTTTTGGTGACCTGAGAGATCAACCTTACTGAGACCTTCACCTTTCTTTATTTTCAGATATTGTGTGATGGGCACAGGAGAGCTGGTCATATGGTGGCTTGTTTGATGTCTCATTATTGTTTGGCTACTAATTAAGGAAAAAGAGACAATTCAGGGGCCTGAGTCAAGTTAATTAAAACTAAAGCAAAAGAAGTTAATTAATAGTAAAAACAGCTCACTAATGAAGAAGATGGTTAGAATGAAAACCTGCAACCACTGCAGCCCTCCAGGACTGGAGTTCGACACCTGTGCTTTAAGACATTAAACTGTGTGCATTTCCATAACAACTGAAAAAACTGAGGTGGTCCAAAACTTTTGACCGGCGGTGTAATTATTTCTTGATTGAAAATATAACATACCAGTAACGGCACACTGCACAATAACGTGCAGTGAATACACTTGACTTGAACACTCATAGTTTTCATCCTCTTTCTCTGTACGTTTAGCATTCGTTTGCTCAGAGGTTGATGCGCTTGCTGCTTCCTGAGCAGCTCTTCTTCTTTTCTCCACCCTAGCGGCCTGCTTCTTCTTTTCTCTCGTCAGCATCTTTTTGCGTTTAAACTGATTAAGTCAGTGTTTGTGTTGCAATTACTTAGTACGTTTTCCTTAATTTTTCACTTACACTGGCACTTAAGTCTTCAATCTGCCTCAAGAATGATTTAAGATATGAAGAGGTAGAGGAAGTGATGGCGAAGGAGGTAGGGATGAGAACAGTGCCCGTACGCATGTGCCCTGCTGGCTGCTGCCGACAGTTGATTCTACAATAAAATAAAATAAATATAATAAGAGCAATAACCTTGGAGGTCAATCATCACCCCAAAAGCGGATAGTAGATGTCATGTAGTATATGTGTACCAAATTTCAGGTCAATAGGTCAAATGGTTTGCGAGCTACAGGTGATTTAAAATCCTGGACAGACAAATGGACAGACATGGAAGCATATTATATAAGAAGAAAATGTGGCATGAAACTAAACCTGTTATTTCATATTGTGATGGTAGGCTCTAGAAAGTACTGTATTTTGATTGCTATGTTAAAAAAATCAGGTGTCATTGTTTCACTTCAATGTCACTGTACATAGCGCAATGAAATTGCTGTCTTCATGTGTGACCTTGCCTAGCTGCCTAAATCTTGGTCCACTGGTTATAATATTAACATAACAAAATATTAGGCAGTGGTGAGCAAAACAACCTTCTGAATACAGTTTTGCAAAAAATGATGCAAAACTTCATTTCACATACAATTTCACAACCAAGTAACTCAGTAAAAAGAGTGTTTCGAGTTCTAAAAGTGTCTTGATGGTGTTGAAAAGTAAGGAACGTTGCTTCTTAAGGATTTGGTAACACCACACACCTGTTTTGAAACCTTCTCAGAAAAGAGTCTAGATGAAAATAAATGGGGGAAAACTGTCTTTTGAAAATTCAACATAGATAACTAAAACTCACGCTAAGACAAAATGACGTTCTCTTAGACAAAAGCTGTAATCAGGTATGACAAGAAATTAGAGATTAGTTGGGAAGAAATCCCTGTATCTGTGAAATGAGATCTCGCTTTGACTGGTGGAAAACTTTGTGCGCACTGTCGATGACATCTCCTTCCCATCAACTCCATCACGCTCCTGCAGCCTGATGGGAACTGTAGTCCCCATGTCAGCACTAGTTTTTTGGGCTGTCTCCTTCATCACCTTCTCCGTGATAAGCCATATACACTTATATTTTAACTTGGACCAATGACAATGCACAAGCAAAATTTCATTAAAATTGGTTCAGACTATATGCAACCCAACAGATGGCAACCTGTGACCCGTACTGTGGACTAAAGCATTGGAGTGCTCCTACTTTGTGTTAACGTATCCTAGTTATGCCAGTGAGGGGTTGTCTCTTCTGGGGTCGGTGTATCTGCGGTATGATTGTGTACATACTCTCCTGAGATGGTTAGTTCTTTTTAAAAAGATACTTATTTTAAGAAGACGTATGGATGATTTATGATTTTAATACTTTCCTGGATTTTACCCATTTTAGTTTTTTTAAACTAATTTCAATATTTTAATGCTTTATTTATCGATCTGGTTATTTCATTTATTTGCCAATTTGCACAATAAACATTTTTGCACCTGATTTATAAAGAGTTGTGTTTATGTTTCTCAGTCGCCACTCTGCCCATTTTTGGTACATGAAGTGAAGTACTTGAGGATCAACCGTCCCCTGGCATGGTGACCCCTGACACCATATCTAAACAAAATGGAGGCAGGGACATTAGAAATTAGTTAACTCAATTAAAAAATATAAATTAAATGAAAAAACTAACAAAAAAAAAAAAACAATCTATGCCCCCCCCCCCCCCCCCAAGGGTTTGTTTTGATGACTACTGTTGTTATTAAACTAATTCTGTCAATTTTCATGTAGTGTTATTTGGACAAAAGTGGGACCAGGCTTTGGTCTAAGGAACACTTAAAAATGATTTCTCATTAAAATTATTTGTAATCAGGTTATGAAAATTAGGGTTAGGGACTTTGAAGAGGTCGCTCAGTTTAGATGGCCGGCCAGCTCTAGGAAGAGTCCTGGTGGTTTCGAATTTCTTCCACTTACGGATGATGGAGGCCACTGTGCTCATTGGGACCTACAAAGCAGCAGAAATTTTTCTGTAACCTTACCCAGATTTGTGCCTCGCGACAATCCTGTCTCGGAGGTCTACAGACAATTCCTTTGACTTCATGCTTGGTTTGTGCTCTGACATGAACTGTCAACTGTGGGACCTTATATAGACAGGTGTGTGCCTTTCCAAATCATGTCCAGTCAACTGAATCTACCATAGGTGGACTTCAGTTAAGCTGCAGAAACATCTCAAGGATGATCAGGGGAAACAGGATGCACCTGAGCTCAATTTTGAGCTTCATGGCAAAGGCTGTGAATACTTATGTACATGTGATTTCTCAGTTTTTTTATTTTTAATAAATTTGCAAAAACCTCAAGTAAACATTTTTCACGTTGTCATTATGGGGTGTTGTGTGTAGAATTCTGAGGATAAAAATGAATTTAATCCATTTTGGAATAAGGCTGTAACATAACAAAATGTGGAAAAAGTGATGCGCTGTGAATACTTTCTTGAGGCACTGTACATACAGCATAGAGAGATATTACATTTATTTGTATGTTTTAAACTTAAATACACTTAATATCAGATGCTTTAAAACTTCTGCTTGAGTAATTTTCTCAGGGGCAAATTTTACTTTTACTTGAAAGGTATCTCTGGTTTTACTAGAGTAGATTTGTTGGGTACTTTATATGGCACTTCACAGAAGGAAACAAGATGTTGGAAAACATTGCGTGAAAAAAGGCAAAGGAGGATACATGCCCTCTCCCCAAAACTCTTTTGTCACCCATTTGAAGGGAGGCTGTGCTGAAAAAAGCACAATGAAAAAATCGGTAGATTGAAAAGTGAATGGCTAGATGATTCAAAGGACTGACTTGTTTTTTTAAAACTCCATGTGCCTTTGCAGAAGTAGTACCATTTGTGTCTTGGTTTAAAAAAATGAAAATATAAATTTTCCATCAGCTCAGTGCTGCACATTACTGCCAACTACATTCTTGATTGCCACAAGACTTTGCTGCCAACTCTCTGATTAAAGATTTCAAAAACATATTTGAAGTGAAATTCTCATTCCATATCTGTGTAATGCTGTTTGCATTGTTGGTTTTCTGGTGAGACCAGATTGAGTATAAGTTTAGGATGTGGTCACGGGCCAGTGATCAGTCATTATGATCCCATTCGTGAATTATAGGCAGCTGTTTCCAAGATTTTGGGAGGATGCCATTTACTTAAAGAATATTATGAGATTGCTGCTATAGTACAATCTGCTGCATGTGTCTTCCATCATAGGTGTGCACTTTAATTTCCATACTCTATCCTTGGTAAGGGTTAGGATCACAACATGCTTAGGTGGACAAACCACCTCACCCCATTTCCAGCAATACTTTATAGTGCCTTTTGGAGAATTCCAAGGCTTGACCAAGTCAAGCAAAAGATATAATCATTTTTCCAGGATTTCCTTAGCATGGTCTAGTTCATCTCATAATGAGCCATGTCTGGTACCCCTGATCCATATTATTGACTTAGGCTACCACAGCATGAGGCTTAGTGACTTCCAAATTTCCCCTGACACAAACACGGACAGTTGCTGCATTGCAAACAGTGCAACATCTTTGTTGTCCTTATATCTGATCAAAATGATCACAATCATTTTTAATTTTTGCCATGTTGCACCATGGTGAACCTTCATGCAACTGACTTGAGCAGTCATATCAGTTGTACTATCTATGTCAACATATGATGACCGATTCACAGTCATCACTATCACTCTATTCAACTAATAGTTCAGTTTCAGTTTGTTCTAAAACTGGCTTTACAGCTTTTAGATTACATGTCATTGGGTATTTTGTTTAAAGATTCCACCTCACTCATGAACATTGATGAGTTACCATAGAGTGGCAGAACACACAGAAAAATCAGTGATATTTTTGAACTATGATGTTATTTCACCCACATGACTGCAGCAGAATATCGTCCAAAGTGTTATTCAGGCTCAACATTCCACAGAAGTTGGATGTGGCAGAAATGAAAATGTTGAGCTGGATGTGTAGAGTTACAAAAGAAGGACAGAATAAGAAATGAGACAATCAGACAGACAACAAAAGTGGGAGAGATATCTAAGAAAGTACAGGAATAGAGGTTGAAGTGGTATGAACATATGACAAGGAGACACAATGAATATGTGGGCAAAAGTGTGATGGGAAAGGAAGAGGAAGAGAAAGCGATGGAGGCCAAATCAGAGTGGTTGGATAAAGTCAAAGAAGATCTGAAGGAAAAGGGCCTGACTGGCGAGGAGGTGCAGGACCGAGCTGTTAGGAGAAGATTGATCAAACACATCAACCCCACATAGAAGTGGGAAAAGATGAAGAGAAAGAAGAAGAGTTTTGGTACAAAAAAACACTTGTAGGATTTACACCAGCTATCTTCCAGCTTCACATCCAGACATATCCTCCAAGCTGTTGTGCAGCTTTCTCTAATTCTCTTTCTTTCTCTCTGTCCTGCTCACTTTACTGGAAATCTGGTTAGAGCTCTAGCCATTCATCTTGACTCTCACCTTTTGAGCACTCACTCAATTCTCATTTTCCTTTCTCCCGATTTCTCTTTCTTCTTTCTTACCTGATCCCTTTTTATTTATGCGACTAACCTGAACTGATACTATGCAACCGCCACGCTGGTAAATATCAATAAACTTATTAAGTCGAGTGAAAATTCGTGCTGGCACTGGTTGACCAGTGGGGTAAATAAAACAAAAAACTAAAAGCAATTACTAAATGAAATCAAAAAAATCCCACGGACACGCACCATACTGCATTTAAAAGAGCTGAAGTATTATCTATGAATTTTCTTCCGCCCCTAACTTTTACCACTGGTTTCCCGAATGAGGCACATTACCTGCATTGTGAGCGTCAGTTACGGCACTACGGCCATGTGGCACAAATCCCTAAGGGTGATCTGGTGTGCAGGATCCTCATTGTTGAGGACCTGTGTGGCTGGACCAGGCCAAGGGGACATCCACGCAACACCTGGCTGCGGCAGAGAGATGGTCATTTCAGGAGGGTGGGACTGGACCACGTGTCTGCCTGGGGGGGTTACCAACCAGGATCCCGAGTTGTTTTGTTGTGTGGTGGGTGCAGCAACACACTGTACCAGTGCATGCCCCCTAACCTGACCCAACTTTTGCAAAAGTGAAAGGGTTACCTGGTACATACCTCACAATTTCCGTAGAGATAAAGGCTTGGCTGCTTATTTGGTCTTTCCACAAGTCATGGCTTAATGTGGTTTAGCTGTATCTTTGAGTCCACATTCATTATTTTGTCAAATCAGAAATTACAAAAAGGGCTCATTTAGCTTTTTTGAAGAACAGATCTGCATTTCTGTGAAACTAATTCTCTTTTTTGAAGTGACATGCTCTTATTTAATTTGAATTAATCCACACCTACAAAAACATTAGGATTCAAAAGGCCTTTCAGTTTTTCTTCTTTTTTTTTTTCTGCGCCCGCTCATATATTCTGTACTTTCACTAAGCTGTGGATGACTCAGTGCTCCTTTTTTCTGCCTGCTTTAGAGGCACAAAATCACTACATGAATTTTAAGTCAAAGCAACTGACTTATGTAACCTTCAGATATCCCTTCAAACCAGCAAGAGAACATAACCTTGAGCTAATGACCTGAGTCAGAGAGTGTCGCCAGGAGGCACATGCCATTACAGCGTGGGGCAAACCAGAGGGAATCCTAATCCTCAGCAGCAGGATTTCTACAAGTGGGAAGTGGACCTTCTTTGGATAGGCATTGCCCTGTGGCTATATGGGTAAGGGGCGCTATGAAGTGCTACGATCATTTGGGCTTTATAGAAAGCTTACAGGACACTGGGGAACTAGGAAATGGTCACCAGATCAGAAGCAGTAAGAGTGCTTGATGCTTTAAATTAAAAACATGCAGTACAAGACAATTAAAAAGCAGCCAAATAAATCTGACAAATACCAAGCACTACAGAAAGAAGTTTTTGAAAGGTCAAAAGAGAAAGTAAAAAAAAAATGCTAGTGAAGCAAAAACAAAACACCAAGCAATTGAGTGCTACTCTAGAAAAATGGTAATAAACAAGAATTTAAGGAACTCAGGGAGACAAAAGGAGAAATCATTGAAAATGAGAAAGTAACAGCAAATGAACTGAACAAAGATTTCACCCAAATGTTTGTAAAGAAAGAAACAAATGGAAAGTTTCATGTGGAAGTAAAAACAACTTCTGAGCTCATAGATTTCAAGATATCCTCTGCAAGTGTAATGTTTCAAAACCTTTCTTATTTCATGATGTTGTCGTATTCACTACTTACTGTGCATCTATAACAGTAGCAGCTACACTACATATCTGTTTTGGCACATTGCTCACGGAGTATAAGTAGCCTATTCTCAAGGAGAAAACTTGAATTCAATGGTAAACTAAAATAAAAAAAGGTTACATATGCTGATAAACATGTACTGGAGTTGCATATTTTACTAAAATCTCTTTGGAAAAAAATGTTTAATCATAACAATGTGAATTAGTAGGTGATTCATGATTCATAGGTGTAATGTGTGGTTCACGCTGTAATTAACGTAGATGGTGCTTAATTATATTTCTGCAAATCATGTCATCTATTAATTAAAACACTTGAACCAAGGTCACCACCACTCTTAAAAGGATTTATGATTGTACCCCTACTGACAAGATTTTTTTTAATCTCTGTAAATGTATAAAACAGAGATAGATAGATAGATAGATAGATAGATAGATAGATAGATAGATAGATAGATAGATAGATAGATAGATAGATAGATAGATAGATAGATAGATAGATAGATAGATAGATAGATAGATAGATAGATATGAAAGGTACTATATAGTAGATATATAAATATATATGAAAGACACTGTATAATAGATAGATAGATAGATAGATAGATAGATAGATAGATAGATAGATAGATAGATAGATAGTCTCATTTCTTATTCTGTCTTTTTTTGTAACTCCATACATCCATTTCAACATCTCGTTTCTGCCACATCCAACTTCTACTCCTCTGCTCGCTTTATAGCTCATGTTTCAGCTCCTTCCATCATTGCTGGTCTTACCACTGTCTTACCTTTAACCTTTGTCTTAATTCTTCAGTCATGCGATATTCCTAATACCTTCTTCTAATTGTTCCATCTACACTGCACTCAACGGGGCATCCCAGCATCTAGGTTTCCATCTTGGGCTACCATTGATCCTAGATATTTAAATACATGCACACTTTACAACCGATTTCTTTAATCCCCTAGGGGTAGACAATAAAAATACCAAATAAGGGTCTGAAAATTAGAAAATGGGTCTTACTGGTTTTATCTTATTGTCCGATGTTATATTTCGGCAACAGCAGCGTGGAAATGACTTTATTGCTCAGGCCACATGAACAAAGTTTAGAGCTGCAAAGCTAATGACTGATAAGTTTGTGTGGTGGGGATGTATGAGTGTAAATAACGCTAATCAATGCACACGTCGGAAATCCAAAGCCCCAACATGACTAGATTGGAGTAGCTAAACAAGACTAATGTGGTAGTGACCACCGTCACATTTTCCCAGCAAAACATTACAACTATAAGAGTGTGCAATACAACAAGCAACACCAAGAGGAAGGGGTGAAAAAAGGCAACTCTATATGAAGAGGAAAAGGCCACCATGATGGAAAGGGATCAGGTGCATATTATTATACCGGACCAAATGGACAACCAATGTATCAAAAAAAAAAGTAAGGTCTACATTAATTAATTAATTAATTGATTGATTTTAAAGCAAATAACAATTCATACAATCCAATGAAACCTAACCACACCAAAATTATCCCCGACCCAAAAGAAAGAGAGGAGAGCCAGCCAACAAGCAAATCTTTGAGGCAGCAAGCAACACAGAGTATCCTTTTACCAAACGCAGAAGCTTATTCTAAAATCTTATTGATTAGATCCTGCCATATTTTTAAAAAGTTTTGAACAGACTGAGTTAGAATTTGATTTTTTCCAGTTTCATATACTATAGAACATCACATACCCAATGACTTAAAAGTGGTGGGATGTATTCTTCCAGTTGAGCAAGACAAGTCTACGTGCTAACGGTGAGGTAAAGGCCGTTACAATTTGTTTGTCCTTCTCCTCCTTCTCCAAAGGTCTATGTTTATTAATTAGATTTCACACAACAATAACTATTTATTTCTTGTATTACCCAAAAGTACATAAGGAAGGCCTCAATGGGCTTTAACAGGCCTTGTTTTTTGACAGCCCCCCAACCTTGACTCTTTAAGAAGACACAATAAAAAACTCCTCCCCCCAAATAAAACCTTGTACGAAAAAAAATGACGAAATTTTGGGAAGGGCAATTCAGAAAGGTAGGTTGTACATGCAATGGTGTCAAAAAATGAGGTACATACAAATCATAAAACAGAACACAAGTAATAGTAGAATAATATCAAATACTTTGAGGGGTAACACAATTAGTATTCCTTTAAGATTTTTAATAAAGGTATATGAATGAGGCACTTGATATGTATGTTCACTCTTATGATTCACACAGTTTTTTTTAAGTGTCGTGTAATGTTAATGTTAAAAAAAAATGAAACTCTTGTATGAAAATGTCACCCTTTGCAAAGGTCCGCCAAAAGCGATTGCCTCGTTACCTGACCTCACGTGTCGGAGCTGGTGAGTTAGCATCATTTCTGCTCCTATTGGTACTAAAAAAGCATTGTGAATGGGATGGGAAGAATGGGGGGACACCACAAGGAGTTTTATTTCATTATTTTTACTTTCTCGTATACAATGTATAGGGAGAGAATAGTAATCGTCCAAAAATTCGACCTTGAGATAGTGAGGAATCTCGACGTTTTAGACTTCCCTGAGTCCAATTTACTTTCTTGTAGGGAAAATATTGTAATCGTCCAAAAATAAAACCTCAAGATTTTGATGAATCTCTATGTCTGAAAATACAATTTTTGGAATTATGTCTGTCTATGTGTGCGAACGTAAACACGATTTCAGGTCAACCAAATTTTGCATAACAGTATTAGGTACAAAACGTAGATTTCTATCAATTTTTGAGATATTTCTGCTAACCAGAAGTGGAACTGTTTTTATTCATTAAGCTGTTGAGTCCGATTTATTCAACTTTACTTTTATAATAATTGTTCAATATATTATTAATTTGATTTGATTTGTTGTTGATGTTTCTTTAATGTACATGATATAAAAGATCATTGATCTGTCGAAACACAGACTTCTCCAGTTTCCACAAACACGACGGGTTTTACTTATTCCTCTTTCCATCATAATGTTCACTTCTGCTGCTGAATGCCATTCTTTTACCACTATGCCACCACTGCCATGCTTTACAGGGAGGCAGGTGTGAACTGCTGGTGTGCAGACTCATCTGTCACTCACAATTCACCCCTAAAACTCACTATTTGGTCCTATCAGACCACAAGGCTTTCTAGTACATCTTAGCTATCCTCAACATGATGTTTGTGTCACCAGTTTGCTGACACAAGACTTTTTTTTTCTCTCCACTATCTTATTAAGGCTTTTTCATAGAATGCCTTTTAGGAAATTGATTAATGAGCAGTATCTTTAATGACATCTACTGTCTTAGAGCTATTCGAGATCCAAAATCCCCATGCAATGTTTCAGCAAAAAGGGACTTTATAAAGCTATCTGTCTTCATTTTGAAACCTTCATTTGAAAGTCTATTGGACAACAGAAAGAAGAAGTGGGGGATTTATCCTCATTGCTTTATATAAAAACTGGTCATCCACTTTCAAGAAGGGTGACAGATCTAAATGTGGAACTTACACTGGCATTGTCTTTCTTTAAAAAGCCTTATTAGGAGGGGATTGTTTTACACCAGGAGATGGGGTAAAGTAATTATTACCAGAGGACCTCCAAATCACTCAAATGATGGAAATTGAATGCCATTTTGATTCGTACGGAACAAGTTTAACTTGGGGACATTTTATAAAAGGCAAGAAGCTCCATGAACATGCAGACTATAAAAATGAATGATTCAGATGGGACTAAAATAATTACTTTACTTACTCCACCTCCTGCTGTAAAACTAATCCTGGCCGAGCAGAGCTTAAGTCTGGAAAAAATGTTTGCCTGTGTGTGCATAAACTTTCAAATCTCATTTTTCAAGGAAAACTTTCCTGTGTCCCACTGTAGCTTTGGACACTGCTGATATACAGTAATATAATATCATAAGCTGCACATACTGAGGCTTCCATTGACCTGAAAAAGGCCATCTCTCCATCTTGCGAAATCGTTGGTGTATGGGGGAGACCTGGGGTACCTAAAGGCCAAGATTTGAAATTACAACTTAAATTAACTTTGGGGTATTTACTAAATATACTAAAGTTCTTTTATTTTGACATGATGAAATTAGTTAATTCATATATACATTAATTCTGTAAAATTAATCAATGTGTTAAACACTCAAATACCCATTAACAATATATCAACCTAAACTATAAAGAATAAGAATCACTTGCTCATTTATTTTGGTTGATTGGACTTTCCACGTCATCATAACATTAGTTACCATGGGTGTATTTGAAGCAAAGATAAAGATGCTTATGTAGTGTAGGATGTGCCAGTGTACCAAAAAAGGGGTTATAAATCAATGCTCACAACTACACAAAACTCCAAAAAAAATCAACTTACAAAAAAGACTAATTTTTACAGCTGTACAAAGGTGTGGGGATCCACAATGCAACAAAAGGGGTGGGGCTTTATGCAAAACGTTATTCTTTATGCAATAACTAGCTGTATAAACCCATGCTGTAAAAAGCCT
Organism: Erpetoichthys calabaricus; assembly: GCF_900747795.2. NCBI lineage: Eukaryota > Metazoa > Chordata > Cladistia > Polypteriformes > Polypteridae > Erpetoichthys > Erpetoichthys calabaricus. The sequence goes on from NC_041398.2 coordinate 234,905,908, forward strand.
GAGCTCCTAGAAACCATTAATTCTGGCACTTCAATCAATCAATCGCATCGGTTGTGTGTTAGCGGCTCCTCGTCAGTTTCGTTTACCGACCTGCTCATTCTCCTTGTCTATGAGCGGCTACGTGGGTTTTTCTCTCCTTGGAGGTTTCGTTTTGTCGATGTGCTCACCTCGCTTTTCTATTAGCGCCATTGGTTTCACTTTAGCGAAAGAGTCGCTTTCTTTGTACTTCACACTGTAGCCTCGCACTTCCGGGCTGGACAGACAGACACACACACTTCCATGCGTACACGTTTATATATAAGACAGGATAGTCACTGACACAAAACGTGTTATTTTATGTTAAATCAACTTAATTCAACTGTGTATTGGGAAAACTGAGCTATGCTTTGAGTAAAATTAACATAAAATAGGTGAGTAATTACAACAGTCTCTAAGGCTTATTACGCTTCTGTTTAAAAAAAAAATCACTTAATGGCTTTGTTTCAACCTCAATCAATTACTGTATATTAATGTGACATCTGAGAAAGTTTTGTAACTAGAAAAAACAATGTAATAACAAGAAACAAGATTATTTTAAGTTAAATAACCTTACATTATATGCATAAAGTAAACTCCTTTGGTAAAAATTGTTTTCAGTTAGCGGTACCCAATGGGTGGAATGGTAACTGAGGCTAGGGATCTGCACTGGTAATTGGAAGGATGCCGATTCAAATCTTGTAAATGCCCTTGAGTAAGGCCCTTAGCATTGCAATTGCTCCGTCCTGGGTATGACGTTAATCTGCATCCAGCCCTTCATGTGGGCCCTTCAACCTGCAGGAAAAAACCTGGGGGTTCGTGGCAGAATTGGCACTCCAGCCACCATAAAAAGCATCACTCAGGTTCCATTCCATCTGAACTCGTGTGGTGCTGAGGTGTCACCCATCAGACGGCTGCACTCGGGTCCTAATCTGGGATGGTTTGTCAAGTGGTGGGTGCGGCAATGTCAGCGTGTGCTCCTAACCTCTCACTCTCTCTCTACCCAATGCAAAAAATGCATAATTTTCAGGCGTAATTTTAGGATGTGGAAATCAATTTTGATTGTCCATAGACACTGAAAAAGATGGCCAGCAGCCTAACCTGGCCAAGATGCTCAAGAAGTGGAAGGATTGGGGAAGGCAGCCTCTTTAGAATTTAGGGGTAACTATCGACTCTGACCTGAATTTGAAATCATATATTAATCAGATTACTAGGACAGCATTTTATCACTTAAGAAATATAGCAGAAGTTAGACCTCTTATAACACTGCAAGATGCTGAGAAATGAGTTCAAACTTTTGTTTTCAGTCGGCTAGATTATTGTAACACACTCCTCTCAGGACCACCCAAAAAATACATCAATCGACTGCAACAAGTGCAGAATGGAGCTGCTAGAATGTTAACTAGGAACAGAAAATCCAAGCACATCACACCAGTCTTAGCGCCGTTACACTGGTAACCTGTGCCATTTAGAACTGACTTTAAAATACTGCTTATGGTTTACAAAGCCTTAAATCATCTCACTCTATCCTATATTTCGGAATGTCTGACACCTTACACTCCAAATCGTAACTTTAGATCTTCAAATGAGTGTCTGCTTAGAATTCCAAGAGCTAAAGCCCGTTATCTACCACTGTCCTATTTGTAGGACAGCGACATATATGCCTATATCTGTCGCAACGAAGCAACCACGTGATCTGGGGTACATTCACAGCAGACTTGAGGTTGTGCGTCACAACACTTCCGCGAAAGCGGCCATGTGCCATATAGCGTGTGGGCGACAGGTTGTGTTTTGTGTCTTTGAAGGCAGCTTCTGACGTTCCCTACCTGTGACGGCGAGTCTGGACATTTTGTGCTAGTTTGCTGGGACGGAGAGATTGACGCAATGTAAGTAAACTAACTCTCCGTATTACTTGTATTCTAATCGCACTTACATAGACGTTATTCTGCGACATTTCCCACTGTCCTGTGAATAGGACATTGGGATGATCGCATGCATATAGTGCCTATATCTAAAACGCACCTTATTTATCTTTTTTTGCGTAGCGAGACATGGCAAAAAGGTGCATCACCCTAGATGAAGTGTCACAGCTTCTGGAAGACTGCGAGGAAAAATACTCGGAAGCTACTGTCTGTGTGCTACCGCCAAATACCAGTCAATTGTCAGACGAAGATGAAGGGGATGAGGACGTTGCCAATGCAGGAAATGTAACTGTTGCTGATGTTCCGGGAGAGCTAGAAGTCGAAATGGTTGGAGAAGACATGGAAGACGACACATTGTTTGAAAATGAGGGGGATGACGCTGAAACGGAAGAGAATCAACCATCAACAAGTTCTGCACCTCCAGCGAAACGGCCAAGGAAGAAGAAATGTCCTGCGCCGTCCTGGACAAAGCAGAAGAAGCCAGTCTTCCCAAAGACATCTGCTCTGAATGGACAGGCCGCCGGTGGTGCAGAAAATAATCTGAGACAAACTTTAGCCCAACATAATCCTGTGCAACTCTTTGAGGAGTTCTTTTCGCCAGAGATATATGACCTAATCTGTAAAGAAACAGTTCGCTATTCAACGGATTTTAGGAATGATCATGAATTTCATACATCAACTGAAGAAGTGAAGGTCTTCCTTGGGATTTTGATTATAACTGGATATCATAAAGTCCCGTCAGAAGCAGACTATTGGAGTGATGCAGAAGATCTTGTCGTACCTATTGTCAAGAATGCTATGTCCCGAAACTGATTTCAGAAATTGAAAAGTTATATTCATTTTGTGGACAATTCTACTGCAGACAGCAACATAGGTGACCGATCATTCAAGGTGATAATTGTGAGCAATAAATGTATATGTTCTCATATTGTACATAGAGCTTCTGTTATGTGAAGTCATCCCAGTGTCCTATTTAGAGGACAGGCTGTATCTACATAAGTAAACAAAAAGAAACATGATTACATGGTTTTTCTGTTCCAGGGACTCCAAATGACAATAACTTTACAACGGAAACAAAAAAATTTTTAAAAAATTAATTTGGGAGATAATGGGTTTTAAAAGAAGTGGTGAGGCGGCCTTCTGCTGTTATGCACTTAAAATCTGGAATAGCTTGCCAGTAGGAATTTGCCAGGCTAATACAGTGGAGCACTTTAAAAAAACTGCTAAAAACTAATTATTTTAACATGGATTTTTTATAGCTTTATTTTTGTTTAATCCTGATACACTGTGTAGGCATTTAATTATCGATCTCATTCCTGACGCCGCCGTAATCAGTACTAACCCCTACTTTCTCTGCTGTTCTTTTTCCGGTTTTCTCTGGTGGTGATCTGCGTCACCACCACCTAATCAAAGCACCGTGATGTCCCTACATTGATGGATTGAAGGCCAGAAGTCCACATGACCATCATCATCAAGTTCTTCCATGTGAACACTGAATACGATGAGGACTGATTGAGGTCATTAATGTTAGGTAGAATACCTATAGGGGGCTGGGTGGTCTTGTGGCCTTGGAACCCCTGCAGATTTTATTTTTTCCTCCAGCTGTCTGGAGTTTTTTTTTTTTTGTTTGTTTTTGCTGTCCTTTCTGGCCATCGGACCTTACTTTTATTCGATGTTAATTAGTATTGCCTAATTTTATTTTTATATTTTGTCTCTTTTCTCTTTCTTCATCGTGTAAAGCACTTTGAGCTACATCATTTGTATGAAAATGTGCTTTAGAAATAAATGTTGTTGTTGTTGTTTAGGGCACTGCTTACCCCAGAATTGCAGTGGTGCCCTGGATTCCCAAAGGGCACTATGGGACATGAAGTTCTATATCTCAGCCCTGTTGGGTACTATGGGCACCGCCAGGTGGTGCTGTAAAAATGGAGGAGCCACATAGCATGGGGTTTCCATCTCAACCGGAAGTGCTTACAGAGCACGTGTTCAGAAGAATAGTTGGACAGTATAAAAGGACTTGCCAGCCTCAAAGCGACGGAGTCGGGAGGTGGAGGATGAAGATTTCGAGAGGAGGAATAGAGAATTGAGAGAGAAAAGGAGTGTGTGTCATTATTTGGTGTTTTGTACTGCCTGTGTACTGTGCTGTGAAGAGGGGAGCAAAGAAGACGCTTCCCCACTGACGACTAAAATGTGTGCTGTATTGAACTTGTGTTTAAGCCTGTCTGTCTCGGGGTTTGGGGAGCGGTACCCCCCTGGTGGTCCACAACACACATAGAGTCACCATTTTCTGAATGTTTTGAACATCGTAGAATCACAATCTCAACTCAACAGTGAATTGTCCCTTCATATGGAAGTAAAAATGTATATAGCATTTGAAATGTATTCTATGTGTTAAACAAACAGACAATTTTTTCATACTGTTGGATTTTTGCATTAAAAACTATAAGCCTACCTGTAAAGTGCTGATATGAACTGGCGTGCCTCCGGTTCCATTAACCGTATTCTTCTTTGCAGGGGCTTTAGCTTCAGCTTTTTCCTTGCTTACCATTTTGGCTTTTTCAGCTTCAATTCTTTTAGGGCTGTTAAGAAACACTTGAACCACTGCATATTCGACCAGGGATGCAAAACCAAACAAGAGGCAGACGATGAGCCAAATATCAATGGCTTTTACGTAGGAAACTTTTGGCAACTCTGAAGCAAGAGATGTGCATTCTGATGACAAGCTCAGCACTGAGAAGATCCCTGAAAAAGCAAAATGCAATGCAAATTAAAACAAAAAGCCACACTGCCAAACAGAAGAAGTAGTAACTCCTTTCATTACACATTAAAAGCTAATGTTTTCCATCTATGCTCTCATTTTAATGACTCTATAAATGTGGCACAGGCTACAAAACACATGGTCACTACAATAAATCCTCATCTGAACAGATCATTCGATGCAGGACGGCGGGGAGCTGGGGCCAATCCCAGCAGTTATGGTTACAAAGCAGAACTGAACTCTGGGTGGGCCACCAGTCTAAGCAAAGCTCCATTCATAGCACATACTCAGAATCACTAATACTTGTCTATCTAATCAACATCAAACATTACTTCAGTATATGGGATGAAAGAGGTACCTGAACACAAACAGAACATGCAGATATTTGAACCGAGGAAGGGTTCGGTGCTACACTTTATGGTCAAAAGTATGTGGACACTTCTCCAAATTATTGAGTGCAGGTGTATAAACTCAAACACATAGCCATGCAATCTCCATTTGCAAATGTTAGCGGTAGAATTGGTCATAATAAAGAGCTCACTGACTATAAACGTGGCAAAAAGTTTGAGGAAACCCTGGAGAGGTGGAGATATGCTCTAGAGAGGAGAGGAATGAAGGTCAGTAGGAACAAGACAGAATACATGTGTGTGAATGAGAGGGAGGTCAGTGGAATGGTGAGGATGCAAGGTGTAGAGCTGGTGAGGTGGATGAGTTTAAATACCTGGGATCAACAGTACAGAGTAATGGGAATTGTGGAAGAGAGGTGAAAAAGGGAGTGCAGGCAGGGTGGAGTGGGTGGAGAAGAGTGTCAGGAGTGATTTGTGACAGACAGGTCTCAGCAAGAGTGAAAGGGAAGGTCTACAGGACGGTAGTGAGACCAGCTATGTTATATGGGTTGGAGACGGTGGCACTGACCAGAAAGCAGGAGACAGAGCTGGAGATGGCAGAGTTAAAGATGCTAAGATTTGCACTGGGTGTGACGAGGATGGACAGGATTAGAAATGAGGACATTAGAGGGTCAGCTCAACTTGGACGGTTGGGAGACAAAGTCAGAGAGGCGAGATTGCGTTGGTTTGGACATGTGCAGAGGAGAGATGCTGAGTATATTGAGAGAAGGATGCTAAGGATAGAGCTGCAAGAGGAAAACAGAAAGGCCTAAGAGAAGGTTTATGGATGTGGTGAGAGAGGACATGCAGGTGATGGGTGTAACAGAACAAGATGCAGAGGACAGGAAGATATGGAAGACGATGATCCGCTGTGGTGACCCCTAACGGGAGCAGCCGAAAGAAGAAGAAGAAGTGACTATAAACGTGGCACTGTCCTAGGATGTCACCTCTGCCACAGGTCAGTATGTGAAATTTTTGCTCTGTTAGATTTGTCATCTCTACATTAAGTGCCATTATTGTGAAGTGGAAGGGTCCAGGATCAACAAGAACTCCGCCGCAAAGTGGTAGACCGCACAAACTCATCCTTCAGCAGAGCACAGCATGTAAAAAATCGTCCATCTTACACTGCATTGCTCTCAACCGAGTTCCAAGCTGCCTTTGGAAGCAACATCAGCACAAGGACTGCATGTCGGAAGGTTCAAGAAATGGGTTTCCATAGCTGAATTCACCAAACCAAAGTGTTGGCTGGAGTCCACCATTGAACTCAGGACCACTGGAAACATGCAGTCTGGAGTGATGAATCACGCGTCACTATCTGGAGTCTGATTGAGAAATCTGGGTTTGGTGGACGTCAGGAGGACGCAAAGTGCCTACTGTAGGACGAATAATGGACTGGGGTTTTTCAGGGTTAGTGCTAGGCCCATTAGTTCCAGTAAAGGGTCCTGTTAATGTTGCAGCTTAAAAAGGCATTTTAGGCCAATTGTGCCCTTCCGACGTCGTGGCAACAGTTCAGGGAAGGCCCTTTACTGTACTACCATGACTGAGCCCCGTCCATAAAGACCTGAAAAGAGCCCTGAACTCAACCCTATTGAACTGTTCCAGAATGACCTAGAGCCAGGTCTTCTTGTTCCACATCAGTAACTGGCCTCACAAATGTTCTGTTACCTGAATGGGCAGAAAATCCCCCATACACACTGCTAATTTTCGTGAGAAGAAGTGTGGAGGCTGTAAATGGGGACCAATTCATTATTAACACCCTCAGTTTTGGAAGAGGATGTCCAACAAGGCCATAAAGATCTGACGGCCAGGTGTCCACAAACTTTTGACTATATAGTATATATTCTGAACAAAAATAAAATTAAATTATGGACACAATGCATCCTACTGATAAAAATTATAATGATGGATTAAAATAATCATTTGAAATAAAAAATGTTGCTAGTAAAATACTGATGAAAATGACAATCGTAACAATGCCAGTTTCTTCATATTTCTATCATTTAAAGCAGGGGTGTCCAACTCTGGTCCTGGTGGGCCGCAGATTTTCATTCTCTTTTCTCAATTAGTGACTGACTTTTGCTGCTGATTAACTTCTTTTGCCTTGCTAAGACTCCAACCCCTTATCTGTTTTTTCGTTTTCTTAATTATCAGCCATATCTTAATAATGAGATACTAAAGGAGTCATCACATGACCGGCTAACCTGTGTCCTTCTTACAATATTTGAAAAGAAAAAATGATGAAGATCTCGGTAAATGTTGATCTGCTCAGGTCCACGAAACATTTTGACGGTGCTCTTAGAAAAAAGACAAGCAACAGTTTTGGAAATGACTGCTGTGGCAGAATAAGAGCAGCAACAAGCCAAGAAATTAAATAACGAGTTTAATTAACAGCAAGAGTCAGCTTCTAATTGAGAAACTGGTTGGAGTGAAATTATTTGGAGTTTGAGGCCATGGCATAGCTGGATAATCTGTTGGCTCACTTCACATCCCATTTTTGTTTGATTTGATTAGATATACCTTATTAATCCCCAAGGGAAATTTAGTGGCTGCCTTTTAAAGAAAAAAGAAGCAATTCAAAGGACAAAGTTTTAAAAAACCAAAGGGAACGAAGGCAAAAGTAGGCAGTTAAAAGGAGTACTTGGTCACTGATTAAGAAAGCGGCTGGAAGGACACTCCTGATTTATAGTATTAAATTTTCAAGAGTCTTAACAGTGTTAGTAAAAATTAAATGACTGAATACATGAATTAACTTTACGGAATGAGATGTCGATTGAACTTAACGATTTTCAGCCACGTAAATGCTGCACTAGTACAACGATGCAGGAGTGCTGAAATCCGGTCCTGGAGGGCCGCAGTGGCTGCAAGTTTTCATTCTAACCGTTTTCTTAATTAGTGACCAGTTTTTGCTGCTAATTAACTTCTTTTGCCTTAGTTTCAATTAACGCGACTCAGGCCCCTTAGTTATTTCTGTTTCCTTAATTAGTAGCGTAATTATAACGAGACACAAAACAAGCCGCCTCATGACCAGCTCACCTATGCCCATCATACAATATCTGAACATAAAGTAAGGCCAAGGTCTCAGTAAGGATTACCTCCCAGGTCACCAAAACATTTTGACGATGTTGTTAGAAAGAAAATACAGAAAAATCAACACTTTGGCAAAATGAGAACAGCAACCAGCCACGGAATTAAATAATGTGTTTAATTAACAGCAAGAATCGGCTTCTCGTTAAGAAACTGGCTGGAGTGAAATTGGTTGGAGTTTGAAGCCCCAGTTTAGCTGATCATCTGTCAGCTCGTTTCATATCTCATTTTTGTTTGGCTGCCATTTAATGAAGAAAAGAATCAATTCAGAGGACTGAATCCTTAAAAACAGGGCTATTGAAATGAAGGGAAAAGAAGTTAATTAGCAGTGAAAACTGGTCACTGATTAGGAAAAGGGTTTGAATGAAAACCTGCTGCCACTGCGGCCCTCCAGGCCCGGAATTCAACACCCCTGATGTAATGGGATACAGAAGAAGGTGATCTCTTTAGAGCATTGTTGCAATCCATACTTATCAGTTCACTTTTTGTTACATACTGTATAAGCATTTGGTGGGTGGAGTGGTGGCACTGAAGCTAGAGATCTGCACTGAAATTCGGAAGGTTGCTGGTTTGAATCCTGTAAGTGACTCTACTTCATTTGCCCCTTGCTTCGTTCTGGGTATGGCATTAATCTGCATCCAGCCCTGCAAGCAGGTCCCCCAGCTTACAGGGGAAAAATCTGGAGATTGGTGGCAGGATTGGCACACCAGTCACCATAAAAAAACCTCAACACTGTTCCAGCTGAGGTGTCACCCGCAGCACCATCCATCCATCCATCCATCCATCCATCCATCCATCCATCCATCCATCCATTCACCCATCCTCTTCCGCTTATCCGAGGTCGGGTCGCGGGGGCAGCAGCTTGAGCAGAGATGCCCAGACTTCCCTCTCCCCGGCCACTTCTTCTAGCTCTTCCGGGAGAATCCCAAGGTGTTCCCAGGCCAGCCGAGAGACATAGTCCCTCCAACGTGTCCTGGGTCTTCCCCGGGGCCTCCTCCCGGTTAGACGTGCCCGGAACACCTCACCAGGGAGGCGTTCAGGAGGCATCCTGATCAGATGCCCGAGCCACCTCATCTGACTCCTCTCGATGCGGAGGAGCAGCGGGAATTAAGTTTATAACACAATAAAGTGTTGTGCATGGGGGACAGTTTACAGACTCAGATAGTGCTATTCATCAGCCAGGCCAGGAGTTGGCGCTCTCACCTGATCCTCTTTCCTCTTGTTCCTCTACAATTCAGCTGTAGGCCCTGCCTCTCAATGACATCACCACCACTCCACCCACTAACATCACTTCCAGTACCCAGAATTCACCTTCCTGCCACCTCAGTTCCTGTTCTGGCTGCCCTGACTCCACCTCTTCCTCCTATCCACCATATTTATAGAGCAGACTCACCCTGTTAGTTCAGTTCAGTTGTGAACTCTTTTCTGTAAAGGCAGGTCCCAATCCAGGTGGTCTGTTGTGTCAGCGCATGCTCCCACCCTAAGTATTTTGTAAACTGAGCTAACAGGCACCCAACCACTAGCTGACGTTATGGAAAAGCTTTTAGATTAAGGCCTTAACAGTTTAAGGGATATAATGAAAAATGTTAGGCCTGTCAGATAGCTATTTCTAATTTGCTCATTTTAGTTTCAAAATGGAACATTTAGAAAACACCAGGTCATGTCATTTTGTTTGCCATTTGCCATCTAGATTAAGTGTTCAGTTATAACAGACTGAGCAGACATGATGCTAGGGGCTTTGCTCCAGGCGCGAGTCCAAGTATGCTTATGCTGGCCAAGGTCTTCTTGATTTTTATGTGAACATTCTTTTATTGTCTCAGCCCGACAGATAAATCTGACAACTGCACTCCAAATCAGGACCACAAGGCTCCCAACAATGTAGCTCTAATGAAACCTTGGCACGTAAACCTGTCCACCATACCTTAGTCGTTACATCATTATATTTAACACAAAATATGGTTGATTCGTAACTCACTCTTTATATAAATGTGTATTGTAAAGATGTTAAATGTATTGGTATGTTTACTTGTGCGACAATATAAACTTTGTAACAATTTGCAATAAAACATTTTATATCGGGTGGCACGGTGGCGCAGTGGTAGCGCTGCTGCCTCGCAGTAAGGAGACCTGGGTTCGCTTCCCGGGTCCTCCCTGTGTGGAGTTTGCATGTTCTCCCCGTGTCTGCGTGGGTTTCCTCCCACAGTCCAAAGACATGCAGGTTAGGTGCATTGGCGATCCTAAATTGTCTCTAGTGTGTGCTTGGTGTATGTATGTGTGTGTGCCCAGCCCTGTGTTGGCTGGGATTGGCTCCAGAAGACCCCCGTGACCCTGTGTTAGGATATGACGGGTTGGATAATGACTGACTGATATTATTATATCAAGCTCACTAAATCCTACAGAATACCAGAGTCTACCCTAGCAGCATCTGATGGTAAGCAGAAATCAGCCTGGGACTGGGAAACAGTCCATCGGAGGTCCCACTCATGCATACACCCAAAGTTACACTCCCACTGGACAAATGTGAAGTCCCCAATTCACCTAATCTACTATACATGGAGTATAAGGGTGAAAGGAAGGGAGGCAAAGACACATAGAAATAAAAATATACAACCTACATGGGCGCTGGATTGGTAAGGCAGCAGGTGCTCTGCACCCTTCAACCCCTAGCATAACATGACATTCTCAGTTCTGCTCAGCTCATTTCAGGAAGCATCCCTCTATGCCACTGACGCACACACTCACACTAACAAATGGCCAGTCTACAGTCAGAAATTAATGTAATATTTTTGAGCCTGGAGATGTGGAAAGAAACTAAGAATACCTGGAGGATGATCTACACAGGCTTGGGGAGAACGTGCAAACTCCACACAAACAATGGTCGACATGTGAATCAACTACACACACACACATGCAGTATATATACATCGTCTGAGGTTCGATCCATGCAACGGGAAGCAAAAGTGCGCAAATAAGCAAAACAGCCACTGTGGCGCAAGGTTCTGAAGTCTGAAGTTCAATCCACGCAAGGGGAAGCTGAAGTGTGTACACCTGATAAGCCCCAAATAGGGTGAAACTCGTGTTGTGTACTCTTTGTATTATTTGGCAGGTACTATATATATAACTAAGAGGACATGATGGATGTCGGCTGGGTGGCCGACCCACCACACGTGTTACCTGGTAGGTACCCACCTAATAATCAGATTGCTATTAGACCTATGCATGTAATGCTCCAATCTACACCCTGTCAAATAAGCAAACCAGCCACCGTGGCGCATTGTCTGAGGTTTTGCCTCAGTGCTGAAGTCTGAGGTTCGATTCCCGCAAGAGGAAGCAAAACTGTGTACACCCGATGAGCCAAAATAGGGTGAAACACGTGTCATGTACTCTTTCTATTATTTGGCAGTTACTGTATAAAATGACTATGATCTGCTTCTCAAAACTGAGACGACGTGATGGATGCCAGCCCGGGTGCCCGAGCAACCACACACGTTACCTGGTAGGTAACCACCCAAATATCAGATTGCGATCAGACCTATGCAAGTAATACTCCAATCTACACCCTGTCAAATAAGCAAACCAGCCACCGTGGCGCATTGTCTGAGGTTTTGCCTCAGTGCTGAAGTCTGAGGTTCGATTCCCGCAAGAGGAAGCAAAAGTGTGTACGCCTGATGAGCCAAAATTGGGCGAAAAACGTATCATGTTCTCTTTGCATTATTTGGCAGGTCCTATATAACATGACTATGATCTGCTTCTCGAAACTGAAATGACGTGATGGATGCCAGCCTGGTGGCCAACCCACCACACGCGTTACCTGGTGGATAACCACCCAAATCTCAGATTGCGATCAGACCTATGCAAGTAAAACTCCAATCTACACCCAGTTAAATAAGCAAACCAGCCACCGTGGTGCATTGTCTGAGGCTTTGCCTCAGTGCTGAAGTCTGAGGTTCGATTCCCGCAAGAGGAAGCAAATCTGTGTACACCTGATGAGCCAAAATAGGGTGAAACACTTGTCGTGTACTCTTTGTATTCTTTGGCAGGTACTACAGCAGGGGTCCTCAATCACGTAATACTCCAATCTACACCCTGTCCAATAAGCAAACCAGCCACCGTGGCACAATGTCTGAGGCTTTGCCTCAGTGCTGAAGTCTGAGGTTCGATACTTGCAAGGGGAAGCAAAAGTGCGTACACCTGATGTGCCCCGAATAGAGGGAAACACGTGTCGTGTACTCTTTGTATTATTTGGCAGGTACTATATAACATGACTATGATCTGCTTCTCAAAACTGAGACGACGTGATGGATGTCAGCTGGGTGGACAGCCCACCACACACGTTACCTGGTAGGAAACCACCCAAACCTCAGATTGCGATCAAACCTATGCATGTAATACTCCAATCTACATCCTGTCAAATAAGCAAACCAACCACCGTGGCACAATGTCTGAGGCTTTGCCTCAGTGCTGAAGTCTGAGGTGCGATCACCGCAAAGGGAAGAAAAACTGCGTACACCTGATGAGCCCCAAATAGGGCGAAACACATGTTGTGTACTCTTTGTATTATTTTTCAGATACTATATAATGCCTCAGTGCTGAAGTCTGAGGTTCGATCCCCATAAGGTGAAGCAAAAGTGTTTACACCTGATGAGCCACAAAATAGGGCGAAGACACACATGTCATGTACTCTTTGTATTATTTGTCAAGTACTGCAGCATATAACATGTCTAAGATATGCCTCTGAGAGGACATGACGGACGTTCGCTGGGTGGCAGACCCACCACACACGTTACCTGGTAGGTACCCACCTAATAATCAGATTGCGATCAGACCTATGCATGTAATACTCCAATCTACACCCTGTCAAATAAGCAAACCAGCCACAGTGGCACAATGTCTGAGGCATTGCCTCAGTGCTGAAGTTTGAGGTGCGATCCCCGCAAAGGGAAGAAAAACTGCGTACACTTGATGAGCCCCAAATAGGGTGAAACACGTGTTGTGTACTCTTTGTATTATTTTTCAGATACTATATAACATGACTATAATCTGCTTCTCGAAACTGAGAGGACGTGATGGATGTCAGCTGGGTGGCCAACCCACCACACGTGTTACCTGGTGGGTAACCACCCAAATCTCAGATTGCTATCAGACCTATGCATGTAATACTCCAATCTATACCTTTTCAAATAAGCAAACCAGCTACCCTGGCCCAACATTTGAGGCTTTGCCTCAGGCACTGACATCTGTGCTTCGAACCCTGCAAGGGGAAGCCACCGTGCCACCCACATAACATTATTCAGTTATTGTTAAATGACCGATTTAAAAAACATTTGCTTCTTTCAAGCCAGTGCTTCTAAGATTGATCCTTCTTATACTTTAAAAAAACATTAAATAACTGTAGAAAGATTCCACTGACAACTTCCTTAAATTAAAAGAATTCTTCAAATTACTGCAAATGTAGATTTACTATACTTGTCACTTGTCATCTATAAACAGCAAATCAAACGATGCTGTAAAGACACATGGGTCAAGTTTAATATTTGAAAATGGAAAATGAAAAACTAACCTGATATGAAATCATTTCCTATGATGGCATGAAACAATGAAGGAAAGACAATGAAGTATGTTATCATGAGAAGACTGGAACACAGTTATGATAATGCAGACAGACAGGTAGTGCAAAAGATGAATTTCTCAAAAAATACATGGACAGTGCCTTCATGGTCCTAAGACTAGACTTGATATCCACGGTGGTCTTTGATGAAAATACAAGTTTCAATGTACCCAATGGAACTCTGGCGGCACTTGCATCAGGATTGATCCAGAAGGAAAGCCAGGAAAGAACAACAATTAAAAGAGTTGGAGCATAGACACCCATCATGTAAAATCCAACTTGTCGTCTTAAGGTGAAGATAACTTCTACACATGTATAATATCCTATAAAAGAAAGGAAAATTAAAGTTATAGTTCATAGCTGTAGCATCATAGAAAGAAGACCATATTAAATATTCACACATCTATCCATTTTCTGAACTCACTCAGTACATTTTAGGGTCATTTGGTGCTGGAGAAAGATGCAGCCCTGAATTGGGCTCCAGTCCGTTCCAAAGCACATCCGTGTATCCACCTCAAACAGCACTGATTAAAGGTTGGCAATTAACCAAAGCTACATGTATATTTGATGTGGATGGAAAAGAAGCATAATGTGAAGATCTACAAATTTTAAATATGCAATGAGAGATGTGTAATAAATGATATAAGGCAATTTATGATATATTACTAAAACAATCAGAAAATGGATACATAGAATTTTAAGAAGCATAGCTGTTTCTACACAGTAATACATCACTGGCTGACTACAAAGTTTCAAGCAAGCAGAACTGAGGAACATTAAGCAGTTTGAGAAAATGTGAACAGTGAATAATACTATTGATTAAAATACTGAATTACGTTTCAGGATTTTGCTAAAAACACTAAATTGTGCACGTTAAATAATATATGTATCAGTAGCAAAATACCTAAAATATGAGATTTCTTTTACCTTTTCAGTATTCTCACTTCCACCACACCACTTGATGAGTAGCTGTGATTAAATCAGGACATTCTTTCAGCTCTCGCTTTATTATCCACTTTGCTTTGAGTTGCGTGCTGCTCACTTTGGCTTCATGCGTCCCATTGTTATGTTTGTATAGCCGTCATTTTGTTTGCGTGCTGCTCCTTTTGCACTTGTTTCTGATTTGGATTTGAGTTTTCAATTCGATTTTACATATCTAATTTGTTCTTATATTTTCTGATTTGTTTTTCAGTATTCAAATTATTTTTGTATTTTCTGATTTGTTTTTGCGTATTTAATGTTTACATTTTCTGGTTTGTTTTTGCATTCCCAGTTAGGTTTTGTGTCTTGTAATTTGTTCTTGCGTTTGCATTTTCTGATTTGTTTTTTGTATTCCATTTGTTTTTTTGCATTTCCAATTTGTTTGTTATGTTTTCTGACTTAGCTTTGCATTCCCAATTTATTTTTGTGTATTAAGAATTGTTTTTATGTTTTACAGCTTGTTTTTTGTATTCAATTTGTTTTTGCATTTCCTAGTTGGTGTTACATTTTGGTCTGTGTACATTTTGGTATTTGAAATTTCATTTTAAAAGCAAAAACGAAAATGAAAGGAATTTTCAGATTTTGATTTTTGATTAAAGAATAAAATGAGGGAAAATAAGGTATTTTTTAATTCTATGGTAACAAATAGCAGTCATAAACTTAAAATTGGGCGGCACAGTGGCGCAGTGGGTAGCGCTGCTGCCTCGCAGTTAGGAGACCTGGGTTCGCTTCCCGGGTACTCCCTGCATGGAGTTTGCATGTTCTCCCCGTGTCTGCGTGGGTTTTCTCCGGGCGCTCCGGTTTCCTCCCACAGTCCAAAGACATGCAGGTTAGGTGGACTGGCGATTCTGAAATTGTCCCTAGTGTGTGCTTGGTGTGTGGGTGTGTTTGTGTGTGTCCTGTGGTGGGTTGGCACCGTGCCCGGGATTGGTTCCTGCCTTGTGCCCTGTGTTGGCTGGGATTGGCTCCAGCAGACCCCCGTGACCCTGTGTTCAGATTCAGCGGGTTGAATAATGGATGGATGGATGAAACGTAAAATTACACCTACTTTTCTGGATGCATTTGTGATTCAAATAATGAAACTGTTATAGCTCAAAAACAATAAAACAGACACATTTTCGTTGTCTGAAACTGGAGGTACTTCTTCTTCTGCACGATTTTTGACAACACGTGCGAACAGTCCTCCTCACAACACATCGACCGACGGCCTTGAAGTTACACTGCATGGCATCTGCAGAGGATGGACCATTACGTTGTTTTTCGGAACAGTAAAAGAGTGACACTCCGGGACGAGGACATGACTACAGAAAAACTGAGTCGCATCTTTCAGGTAAAAATACAATCTTTGCAAACTTTGCTTCATTGATGTAGCAGTTCTTTTAAGAAAGTTATTGTTATTACTTACTGTGAAACAGCTAACATTTGGTGATTTCATTTACTAACACTAAGTCTGGCAATTTTTATAGTGCTAGCATTTTGAAAGTGTGTAAATGTGTGAATGGTCGCTCACTGACAAGTGTGACACATGTTAAGAAAACTTTCTGTAAATCACGTTGCTCTCCTAACGTGTTACACTTTGTGCACTGTTAATACTCGAAATGTTTACTAGCTATAGTAGCCGGTAAAAGTCAATGAGCAACCATTCAAATTCTTGGCCCAAGAAGAATCGTTCTCAATTGCTTCATTGGCTTCCTGCGGCATGTGATTAAGGCGCTGTGCCCACGGAGACGTGTGTGAGTGTATATATATACAGACCGGCACAGTGGAAAAGGGGGATCAAAGAAAAGTAAAAAGACAGAAAGGAAAGAGAGGTTAAAAGATGTGAAAGGCAGTCTTGCCGAGGATCTGGCCACCTGAAAAGAAGAAGCAGTAAGAGCTGGGGTCCTGCAAAGGAACGCTGGCTGTGGTGCTCTAGGGGCTAGTTCGCCCCACTGAATATTTTGGTGGAGTGTGGCGAGCAAGGCAGGTGCCCTCCCTAGGCTTCTGAGGTGTGACCAAGTGAGCGTGAAGGAAGAAGATTGGAGAGCCGACCTCAGACGGTCTGGCTGCGGTGTCTGGAGGCAGCCAAGATGGGGGTCGGAAGAAAGGAGCTTGTGGCTGCTGAGTCTCCGCCGGCTACGCGAGTAATGGGTGAGCTGGGGAGAATGAGAAGGAGGTGGACTGAGATCAGGAGGAGTTAGTCTGCATTTTAACCTTGCATTTTTAATGGATTTATTTGTTGATTTTTATTCCCACTTTTCATTGGATTTTTATGGATTTATTTATGTACTTTTTTATAACACTGCACAATTGGCACTTGTTGGTTTTACTTTTGTGTTGACTGTTTTTTAATAAAAGCACTTTGGCACTTTTTCCACCGTCCTCTGGCTTTATCTGAGAATTGTCCTCATTTGTCAGCTCATCTCGGTCATAACTATCGATGGTGTTGGTTCAACAGACTCCCATGTGGGAAGAGGGAGTCTATAGGGGACTGGCATCGTCACACTTGTGCCAGTTTAAGACTGGTGTAAAGGTATTCACAAGATTAAAACTTTCGTTTACACAGAGACTTGTGTCCGTGTGTTTGTGTCTGGAGTTTGGAGTCCTGTAACGCCCCTTAGTGGTCACAACCCCTAATTACTCTTCACAGTGCGGCAACTGTCAGTGTTCGTGTCAGGGCAAATTTGGAAATCACTAAGCCTTGAGATGTGATAGCTTACAATAGAAGAAGGGGCACATCAATTTTGTGAATCAGGCACTGATATTTAACCCACTCATGCGCAAGCAACAGAAAAAAATATATAAGAAAAGTGTGCAAAGATACACACTTCTGCATTCCTGACTGCCATGTTGAGCAATGTGTTGGTGACTGTTCCAAAACACATCACACAAGGACATGCACGAAATCAGTACAGCAGTGGACACGAGACAGACCTTTCCTACTGCATTTGTATTGACGTTTTAGTATTTTCATATTTCCATTTTTTTTTATTTTTCCAGGGGTAAGCATAAAGCTATGGAGTTTAAAGGTAACACTTTTATATGTAAACTGTGCAATAAGTATGCCTACCTCTTTACGAATATTACCCAGAGTGGTGTGTGGTTCATCCTGATTGGTGAATGGATGCCAGCTTTCAGTGACTTTGGCAATATATAATATACATAATAAAAGTTAGTAGTCCTCACAGGTGGCGCAGTGGTAGTGCTGCTGCTTTGCAGTAAGGAGACTGTGGAAGATTGTGGGTTCGCTTCCCGGTTCCTCCTTGTGTGGATAGCGCTTTGAGTACTGAGAAAAGCGCTATATAAATGTAATGAATTATTATTATTATTATTTATTATTATTATTATTAGTTTGGAACAGGGAGAGAAGACAGGAAAAAGCAAGGTCTTGTCTCATGTTTTCTTGGCGATGGCGTGAGTGAGTGAGTGAGAGGTGAACATCTGCTATATTTGAGTAGCAGAACATTTAACAAGTATTTTGACAGATAAAAGGACTGTCTCTCAAATGCTGAAGATAAGCTTTCTAAAGTTAAAATAATTGATGCAATAAATAAACCAGATGTTCAACAGAAACTGTGTACTGTATCATTAATTTCCTGACTCAAAAATTAATGCTTACTTAAAACAAAACAAAAAAAAAATGTGTGATCTTTTCCTATTTACTGCAATTTCTTGTTTCCAATTTCTTGTTTATTGGGGTAATCACTTAACATGACAAAAAAGTGAAAAGATGAAAAAATATCACAAAAGTTTTCATAACATTTGTAGTGCAACTAGAGAATTGAGTTTTATTAGCCAAGTTCATAAATGTATGCCACACTATAAAAAAGCAGCACTGGAATCGTGGGGTAGAAGGGTCCTTTCATCTGATTGGCTGGCCCAGCACTGACTCAGCTGTAGAATGGCCAATGGGCTGAGATCTCCAGGACTGTGCCTGGCTTGTCTGACTCCTTTTCTACAATCTGTTCACAGTTCTACAATTAGCTGATGGACAGACATAAGGACTGTCTCTCAAATGCTGAAGATAAGCTTTCTAAATTGAAAATAATTGATGCAATAAATAAACCAGATGTTCAACAGAAACTGTGTACTGTATCATTAATTTCCTGACTCAAAAATCAATGCTTACTTAAAAAAAAAATGGTGTGATCTTTTCCTTTTTACTGCAATTTCTTGTTTATTGGGGTAATCACTTAACATGACAAAAAAGTGAAAAGATGAAAATAAATCACAAAAGTTTTCATTATATTTGTGGTGCAACTAGAGAATTGAGCTTTATTAGCCAAGTTCATAAGTGTGTGCCACACTATAAAAAAGGAACACTACAATCATGGGGTAGAAGGGTCCTTTCATCTGATTGGCTGGCCCAGCACTGACTCAGTTGTAGAATGGCCAATGAGGGAGGCTGAGGTTACCAGGACTTGGACTGTGCCTGGCTTGTCTGACTCCTTTTCTACATTCTGGCCGCAGTTCTACAATTAACTGATGGACAGACGTTCTTCTTCTTCAATTATGGTGATTAGTTTCTACTTTGTTTTTGATATGTTTGAACAAATCTGTGTCCTCATACAGTATGTGACATTTCAATATTTAGTGAGTGGTGTAATCTATTCTATTGTTGTCACATTGCTCTGTGCCTGCACTTAGTGTGTTTCACTGTACAAGAACAAAGCCGTTTGTACTGTAGTGTTGTATTTCTGAGGTGGCCATGATAGACTGGCTATCTAGCTCTGTGAAGAAGAATACTTGTGATGTGATCTGTTTTGTGTGTTGTATTTACCCCATTTTTTGACACCCATTTCACATCCAACCTACCTGGAAGGGGGTCTCTCTCAGAATTGTCTTTCCCAAGATTTCTTCCATTTTGTTTTTTTCCCCTAAAAGGTTTTGTTTTAGGAGTGTTTTCTTTCTTTAAATCATACAGACAATAGCAAACCAGACTTTAGCAGCTAAGAAGCAACTGTTTGCTGGATGCTGGAAAATATAACCAGATTTTTTTTTTTTTTACCAAAAGACACTTTAGGGTGTCTGTCACTAATATTATGTATAACATTATTTAAAAGACTAAGGTCAGTAAAATCGAGAATTGTTTACCAAAGAACAATTTAGACAGTTCCGTGTATTTGTCATAATTGTGATGTACGTTACTGTTTAAAAGACAAAGGTCAGTAATGAATGGCAGATCGCAGAAAGGATCCGACACATGCACTGTCAGTCTCCATGTGTGCTGATCACTGACCATGATGGCACATTACAAGCAGAAGAAAAACATTAAATACTCTGTAGAACTTGATAAGACCTTCACCATAATAAGGTGGTGAAAGTATCTGACAATTAGCCCAGTATGGCTATTGGCTTAACACATTAGTTGTGAGTAGTTACACAGACAGGAGTATAGATGTGCACACAGATTCATGGAGATGTAGTGACGGTCAAAAATGGTCTACATATCTTTAGTTTCCACAGTCTTAACCAGATACGATTGTGTGACAGTGTGTGAAGAACTGTCCTCCACCTCATCAACCACTGTCACTGTCACGTCCTGGTGCATCCTTAAGGATTTAAAAAACAAACATTCTTGCTATTTGGTTGTTCCTACATTAAACATAACATCAGAATTGGAAAATCCATTTTAAATTTGGGAACTTTGGCTTGTACAATTTTTCTCGTGAAGGTCAATGTTATAGAGTGTAATAATAATGATCGTATTAATTCAATGCAAACAAAATGATTAGTATATGGTAAATGCTCACTGTCTTCGGAATAACAGGTCTGTGATGCCCTTAGATGTCCGGTGCTGCATCAATATGTGTCAACCTGGTGCCAAGAGGCATGGGTAAGGCCTCCAACTCCATTCGTGATCAGGACTGTGGCCTGCAATTGTTTTCCACGAATGAGGAATTCCCAGTAAGTCAAGTCAAGTATGGGAGCATGCACTGGTACAGTGCGTTGCCACACCCACCGCGCGACACAGACACGCAGTCCAGATGTTACGTGGGCGACCCCTTGGCCTGGTCCAGCCACTCGGGTCCCCAACAATGAGGATCCTACGAGCAGGATCACCCTCAGGGAAACGCGCCACATGGCCATAGTGCTGCAACTAACGCTCCCTCATAATGCAGGTAATGTGCCTCATTCAGGACTCCATGAGCAACACAAAGTCAAACCAGCGGTACCCAAGGATTTTCCAGAGAGACACAGTATCAAAGTAGTCCAATCTTTGTCTCAGGTCACTGCATAGCGACCAAGTCTTGCAATCATATAGCAAGATAGGAAGCACCAGGACTCTAAAGTCTTGAACCTTCGCTCTTTTGCATAGATATCGGGAGCGCCACACACCCCTTTCCAGCAACCTCTTGACCCCAATGTCTCCCAGTCCGTCTACTGACTTCATAGGAAGAGTCACCAGAGACATGAATGTCACTGCCAAGGTAAGTAAACGTCTCGACGTGGTCGACACTCTCTCTGCAGACAAGACACACTGTTGATAGCTGTGACCAAGAGGTCATTAAAGGCCTGGCTCTTTGGTTTTTATCAGGACACTCGCAAGCCCAGACACTCAGACTCCTCACTCAGTCTCTCGAGAGCCCCGATCACAGCCTCCATTGACTCTGCGAGTAAGTGCAGGTCATAAGCTCACGCTGATTAAGTCCCTGCCTTTTATATATTCCTCCCATCTCTACTACCAATTAGATGGTTTAGTGAAGTCCTCTAATCGGCACCATGCTGTGGTCGATCATGGCCTCTGGTGGAGCGCCTAGAAGATGATGGAGCTTTACTTTAGAGGAACTAAAAATCATAAAAAGGTTTCCGTGGAGGAACCTGTGGGAGGATTATTACCAATCATCTGACCCTGTCTCCCTCTGATTCCCACCCCTGAGCCGGCTTCTTACCAGGACCTAACCCCAATTCTTCCACAGGATCAATGCTTCAGCATCTTCGGTTTCAGTAACTGTGGGTTTTTTTTCAGAAATGTCAGCCCTGTGAATAACAGGAATTGACTGGATTTGTAATCTTTATACTTATTTTCTCAAAACACTCGCACAGCTGTGTTAATTTTACAAAGTAATCTTAGGCACGTTATTGCTAAATAATTGGCCGACATCTTTCCCAAAGGCAACTTACAAGATCATGATTCATTACAATTGTTTTAAATTTTGATTTTTTCACCACTGGAACACTGGCATGTTAAGTGACTTGCTTACAAACAGTAAGTCATGTACAGTGGAACCTCGGTTCACGACCATAATTCGTTCCAAACCTCTGGTCGTAAACCGATTTGGTCGTGAACCAAAGCAATTTCCCCCATAGGATTGTATGTAAATACAATTAATCCGTTCCAGACCATATGAACTGTATGAAAATATTTTTTTTAAAGATTTTTAAGCACAAATATAGTTAATTACACCATAGAATGCACAGTGTAGTAGTAAACTAATGTAAAAACATTGAATAACACTGACACAAACACCCAGGCTCCCTGCTCAGCAGCATGCGAGCCCTCTCTCTCTCTGTAACATTGCAGCAGTTCACGCTATAGCCTTACAATCCGATCGCTGTATAAACACTTTTTTTAAATGAGTTTTAAGCACAGGGGGAAAAAAAAGGAACATTTGAACAAATCTGAACTTTATTTAAAAGCCAACCAAGAAAGTAACATTACAGGAGTTCACGCTAATAGCATTACAACCCAATTGCTGTAAACACTCTTTTTAAATGAGTTTTAAGCACAGGGAAAAAAATGAACATTTGAAAAAAGAGAAAAGTAACATTGCAACACTTTCTTCTCACCACTCTTCACTTGCTTAGAAGCCATGGTTAACTGCAAAAGCACACGAAATACTGTAGAGCACAAAGAGTTAACAGGTAAAGCACGCACGTCTGACTGAGAACAATGAACAGGGAGAGGCTGAACACGTGCTTAAATACAGTAATCGGCGCGTACGAACCGGAAGGGAAATGAAATAAAGCACAAAGACTTCACAGCGAAAGCACGCACACACGTGCAAGCACGCACGTCTGACCGAGAACAATGCAAGACGTGTGGAAATCATCGGCGCGCACAAACTGAAAGGGAAACTGGCTTGTTTGTATACCGAGTGTATGGTCGTGAACCGAGGCAAACGTTTGGCAAACTTTTTGGTCGTAAACCGAGTTGTACGTGTACCGAGACGTTCGTGAACCGAGTTTCCATTGTACAGGGAATGAAACAACAGCTCTGTGGGTTAAAGTCCAGTGTCTTAGCCACTACATTACAGTGCCTGGCATGTTAACTATGATACTGAACAAAAAATAATAAATTCAAAAGGCAAAATATAAGAATGCAGCAAAAATTAAAACAGTTCACTTTGATGAAACGTTTAAAAAAAACCAATGTCATGTTTTAGTGTAAAGATGCCGACAAATGGTATCAGCCTGGAGCTGAGTCACCATCATTCAAATGAGCAGCTGCAGGGGAGCCTATAAAAATGGGAAGCTGGCCAAAGTAGCAAGGACTTCCAAGTTGTGCTGCAGCAGAAACCTATCTTTCTAAGGATGAAAGTATTAGGATTCACTGGGTTGGGTGCAGGTAAGTCCCAGCATAGCATTACATTGGTTTCAGAAGTGGTGTGAAGAGCCCTAATATGTTGGTGAGTCTCAACATTTGGAATCTGGAATACTGTCTGAAACATCAGTACAGGACTGAACACAGCTGACAGACTGCAACCCTTGCATCTCTACCACTGCTTCACCAACTAGGCAGGGTGTGTAGCCACAGGTGGAACATCGGACTCACAGAGCTGAAGGAAAGTGTGGCAAATTGAGGACCTCAGGTGAGCAGTGTGAAGCAGGACCAGTAGTAAACTGCACAGGCAAAGCACGAGGCAGGTCATAAAAGCATTATGGCACAGTTGTGGTGGTAGGAGTCTCAAAACGCTGAGATCCGGAGTTGGAACACTGCTTGCAGCATCACTTCGGGAATGGATGACAACTGTTACATCTGCAGCCCCTCTTCTGCTCACTTGTAATCAACAGATCACCACACAAGAGTGCAGTGTTAAACACCCCTGCTGCATCACACATCAGCGCAACATCCCTGCTGTGCCACACAACAGTAAAGCACTGGGGGTGAGTCACTAACAGTATGAGCTGCCATTCCAACATATAAATGAGCAGTTTCAAAGACAGCTGCAGGGGAGCCTATAAAAATGGAAACTATGCCAGGGTCGAATATGAATTCCAATTAGTGCAGCAACAGCAAACCGGTCTTCTAGGTTCAAAAGAACGATGTAAGGGAGCAAGAATTCATTGGCACTATGTGCAGGCAAACACACTGTCAGCAGCACTACAATATATTTACAATAAGCATTTTAATAACAGCACTTAATACTATATACGGTATTTAGTATTATGTATTAAAATGCCTATTGTTATTTTTATTGTTTTTAAGTTATTATGTGTCAGGTTTTTACATATTTACCATGTATTTCTGTCTTTTCAAACATACCTCTGTTCATTTTTCTTTGTGGATGGAGCCCTAGGAGGCGGAGACACTCTGACATCACCACTCCTGAGCCCTCTCTTTGGCTCTTTAAGTCAGCTGAGAAGGCTCAGCAGCAGGAGATCATTTCATTCATTATGGAGCTTTGTATCTCTGCTTGGAATTGCTGGTTTTTGTGAACTTCTTGCCTTGTTTTCTTGAATTCTGGATTGTGATTTTAGACTTGTTTGCTTAGGGCTGCCTTGTGGGCATCTCCTTTTGCCTGTTTCCTTCTGTTTTGAGCATTTTTGCCTAATTTTTCTAATTTATTAATTTAAAAAAATCTTTTGTTGCCCTCTTTTCATTCAGTAGCCAGGGATTGAAGGTTATCTTCCCTCTTGTGGGACTTTTTAATAAATTATTGGACATTTTCTGTTGTTTTGCCAGCTGCCCATTTTTGGAGCCTGGATGAGTTAAGGTGAGACTGTTCTGGATAGTTAGTGAAGGTCCTGACCTGCTTCTCAGCTTATTTCTGGAGGGCTCCCTTTCTAAAGCTTTATTTCATGACATTTATTGAACACCTTTATGCAGGGCGACATATAAAAACAGTGTTGTGTGCCTGTTGTGAATAATCACTGGTGTTAATACAGAATATCATGTAAAGTTATGTTTTAAGCCATCAGTCAATGTGATTGAACATCGACTGATGGGCAAGTTACTTTGAAAGCAACAGGACATTTGGAAACATGACTATACACAAAGAAATGTAGTGTGGTGTGATTTCAGCTTGTAAACTGGTAGAGGTATATGATCTATCAGCTACGTCACAAAAACAGCACTGCACAGTACAACTCATGGTTGAAGAAGAGATGCTGGACCATCTGTCTCACACCCCAACCTAGCACCAAGCGACTTCTCTTTGGTCTTTTGAAAAAGCACTTGGATGCCTTTCCAACTTCTTCTTCTTCTTTCAGCTGCTCCCATTAGGTGTTGCCACAGCAGATCATCTTTTTTCATCGTCTTGTCCTCGCCATTTTACTTTGTCACACCCATCACCTTCATGTCCTCTCTCACCACATCCATAAACCTTCTCTTAGGCATTACTTTTTTCCTCTTGCTTGGCAGCTCTATTCTTAGCATCCTTCTCCCAACATACCCAGCATCTCTCCTCTGCATATGTCCAAACCAATGCAATCTCGCCTCTCTAGCTTTGTCTCCAAACTGTCCCACCTGAGCTGACCCTCTAATGTACTCGTTTCTAATCCTCGTCACACCCAATGCAAATCTTAGCATCGTTAACTCTGCCACCTCCAACTCTGCCTCCTGTTTTTTGGGTCAGTGCCACCATCTCCAGCCCAAATAACACAGCTGGTCTCACTACTGCCCTGTAGATCTTCACTAATTTTGTCACTAATCACTCCTGACACTCTTCTCCACCCATTCTACCCTGCCTGCACTCTATTTTCACCTCTCTTTCACAATCCCCAGTACTCTGTACTGTTGATCCCAAGTATTTAAACTCATCCACTTTCACCATCTCTACTCCCTTCATCCTCACCATTCATCTGACCTCCCTCTCATTTACACACATGTATTCTGCCTTGTTCATATTGACCTTCATTTCTCTTCTCTCTAGAGCATATCTCCACCTCTCCAGGGTCTCCTCAGCCTGTTCCCTACTCTCGCTACAGATCACAATGTCATCAGCAAACATCATAGTCCGTGGGCACTCCTGTCTAATCTCATTTGTCAATTACCATTGCAAATAAGAAAGTGCTCAGAACCGATCCATGATGTAATCCCACCTCCACCTTGAATGCATCCGTCACTTCTACCGCAGACCTCACCACTACCACACTTCCCTCGTACATATCCTGTACAACTCTTATGTACTTCTCTGCCACTCCCGACTTCCTCATACAATACCACAGCTCCTCTCGAGGCATCCTGTCATATGCTTTCTTCAGGTCCATAAAGACGCAATGCAACTCCTTCTGGCCTTCTCTAAACTTCTTCATCAACACCCTCAGAGCAATCATCGCATCTGTGGTGCTCTTTCCTGGCATGAAACCATACTGCTGCTCATTAATCATCACCTATTTTCTTAACTTAGCTTCCAATACTCTTTCCCATAACTTCATGCTGTGGCTCATCAATTTTATCCCCCTGTAGTTACTACAGTCCTGCACATCCCCCTTATTCTTAAAAATCGGTACCAGTACACTTCTTCTCCACTCCTCAGGCATCATCTCACATTCCAAGATTGTATTAAACTCCATTGCCATCTCTCCTAAACACCTTCATGCCTCCACAGGTATGTCATCTGGACCAACGGTCTTCCCATTCTTCATCCTCTTCATAGCTGTCCTTACTTCCTCCTTGCTAATCCATTGCACTTCCTGATTCACTGTCTCCACATCAACCTTCTCTCATTCTCATTCTCTTCATTCAGGTTGCCTTTGCGATTGATGACAGGATATTATGACCATCTGACTGCAGCAGCTTGTCCCTGATTTATCCTGGGTAAACATGGAATGGAGGAGCAAATGCAAAGACTACTTTTGGACTTTATGTGGAAAAATACTATGTGATTTTTTTGCTGGTATATCATACAAACCTTTGTACAAGAAGCAATTGTACAAAGTTGTGTTACTTCACTTTTTGAAATTTGCCTGTAAATGTTTTCTAATTGAATCAGCATCGCTGTGGATGTAAAGTCCATTGCCATAGCCAATACACCATACTCTGTCTAATTTATCAACAACGTTACTCCTGTATGTCACCTTTATCTTTGTTACTACTTACCTGTCCCTTTGTAGTACTTTGTGCAGTTTCCATACTCAATGTCTTCTTGTCTTATATCAAACTGGGGAAGTGCAATCTGTTCCATTTGAACAGGGTCTCCCGATTGCCATATGAAGCGCAAGTCATCTGTTGTATAGCCAACTGATAATGAATGCAAAAACGAGAAAACAACATTTCCATTATGGCGGCCAAGCATCTACTGATTGACAAAGATAAGGCTACGAGGAGAACGAAAATGGAAAAGGCTCAAACACGAATGATCTTTTTTAGATGTAGACCACCTCCTATGTCTACGTTTATATTCATAACCAAAACTGCCGTACCTCGGGGTTAACAACGATTTGTAAAACTGCACATGTGAACTGACCTCCTGCACGTTGAAGCACCTCAGATATGCACACGCCCGAGGCATATTCTCTTCTTGATAACATTTTCACTCACTCACTTTTCTTTAACTTTTATTCTTTAGCCGTATACATGTCTCAGTGAATTTCGCACTTTTTATACCATACAAAGTGCAATGGTAGCCAACAAATAAGCTGTTGATGGATCTGGAGTCATGACCAAGACCAATGAATCTGCTCAGGTCTTTAATTCAAATGCATGGTTGTGTTTGAGCGTGTTCCATTTTCGAAACAAAAGTCCTTTCTGGAAGACATTTATTTAACAATATCTTAAAAACTGGTGCTGTAACCTGTCTTAAAAAAACCTGGCTTAGATCCGTTACAGCTAAAATTTTATCGCCCAATCTCTAACCTTCTATTTATGGCTAAGATCTTAGAAAAGGTTGCTGTAAAGCTGTAAATGTATGGCATTTCTAAAAGTTAGCTTTTATTCATTTTTATTCTCTCAGTCACATTCACGTTCTGAAATGACTCTAGCTAACAGTGCCAGTATAAATTCACACCTGATCTGACGCTGTTCGCTTTCAAATAATTTTGCATTAGTGCGACAATATTTTCTGATTGGTATTATTCAGGTCATAAAATGATTTCTTCAAAATGTCACATATATTTGTCTCTTTCTTTTTTGCCCAGTGCTGCGTTGACATTGTGCACCAGAAGGCGTGAGCTTATTCACTGCGGCAGGAGCATGCAGGTGGCCGGTTGTTTGTGCTACAACAGGTTCGACTTGGCGGCGATGAACGCACATGTACTGTACAAGTCATGCACGGGGGCCACTGAGAAAAGAAGAGTGTTCATGGCTCACCTTGCAGAGGAGTTTCATCGTCGCTTCTTACAAGAAAAGGCGATGAATAAAGCAAAAGAGGATGCAACATCGACAAGCTTCTTTTCCAAGACCGCCTCTTCCCCAGCCAGTGTAATAGTAACCACAGTACAGACAGAAATGTGTACATTGCAACAGGTACGCATGTCGTAAATGTAGAAAGGACGGTCCTTGGGTGTGTGGGATCTGTTAACATTTGAATCTGATGATTGCATATAGCGCAGAACTGACCTCTCCGTACTATTCTTTCCTCTGCACGTCCTGGAGTACAAAAGAAACAGCACCGTGCACCCAAAAGTGGACACTGGCAAGATTGGAAAAAATACGCGGTCACTGATTACAAGTGCAAGAAGGCATGCGAATGAATATGAATACTATGAATAATATTGCATCAGTGCCACAATGTTTTACGAAATGTACTATACATGTCATAAAATGAGTTATTCCAAATATCATATACTGTATACCTATATCTCTGTTTTTTTTTGCCAGTGAGGCTTTGACATCATGGACCATAAGGTGCATACAAATTCAGCGTGAGCAGGAACACTCAATAAAACTGAATAAAAAAAAGAATTCAAGTGACGGTGAGATACGAAGCAGGCAGATTCACCAGCATTTGCGTGTCAGCTTTTATCCATCCAGATCAGAGAATTTCCAGTTCCATTGCCTCAAAACACCACTCATATCTACAGTTATTCCCAGTTTTAGATAAAACGTAACCACGTCAAATCTGGGGCAGGGGGATGGGTGTTGTATCGTGATCGTGACTGAGAGAATAAAAGTGAAAAAAAAAACGCTAACTTTTACAAGTTCAATAAATTTACACCGGCTGTTACAGACACAAATCAAATGTATGTTTTTATTGTATAATATTAACAATAAGAGTAGCTCACTACTCAAAATGGCAAATTTGCTGGGGAGCTGGTTTCGAACTGACGACCTCTGGATTATAAATTGGCAGTTCTAACCACAGCACTACGGAAGCTGTCATATTGTACGTGTACCTTTCGTGAAAGTGTTTCTTTGATATTTAGCCATCAGCCTTCACACATTATACAGTTTGTTATTTATTACTAAAACTTGAAAAATGTTTCTGTTTTAATGATGTGTTTACATAGATTGTTGTAGACACAAAACACACATACATCAAATTATTCCCCCTTACAATTCTGAGTAGCTCACTCCCAGTAATCAATCAAGGCAGGAACTAGGAGAACTTCTTGCCCATTCTGAGGCAGTGGGGGGGATGGTATAGAAGGCTGCTTGCTGCTTCATCTTATCGACACATTTACAAGACAAAAGACGCTGACGGAGAGGTGCGAAGGGATTTAAGGTGGGCCAGATTTACGAGTTTTTTCGTAGGCTCTGGTAATTCTAGTGTTAATCAGTTGTGGCGATTTATACTTTGGACTGGGATTCATGAAGGTGCTGTGCATCAACCTGTGACTATGTTGGGTGTAATTGTGTCTGGGGTTCTGGGCTCAGTGGCGCCCCCTTGTGGTCACAATTATGTATATGATTAAAATGTTTTAACATTCAGCTTTCTAACTGCATCTTGTATCTTTGAGTATCCACTGGGAATAAGGTCAAGTCCAGAGGGCAGGAAAGACTGACGTGTACCTTTGTATAGAAAGCCCCACAATTCCCACTGCATGTCAGGAGGGAATCAAAGCCATGAAGTCCAAGAAACTCTCTGTAGACCCCCTTGATCAAATTGTGGTGACAGTGTTGGATGTAATTGTGTCTGGAGTTTGGGGCTCAGCGGCACCGCCTTGTGGTCACAACACCTATTTTTCAAGAAACTTTATTTCTGTTTTGCATGAAAGCATGAGATTAAAAATACTTTCTAGGCTATCACTACAAAATATATGGTGAAAATAATTTATTTAAAAATATTTTTGGATGGAGTATTCCTTTCATATTGAAACAAACACTTTGAGTATAGC
Organism: Erpetoichthys calabaricus; assembly: GCF_900747795.2. Lineage (NCBI taxonomy): Eukaryota > Metazoa > Chordata > Cladistia > Polypteriformes > Polypteridae > Erpetoichthys > Erpetoichthys calabaricus. Next base: position 234,936,082 of record NC_041398.2, read on the forward strand.
ATATAAAATGGTATAAAATATTTGCAACACACAAAATATATACACATTTACAGATAGACTTTACTTACATTTAGATCTTAGAATCAAAGAAAAGCAATATATAATTAAAATGTTTTAACATTCAGCTTTCTAACTGTATCTTGTATCTTTGAGCATCCATTGGGAGTAGGGTCCAGTCCAGAGGGCAGGAAAGAGTGACATGTGTACCTGTGTATAGAAGGTCCAACAATTCCCACTGCATGTCAGGAGAGAAACCAAGCCATGAAGTCCAAGAAACTCTCTGTAGACCTCCTTGATCAAATTGTGGTGAAGCATCGATCAGGGCAAGGGCATACAGCCATTTTTAAAGCTTAGAGTTTCCCCAGGAGCACAGTGACCCCAATAATTGTGAAATGGAAGAAGTTTGGAGCCAAAAGGTTGCTGTGCATCAACCTGTGACTGTGTTGGGTGTAACTGTATCTGGGGTTTGGGGCTTAGTGGCACCCCCTTGTGGTCACAACACCTATTTTGTAAGAAACTTCCTTATCTGTTTTGCATGAAACCAAGAGATTAAAAATGCTTTCTAGGCTATCACTACAAAATACATGGTGTAAATAATTTGTTTAAAAATATCATTTTTGGAAGGAGTATTCCTTTCAGATTAAAACAAACACTTTGAGTATGGCATATAAAACTGTATAAAATATTTGCAACACACAAAATATATACACATTTACAGGTAGATTTCATTTACTGTTTTACATTTAGATCTATGAATCAAAGAAAAGCAATATATAATTAAAATGTTTTAACATACAGCTTTCTAACTGCATCTTGCATCTCTGAGTATCCATTGGGAATAAGGTCAAGTCCAGAGGGCAGGAAAGAGTGACAGATAACCTAAAAAAAATAAGAAAATATTATTAATCAAACATGCATCTGTATATTTATTGTCTAAGTTACATGTAATTATCAAAATCTCACATTTAGTCTTACATTTGTTTGGACAGGACCAGAAGATTTCAGTCATTCTCTAACCCGTTTGTTCCTGAACCGGATTGCTGGGGGTGCTGGAGCCTATCCGAGCTAGCACAGGGTACAAAGCAGGAACAAACCCTGAACAGGATGCCAGTCCATTTCAGGGCAAACACACACAACACACACACAGGCCAATTTAGTACCACCAATTCACCTAACCTGCATATCTTTGGACAGCGGAGGGAAACACACACAGACATGGGGAGAACATGCAAACTCCACACAGGGAGGACCCGGGAAGCGAACCCTGGTCTCCTTACTGCAAAACAGCAGCACTACCACTGTGCCTCACCTATACAGAAGATTTAAGATTATAAAATGTCCTTTTTAAATCTTACACCTAATAAGATAACGTAATCGAAGTCAGGGTCAAAGTTTGGGCCCAGCCTACCCTGGCAGGAAGCCCCCCTAGCAGTCCATCACAGGGCTCACTCATACACAATTAATTTGGAATCACCGATTGCCCTAACATGCACCTGTCTAGAAATGTGGGAATAAAACCAAGATACCAGGAAAAAATAAAAATGAGCAAATGCTAAAAGTGTAATGACTGGGACATTCAAACCAGGATGGTGTGAGACAGCACACTACCCCGTGCCACTTTGTTACACCAAATAATTGTATGTCGTTTACCCATCAATGCTTGAAATTTCATTCTGTGATGGACGACCGGCTATAGACTCCGGTCGCCACCCCCAGGCCGCTAGGAGGAGCCCTCCGGACAGCATGATGGTGCCCCGAGTTCCAGCAGGGCCTTATGGACTTTGTAGTTTATATACACAGCCCTGCTGGATACCTTGGGGACCACCGGGAGTCACTGTAGGGGGGCTAGTGGGCTCTTGTGTGCCCTATAACCCGGGGGTGCATCAGCATCACGTGACCAGAAGGAACGACGTTCTCCCAGGTTGAAGAAGAGGACTGTTTACCCTGACCCGGAAGGAAATGGACTTGTGGGTTTTGCCAGGAACCACTTTCGGGTCAGGGGATATAAAAGGACTATGGGAAAGCCCAGACACTGAGCTGAGCTGGGAGGTAGGAGGGCGAAGTGTCTGGGAGTGGGGGATTGTATTGGTTTATTGTTAGTATTAGTGGTTATATGAGAGTGGTGTGGAGAGTGCTTTGTGCACCGTATAATTATAAAATAAAGAATATTTATACGTTCACCTGGTCATCAGAGTGGTACCTGAGGGTTAGAGAGGTGGACAAAGCCTCGATCTGTTACAATTCTTAATTATATGCAGCGGATTCATACTCCAACAACACTTTTTGCACATTTTATTATTGTAGATTTAATTTTATATGGATTAATTTACCATATGTATCCATCAATCTACACTCAATTATCAATAATTATGAAATAAAATCATTTTCAGAAAAATTTGAAAAATTTATTAAAAATCCGAAACTGAAACCTCTCATTCACGTAAGCCTTCAGAGCTTTTGTTGTGGCACTCCAGATTGGGGTCAGGTCCATCCTGTTTGCTGTAATTATCTTTGAGATGCTTCTAGAACTTAACTGGAACTCACAAGTGGCAAATTGGAGTGACTGGACATCATTTACATAGAAAGGCGCATGTGTACCTGTGTATAGAAGGTCCCATCATTCACACGACTTGTGAGGACAAAAGCCAAGTCATGAAGTCCAAGAAACTCTCTGTAGACCTCCTTGATCAAATAGTGGCGAGGCATAGATCAGGGTAGGGGTATACAACCATTTTTAAAGCTTGGAGTGTTCCCAAGAGCACAGTGGTCCCAATAATTGTGAAATGGAAGAAGTTTGGAGCCAAAAGGACTCTTTCTAGAGCTTTCTGCTTGGTCAAACTGAGTAACCAGGCAAGAAGTGCCTTGGGTCATGGAGGTGATCAATAATCCAATGGCCTTTGTGTCACTATCCCTCCTAATCCATTAACAGCTGCATTTGGTGGACTCCCAGATGGGCTTAAAGTGGAGAAGGACAAACAAACTGGAATGGCCTTCACTACACTACTGGCACGTAGACTTATTTTGCTCAACTGGAAGAATCCTAACTCTCCTATTATAAGTCAGTGGGCAACTGATGTTACATAATATATGAAATTGGAAAAAATCTAATTTTCACTGTACAAAACTTTTTCAAAATCTGTCTGGATCTAATCAATAATATTTTAAAATAAGTATTTAAATTGAGGAAGAAGATTCTCCCCCCTCTGTTTTATTCTATTTATTTTTATTCATTTATTAATTTATCTATTTACTTATTTTTACTAGTTTAAAGTTTTACTCTGCTGGCCTAGCTCTCTTTTTCATGGGTGGGGCTTGATTTGTTTCAAACCTAATTTTTTAAAAGTTGAGTCGCTTGTATGGAACGTTATTTGATTTTAAAAAAAGCAATAAAATGCAAAAAAATAATAAACACATAATCCAATGGTCACTCTTATAGAGCTTCTGAAGTTCTCTGCTGTAATGGGAGAAGATGTCAGAAGGACGACTATCACAGCAGCACTTCATAAATTGGGCATTTTGGGTAGAAGGGCTAGACAGAATCCACTCTTAAGTAAAAGGCATTTGCTGGCATGAGGAAAAACATTATCTGGTGTGGGGAACAGCCTGGACACAGACAGGTAGACATGTTGGTTTCACCACACGCATGTTTATTTACATTATTTACAGCCATTGACGTGCACATCCCAGTGCCTCAGCACCAATCACCCCTTAAGTCCTTGGCCACACTCACAATGTCTTTACAGTCTCTGGTCCGCCTCCACTCCTCTCCATCAAGCTTCGTCCTCTTCCACCTGACTCTTGCCCTTGACTGGAGGGAGGCGGCCCCCTTTTATACACCCCAGAAGGACTCCAGGTGTATCCTAAGGGCTTCCGTAGCCACATACCTCTGTGGCGGAAGCTCTGTCAGTGTATCCGGAAGTCCTCCAGGTGTCCCCAATACTCTTCCCCCCAGCACTTCTGGGTGTGGCGGAAGTACTGAGGTCCAGGGCTCCCAAGGCATCGGGGCACCCCCTGGCGGCGACCACGGGCCCCTACAGGGTTGAGCTTCCAAGCTCTGTACCCGTGGCCCCCAAAGCAACCAGGGAGGACGCCCCCTCGTGTTCTGGAGGAGGCACAAGCCCTCCTCTGGTCCTCCTGGGTATCCCGGCCGGGCATGAACCCTCGCCGGGTACCACACTGGACTGATGAGACAAAAACTGAACTCTCTGGGCAGAACTCCAAGCACTGCTTATCACATACCTAATACCATCCCTATGGTGAAGCATGGTGGTGGCAGCATCATGCTGTCTGGGTGCTTCTCAGTGGCAGGTCAAGAATGAGTGAAGGATGAATGAAGCCAAATACAGAGAGTTCCTTGAAGAAGACCTGCTCCAGTCCAAAAGGCATTGTTTTCAGCACAACAATGACCTGGCAGACACATCCAAGACAATGCTGCAGTGGCTTTGGGGCAAATCTCTCAGTATTGCCAGGCCCAAACCAAGATTTAAACCGAAAGATAATGTGTGAACAGACCTGAAGATGGCAGTTTGCAGATGCTTCCCACCCAATCTAACAGAGCTTGCGATGATTTGCCACGAAGAATGGGATAAACTGCCCAAATATCAGGTATGCAAAGCTGTAGAAATCTAGCCAAGAAGACTCAAAGCTGTAATTGTTAAATTGGCTTCTACAAAGTACTAAATTAAGATAAATTAAGGGTCAGCATACTTGCATGAAGGAGAGATTTCAGGGTTTTTTTTTATTTTTAGTGAATTTGAAAAACATTCTTGAAACATGTTTTCACTTTATCATTACTAGGGGGCTGCGCCCCCTGCTCGCTTCGCTCGCCAACCCCCGGGTTTGGTCCTGTGGAAATACAATGTAAAGTGTTACATATGCGTTATGTTCACTTTTTATTTTAAAACTTCACAAAAAACAATATTTGGAATGAACTTTTCTTCTAGATCGCACTGAATTTTGATTCCTTGTTTGGTCTTACAGCGTGATAATGCAACGTATAACTGTCCGTGAGTGAACATTGCTTCTTTGTCTCTTATAAATAAACCGACTTTTTCAAATGTTTGTCCTTGTGATTTGTTAATTGTCATTGCAAAAGCTATTCTGATGGGAAACTGTAAACGTTGTAATACGAATGGCATATCAAGATCTCCTTTTTTGCTCGAACACCGTTTCAAGTTCATTCAATGAAAAAAAAGACTTTCTGATAAAACAATCTACTTACGAAAGTGGAAATATCCAGAGCTGATGTGGTGGCATTGTTCTCAAGAAGCTGCGGATGTCTGGCCATTGTGGATTGCACGTCATTGTAATAATAAATAAATCTGGCCGAGCGATAGTTCTGGATATTGCCATTGCATCATGAGATAACTGTTGCAATGCTCTTGGACTACCTTGATATGATGATGGTAATATTACTGTTTTACCTATTTTCAATTTGTCTTTGGATATACACGAATATCTACTCTGTCTTTGATATCTCCGTCTTTCGTTTGTATTATCACTGACAATTCATCACATGTGGGTTTATTATAAATGCGACTGTGATCTTTTGGATTCATATAGAAATCCAAGAAAATTTCTTTGTCTATGTTTTGCTGATAAATTTCGTTTAAAGTGCGATACTTTTGGATGTATGGATCTGTATCCATTATTGGCTGTATAATTTCTGTTATGTCGGATCGTGTATCTCTTACGATTCTATGTTGTATCGCGTCTCCATGATCATAAATATACACCTGAACAAATTGTGTTTTTTTCTAAATTAAACTTGTCATAGCTGTAATTGTTGCGAGAACACAGATTCTCATAGCGTATGGGACTTTTCCCTTATGGCAACATGAATTAGATGATCTACAAGTCTCCGACTTAAACTGCAAAGCCTTACACTATCTACATACTTCCGACATATCACCTATGTCCATATATTCAATCTCTTTTTTGCTGTTCTGTTATTTCACCTAGTAATAATTTCTGTTTGTACGAATGCGATCGGTACTCTCTTTTTTTGTTGACACCTTTGAATTTTAGTATTGTCATATTTTTTAACTTGCTCTGCGTGTGTATCGCGCCAAGGTTTTTTTGGGGCCTTTCGAATTCACCTACTACTGTTTTCATAATCTGTAACCTGCTCTGCATGTGTATGGTGCCAACATTTACGAACATCTTTATGAAGTCCTACTGTGTCTTTCACTCTTTGTCTTTTATTTCTGACCCCGTTTGGACATGCAAGGTTTTCAATTCCACTTGTTCCGGGCTGATTATTACTTTCGTTGCCTAAGTCACCGTCTCACGGGAACATGTTTCCAATGGATGTCAGTATGACATGACCTGACCATGTCACGGGAAGTGAAAGTGCCTCCGCCTCTCTGAAGTGTCTCTCTGTCTCTCTTCAGAAGATCACATCTCGTCGTATTTTTTTTATAATAGAGGGATAGGTTATTGAGTATAAATTAATAGGCAAAAATGTTACAGTTATCCATTTAAAATTAAATCTACAACACAATAAAATGTGCAGAAAGTGAAAGGGTCTAAATACTTTCTGAATCCACTGTATTCCAAAAACAACAACTCTCTCTGTCCACACCTAGAGCGAAGTCAAGGAAGTCACAGATTACAAAACTGTTAATTTTAAATAGTGAAGCACAAAAGACAAATGAGAAGCAAGGAGAATCACAAAAATTATAGAAGGTAATCAAAGCCCTGCTGCTCCTTAGGGACCACCATTCAGGTTCTTGAATCACCAAAGTCTAGATTATTCAAATTTTGCCTGTTATAACTGACAGAGAACACCCCACAAGCTTATTATCCTCCAGGAATGCTGACAACCACAGGATTTATTTTTCTCCTTTCTATTATAAACGGTGTGGAAAAAAAATTAGACTTACGGCGCTTAAAGTGTTTTGGTATGGTTTCCACACTACAATACAGAATCTATCTTAGAAGTAGTTTAAAAGGGTTAATAAATGTCAGAAACATGTTCAAGGATATCAGGAAAGAAGATAAAGGTCAAGTGAACAACAAAGAATAAGAATGTACTAGGAGACGGCTAATGTCATATACAGGATATTCTAACAGGATTAAGAAATCAGCAGATGTCCTGCACCCAGCAAAGACTGGCAGTTGGCACATAACACAGAAATTTCAGGGGTAAAGGCTGAACCTGAGAGATATGAGAAGAAAAAGAATGTAGCGTAAGAAGAATTATTTAGTGGAATTCAAGCTAGCTTAGCTCTCTCACAAAACATCTCATGTCTTTTAACCAATCAGATATGTGAGTAAGCCAACAAACCAATCAGAGTAAGTGTCAGGTAATGTGTATGTGTTAATTCAGCACTGTTATATAAATTGAGTTGTTTATAAACAAAGACCTTTGTGTTTATTTTTTGATCATCTGCTGCAAACCTCTGTCCATGGCAAAGTCCCTTTGTAGATGTTGTACACAGTGTTCCCATGTCAGCATTTGCTGAAGAGTAAATAAAAGACACAGTGGACAAGCTTCCTCCTGCCTGGTTCCTGACTCAAAGAGGTCCTACTTTAGGACAAGATATCTTTCTTTAAAATATTTCCAATTTAATTTCTACCACAACAGTTCATATCTCTATTCTTACATTATCAGGACCATTTTGTGCCATGATTGTGTTAAGTTTACCAGCTAATAATAATAATAATAATTACATTTATATAGCACTTTTCAAGGCTTTTCAAGCGCGTTACATTTCAACCACCACTAATGTGAAGTATCCACCTGGAAGATGCAATGGCAGCCATTTTTGTGCCAGTATGCTCCCGCGCATTAGCTGTTAGGTGGTGAAGGGGTGAGAGATACGTAGCCAATCAGAGAAGGGATGATTAGGGGGCCAGAATAAGCAAGCACTAGTGGGTAATTTATCCAGAACTTCAGGATACACCCTACTCTTTATAAAGGATGCCCAGGGATCTTTAATGATTACAAAGAGTCAGGACGTCAGTTTAATGTTTCATCTGAAGGACGGCGCCATTTTTACAGCACAGAATCCCTGTCACTTCACGGAGCATTGGGATCCACTTTCAGACTACAGGGTAAGCGGCCCCTGCTGGTCTCCCTAACACCTCTTCCAGCAGCAACCCAAGCTTGTCCTGGTTGGTCTACCATTCAAGTATTAGCTAGGCTCGAACATGCTTATCTTCGGGTGGAAGATCTCTTCTGAAGAGCAAGTGGTATAGCTGTTGGCCAGATGAAATGTGTATTTGTGCAAGCAGCTGTTGTGAGCCTCAGTAGCTTCTTATCAGTCCGAAAACATAATAACTCAAGTTGAGGATCATGAGGGGGTCAATCTTATGTCTGCAGCAAGGCAAGAACCCGTCCTGTGCGTTTGTGCAGTCAGTAGGTTTGCCCACACTTTGGTAACCCAGTTATTCACAGAAAGCTGGTTTCTAAAATGCCAAGTAAACCCTTAACTATAACCCGGGATTAAGAACAAAAGGAAACCAAAGCTAAAATGAGAAACAAGAGTTGAGGTCAAGAGAACAAGCAAGAGGTCATAACCATAAGTAACACGAGAGAAGTTTTTATTTTTGTTTTTTTGTACAAGATTTTTTGAGGTCTCTGTATCCACAGATTGGACTCCCAGTCGTGCTGATTAAGCAAAGGTCACAACCTCAGAGGCCACATAAATCCAGCAGGGAGCACTAGCTCCCTTGCTGGAATAAGTTCTTTTGTAATTGTGGTATGTTACATAACCCGAAACTATATAGATATAATATTAAAAGGCAATACCCCTCCCTTAGTGATACAGCGGTAAGAAATCCATCCATCCATCCATTTACCAACCCGCTGAATCCGAACACAGGGTCATGGGGGTCTGCTGGAGCCAATCCCAGCCAACACAGGGCACAAGGCAGGAACTAATCCCAGGCAGGGTGCCAACCCACCGCAGGACACACACAAACACACCCACACACCAAGCACACACCAGGGCCAATTTAGAATCGCCAATCCACCTAACCTGCATGTCTTTGGACTGTGGGAAGAAACCGGAGAACCCACAGGAAACCCACGCAGACACGGGGAGAACATGCAAACTCCACGCAGGGAGGACCCGGGAAGTGAACCCAGGTCCCCAGGTCTCCCAACTGCAAGGCAGCAGCGCTACCCACTGCGCCACCGTGCCGCCCGCGGTAAGAAAACACATAGGAGAAATAACTTAGCTTTCTTTAATGATGAATTACACGGCATAAGAGATGAGGAAGCCATGACAAGGCTTTTTGGGTAGTGGGAGCCCGATGTATAGAGTCTGCCATTTTTGTTGCTGCACTGGAAGGATTTTCAGGATTGGTTTCAAAGGTGTGCCGGGCAATGTTCCAAGGCTTTATACTCTTTCTCTATGTGCAGGCCCTCACTTAGGTAAATCATGCCATTCCAAACAAGGAAAAGAAGATCCAATGTCATGCTGACTCTGACACACAAAAATAGTACAATGCCTATTTCCCAGTTGTCCCTTTCTTGTCTTCTAATGCTTGCCTAGCAGTTCTAAATGATGAGCTTAATCTGGCCTTGTGTTATCTGTACATGTGAGTGGATTTATAAAATATTTTTTGTACAGAGCACAGCGACATATTAAACTTATATACTTATTATACCACACTGTTAGAAATTGGAGGAATTGGACATTAACATAATGGTGGTGATTTAGGACCTAAAATGGCATCCAAGACATTGCAAAATAAGACACAACATCTAAATCATTACGAAATACAAGCAAATAAAAAAAAGAACAGAATGCTGGACCTCATTAACCTCTAATCATGACACTTTCCTCTAAACTCCAAAGACATGAGACTCACATCAAGCCAATTCAGACTCACTGAATAATTTATGGATATAGGTGGTTGTTATAGTGTGCTCTGTGATGAAATCTGCCACTGCTCCCAGGGCTACTGCCTTGGTTAAACTCAATACTACCAAGACATGCTCCGGCCTCCCAACACAATAACTAGCTTAAGCAAGTTTAGCAAGTAGATGAATGGATGGATGGCTTTTTTATTTTTTTTTGTGACGATGCCGGCCCCCTACAGATTCCCTCTTCCCACCAACACCATCGATAGTTATGACCGAGATGAGCTGACAAATGAGGACAATTGGGGAGGATGGTGGAAAAAGTGCCCAAGTGTTTTAATTAAAAAAACAGTCAACACAAAAGTAAAACCAACAAGTCCCAATTGTGCAGTGTTCTAAAAACAGTACATATATAAATCCATAAAAATCCAGTGAAAAGTGAGGATAAAAATCAATAAATAAATCTGTTAAAAATCAGAGGTTAAAAATGCAGGCGCACTCCTCCTGATCTCAGCCCACCTCCTTCTCATTCTCCCCAGCTCACCCATTGCTCGCATAGCCGGCGGAGACTCAGCAGCCAGACTGTCCGAGGTCGGCTCTCCTCCCTTCTTCCTTCGTGCTCGCTTGGTCGCACCTCGGAAGTCTAGGGAGGGCACCTGCCTTGCTCGCCACACTCCACCCGAATATTCAGTGGGGCGAACTAACCCCTAGAGTGCCACAGCCAACGCTCCTTCACGGGGCCCCGGCTCGTTCTGCCTTCTCCTTCCAGGTGGCCAGGTCGTCCTTCCAAGACTTTGATTTCCCCCCTCTCCTTTTGTGCTGGCCAGTATATATATATATATATATATATATATATATATATATATATATATATATATATATATATCCATAACATACGGTGGTGTAAGAATAGGAACGGAAAACGGTGAGAAAAGAATTCAGAAATCAAGAAGAAATAAATACTTCAGGATTACATGTGAAAGTGATAAATAAATCAGGCTTTCCGTATTTACATACTATGGCCATGGCATCCTGATAGTTTTGTTGCATGTATCTTGGACTTCCTGGAAATGTGGACGGTAATATGATCATTTTGCCTATACGTACGTTGTTATTTTCAGTGTTTGCTTGCAGTGCAAAAGTCCTTTGTATTGTTCCACGCGCAGATCTTGTTGATGTAATCTGAGATAGTTGAGACGTGCGCCCTCTGTTTTAACATACGCATCTATGATGTACTGTTGGAATAGTTTGCCGCTGGAATGCAAAATACTAAATGTATTCCTCATTGCTAATCTGTACGCGTAAAATTGGAATTAAGTAAGCCTTATTCGCTTGGCAGTTCTTTTATCGGGAACATGTTGAAAATCTTTGTGCCAGCCAATGTCTCTGTAAGGGAATAAAAGTGGGTAAACCATAGGATCGCAATTCATATTGAGCATGGAAATCTGTTTACAGGAGTGGCCTATGGGATAGGCGCAAATGTCCCTTTCGGCAGGCTGTTCGCCATCTTCTCCGACGAAAATCGCTGCAACATCGGTGTGACATGTCGGGGCATTGTATCGTCGTAAATCCTGCCCAGGGATTTCCTTAAAAAACCATTCGTACAGATGCTGTTGGATTAGACTGAGCAATTTCACGCATGTGTTTGTATGATTGATAGAAGGGGTTGATGGTTCTGAGCATGGAATCTAGCTGGAGAAGTACATTTTCGCAGCATACAGAGTTTGTTTTATTTTGTATGTGTACTTCAGTAGCTTTCGCTGTGTCAAAAACATGCAACTGTCCATGTCCTGGAGAGGTAGAAGTGTTAGCGTATGATGGAGAGATTTGGTGATAAATTTGCCCGTGTATTTTAAAACAGTATGGTCCGTGGCCAGGAGGTTGAGTTATCTGTGCACCCATGGATGCAAATGCTAGAGAAGAGTTGTATTCTCGAATGTGTTCACGGTGATTTTTAGCTTCTGATGTTTGCTGTGTAAGAAGCTGTTGTAAAGAAACGGGTGGATCCCGCAAAGGTGGTAAAGCTACTTTACTGTTGTGGCAGCACCTCGAGTACTTGTTGGATGTATTATGCTCAGCAGGCCAGTATAGTGCATGACATGGAAGAGGACGAATAGGAATCGTGAAATGCCATGTCGGCTGCGTGTGAGCGGGACCAGTTTTGAAGTGGAAGCAGGACGAACCAGAAGAGAAATATATATAAGAGATATACACACACGTGCAGCACCTTATTCACACGCCGCAGGAAGCCAATGAAGCAATTGAGAACGATCACACCCACATGTGCAGGTGCGACTCGCACCAACTACCTCATTAACTCCCCGCAGTTGTGCAATCGCTCCCACGGAGAGTGACACAGCTTTATGGATTTAAAACCTGGCCCTTTTTTTTGAAGCCGCGGACACGCTATACCACAATTTTGTGAAGTAAAATTATTTCAGAGCAGTGTGTCCTGAAGTACTCTGACAGGCTTATGAGCACATTGTGGCAATCACTGGTGTCAGTTATAAACAGTTAGATAATAGTAATAATTAATTACATTTATATAGTGTTTTTCTTGCTACTCAAAGCACTTAGACAGAAGGGGATGACTTCAACCACTACCACTAATATGTAGCACCTACCTGGATGATTAACGGCAGCCATTATTGCACCAGTACACTCACCAGACATTAGCTATTAGGTAGTAATGGGGTGAGAGAGAGATAGCCAGTTAGAGACAGGGGGTGATTAGGGGGCCAGAATGACTAGGCCATGGACATTGAAGTAAACCCTACTCTTTTTTGAAAGATGCCCAGGGATCTTTAATGACCACAGAGAGTCAGGACCGCAGTTTTATGTTTCATTCAAAGGACGGTGTCATATTTACAGCCAAGTGTCCCTACCACTGCACTGCTGGGGCATTGTGATCCACACAGGGTAGGCTGGCCTCACAAACACCTCTTCCAGCAACAACCCACACTTTTTCCTAGATGGTCTTGCATCCAAGTCCTGGCTGGGCGCAAACATGCTTAGCTTCAGGTGGATGACCCGTTCTGAAGTGCATGTGGTATATGGGGGCTGATGCCACACAGTGGCCATTACGAAAGCCTGTGTTTATTTCTGAACCTAAGGAAGTCAAGCAGGACAAGAAACCTCATAAAAGGAAATTCAAACACATTTTTCTATGAAGAGGTCTTTATGCTGCTCCACAAGAAAAGGAAAAAATAAATGAGGGTGTGGGCAACTTTGCGTAATAAGATTAATTTAAAATGACTGGAAAGTCAGAGATGAGCAACAAAAACAACTGACTGTGCCTTACATTATAAATCCATCTCAAAGAAAGCACATGTGTCATAGACGTTCATGAAGGGTAAGATTGTGAAAACGCTTCTCAGCAGAGGCGTAGCTTTGAACAGACCATGCAAAGCATTATGCAAGAAATGTATTTTTATTTCACCCATGATGATGAAATGGATGTTACTTGAAATGAAGTTCTAGAATGTTTATCATCCATCTGTCCTTCATTTTTCACCAATGGATAGCCTTAAGCAGTGTGGAGCAGTGGTTAAGCCACTGAACTTAGCATACACACCCAAAGTTGGCAGTCTGATTGCTAAATTAAACTCACTGAGTGACTTTTTAACAACAACCCTGATCCTAATCCTCAACCATAACCCTAAACCTGTCTGTACTTCAGTTATTAAAACTGCACTGTAAATGTTTGCTAATGGAAATGTCAGCAGAAAAACATAATGCTTAATCCTTTATTACTTACATTACAGAAAAGTGTTTCAAATTTGGGATGTCACAAAATATCAGAATTTTTGTGTTCAATACCAGGTCAGGTCAGGTTGGGGAGCATGCACTGGTACAGCTCGTTGCCACACCCACCACATGACGCAGTCCAGCCACACCCTCCGGAAAATGACCCTCTATCTGCCGCTGCCAGGTGTTATATGGGCGACCCCCTTGGCCTGGTCCAGCTACTCAGGTCCTCAGCAATGAGGATCCTGTGAGCCAGATCACCCTCAGAGAATCGCGCCACATGGCCATAGTGCCGTAACTGACACTCCCTCACAATGCAGGTAATGTGCCTCATTTGGGACTCCATGAGCAACTGTTCATTTGACACAAAAATCAAACCAGCAGTACACAAGGATTCCCCAAAGAGACACAATACCCAAGGAGTCCAGTCTTCATCTCAGGTCACTGGATAGCATCCATGTCTCGCAACCATATAGCAAGACAGGAAGCACCAGGACTGTAAAGACTTGGACCTTCGTCCTTTTGCATAGATATTGGGAGTGCCACACACCCTTTTCCAGCAACCTCATAACCCCCCATGCTCTCCCAATCCGTCTACTGACTTGTAGGAAGAGTCACCAGAGACATGAATGTCAATGACAAGGTAAGTAAATCTCTCGATGAGGTTGACACTCTCTCCGCAAACAGACACATTGCTGATGGCTGTGCCTAAGAGGTCATTAAACGCCTAGATCTGGGTTTTTATCAGGATACTCGCAAGCCCTGACACTTGAGAGCCCCGATCAGAGCCTCTATCGACTCTGCGAAGATCACAGCATCGCCAGCAAAGTCAAGATCAGTGAATCTTTCTTCACCAACAGATGCCCCACAGTCGCTGGACTCCATGACCTTGCCCAACACCCAGTCCATACAAGCATTGAACAGAGTAGGAGCAGAACACACCGCTGACAAACCCCAGAATCAACTGAGGAAAACACAGAGGTTCTGCCTCCACTCTGCATAGCACTCACAGTACCAGTATACAGGCCGGCCATGATATCCAGCAACCTTGAGGGGATCCCGCAAACCCTCAGGATGTCCCACAGTGCAGCTCGATCAACTGAGTCGAACGCTTTACGAAAATCAACAAAGGCTGTAAAGAAACTCTGTCGATATTTGTGTTTGTGCTTCATGAGAACCCTCAGTGCCCTCATTCAATACTGATACCAGTGAATTAGCATTATACTCGATACCTATTCTATATCATGGGAACAACAAATCCCATTCAATGTCTTTTTATTTAAAGTCCTTTCATAACCCAAGTGAACAATATGGTGCTTTTTTTCTGTAATAAAATAAACAATATATAAATACTAACAGTAATAACAACTTTAAAATAGTGGTTACCCAGCTATCATTTAAGTAAGCTAATATGGGCATTCATAAATATCAAGAGAGCTTGAATTTTAATTTGTGATGGACTTGGGGATTCTGCCAATGTAACAACAAATTGGGAGAATTTTATTATCCTGGGGTGTGGAGTTCAGCATAGGGGTTATAAAAAATGTTATCATCATGGACTACCTGATTTATCTTAAAATGTGTAAATTCCAAATGTATTCCCTGTTTTGTAACTAAAAAATATACCTCTTAAAATTAATATTAAAAATTTTAATTCAATCATTATTATATATGTACTGTTGAGTGTAGTGCATTAAAAGACAATGCAGGATATTTTGAAATAAAAAAAAATCTTTGAAGCTATTTTTGTAACGGGAACTTTAAAATCATTCTGTTACGTTTATAACATTTTGTAACCAATCGCCACCCACTGTAAGATTTAGAAGATGTATATTTGCATCATTAGTTTGTTAGCTTACTGAAGAGTAATAGAGATATGCCAGGCTAATACTGTGGAAAATTTTAAAAAAGCGCTCAAAACCCTTTTTAATGTTTTTTTCGTAGCTACATTTAGTTGTACTCTTTGTAGACCTTCTAGGAATAAAATTATCATACCGTTCAGGGATTTGTAGCCTTCACTAATCTGTACTTTCTTCTGCTTTCTTTTCTGGTTCTTTGGTGGTGGCGATTTGTGCCACCACCACCTGTTCAAGGCACTGTGATGCCACCTGTGATGATGGAATGAAGGCGGGTACCCCAGCAGTCCACGAGACCCACTAAAACAAATCCTATCTGAGAAAACCTGGAAACAATGAGGAATGACTTAAGAACATTTATGTTAGGTAGAATGCCCAGTGGGGTCTGGGTTTTCTTTTGGCATTGGTTCCCCTGCAGATTTTGTTTTTTTTTCCTCCAGCTTCACTGGGGTTTTTAGATACTTACAATATAATTGTAATTGCAATTATACAATTAAATATAATTGTATATAATATTGTATATAAGGACGCTACTTTTCTACTAATTATATATCTGTGTTTTATAAGGCGATTCTAATGGACGGGGCCTCGAGCTATGATACATTACGTAATAATGAAGCAATAGAAACAAAATAAATACAGTGCATACCTTGATAGATGTGTAAATAATCCAATCACATTCGGTGTGGAAATAGTCGTCTTATTCTTGCATGGCGCTCCATATTGGCAAAGGTATCCGCAAGCATTGTTGGAGTGATGGCAGCAATTTCCTGTTCAATGTTTCATGGTAATTGTTCCAGTGTACGAGGCTTGTTCTTGTACACTTTTCCCTTCAGCACTCCCCAAAGGCAGAAATCCGAAAGTGACAAGTCCAGGGAATGAGGTGGCCATAGTCCCTTTGAAATGACTTGTTTGCCAAAAAAAACGATTCAATTTGTGCCATGCTGCAAGCTGATGTGTGACAGGTTACCCCATCTTGCTGGAAAAAACCTTCACTGATCTCACGGCCGTCTAGTTCTTTCACAAATAAGTCAAAAAGAGTGCCACTGCATCATTCATTCATACATTTATCCAGGCATACTGTGATCTTTATTTTGTTTGGATTGCTTCATTATTAAGAGTGTAATACATCATAACTTGGGGCCATTAGAATCACTCTATATAAGATCACATAGATTTACTTACCTTTTCATTGATACTTATTCATTAATAGTCTTACCTAATATTATCCTTTTCTTGTAACTTTCCCTTTGACATCTTGTAAAGCACTTTGAGCAACATTGTTTGTACAAAAATGTGCTATAGAAAGAAATTTTGTTTTTGCAGGGGCAGACTGGCCATTAGGGCATTTGGTCAATGCCCGACGGGCCGCAGACTCTGATCTGGTCATGGGCTGGCCGTTTCATGAAATAAATTTTATGTACTGGTTATTGTTTGACATTAAAATGAATTTTCTAAACTACTAAACATTATCTGTCCAGTACTGTGATTTACATAGTCCTATATAATATACCGTACTACATCTTCAAGCTGTTTTAGTTGTCAGTACACAACGTTACAGCGAAAAATTTGGTCAAAACTGCCTTTTGCTGATTTCTGTTTCAATACTTCATCTGAATATTGCCTTTTACTTACTACAACTGCTCTTACTGCTTGCAGTGTGAAGTTTCTCACGGTCTGTGCAGGCAGAGGTGTTGCTAGAGATTTTGGTCCCATGGAAGGATATCATATTGGGCCTCCCATGGTGACCAACGCAACCCTGTACAATGACTGTGTCACCACAACAACTAGCTTAAATCCAATCAGAGCTTTTATAACTTTACCTATGCAGGCTGATAGAGCTCTAGTTGAGTCCCATACTTACTAGGCCTGTCAAATTATAGTCAAAAAACAGGTTTGAATATTCAAATTAAAACTAAGCAATTATTAGCATATATTCAATAATGATGGCACATCTGCAACAAAAGCTGGCAAAAAACAAAAAGTAATACTCAGGCAACTGACATTTAAAATGTAAAAGCCACCAAAACCTTGCACATGTGAACTCCAAAGAAGAGCACAGCCATCTTGTCTTCAGTCTAGAACTGAAAGCTGCGTGAGCTTAAATCCTTGTGAGCCACGTGCACTCACACCACACCTCATTACATTATTATTCATATTTTGACTTTATTTTTTACTCCTGGTACATTACATCTTAAAAGCAGAAAGTATTTATCATACTGCTGCATAACAGTGCAGGCTTCAAATGTAAGAAGTGCTTGAAAACTGTGTGCACTAAGTGGTGTGATCAAAAAGAAATAGGCACATGTGTGCATTACTGCCTATAATGCACATATGAAACATAGAGGAATGCTTAAACAAGCTATCCATCCATCCATTTTCCAACCCACTGAATCCGAACACAGGGTCACGGGGGTCTGCTGGAGCCAATCCCAGCCAACACAGGGCGCAAGGCAGGGAACCAATCCCGGGCAGGGCGCCAACCCACCGCAGCTTAAACAAGCTAAATGATTATAATTTTATTTTTCCCTAGCTAAGTGGCTTTTTGCTGCTTGAAGCCAGAAGTTGATTTCTTTTATATAATTGGAGACCACCTGACTCAACTGAATAAGACGATGCCTGTGTTCATACCTCCCAATTTAAATAACTGAATACACTAAATGTTGCATTGTAATGATTGGTGCAGTTTCATTTAGCAGATAATACAATACAATACAATACAATTTATTTTTATATAGCCCAAAATCACACAGGAAGTGCCGCAATGGGCTTTAACAGGCCCTGCCTCTTGACAGCCCCCCAGCCTTGACTCTCTAAGAAGACAAGGAAAAACTCCCAAAAAAACCTAGTAGGGAAAAATGGAAGAAACCTTGGGAAAGGCAGTTCAAAGAGAGACCCCTTTCCAGGTAGATTCTGCAATTTTTTGATTTTTGTTTTTAATATTAAAGCTTTACATGCAATATTATACACAACTAGCATTGAGAAAAGCCCATTTAGTAAAACGTGATTAAGGGTACATTGGTAAGTCCGTCTGTTTCTATTGCATTCTACATTTATGAACCTCTGTTTTCCAGATATGCCATCCTTTACATCTCTTTTATTCATCTGACGTTCCAGTTGTGCCTCTGTTCATCAAGCTTTGCTGCCCTCTTGTGGATGGTGGACAAAATTACACCCGGCAAGGGCACACATTTGTGCGCCTTGGGGACAGCTTAAAGACTCTGGTGGTGGAAAGTCAACGGCAATACACATGATGGCGATGCATACTAATGCCTCTTCTCTTCCTTCCTTTACAGACCGGATAATTGACAACACAAACACCTCTAATGTCACTTCTGGTGTCAGTACCCACGGACCCGCCTCTTCCTGCATGACTGGTACTTAACATGAAGTGTCACCATCTCAGCCAGTCTAAACTGAGACTCGTGTTCCTAGAGACATACTTTTTTGCTGAAAAGCCTCAAAACATTTGCCTTGATAATATACAGGGTCACGGTATCACCCAAACGCTTCTGTCTTTTGTCTTGTCATCTTTTGCAATATATAGAGAGATATTTTAAAATATTTATAAGAATACAAATAAAGTAACATAAAGGAAGCAAAAAACACATCAATAATAATGCAAAAGGGTAGAAAATTTGCAGTAACAGACTGTAAGGCTTTAACAAACAGCTTTGTGGTTCATAATTAACGAAGAGATTCCCAAAAAAGATTAAAAATTGATCATGAATAAAGTCTTATAATGAATAGATTTGTTCTCATAAGAGAAAATAATATGCTGTAATTAAGAAAATAAACAAGCAATTTCTGAACAATATTAATACATGTTTCTTTCTATTGATTTCTGGAGAGAGTTTAACTTCTGTGCAATTCATATCTGTATCTGAAAACGTTTTGCTTAGAATTAGCTGGGTAAATTTAGTGAAATTTACATTGGATTTCAAAAACTTTTGGTAACAAAAGGATAAACTCTTCCACCTTCTTCCCTCTCTGACTGGCTGCAGGAAGTTAAATCATGGCTGTCTGCTAATTTTCTTAAATTAAATAGTGATAAAACAGAGGTTCTTCTGGTAGGAACTAAATCTGTTTTGGATAAATGTGATAATATTTAATTGACCATTGATAATTCTCTAATCTCTTCTTCCTCCCAGGTTAAGAGCTTAGGTATTATTCTCGATAGAACCTTAAAATTCGAGAAGCATGTTAATAATATTACTCAGTCTGCATATTTCCATCAATGTAATATCAGCCGTTTACATCCATCTCTTTCACCTACCAGCACTGCTATTCTTGTTCATGCTCCGGTTACATCTCATATTGCATTATATTACAAACTGCAATTGGCTCAGAATGCTGCAGTTCATATTATTACCAGAACCCCTTCCATAAAACATATTACTCCTGTCCTTCAGCAGCTTCACTGGCTCTCTATTAAATAACGCATTAATTATAAGATTCTGCTTATTACTTACAAGACCCTCCATAATCTGGCCCATCCTTATCTTTCTAATCATCTGCACATCTCCATTCTTTCTCATATCCTTAGATCTTCCTCTAGCAATCTTATTATACCTCGTGCTCGCTTGACTACCATGGGGTTTAGCTTGCAGTCGAGCATGATTTGGGAACAAATAAAGTTCTATCTATCTATCGTGGCCCACCAGGCTGGCACCGCCAGCTGAACCCAACACAGACAAGCACGGGACACAAGTTCATGGCCCACAAGGTTTATTTTTTCTTTTTCCCTTGTGGGAAACGTCTTCCCTGTTCCTCACAGTATAACACAGTCCCAGCACAAGCACAGCACAATACCACAAGTCTCTTCCTTCACTCTTTTCCTTCTCCTCCTTCAATCTTCGGGTCAAGCTTCATCGCTCCTCCTGCTGACTCTGGCTCCAGGTGCTTGATTACAAATTTGCGGCAGCACTTCCGCGTGTGGTGGAAGAACTGACCAACCCATTGGATCCCAACAGGGCTGCCCACACTCCAACTCCCATGAAACCCTCTGGGAGTCTGAGGCACCCCTGCAACCCAGCGGGATTACCATCTAGCGAACCCGGGGGAGGTAATGCTCTGGCCATGCTTGCTCCCCTGGTCCTCCCAGCATGGAGGCGTCCCAGCCAGGCAAGAGCACTGGCCACACGCTACACTATCTAGTATATAGTGCCTTTCATATCTACTGTAGATAGATAGATAAAGTGCATCCGGAAAGTATCACATGTACATAAGTATTCACAGCCTTTGCTCAATACTTTGTCAATGCACTTTTGGCAGCAATTACAGCCTCAAGTCTTGTTGAATATGATGCCACAAGCTTGGCACACCTATCCTTGGCCAGTTTCGCCCATTCCTCTTTGCAGCACCTCTCAAGCTCCATCAGGTTGGATGGGAAGCGTCTCCAGAGATGTTCAATCGGATTCAAGTCTGGGCTCTGGCTGGGCTACTCAAGGACATTCACAGAGTTGTCCTGAAGCCACTCCTTTGATATCTTGGCCGTGTGCTTAGGGTCGTTGTCCTGCTGAAAGATGAACCGTCGCCCCAGTCTGAGGTCAAGAGCGCTCTGGAGCAGGTTTTCATCCAGGATGTCTCTGTACATTGCTGCAGTCATCTTTCTCTTTATCCTGACTAGTCTCCCAGTCACTGCCACTGGAAAACATCCCCGCAGCATGATGCTGCCACCACCATGCTTCACTGTAGGGATGATATTGGCCTGGTGATGAGCGGTGCCTGGTTTCCTCCAAACGTGACGCCTGGCATTCACACCAAAGAGTTCAATCTTTGTCTCATTAAACCAGAAAATTTTCTTTCTCATGGTCTGAGAGTCCTTCAAGTGCCTTTGGGCAAACTCCAGGCGGGCTGCCATGTGCCTTTTACTAACGAGTGGCTTTTGTCTGGCCACTCTACCATACAGGCCTGATTGGTGGATTGCTGCAGTGATGGTTGTCCTTCTGGAAGGTTCCCCTCTCTCCACAGAGGACCTCTGGAGCTCTGACAGAGTGACCATCGGGTTCTTGGTCACCTCCCTGACTAAGGCCCTTCTCCCCCGATCGCTCAGTTTAGATGGCTGGCCAGCTCTAGGAAGAGTCCTGGTGGTTTCGAACTTCTTCCACTTATGGATGATGGAGGACACTGTGCTCATTGGGACCTTCAAAACAGCAGAAATTTTTCTGTAACCTTCCCCAGATTTGTGCCTCGAGACAATCCTGTCTCGGAGATCTACAGACAATTCCTTTGACTTCATGCTTGGTTTGTGCTCTGACATGAACTATCAACTGTGGGACCTTATATAGACAGGTGTGTGCCTTTCCAAATCATGTCCAACCAACTGAATTTACCACAGGTGGACTCCAATTAAGCTGCAGAAACTTCTCAAGGATGATCAGGGGAAACAGGATGGACCTGAGCTCAATTTTGAGCTTCATGGCAAAGGCTGTAAATACTTATGTACATGTGCTTTCACAATTATTTTATCTTTAATAAATTTGCAAAAATCTCAAATAAACTTTTTTCACATTGTCATTATGGGGTGTTGTGTGTAGAATTCTGAGGAAAAAAATAAATTTAATCCATTTTGGAATAAGGCTGTAACATAACAAAATGTGGAAAAAGTGATGCGCTGTGAATACTTTCTATCTATCTATCTATCTATCTATCTATCTATCTATCTATCTATCTATCTATCTATCTATCTATCTATCTAGTGTATATTATTTATGAATTCCCCTGTAAATATTCAAACAAAACATTTAACGCTAAGGAAGATCTCCAGTCATAAGCACAGAAAGATAACTGTGTAGAAATTACCAGTCCTATAAAATAAAATATTTGTTTTTCAAGTTTAATTGTTTAGAAAATAAACCTTCTGATGTAAATTGAGCATATTTCTAAATGAATAAACTTGTGGGTTGGTACTGAGTGCTGTGTGAAGTCACCTGCCTTCTATGACAAAGTTTAAGGCTAATTTTTTTTGTTTTTAATAATAAAAGAAAGGTTAAAATGGCAGTTCTGTCAGCATGAAGAGATTATTAATTTTTACATAACTGCAGTGAAAGAAAATTGGTCCTTACCTCATACTAAGAAGAACGTCCCCATTGCGGTATATGAAGAGAAGGATATTTTCTTGTGTAACATCATGGAAATTGGCATTTTTTTCATTGGCAAAGAACAAATCTGGTTTCCAAAGGCATTTGAACATTTTCGGATCTACAGTTAAGGCTTCTGATTTAAAATCAGTAGGGAGCCTGAGTCTGGGATCGTTCCATCTCTGTCTCAAGAAAATATTAACACGGTAGTCCTGAAAAAAAAAAATAACAAAGGAGTGTATCAGCCATTATTAAAAAACAGTACATGTAGATTTAGATTAGATTAGATTTAGATTTTATTTGTCACAGATACACACACAGGAGTTTACAGAGAAATGCAGCTCAGTGAGCAGACTGTATTGTGCAATATAATTAAAAAGTATACAATTAAAAATAAGTATTAAATAATAAAAGGAGCGGATTAAAAATACTCAAGTTAATTGTAATTGTGTAGCACTTATACACATCACAGGCATAGTAATTTTTGAATAATTATTAGAAGATCAAAACTAAATAAATATAAACAATAGATTACAATTTTGAGGAATGCCTGACAAGATGACTATGGGAAATGAAGTTCTTTCTCAGTCTTTCTGTTTTTAAATTGAAGCAACGCAGACACTTGCCAGATCGTAACCATTTAAACTGGCAGTAGAAAAGGTGAGAGGAGTCCTTCATGATCCTGGCTACCTTGGTAGTGCACCTTTTTGTAGACAGGTCCTGTAAGGACGATGTTGCTGATATCCCCATGATGTGCTCATCCGAGCGCACAGCTCTGTGCAGTGCCCTGTGTTCCTTGTCTGAGCCATTCCCATACCAGGCGGTGATGCACCCTGCCAGTATATGTTCAACAGCCTCAGGGTAGAAGGACTTCACGACTCTTTTTGTCACTCTGAATTTCTGCAGTTGTCTGAGATGATAAAAATGCTGCCTTGTCTTTCTCACCAAAATGTTTGTGTGTGTGGACCACGTTAAGTAACTCCTGATGTTGACTCCCAGTAATTTGAAACATTCAACCCTTTCCTCTGCAGTACAGTTTTTTAACACTAGAATCCCCTAAGCCTACGAAAAAAGTCATAATCCCCGGCCCCCTTAAATTCCTCCGCACATCTCCTCATCAGTGTCTTTTGTTTTGCAAATGTTTCAGTCAGCACAAGCAGCAAGCAGCCTGCTATCCCGTCTCTTACTGACACAGCTGATGTCACGCGTTAAATTCTCATCGCTCAAGTCTGTTTATCTGGGTGTGAGGTGTCTGGAGGTGTAGAGGGTAAATAATATATCGTACAGAAGATGGTATGTGAGACCTTTAAATGTATTACGATGGGGAATATGCGACGCTTGTACTGCCTATGCAAGAAATGGATGAAGAAATACTTTTGGATGTCAGCATTTAAGTCCGATGATTTGCTTCAACGCATCAAATCATTCATCATAAAGATGACGATAATTTCTAACCTGCTCTATCAGCACTTCAGCCATAATGATAGTAAACAACGATGCTGACGTCACGTACCAAAACCTGAACGTTATGACCACCCAAATTTTTGCTGGTACTGCAACATATGCACACATCATATTCATTTCTGACGATGTGCTTAGTGGACGCATCAAAAGTGCGCTGAGAAGGCGTGGCAGCCATGATGGGTGCGTGATAGGGTTCTGATTGGATTGTTTTATAAGATTGTGGATTTAATTTGCCTTTTTTTAATGGAAAAGTGATCTAATTTTCAATAACAAATACTCACAAATATTAAACACAAAATAATTGATTACATAAGTATTGACCCTTTAATCTCCTTAGCGTTAGACCTGAGTATCACTCAGGAAACTGTATAGATGCGTCTTGCGTAAGTTTTAGACCTGAGGATTAATCAGCCTGTAAAAAATGCTAACAGCATTAGTCCTGAGTGTCACTCGTGCAACTGTATAGACACGTCTCGTGTATGTTTTAGACCCAAGGATTAATCAGCCTGTAAAAATGCTAACTGCGTTAATCCTGTTAGCATTACTCGGGCAACAGTGTAGACGTGTCTTAGGTAAGAGTCAGGCCTGACCCCTTCCTGGGTAACAGTGTAGACATGTCTTCTTCTAGCCTCATAATGGCGTCTTGTAAGAAATGTTTTTCAGTAGCCCAGGTGTTGCCCGATCTTGACAGTGATACAAGCAGTGATGTTGAGGAGCCCCTCATCAGCAGTGATGATGAAGTGAATCTGTCTTCAGGCAGTGAAATTGAAATGGACAGTGAAACCGAAAGTGATTCTGATGAATCCGAAAGTCACACTCACGTTTGGGTCTTTGTTGACCCAGTTTCAAATAAACCAGCATCACCTTGTGTTGATTTTGTGGGGCAGCCACGAATAAAGGCGAACGTTGACAGCCCAGATCCACTTACTTACTTGAAGTTATTTCTTAATGATGACGTGATTGAAAGAATTGTTGTTGAGACAAACTGTTTTGCTGAAAAGTATCGAGAAAATGACCGTACACCACAGATGGGAACCGGTAGCTGCTGATGATATCTGGTATTAGCATTATCATCATCATCATCATTATTATTATTATTACTGCTGATTACCACAGTCCATTCAGGAAGCACTTCCGGGTAAGGCAGAACCTCCTGTGACAAGAAAGCCTGTCACCAGCAGCTCACCCTGATGACCCCAACCAGGCTTCCCACCAAAACTACAAATCCCATGCAGCCCCTGCAGGTGTCTGAACAGGAGGCACACCAGTGAGATGTCACCTTCCAGCACCACCCAGGCCCTGGGAAGCAGTCTCCCCTTGTAGTTCCATTATAACAGCCTCACGTTACTACTAACCAACCTGGTCCGGATGTCCATTCACCAACATCCTTTTATTCAAAAGGCCTTCCAGCCAAGTAAGGAGCCATCTTTCCCTGCCCAGATGCCAGCCAACCCATGTTGTCTATTACACAGCACAAACGCTTAATTATATTAAGTGTATACGATTATATTAAGTAATCATGCAGGAGACCATATGAGTGGCTTTGACTAACCTTATGACTTTTGTGGGCAGAACCAGTTCCTGAACTGAGTGGTGTAAGTGGCCACCAGAATAAATCTGCTTTATTTTTATAATTTGGCCTTTGTGGTGTTATTTCTTGGCAAAAGTGTCCATAACAGTGTCCCTCTTTGTGACAATATACGGTTTATACTATAAAGTCTGTTTTCAAGTGGGCTTTCAGTGGATATTGTAGAATACTTTTATTGTACTGTGTTTTTTCAAGGTTTTAAATGCTCAAAGGTAACATGAAATACTACACAGTGCCCATATTAAAATAAAAGCAACACAAACAGAAAGAAGGCTTTCATAATCTTTCAACACCACCTGCTTTCCCCTTTTGTTTGATTTATAACTTCAGTAAAGCATTTACCATTAACCTAGTAAAGAAAAGTTAATATTATGAGAGTCTTTGATGTGGTAAGTATGTTTTTAAACTTCAGATTAGGCGCTGTTAACTTTTATGAAGCCTCATAAGTCAAATCTGTGTCTAATGCAGGCATCAGGAAGTCAAATATTTGTAGAAATACTTTAATTCATATCTAGACTCGATCTAATCTGCCTCAGCAAAAGGCGACTGCTTGTGTTATTTTTCTCCAAAAGTACTGTAAATGATTTGCCTTTTCAAAACAATATATCAAGAGGAAGACTTTAGACTTTTAAATCTTGGTTTGTGCAATCCCTCTTCTGAAACAAGTTGCATGAAAATAAAGCAATTCTCCTGAAAGTGTGTGTTATCATGGATGCTTCGGCTTTCTTTAAAATAAATTCTACAATAAGAACATGAGCACAAATGGAAACCTGATAAGGAGAGATACTGCACAAACATTAACACACAGACAAAGCTCACATAGATGGAATAAGTAGTGTGGTGGAGAGCAGGACTTTAGGGACCCTCAAAACTCGACTTAATGGGAATGACAAGCTTGTTGGGCTGAATGGCTTGTTCTTGTCAAAACTGTTCTAATGTTACCTAATATTACTAACATCAGGAATTAAAAATGAATTCCTGCCTTTAATGTGAAGTCCATCTTTTTTGTTTGATTCATACTTTATGAATACAGTAATCCCTCGCTATATCGCGCTTCGCCTTTCGCGGCTTCACTCCATCGCAGATTTTATATGTAAGCATATTTAAATATATATTGCAGATTTTTCGCTGCTTCGCGGGTTTCTGCGGACAATGGGTCTTTTAATTTCTGGTACATGCTTCCTCAGTTGGTTTGCCCAGTTGATTTCATACAAGGGACGCTATTGGCAGATGGCTGAGAAGCTACCCAACTTACTTTTCTCTTTCTCTTGCGCTGACTTTCTCTGATCCTGACGTAGGGGGATTGAGCAGGGGGGCTGTTCGCACACCTAGACGATACGGACGCTCGTCTAAAAATGCTGAAAGATTATCTTCACGTTGCTATCTTTTGTGCAGCTGCTTCCTGAAACGACATGCTGCACGGTGCTTCACATACTTAAAAGCTCGAAGGGCACGTATTGATTTGTGCTTGAAAAACAAACTCTATCTCTCTCTATCTCTCTCCCTGCTCCTGACGGAGGGGGTGTGAGCTGCCGCCTTCAACAGCTTTGTGCCGCGGTGCTTCGCATACTTAAGCCAAACAGCTCTATTGATTTGTTTGCTTTTCTCTCTATCTCTGTGACATTCTCTGCTCCTGACACGCACTCCTTTGAAGAGGAAGATATGTTTGCATTCTTTTAATTGTGAGACGGAACTGTCATCTCTGTCTTGTCATGGAGCACAGTTTAAACTTTTGAAAAAGAGACAAATGTTTGTTTGCAGTGTTTGAATAACGTTCCTGTCTCTCTACAACCTCCTGTGTTTCTGCGCAAATCTGTGACCCAAGCATGACAATATAAAAATAACCATATAAACATATGGTTTCTACTTTGCGGATTTTCTTATTTCGCGGGTGGCTCTGGAACGCAACCCCCGCGATGGAGGAGGGATTACTGTATTATGAATAGCATAAGTATTATCATACTGAATGAACATTAAACATATAATTATTTTTCACTGCACTTGTAATAGCTTCATGAAGTTTCTTTTGGCATATTTATAATAATAATAATTATTATTATTATTAAGTTTTATTTATGTAGTGCCTTTCATACAATCAAAGACACCTTACAATTCAATAAACACATTAACAAGACAATAGAAATTACATACAAAAAAATGAATAATACTCATTGAAGAGATGTGTTTTTTACAGGAGTTTGAAAGGAATAATAGATTTTTCCTTGCGAAGGCTGAGAGGAAGAGCATTCCAAATTTTAGGGGCCATCACACTGAAAGATCTGCCACCCATAGTTACTAACCTGTATTTAGGTACAGTGAGTAAGTTAGCGTCCGATGATCTTAATGCACGAGCAGGAGTGTAAGGAAGCAGCAGCTCAGGCAGATAATGAGGGGCTAACCAGGGGTGGGCAGATTCAGTCCTGTAGGGCCACAGAGGCTGCAGATTTTTGTTCCAACCCAGTTGCTTAACTCTTTGAGGGCTGAATATTTTTTCCAAAAAACATAGTTTTCTGAAAAGCAATGGCGTCACACAGACATCAACATACAACGTGGCTGTGGCTGCCAGTTTGCCAAGAATGTGCGACAGGCTTGCTGCCAGACTGTCTTCGCATGGCTGGGGCATTGCAATCTGGTTTCTACCCCTTGTCATTGTTAAGTGGCAGTCCTCCTAGTGTCATAGGTGTGTCAGCTACTTGAACCTGTTCAGTACCACGAATAGCTGGGGACCAGTCAGCTGAAGCAGGAACCTCACAATCGTTTTCGATCGCTTGTATCAAAATCAGTCTGACAAGTCATAGTCCAGTTCAGAGAGAACAGGCAAAACGTCGTCCCCATAGTATTCTACTTTACACATCCACTTGGATCTCTCGCCAGGTGTCAGGGCCATTTTTGCTGTTGTTTGTGCCTTTCTACTCATGGGAGTACAAAACCAACAAAGCTAACTTTCTTTCTAGCAACAAGACACCAACTAGAACATAATGGTTGGTTTTGTCACAGTTGATAGTTGATTACTATCGTCAACTCCTCCTTTTGACAAAGTCGACATCAGCCCTGAAAGAGTTAATAAGAAGCTCTTATTGCTCAAGTAACACTTCTGCTTCACTTTAGTTGTCTCGCTCGTTAAGATTTTGAACCCTTATTGCTTGTTTTAGTTGTAAACAGCTGTAGTCTTGGTTTTTAATTGCTCTTTATTAGCAATCAGATGCAAATGACAAAAGAAACCAGCATTTCTCCATTTAGCTTGTTTCCATTTACACCTGTGTGTATTCATCATGCACTATTGGGGTTAATTAAATACTTGAAAGGAAAGTGAAGAGAAAAAAGTGAAGCACTGAGAATAACTTGTCTGTTTTAGACTTCAAATCATTTGGATGATATCCTTAGAAAGGAAAAACAATCTCGGATATGAGAATTACCTGATATAGCAGAGTTAAAGCACTAACAAGCAATGAAATTAAATAACTCACAAGGATTGTTTTTTAATTAAGCAACTGGGTTGGAACAAAAACCTGCAACCACTGCGGCCCTCCAGGACTGAATCTGCCCTCCCGTGGGTTAAACCATGAAGGGCTTTAAAGGTGACGAGAATAATTTTATATTTGATTCTTGAAAAGACTGGTAACCAATGCAAATCATAGAGGGCAGGAGTGATGTGAGCAGATTTTTTTAGTGTGTGTACGTAGACAAGCAGCAAAATAATAATAAATAATTGAATAATAATAATAAGAAGAAGAAGAATCAGAATAATAATAGTTAATCAATTCTAATATTTTGTATATCAATTCACCTAAAAACAAAGATTTGTCTGTGTGTTTCCATCTGGTTGCTGTGTCTCAGTCATTCTAAAACATGGGGCATCACAAACATTTTTAGAAATAAAATGCATTGCATTTGTTATTCCAGCAGAGGGTGCATCACAACCATTAACACTGCTTTTGCAAATCCCATACCAAATGTCATAAAGCAGACTTGTACATTACATTTGTCATTCCAAAAGGTGGCTCATCACAAACATTTTTAGCAATAAAATGTATTGCATTTGTCAATCCAACAGATGACATCGTAACCATTAACACTGCTTTTGTGAATCCCATGCCAAATGGCATATAACAGAGACATATGCATTACATGGTGCACTGCAAACCTCAATGCTTGGATCTATGTTAATTGTGCCTATATTGTATGAATATTATAAATAGTATGGATATTATTAAATTGAATTTAGATTAAAAATAAACAATTTTTCACTTCACTTTTAATAGCTTCATGAAGTTTCTTTAGGCACGTTTACAATAATATTTAGTTAATTTTATTATTTTGAATCTCATCTGAGTGTCTGTCCCATTGCTATGTCTCTGTCATTCAAAAGATGGCACGGCACAAATATTTTTATAAATAAAATGCACTGCATTTTTCATTTCAACAGATGGTGCACCATAACAATTAACACTGCTGTTATGAATCACATACCAAATGGCATATAATAGAGACATATGCATTGCATGTTGCACTACAAACGTAAATAATGAGGTCTAAGTTGATTGTGCCTATACTGTATGAATATTGTGAATAGTATGAATATTATTTTAATGAATTTACATTAAAAATCAATTATTTTTCACTTTCTTACAGTAAAAGTTAATTTTATTATTTTGTATCTCTATCCACCTTGATAAAAGGATGTCTGTGTGTCGGTCCAGGTGCCTTGTTTCTGTCATTCCAAAAGATTGCACACCACAAACATTTTTAGAAATAAAATGCATTGCTTTTTTATTCCAACAGACGGTGCATCACAACCATTAACACTACTTGCATCACTCCTATACCAGAGTGACCATCGGGTTCTTGGACACCTCTTACCATGGTCCTTCTCCCCCAATTGCTCAGTTTGGTTGGGTGGCCTGTGCTAGGAAGAGTCATAGCTGTTCCACACATGTGCCCATTTCAGACTTATGGAGGCCACTGTGTTCTTGGGAACCTTCAATGCTGCAGGAATTTTTTGTAGTCTTCCCCAGATCTGTGCCTCCACACAATCCTGTCTCTAAGCTCTGCAGGAAATTCCTTTAGCCTCACAGCTTGGTATTTGCTCACCTGTGGGACCTTCGACAGACAGCTGTGTGCCTTTCCTAATCATGTGCATCCAACTGAATTGACTACAGGTGGACTCCAGACATGGCGTAGAAACATCTCAGCAATGATCACTAGAATGGAAGGTACGTAAGCTAAACGTCCTAGCAAAGGGTCTGAATATTTGTGTCAATATCATATTTCAGCATTTTAGCTTTAAAAAATTAGCAAAAATGTCTAAAATCCTGCTTTCGCTTTGGCATTTATAGAGTTATTATGTGTTTCTTGATGAGCGCAAAAATGATGATTTCAGCGCAAGGGCACAACATAACAAAATGAAAAATAATGACGGGGGCCGAGTACTTTCTGAATGCACTACATGAAAGGTCTTCTTAAGGAACTGTTTTGAAGAACAGACAAAAAAAAAAAGAGAAAAAAAGCAGAACAAAAATGGAAGGACATGGCCTGGTTTGGGATCAAAGCGTTAACCACTAGGTGTCACCATGTTGTATTTTGTATCTGTAACATATCAGAAACTGGTTTGTACTCACCATTGTCGTTTCCTGTATTGAACCGAAACTGTTGATGAAAATGTTGACTTTATCATCGACTGGAATGCCTGTAAATAAACACATACAATGCATTAAAAAAACTTCATTCATCTGTTAATCAATGACATGCAGCACCATTATTATTATTAAATGTATTTTCTGGGATAGTCCCATTGCTGCTATTAATATCTTTTAATATTATTATTATTATTAATATTAAAGCCAAAGTGATTTACTCTAACACCTTTCTAATTATGTGTGCAGAGCCCATAAGTGCGATCTTTTGCACTTCACTAGCTGATGGATGGCCTGGGAGCATCTTCAAGTTGTCATTATGATCTTTTTTTAATGTACCTAATGCTCCAACAATAACTGGCACAGTTCTAGTTTTACAGTTCCACATCCTACTAATCTCAATTTCCAAATCCTTGTACTTGTTGATCTTCTTCTTATTATTATTGTTATTATTAAATGTATTTTTTCGGATAGCCCCATTGCTAGTGTTAATATCTGCTATTATTATTTTTAAAATTATTAAATGTATTTTCTAAGATAGTCCAATTGTTACTGTTAATATCTATTATCATTATTATTATTATTAAATGTATTTTCTGGAATAGTCCTATGGCTGTTGTTAATATCTGTTGTTATTATTATTATTATTACTAAAAAAAAATTTTAAAAATGTAATTCTGGCTCAGCGGAAGGTTGGTATGCTCCAATGTCAAACGCTGGCACTGTATCTGATTGCGTTCAGGTCTGATGGGAGAGTGTCCTCCACATGGGGAGAAAAGCACATGGCTGTGATATCTCTGCCAATCAGCAGCTTCTCTGCAAAAGCGTCAAACGTTACTTCTTAACAATCTGTAGAGGATAATGTCTGTTGAACAAACAGGTATCGCTAGCTAAGCGGAGGCAGGGTACGCTCCAACACATGGCGAGAGGTACAGCGACTCAAACAGAGGCTGACGCGTGAGTGAGGAGGGCCCCGCCCACCTTCTCCCTCCCCTCGGCCTGCAGTGTCTCCCTCAGATTCGCACAAATAAATCAGAACTGCAAACAAACTATGATACTTAATGTATCTGCATTAGGAGTGGGCAGGAGGAGGAGTATAGGAACTTAATCAAGGACTTTGTTAAATGGTGTGACTCAAACCACCTACTCCTGAACACCAGCAAAACCAAGGAGCTGGTGGTGGATTTTAGGAGGACCAGGCCCCTCATGGACCCCGTGATCATCAGAGGTGACTGTGTGCAGAGGGTACAGACCTATAAATACCTGGGAGTGCAGCTGGATGATAAATTGGACTGGACTGCCAATACTGATGCTCTGTGTAAGAAAGGACAGAGCTAGCTATACTTCCTTAGAAGGCTGGCGTCCTTCAACATCTGCAATAAGATGCTGCAGATGTTCTATCAGATGGTTGTGGCGAGCGCCCTCTTCTACGCGGTGGTGTGCTGGGGAGGCAGCATAAAGAAGAGGGACACCTCATGGCTGGACAAACTGGTGAGGAAGGCAGGCTCTATTGTAGGCAAGGAGCTGACAGTTTGACATCTGTGGTGGAGTGACGGGCGCTCAGCAGACTCCTATCAATCATTGGGGAATCCACCGCATCCACTGAACAGGATCATCTCCAGACAGAGGAGCAGCTTCAGTGACAGACTGCTGTCACCGTCCTGCTCCACTGACAGACTGAGGAGATCGTTCCTCCAACACACTATGCGACTCTTCAATTCCACCTAGGTGGGTAAACGTTAACATTATACAAAGTTATTGTCTGTTATACCTACATTGTTATCACTCTTTAATTTAATATTTCTTTATTAGTATGCTGCTGCTGGAGTATATGAATTTCCCATTGGGATTAATAAAGTATCTATCTATCTATCTATCTATCTATCTATCTATCTATCTATCTATCTATCTATCTATCTATCTATCTATCTATCTATCGCGATGGGAGAAGTCGCTAAATTAACCAGAATGTTCAAGCAAATTATAGATATACTAGCTTTGTAAGCCCGTGGTCCTGCAAACAATTGAAATCGTCAGAAAAAAATTGAAATGTTACCAATGTGCTCGCCTCGCCTTTGTCTTAGCGCTGGGAGGAAAAGTAAAAGGGATCCCGTTTTGCCGATGTTACCAGCTAAGCAACTTTGTCTTTCTTCTGAGGTTTTGCTGATGTACTTACCTTGATTGTGTTATTAGCGGCTAAGCGAGTTTTCTGTTTCCTTGGAGGCAGAGCCCTTACCCCGACTCCACCTCTCACTTCCGGGCCGGACAGACACACACACTTCCACATGTAGATGTTTATATATAAGATATATGTACAGATTTCTCACAGTAATACTTGGACACATAATGTGACTCAGAATGACCAGCATTCAGTATCACTGCTAACTAGTTATTGGTTTACGTGCTATGAGGTGGTCTGCTTTCTTTTTAGAGCTCATTGTTTTTTGACATGCATAATGTGCTGTCTACAGTGTACTAATAAAGTGCCAATAATGAAGCCCGTATGATCTGATTGACTGTCAAAGGCCTCCTTCTAGTTTTAGTGGAGCAGTGTTAATATGGGTGAAAAGGTAGGGTTTCATCCATCTAGCCATTTTCTAAACCCACTCTACTCTGAGCAAGGTCATAGGGCAGCTGGAACCCGTCCCAGACAGCATAGGGCACACAAGGCAGGAACACTCCTCGGACAGGGCATGCCAGTCCATCGCTGGATTGTGTAATCTAATTCCAGCACTGCAGCAGAGAATTCATAAATTGAAAAATGCAGCTACACATACAAATCATAATGAGCTGCACCTACCCATCCTATATTGCTTCTGAGAGACTCTGGTAATTTGAACATTACAACATTAGATAACTTTTGAAGAGAACATGCCATTCAGCAAAATAAAATTCACCAAACCCATCCACTTATTCCCCCAAAATAACATCAAGTGTAGTTTTGAACTTCCCTATTAGAGCAATGCTGTAATGCTGTTCCTCAAATCCACCATCTCGTTCACACGATTTTAAATTGTTATTTTCCAAAAACACAATTTTAAGATGATATACCTTTTTGATTGATAGCTTGGAGACTCTGCCATAAGAAACTAAAAGTTAATATCTTCTTTATTCATTCCGCAGAGAGTTTCACAGGTGAAACACTTTGTAAACTTCTATAATCAAGTTACCAACGTTATCGAAACCTTCATCTTCTCAAAGCCAACATTTTTTTTTTCAACAGCAAACAAGCAACAAAGTATTTGCGTTATGAGGAGATTCTTTATGATGTGACCCCCATTCCTGAAAAGCTTGATGTTACCAGATGCTGCTGGCCAAAAACTAATTCTGATTGGATAAAAATACACATGCTGTCCTCTGGGCTTTCTTGCAAGTAAGTCTAAAAATAATAAAGTAGCTGACATTTAGATAACTAGTTTAGGACAGCTCCACTGAGAATACGAGAAGCTGACAAATTCACGGCTGAATTTGGCCTCCACACTTTCAGAAAATGTTTAATCAAAAGAAAAGTACTGTGCCGTGGAAAAGTATTTGCTCCTTTCCCGATTTCCGCTATTTTTGCCTATTTATAACACTTAATCGTTTCTGATTTGCAAACACATTTAGTATAACAAAAAAGACCACCTGAGAAAACATGATACACAGTTTTTCAATGGTCAGTTCATTTATTGAGGTAATAAAGTTCATTAACACTTATATCACCCTTGTGAAAAAGTAATTGCCCCCTAAACTTAATACTTAATTGTTCCATCTTTAGCAGCAGCAACTGTAATCAAATGCTTCTGGTAGCAGGAGATGAGTCTTCAACAATGCTGTGGAGAACGTTTGGACCACTCTTCTTTACGGAATTGTTATTAATTCAGTCACACTGGAGGGTTTTCAACTATGAAATGCCCATTTTAAGGTCCCATTACAACATCTCAATGGAATTCAAATCAGGACTTTGATTTAGCCAGCAGCCATACCACATGCACTTCAGAACAGTAAGCTAAGCATGTTCGGCCCCAACCAGTACTTGGATGGGAGAACATCTAGGAAAAGCTTAGGTTGCTGCAGGAAGAGGTGTTGGTGAGGCCAGCAGGGGGAGCTTGCCCTGTGGTCTGAATGTGGATCCCAATGCCCCAGTGCAGTGATCTGGACACTGTAATGTAAAAATGGTGCAGTACCTCAGATGGGACGTGACACCGAAGTCCTGACTCCCAGTGGTCATTAAAGATTCCTGGGCATCCTTTGTAAATAGTGGGGTGTATCCTAATGTCCTGGCTAAATTTCCCACCACGGCCTAGTCATTCTGGGCCCCTAATCATCCCCAGTGTCTGATTGGCTAACCACCTGTCACCACTTCACCACCAAACAGCTAATGTGTGGTGAGTGTACTGACACAAAAATGGCTGCCATCGCATCATCCAGGTGGGTGCTACACATTAGTGCTAGTTCTCCACTCACTGAAGAGCTTTGAGTATTGAGTAAAGTGCTAAATAGATGTAAAAAATTATTATTATTATTAGCCACACAAAACCTTCTTTTTCCAGCCATTCAGCAGTGGACGCGTCCTTGTGTTTTGACTCATTGTCCTGCTGCATAACCCAACTGCGCTTGAGCTTCAGATCTACTATCTGGTAGGGAGCTAAATTAATGCCTCCCTCAAATTATGGCAAGTCACTCAGGCCCTGTAGCAGCAAAACATCCCCACACCATCACACTACCACCACCATGTTTATCTGTGGGCACAATGTTCTCACTGTGGGAAGCTACATTAGCTTTATACCAGATGTAACAGGACCCATGTCCTCCAAAACTTTCCACTGTTGATGTATCAGTCCACAGAACATCATCACAAAATTTTTGGGGGTAATCCAAGTATTTTTTTGGGCAAATGTTAGATAAGTCTTTATGTTCCTTTTGTTTAGCAGTGGTTTTCACCTTTTCAACTCTCCCATGGTTTCCTCTTTTACCCAGTAGCTTTCTAAAGGTGGAATCATAAATGCTGACATTAACTGAGCTGAAAGATAGATATTTACATGTTTCTCTGGGTTCTTCTCTGACTTCCCGGATATGTTTTCTTTATGCTCTTGGGGTAATTTTCCTAAGCCGGCCACTCCTGGGCAGATTTGGTGATAGATAGATAGATAGATAGATAGATAGATAGATAGATAGATAGATAGATAGATAGATAGATAGATAGATAGATAGATAGATAGATAGATAGATAGATAGATAGATAGATAGATAGATAGATAGATACTTTATTAATCCCAATGGGAAATTCACATTCTCCAGCAGCAGCATACTGATACAATAAACAATATTAATTAAAGATTGATAATAATTCAGGTAAAAAAACAGACAATAACTTTGTATAACAGTGGAGCAGGACAGTGACAGCAATCTGTCGCTGAAGCTGCTCTTCTGTCTGGAGATGATACTATTTAGTGGATACAGTGGATTCTCCATAATTGATAGGTGATCTTCACATTCAGCAACTCAAGTTTGGGTGTGTCTAGTCTAATTTAATTTATTATGATTTAAGTTTTGGTTCATTGGTTGATTGGGTGACTAAGGGGTGCAATTTCTTCTTCATACCGGTGATACGGGTGCCCTGCAATAAACCATTTAAAAACTGTGCATTATGTTTGCTCAGGTAGTCTTTTGAATTACAGTCGACCCTCAATATACGACTGACCTGACATGCGAACAACCTGGTTTACGACCCAAATTTTTGTTTATGACCAATGTCTTGAGTTATGATCCGAATGCAGTCACGTGTATCCGCTTGTGCGACTGTAAACAAACAGCCGAGGGCGTTCGTAAGCGTCAGTCGGAGCCCAGATACGAGTGTTTGTGGACGTAATTTTGGTCAGTGAAGTGATTTATATCATTTATTTCAATAATTGCTATCAAAGTGGCCCCAAAAAATCTAGAAAAAAAGTTAAGGAAGGAAGAGAAGGTAAAAGGTGAAGAAAGCAATCACAATCGAAACGAAGAAGGAAATTGTGTGGAAATATGAGAGTGGCGTTCGTGTGACCGATCTCGCTAATATGTACAGCATGTTGAAATCCACCATCTCAACAATTTTACAAAGAAAAGATTTGTCTGAAATAAAGGACATCCTAAAAAAATGGACAGAGCTGCAAACATTTGTTGAGAAGTTCCACCCAGACAGAAAAAAAGCTAATCGTTGCGTTAACTTTCTTAATGACAATGTCATGTCATACTACAGAACTGTGTTGAAGAAAAGACAGAAACAGACAACCTTAGACCAGTTTTTATTTCCGAAAAGGTTGCGACCTAGTGAGCCAGAAGCAGGTCCTAGTGGGCTACAGCCTCTACCAAGGAAAGGACACCAGAGAGCCAGAGTCTTAATGTTCTTATGGAAGGGGGCTCTCCTTCCAAACAATAACCACCTTCCATTTCATTCTCCTCCTCCTCCCTTCCTGCAAGCCAAAGATGTTAACTTAAATGGTGAGTACAGTATAAAATTGTTGTTTCTGGTAGGCTAGGCACTTTTTATAACTTTTTGGTTAGTACATTTGAAACATTATTGGTGTTTTTGGTAAATTATGCACATTATACAACCCTTTTTTATTATGAAAAGGTTAAGTAAGTGTTGCTGTGGGAGGTTCAGAATGCATTATGGGTATTTCCATTATTTCTTATGGGAAAAATAGTCTTGATTACAACCAACTTGAGTTATAACCAGCACTCGCGAACAAATTGAGTTCGTAAGTCAAGGGTCCACTGTATCTTTCTATTACAGTAATCCCTCACTATATCGCACTTCGACTTTCGCGGCTTCACTCTATCGCAGATTTTATATGTAAGCATATCTAAATATATAACGCAGATTTTTCGCTGCTTCACGGGTTTCTGCGGACAATGGGTCTTTTTACTTCTGGTACATGCTTCCTCAGTTGGTTTGCCCAGTTGATTTCATACAAGGGACGCTATTGGCGGATGACTGAGAAGCTACCCAATCAGAGTACACAGTTAAGTTCCTGTGTGCTGATTGGCTCAGCGACGGAGTGCTGCATTAATCAGGAAGTCTCGTCTCACTCATTCAGCATTAACGTGCTCCTGCTACTGCCGTGTCCAAGCGCCAACAGATGATGCAAACGATTGCAGAAAAGGTAAAAGTTTTGGATATGTTGAAGGAAGGGAACAGCTACACCGCTGCAGGACACCATTACAGCATCAATGAGTCCACGATTCTTTTTATTTAAAAAGAAGGAAAAGCATATAAGATCTACGGCCGCCGTGTCCTTTAACCAGGGCGCAAAACAAGTTGCAAGTGGACGTGATAAGGCAGTAGTCTAGATGGAATCTGCTTTAGGGATTTGGATTGAAGAGTGCTGGAAGAAGAACAACGGCGGTGCTACACAGTCGCCTGAAGAGGCTCCTTTAGAAGAGCTCTTTGTTGTGCAGTAAAATTAAACTCATCGTTATCGGACAAGTCATCGTGTCATTGTTGGTGAGTAACCATATTTAATTATCTACGTACAGTACTTATTACATGTACATAGTTTAGTGTCACTGCACACACATTTTACTGTATACAATTTTTCTTGCATTGTACGTATTTATTGCTGGTGGCCTGTCTGTCGTAATGGCTGTAACATATGTGATATCGGAGACACTCGATATCTTTAAAATGATATTTAGGTTTTACTTTATATAAACTGTGTTTACATACATAATTTCAACGAATCTTACCTAATATCTAAGAGAATACAAAGGGCTTATGCTGTATAATTGTGCGGGAAATGTTTATAATAGTGTGGGAGAGTTTATAAGGGCTTAAAATATATAAAAAGAACCATATGAACATATGGTTTCTACTTCGCAGATTTTCACCTTTCGCGGGGGGTTCTGGAACGTAAACCCCGCGATGGAGGAGGGATTACTGTATATAAAAAAATCTTGGGACAAGACTTTTTTCCGGCACAAGAGAGACGGAGAGACACTTTCACATCCCGCGAGACAGGCATGTCACGTCATACTTACAACCTTTGTAAGCGGGTCCAGTGATACACATGCAGAGCAGGTTAGAGATAATGGAAGTAGGAAAATTTGAAAGTCTCAAAAAAATGAGTGAAAAGATCACATTAGCACAAACAAACGGAAAAGCGAAAAGAGATCACTTAGTGCTGTACAGGCTTTTAAATGTTCGAAACGCCGCCCTAAATGCCGATCACCCAGAACGAAAGCAGCAGCAAGCTAGCAGCAAGCCAGTAGCTGATCAAGCAAAGAGGAGGTCAAAAAAACCCTGTTACTTGTTTCCCAATGTATCACCGTTTAAGAGGGGTTTCAGAGGAGTGACCACATCACCATGATGTGCATTGAGCCACACTCTTCACAATGGCGTGTGGCGCGTTAGGGGTTTAAGCAAGCGAAGTTCAGATCACACAGCATGGCAGCAGAAGCAAGCCAACAACTGATCGAGTAAAGAGGAGTTAAAAAAATTTTTTTTTGTATCACATTGTATCACCGTTTAGGCGTTTTTTCGGAGGAGCAGACGCATCTCCCTGGGGTGCGTTCAGCCCCCTCTTTACAACGGCGCGAAGCGCAGGCGGGGCGAAAGGGGTTGGCGAGCTAAGCGAGCAGGGGGTGAAGCCCTCTAGTACTAAATTAAACACTTAAATGAAAATAAATCAGAGGTCCTACCACATCTGCAGTTGAAATCGGCACTCAGTTAGGATCCTTGGCAGCAATGATTCGTAATGATGTCAGAAACCAAGGTATCATCTTTGAGTTGTCACTAAGTTTTGAAAAACAAATCTCCATGGTAGTAAAGTCCACTAAAATCCTTTATTTCACAGTCATCCATACCTTTATTACATCGTGGCTAGATTAATGTAATGATTACAACCTCTTGAGTGGTGCAGCGATAAAGACTGCTGACTCATAATCAAGAAGTACTGGGATCGAATCTGGGTGCCCTCCAGAATTACCATTTTGAGTAGTGAGGTGCTCTTATTGTTACTGCTATACAATAAAAGCTTTAATTTGATTTGATTCTGTAACAGCCGGTGTAAATGTATGGTACTTGTAAAGGTTAGCATTTTTTATTATTCAGTTTTATTATCTCCGTCGCATTCACACTCGCCCCGATCTGACACTGCTGTTTTCACATAAAGACGTGCTATAGCAGAGGTGAACTCAGATGAGGATGAGGGTTCTAGATCGGAGAAAGAGAACAGAAGCCCTCCCCACAAGAAATGTCCATTCACATAGAACAACGCAGCTGCACCAAGCGTAAAGGCGAAAAAAGGAACCTGTTGGGCATCATCCTGCCAGTCATTTTGCCACACGCATGTCCTTCAACGAAACAGCAGGATATGGCGATCTCGCCGACGTATCGTGCAAAGTTCCATTTGTGATTAGCTTTGTGATGGTCCTTCTATAATAAACATTTATATGTTACTTATATAAACGCCACATTGAATGTTGTTTACCTATATTTACTTCCTTATCTTCCTACATTGTAGAGTCAAGGTAGACTGCAGAGCTTCCTGTGTTTGATCGACACGGGCATACTGACTAAGGTGGACTGCTATTTTCAGGTCATTCTGAAGCTGTTAAATTGGGTTCAAGTTTGGTCTCCAGTTGCGCAACTCATAGAAATTCCCAGAGTTGTCCCTAAGCCACTCCTGTGTTGTTGCTGCTTTGTGCTTAGGGACATTGTCTTGTAGGAAGGTGAACCATCAACCCTGTCCGGACTCCTGAGCATTCCATAGCGGGTTTTCATAAAGGATATCTCTGCCTAGTCTCCCAGTGTCTGCTGTGAAAAAACAACCCCACAACATGATGCTACCGCCATCACGCTTCACCATGGCAATGGTACTGCACAAGTGATGAGTGGTGCCTGGTTTCCATCAGATATGACGCTAATCTTGGTTTCATCAGACCAGACAATCTTCTTTCTCACGGTATGAGAGTCCTTAGGGTGCCTGTTTGCTAACTACATGCAGGTTTCTATATGTCATTTACTGTGGAGAGTGCTATTGTAATAGTTATCCTGATGGTTAGGCCTCTGGAAGTTTCACATATCTCCACATTTTCATCTGGAGCTCAGTAAGAGTGATCATTGGGTTCTTGGTTATCTCTCTTACCATGGCCTTATTTCCCAAACAATATTATTTCAGTATGGCCGGTTGGCCAGCTCTTGGAAGAGTCATGGTTCTTCCAAACTCATTCTATTTAAGACAACAAGATCACTGTGCTCCTGGAAACCTTCAATTCTGCAGGAATTTTCTGTATCCTTCATCCAGCTCTGCAGCTAGAGACAGTCCTGCCTCCAAGCTCTGCGGGCTATTCCTTCCACCTCATGACTTGGTTTTTGCTCAGCTGTGGGTCCTTCTTAGAGAGGTGTGTGCCTTTCCAGATCATGTCCAGTCGTGTAAGCTCCAAACAAGGTGTAGAAACATCTCAAAAATCATCTACAGAATGCGATGCCCCTGAGCCAAAGTGGCATAGCAAAGGGTCTGAGTAGTTGTATCATGATATTTTAGTTTATTTTTACATAATTAGCAAAAATGTCTAAAATTCTTTATTTGCTTTGTCATTCTGAGGTGTTGAGTGTTGCTTGATGTGGGAAAAAATAATTTAAATGATTTTAGCATAAGGCTGCAACAAAATATTAAAAAAAGTGAAGGGGTCTGAAAATGTTCTGAGTCCACAGTACATATTACAATGGCTGACCCTGCACTCTGACCTCCAAAGGCCACAGGAAAAGACTATTTCCCCTTGGGGATTAATAAAGTGTACCAAATATCAAAAATACCAAAATATGTACAAAATATCTGAGTACCCATCAGCAGACAAGTTAGAAAAATATGAACTCCCAACAGTAAAGATGACATCATCATCATCAGGTAATTATCACATCTATGCTGAACTTGGTGCCTTATCACTTGCAGTCATGTGCTTTCAAAAAACTTTTTTCCCATCTACACTGTAAATTAAGACCAGGGGCCTCATGCATAACACCGTGCAAAGAATTCACATTAAAACATGGCGTATGGACAAAAGCGGAAATGTGCATACGCACAAACAAATCCAGATGCATGAATATGTGCATGAGAAAACTTCCACATTCTTCCGCTCCATAAATCCAGGTCAGCGTGAAAAGTAACACACGTGCACGCGCCTGCCGCCACTCCCCAACTCCTCCCAGAATTACGCCTCTTTAAATATGCAAATCAATATAAATACCCCTTAACCTCAGCGTTCTGTGAAAAGGCAATGGCAAAAGCACAGGTAGAAGAATTTCAGCAAATACCATGTAGAGGCAAAAAAAACCCCATTATTATTTGTTGGTTTAAACAGTGGTATAAACAACAAAAGGAATTTGATCGAGTGACATAGAGTGTCGGAGAAACTCAAAAGCTCAAGTTCACAAAGTCGCACAGTGCCCGAAACAATAAGGAAGTTGTCAGATATCAATGTTGCTGTGAAAAGGCGAGTTGTAGCCCAACGTCTGAGTGTCATATGAAAGCTTATTAGGGTACAGAGATAAGACAAAAAAATAGGGACACAGTGGGAAAAAAGCTTGAAATGTCAACTTTAATCTTGAAATTTCCACTTTAATCCCGTAGTTATTTTGTCATTAAAATAGGACATCATAAACTTAATCTTAAAATCGTTTAATTTACTAGTTTCTCAAATCCCATCGTAACTAAAGTAGCACGTTAAATGCTTTGTTTTGTATGTGTTCTTCTATGTGCTCTATGTGTGTGAATCACTACGTGCTTCTTAAACAGGCTTTCTCTTCCTCCAACAGGACACAGAATCCATTACATTCGTGATATTACAGCTCTCTGAATAATTAAAATACTGAGATGTATACTTGATATCATTTTCATGATGATAGGAGTTTAAGCATGTTATTAAACATGGGGACACATTGGAGCAGTGATAGTGGCAAACTGGTGACCCGTCCAGAGATTGTTCCTGCCTCATGCAAAATGC
Organism: Erpetoichthys calabaricus; assembly: GCF_900747795.2. Taxonomy (NCBI): domain Eukaryota; kingdom Metazoa; phylum Chordata; class Cladistia; order Polypteriformes; family Polypteridae; genus Erpetoichthys; species Erpetoichthys calabaricus. Next base: position 234,979,233 of record NC_041398.2, read on the forward strand.
TTGCTGTGCAGTGCATGACCTTCGATGAAATAACTTATTGCAGCAGTACTGTATCTTTCAAATGAAACCCCCAATTCCTGTCCTTCCTTTTCTTTCTCCAAGTACCCAATCGCCACACAATCAGCTCTGTAATAGACGTTAAGCCATCTGTAAGCTTAGAATGCCGATTCTTCAAAACTTTTAAGGAACATTGAAATATCTTTGTAGTACATGTTTAATTATTCTATCCATCTATCCATCCAGTGTTACACCAGCCCCAGCAAGAATACAGCGCGAGACAGGAACAATCCACGAATGAGGCGTCAGCTCATTGCTAGCGCTGTGACACTGTGTCCTCACATGTTTAATTATTAACAATATAGATTATTTAAATGATATTAATATTTTATCTGTATAATGTAATAAACATATTTTGCTGCATTTCATCTTAAAAATGATATTGTCATCATATGTAAATACACGCTTTATAAAATGGCTCAGGTTGTGCAATATTATAACTGTATCACAAGTTTACAGTGAGGTGATTGAGTGCATTTATAGTTCTTGGGATGAAACTGTTTTTGAACCGCGAGGTCAGTACAGGAAAGGCTCTGAAGTGTTTGCCGTATGAGAGCAGTTCAAATAGACAGCATGGCTGAGGCAGCGTGTGCTTGATGCTGTATACCGATAATTCTCTTTCCGATCAGCTACTGTACAGCTGTGATTCCACACTCAGGTACAGTGATATAAATACTCCGAGTGGTCCAGTGAGAGTAATATGTAAAAAGATGATCCACTGTGGCAACCCCTAACAGGAGCAGCTGAAAGAAGATGAAGAAGAAGGTACAGTGAGAGTAACAACGCTAAAGCAGGTATGGTATTTGGAATAGTTTGACCATTCCGTGGACCTTTATATTGTTACAGGTTAATTACAATCAGATGCCTTAAACTAATAAACAATATGTGGTTAATTTCAGTGTATTTGATAAAGCTGTGTCAGGGATGTGGATCTAAAAAAGAAAGGGAAACCACACAGGAACAGTAGCACTGCTTTGACGCTGGGTGCCGCCACTTTGCAAAACCGAGCAGAGAACTTGCGTACTCCAGGGTTTGAGCTAGCGTGAAAATGCGCGAGGCTTTAGGCCAAGTTTAGTTTTTATGTGAGCATGGAAATGGGTATACGCAATGTGCATATGCACCGTTTATACATGAGGCCCCAGGTGTTTTCAAATGTATAGACTTTGAAGAGTGCTTCTAAATAGATTAATTTTCAGAGCTCAAAACCATTTTAGTCTGGATGGAAAGACTAAATGAATTAAAATTTTGTTTTCAAATGTTTCCATGTTAGTGTTGATTCAAGATGCCCTGTGGGATATCCTGAGACTTCACTGGATCCCCCGAAAGCTACTGGATGTCATGGCCGGCCTGTACACTGCTACTATGAGTGCTGTGCAGAGTGGAGGCAGGACCTCTGCGTTTTTCCCCGTTGATTCTGGGGTTCATCAGCAGTCTGTTCTGCTCCTACTCTGTTCAATGCTTGTATGGACTGGGTGTTGGGCAAGGTCGTGGGGTCCAGCGGCTGTGGGGCATCTGTTGGTGAAGAAAGATTCACTGATTTTGACTTTGCTGACGATTCTGTGATCTTCACGGAGTCAATGGAGGCTCTGATTGGGGCACTCGAGAGACTGAGTGAGGAGTCTGAATGTCTGGGCTTGCAAGTGTCCTGGATAAAAACCAAGAGCCAGGCCTTTAATGACCTCTTGGGCACAGCCATCAGCAGTGTGTCTGTTTGCGGAGAGAGTGTCGACCTCGTCGAGAGATTTACTTACCTTGGCAGTGACATTCATGAAGTCAGCAGATGGATTGGGAGAGCATGGGGGGGTCATGAGGTTGCTGGAAAGGGGTGTGTGGCGCTCCCAATATCTATGCAAAAGGATGAAGGTCTAAGTCTTCAGAGTCCTGGTGCTTTCTGTTTTGCTATATGGTTGTGAGACATGGGCGCTATCCAGTGACCTGAGATGAAGACTGGACTCCTTTGGTACTGTGTCTCTTCACAGAATCCTTGGGTACCGCTGGTTTGACTTTGTGTCGAATGAGCGGTTACGCATGGAGTCTCGGATGAGTCACATTACCTGCATTGTGAGGGAGCATCAGTTACGGCACTACGGCTATGTGGCGCAATTCCCCGAGGATGATTCGGCTTGCAGGATCCTCAATGTTGAGGACCCAAGAGGCTGGACCAGGCCAAGGGGATGTCCACGTAACACCTGGGTGTGGCAGATAGACGGTCATTTCCGAAGTGTGGGACTGGACTGTATGTCTGCCTGGGGGGTTGCCAACTGGGATCCTGAGCAGTTTCAGTCATGTGGTGGGTGTGGCAATGTGCTGTACCAGTGAATGCTCCCCAACCAGACCTGACAAGACATGTTGGTGTGGAGTAGGTCTGAAAGACTGCCAGACTATCTATATTTCAATGAGCAAATAAACCCCAAAGGGAAAGTGAGACTCGTCATCAAAGAGGGAAATGGAGGCTGATATTATAATGGATAATGTGAGATCACTCCCACTTCTTCGAGTCATCTGCCTGTAGACATTACCATATGGGGGATTTAATGCACTGGTACAGCCAAGGATATGATCTGATGATTCTACAATGATGCTGTTTCTCTGAACTGTCCAGGTCCTACCAAATTGGCTAAACAGGCCCACTGCAGCCATGAGCACTGTCACACTGTCACATCTTACACATGCCACCCGACATAGAGCCAACCACACAATTTCAAAGAGGTGGCTCACACCCTTTTAAACTCACTCAGTTTTTCATACAACTGATGAATACATCAGAATGGCCTGGCCATGCAAGCAGCCAAGTTCATCATGATCCAAATTATTTGGAGTTTAATTTTTTTACAGCCCACCCAATATGCAGAACAAACATGCAAACCCAATCTTTCACATTACTATTAATGGATGCGCCTGATTTCAGTGCAAACTGGACAACTGCATCTGCGACAAATATATTTATTTATTTTTAGATGACGATTCAAGGTATTCCTTCTCTTAAAATTGTAATTCAGAATAAAATGATCTTTCCTTTCATCCCTTATTAAAGGAAAGCAGGCACGAAAATATTGTGAACAGAATAAATAAGTACGACCCCAAAAGATTTTTCAGAAAAATCCTCTGTTTCCCTTTAGAATGAATACTTCCTATGGGATCCTGTACTATAAAATTGTCTGGCTTATTGGTTGCAGATTAAATATGTCAATACAAAAAAAACAAACTGGATTATTTTTAAAGAGATGATTTAAGACCACGGACGGTGCAAAAATGAGTCTACCCCAGTGAAGGTATCAGGAATAACACTTGATAAAATGAATAGAAATTCAACAACAGGTGATTCTAATCAATCATCACACAGGTGACCACCAGCTAACTCACAATTAAAGGGGGTATTTACCAAGTACAATCCCCTCCGATTAAATGCTGACAATAATGGCTACACATGGAAGAGAGACGTCACAAAAAGTCACTTCTTTACACAAAAAAAAGGAAAAGGCTACAAAAAGATTAGTATGGCATTGTCGGAATAAAGCAGCAGAAGTGATTCAGAAATTCAAAAAAGACTTTTGTTAAGCTCTCAGAGACATCCAGGCTGTCCGCGGAAACATGACTGATAAGGGAAATCACCCCGCATGTTCATCACAGTTAGCTACAGCAGTAGAAAACCAAACTGGGGTGACAGTTTCCTGTGACACAAATAACATATACTGCAGAAAAGGGGTATGTAAGGGTATTATCCACAAAAGAAACCATTGCTAAAGCCCAAGCTCAAAAATAGCCCATTTAGCATTTGCAACGGCCAAGGTGAAGACTACTGGGACTCTATACTGTGGAGAGATGAGATAAGGTGAATCTTTTTACTTTCTTGCATACGAAGTATAGGTAAAGTATTGTAATCATCCAAAAATTCAATTTTGATGAATCTCCATGTTTTACACCTCCCTGAGTCCGATTTACTTTCTCATAGGGAAAGTATTGTAATCGTCCAAAAATTCGACCTTGAAATTTTGATGAATCTCGACGTTTTACACATCCCTGAGTCCAATTTACTTTCTCATAGGGAAAGTATTGTAATCATCCAAAAATTCGACCTCGAGATTTTGATGAATCTCGACGTTTTACACATCCCAGAGTCTGATTTACTTTCTCGTAGGGAAAGTATTATAATCATCCAAAAATTCGACCTCAAGATTTTGATAAATCTCGACGTTTTACACATCCCTGAGTCCAATATACTTTCTCATAGGGAAAGTATTATAATCATCCAAAAATTCGACCTCGAGATTTTGATGAATCTCGACGTTTTACACATCCCGGAGTCTGATTTACTTTCTTGAAGGGAAAGTATTGTTCTCATCCAAAAAATTCAACCTCGAGATTTTGATGAATCTCGATGTTTTACACATCCCAGAGTCTGATTTACTTTCTCGTAGGGAAAGTATTGTAATCATCCAAAAATTCGACCTCGAGATTTTGATGAATCTCGACGTTTTACACATCCCTGAGTCTGATTTACTTTCTCATAGGGAAAGTATTGTAATCATCCAAAAATTCGACCTCGAGATTTTGATGAATCTTGATGTTTTACACATCCCAGAGTCTGATTTACTTTCTCGTAGGGAAAGTATTATAATCATCCAAAAATTCGACCTCAAGATTTTGATAAATCTCGACATTTTACACATCCCTGAGTCCAATATACTTTCTCATAGGGAAAGTATTATAATCATCCAAAAATTCGACCTCGAGATTTTGATGAATCTCGACGTTTTACACATCCCGGAGTCTGATTTACTTTCTTGTAGGGAAAGTATTGTTCTCATCCAAAAAATTCAACCTCGAGATTTTGATGAATCTCGATGTTTTACACATCCCAGAGTCTGATTTACTTTCTCGTAGGGAAAGTATTGTAATCATCCAAAAATTCGACCTCGAGATTTTGATGAATCTCGACGTTTTACACATCCCTGAGTCTGATTTACTTCTCATAGGGAAAGTATTGTAATCATCCAAAAATTCGACCTCGAGATTTTGATGAATCTCAACGTTTTACACCTCCCTGAGTCCAACTTATTTTCTCGTAGGGAAAGTATTGTAATTGTCCAAAAATTTGATTTTGAGATTTTGATGAATCTCGATGTTTTAGACCTCTGAATGTCTGAAAAGTCAGAAAATTACATTTTTGGAATTATGTCTGTGTGTGTGTCTGCATGTCTGTGTGTTTGTATGTAAACATGATAACCTGAGTATGCTTTCAGTTAGGTCAACCAAATTTTGCATACAAGTATTAGGTTCAAAATATAGATTTCTTCCAACTTCTGAGCTGTTTCCACTAACCAGAAGAGGTACTTTTTTATTCATGCAGCTGTACAGTCCAATTTATTCAACTTTACTTTTATAACAATTGTTCAATATATTATTAATTTGATTTGTTGTTGATGGTTCTTTAATGTACATAATATAAAGATATAATCATTCTCTTGCGGTTTACTCCTCAAATATCCATCCCCATATCTGAGTATATGAGAAAGTCTAAGGGAGACCACTTCCAATTTTTTGAACTGATGGCATCCAAACTGCATTACGAGGAGTACAATGAAAAATGCCTGGTACCCACAGTAGAGCATAGCAGTGTCAGTGTTTTTCTATGGGGTTGTATGAGTGCTGTAAGTGTTGGAGAATCACACTTCATTGATGGTTTAATGAATTTGTAGATATACTGCAAAATACTGAGGGTGAAGATGCCATCATATCTCCATACCCTGTGTCACCAGGCACTCTTTCATATGATAATGACCCAAAGCAAGCATCCAAGGGCCACTGCTCCATTTCTGAGGAAGAATAAAGTGAAAGTGATTGAGTGGCCAAGCATGTCACCTGACCTCAACCCAATAGAACATCTGTGGGAAGTTTTGAACAGACAGGTTGAGCATCAGTCTCCATCCAGCATTCAGGCTCTGAAATCTGAAACCAATAGGAATTCGCCAGGCTAATACAGTGGAGCACTTTAAAAAACTCCTGAAAATACATTATTTTAACATGGCCTTCTCATAACTTCACTGTAATTTAAATCCTGATACTCTGTATATCCAATTCATTATAATAACTATTCATGGTGGCTCTAAAATCTGTACTAACCCCTACTCTCTCTTCTGTTTCCTTTTCCGGTGCTTGCGCCACCACCATCTACTCAAAGCACCGTGATGTTCCAACAGTGATGGATTAAAAGCCAGAAATCTGCATGACCATCATCATCAAGCCCTTCCGTGAGAACCCTAATTACAAAGAGGACTATTTCATTTATGTTAGGTAGAATACCCAGAGGGGACTGGTGGTCTCGTGGCCTGGGACCCCTGCAGATTTTATTTTTTTCTCCAGCCGTCTGGAGTTTTTTTTTTTTTTGTTTTTTCTGTCCCCCCATGGCAATCGGACCTTACTCTTTTTTTATGTTAACTAATGTTGTCTTATTTTAATTTCTTATTTTGGCTTTTATTTTTCTTTTCTTCATTATATAAAGCACTTTGAGCTACTTTTTGTATGAAAATGTGCTACAGAAATAAATGTTGTTGTTGTTGTTGTTGAAAGAATGCAGAAAGACAGACGGGACAGTATGTCACCCACTTGTTCATTCCATGTCTTGAACAGTTGGTGCTGTTCTTAAAAAACATGGAGGCCATACAAAGTATTACATTTGGTGGAATTTGTTGTAGGGTGTATTCAATTGTACAACACCTCATTGGAATAAGAATTGTTATTTTGTTATCCTAATGATGTTGCTGACCAAGCATTTATGTTGTTAATAAAACAAATGTTTAATAAAACTCAGTTTTATCAAAATTCTGCTAATTGTTCTGGTAATGACTGACAAATTCATAAAAATCTTAACTTTCAAAGCAGTTGCAATCATTTAGGCTGAGTAGCATATGTATGGGCAATATTGTACTAGCATTCAGTACAAATAGGAAACTGCCAAACACATTAATATATTTATATCAACATACACAATATACGATTAAAAATAACACTGCCTTACATTGCTTGATGTAAAAAAAAACACTTAAAGACTGACCTTTAAAATTAGGTCTAATTCTTGGGTCATAGCTGACTAGCAGTCTGTTCAAAATGTTGCTGGTAGAGTTAGCTGGCACTCGGGCGAGATCTTCCACTGACAGTTGTCTGATGAAGAAAGAAGCAAATAACCGAAAAGCATTTTTCCATATCATTGACTAACCAAGCATTTGAAAAGGTTTCTTTAAAATAATTTACTTCCTTTATCTTAACCCTTTCGGCCCTGGATTTTCTGTTTTTATGGGAAAAATTACTTTGTGAGATATTCTACCATTGGGATGTCTAGGAAGCTCAAAAATGAAAAAAAAACAAAAAACAATCACTATTATTATACAATAGTTGACAAATTCTGCTGCTTAATTTCACTTCTGTGTTTCACGGACTATATGCCAGTCTCTCCAGTCTGCGCTAATAGTAGCATGTCCAGGTCCAACGGCTGCAAACGCGCCTGTGCTTTACAAAAACGGCTGCATATATATGTATTAATACAAAGATGTCAGGGCCAAAAGGGTTAATATTTAAATAATAGTAAATTAAAAAATATAATTAATACAATTAATACATTAATATTAATAATAATAATAACAATAATAGTAGCAGTAGTATTGTTAATAATACACTATATTTCACCTATTAAATGCAACTCAAAGTGCTTTACAAAAACACAATTTTGACTTTAAGTAAAATATAATTATAAAAATAAAACTGCTGCTGAAATTATTTATGAAAAATGATAAATAATAATAGTTATGAAAACTAAGGTCAGTAAATTACTAAAGTTACCACATTAATAAACGTTTATCACTTTCATAAGTCATGAATTCCTATAACCCAAGCAGAAAGGTCCTTACATAAAGTACAGTAGATTCACTAAGTATTCAGACCGCTTCACTTTCAACACACTTTATTGTGCGGTAGATTTAATTTTAAATGGATACATTTACCATTTTTGACCATCAATCTACACTCAATAACCCATAATGACAAAGGGAAAACAAGTTTTGAGAATGGTTTTCAAATTTATTAAAGCTCAAACAGTGAAAGCTCTCATTCATCTAAGATTTGGACCCTTTTCTGTGACACTCCAAATTGTGCTCAGGTGCATTCTGTTTGCTTTAATTCTCCTGGAGATGTGGACTACAACTTGACTGGAGTCCATCTGTGGCAAACCGAATTGATTTGGCATCCTTTAGAAAGGCCCCACAATTCACGCTGCACATCAGGACAAAAACCAAGTCATGAAGTCCAAGAAACTCTCTGAAAACTTCAGTGATAAAATTGAGGTGGGTAACGGAGCAGGGCAAGGGAATAACACCCTTTGTAAGGCGTTGAAAGAGCCAAGGGGTGCAGTGGCCTCAATAACTATGAAGTGGAAGAAGTCCGTAATCACCAGAACCCAGTAAAGCAGGGCCTTGACATGACTAAAAACCTGCTAGTCACTCTAACAGAGCATCGGAAGTCTTCTGCTGAGAGTGGAGAACCTGTTGAAAGGACAGCCATCTAAGCAACACTCCATTAGTCAGAAGCCCTAGTCTGATGAGACAAAAATCAAAGTTTTTGGGCAGAACTCCAAGCATTACCTCCGTTGAAGATCAGGCTCACTACCTGCCTAGTACCAACCCTACGATCAGGTATGGTGGTAGCAGCATTATGCTATGGAGGTGCTTCTCAATGGCAGGAACAAGAATTAAGACAAGGATAAATGCAGACGAATACAGAGAGGTCCATGAAGAAAGCCTGCTTCACCACCTCAGACTGGTTCACCTTTAAGCACGGCAACAACCCAAAGCATACAAATAAGACAACACTGAAGTTACTTCTAGGCAAGTCTCTGACTGTCCTTGAGTGGCCAGGTCAAAGCCCAGAATTATTATCCATCCATCCATTATCCAACCCACCATATCCCAACTACAGGTTCACTGGGGTCTGCTGGAGCCATTCCCAGCCAACACAGGGCACAAGGCAGGAAACAAACCCCAGGCACGGTGCCAGCCCACCGCAGGGTGCGCACACACACACACACACACACCCAAGCACACACTAGGGACAATTTAGGATCGCCAATACACCTAACCTGCATGTCTTTGGACTGTTGGAGGAAACCCACGCAGACACGGGGAGAACATGCAAACTCCACGCAGAGAGGACCCGGGAAGTGAACCCTGGTCTCCTAACAGCAAGGCAGCAGCGCTACCACTGGGCCACCATGCTGCCCAGAATTATTTTTATTTTTATTTTATTAAAAATAAATAGCATTCCATACAAATAACTCAAGTTTTACAAAAATAGGTTTGAAACAAATCCACCCCCACCCCTGAGAAAGAGAGCTAGGCCAGCAGATTAAAACTTTAAGCTATAGAAATAAGTAAATAGATAAATTAATGCACAAATAAAGATAAACAGCGTAAAAGAGGGGAGAGAACCTGCTTCCTTAATTTAAATGCTTATTCTAAAATGTTATTGCTCAGAAAATGTTTTGTACAGGTCCTCTAAAGTGCGAATTTGATTTTTTCCAGTATAATATAGTATATAACATCAGTTACCCCTGACTTAGAATAGGAGAGTTAGGATCCTTCCAGTTGAGCAAGATAAGTCTATGTGCTAGTAGTGAAGTAAAGACCATTACAGTCTGCTTGTCCTTCTCCACTTTAAGCCCCTCTGTGAGCCCACCAAACACAGCTGTTAGTGGGTTAAGAGGGATTGTGACACCAAGGCTGTCTGATAGGCATTTAAAGATTTTGGTCCAGAATGATGTTAATTTGGTGCCGGCCCAAAACATGTGACCCAGTGAGGCTGGAGCTCGATTGCATCGTTCACAGGATGGCTCTTGCCCTGGAAACATTTTGGACAATTTTAAACGAGAGAGATGTGCTCGATATATAATTTTGAGTTGAATAATTCTATGCTTTGCGTATATGGAGCTCGATTTAATTCTCTGCTTTGCTACTTTCCACTCCTTTTCTGAGATGTTGAGTGAGAGATCCTTTTCCCATTGTCCTCTTGGATCTTTGATTTAATCCCAAATGTTTTCCAGACATTAAAAACTGCATACGTTTGAGAGGGTGGGAAAAGCTGGTTCTCGTGCAGAGGTGCCACAGATAAAAGCTTCTCTGTCTTAAATTACTTCCTACATTGGTTCCATATTCTGAATGAGTGAAGCACAATTGGGTTGTTAGTATATTGGCGATGACTTGTATTTATTGGGGTGCAAAGCAAGGAATATAAAGAAGTACTGCAGGATTTTATTTCTATTGCAGACCAAGCCTGTGTATGTTCATCTATTTGTGTCCATGTCCATGTTTTTATAGCTTTTATATTTGCTGCCCAGTAATAAAATTTAAAGTTAGGTAGAGCCATGCCACCTTCCATATTAGGTCTTTGTAGGGTCGCCCGTTGGATACGTCCCTAGAATTAAACCCCATAGAACATCTGTAGAGACACCTGAAGATGGCAGTTCACAGACACTTCCATCCAATTTAATGGAGCCTGACAGGATCTCCCAGGAAGAATGAGACAAACTTCCCAAACCCAGGTGAGCAAAGCTTGTAGATACACAGCCAACAAGACCGAAAGCTGTAACTGCTGCCAAAATGCCTCCTAAAAAGTACTGAATTAAGGGTCTGAATCCTTATATGAATGAGAGATACTTATATAAATCAGAGAGTTCAGTTGTTGATTTTAAATACATTTGCAAACCTTTCTGAAAACATGTAATCATGGGTTATTGAGTGTAGACTGAAGGGAAACAATATATCAAATTTATTCATTTAAAATTAAATTTACAACACATAGTAAAGTGTGCAGAACATGAAGGTGCCTGAATACTTTCTGAATCCTGTGTCTGACGTCAGCAATAATGATATGGCCTGTTTACTTGCCACATGTGATTCTCTTGTTTTCCCAATTCAATCACTTTTATGACAACGATTTTCATACATTTTAAAACAAGATAGCATTGAACTTTTTAAATTTAATATAATAAAGGTGATACGTACGATGGGCAAAGATATTGCTTCCTTTTCACCTTCCCTTTCTTTGAAGACTTCTCTTTAGAAGAGCACTCCCATACAAATAAGGTCAGGACAAGGAGAAGATAGGACAACTTTACTGCCTTCATCTTAGGCGCGAACCATGAAAATGCAACCTGTGGGCAAGAAAAATACACACTTTACAAAAAATGAAACTTCACTTCCTTATACACACATAACAGAACGTAAACTGTATATAAATATTGAATACACACATACTGTGCATACATCCTCCAACCCACTCAATCCAGTTTATGTCAGGAATTTGTCTTACAGCTTCTCTGAGGTTTTTCAATTCATATTTAAAATATTTAGTTGAGTATTTCCCATTATTTTCAGTGTTGTGGTGTTGTCCCCCTTTGTGAATTTAGCGCAACACACTAAAAACAAACTAGTGTTAGGATTTCTGGCTTCTGATCATTTTTGTTTTGACTGTGTACTTGCCTTCTGCTTCTTGTTTCGGTTGCTAAAGTAAAAGCCGAAGACAACTTTGCCTGCCCCCTTGACCACATTTGTGTCTGCTCCATAATGGTTCTTTTTCATTCCCTAATACAGTTCTTAAAGATTCATTTCTGCTCCTCTGTTTTTGTACATAGTGTCACAAATCGTTACATTTTAGTGTCATAAACCTGGAGTAAAATGAGAGTTTAGAGATTATTGTGTAAATGGCTAAGATCGATTAATGTACATTTTTAAGGGTGAATACTTTGGAGCAATCAGAGACACCAGCAAAAGTGTCGTCAGACTAGACATCCATCCATTATCCAACCCGCTATATCCTAATTACAGGGTCATGGAGGTCTGCTGGAGCCAATCCCAGCCAACACAGGTCGCAAGGCAGGAAACAAACCCTGGGCAGGGTGCCAGCCCACCGCCGAACACACACACACACAAACATCCACACACACTAGGGACAATTTAGAATCGCCAATGCACCTAACCTGCATGTCTTTGGACTGTGGGAGGGAACCCATGCAGACACGGGGAGAACATGCAAACTACACGCAGGGAGGACCCGGGAAGCAAACCCAGGTCACCTAACTGCGAGGCAGCAGCGCTACCCACTGGGCCACCGTGCCGCCCACAGACTAGACAGTAGATGAAAAGTAACAGATCAAAGCACAGCAGAAAAACAAAACCAAGAACGTTTCACCAAATGTATTTGTTCCTAAGCAAGTCTTTTCTGGAATTGTTCTTTTTAAAAGCACTGTTTTAAAATTAGGATGCAACTTAATATGCAAACATGAGGACACCACACATAACACTATGTAAGCCTTACAAATACAGCGATGAGACATATCCTTAAACCACACACAGCAGTGCCCATGAAAATCAATAACACAAAACAGTAATGCGATGATGTTAACAAAACGATGGCAATATACTATATTAACAACATGTTCTTGACATTCAGGGCAGCTTCTGGCCATAGCTTGTCCCAGCAGCACCGATTACAAGGCAGGAATTAGCCTGGATAAGGTAATGGTCTTATGCAGTATGATTAGACCAATAGACGAAGAATAATCACCCACTAATATAACATATAACTTGCTGAGAAACTGCAAAGTGCATTCAGACGCAGAATATTGTTATACACAAATAATCTATGTCAAATAAATTCTAATAAATGAATTTAATTCTAATAAATTCTAATAAATGAATACTTTTTGCTATTTAACAAAGAATATAACACAAAAGAAAGGCAAAGTCCATGTGTTTAGAGTCCTCAAACAATATCCCAGAGCTAGACGTGTAATCTTTAGAAATCAATAAAAAAAATGTTTTAAAATGTAATAATTTGTATTGCGAAATATTTATATTAATAGCTTTCGTATCCTAGGGCATCTTGATATACAATATTTTTCATTTCGCTATCTGGTGCGAGAATATAGCTGTGATCTCTTTGCCAAAAATATAAAAAGTTGGCAAGGTATCTCTGGCTAAGCGGAAGGTTGGTATGCTCCAAAATGAACCGTTACCACTGTATCTGATAGTGTTCAGCTCTGACGGGAGATCCAATGAGCAGGTACCCTCTAAAACACACGTAGCTGTGATCTTTCTCTCAAAAAAGTCAAATGTTACACCTGAACACCAGCAAAACCAAAGAGCTGGTGGCGGATTTTAGGAGGCCCAGGCCCCTCATGGACCCCGTGATCATCAGAGGTGACTGTGTGCAGAGGGTGCAGACCTATAAATACCTGGGAGTGCAGCTGGATGATAAATTAGACTGGACTGCCAATACTGATGCTCTGTGCAAGAGAGGACAGAGCCGACTATTCTTCCTTAGAAGGCTGGCGTCCTTCAACGTCTGCAATGAGATGCTGCAGATGTTCTATCAGACGGTTGTGGCGAGCACCCTCTTCTACGTGGTGGTGTGCTGGGGAGGCAGCATAAAGAAGAGAGACACCGCACGCCTGGACAAACTGGTGAGAAAGGCAGGCTCTATTGTAGGCACGGAGTTAGACAGTTTGACATCTGTGGCGGAGCGACAGGCGCTGAGCAGACTCCTGTCAATCATGGAGAATCCACTGTATCCACTAAACAGGATCATCTCCAGACACAGGAGCAGCTTCAGCGACAGACTGCTGTCACCGTCCTGCTCCACTGACAGAATGAGGAGATCGTTCCTCCCCCACACTATGCAACTCTTCAATTCCACCCGGGGGGGTAAACGTTAACATTATTCAAAGATAGTCTGTTTTTACCTGCATTTTTATTACTCTTTAATTTAATATTGTTTTTTGTATCAGTATGCTGCTGCTGGAGTATGTGAATTTCCCCTTGGGATTAATAAAGTATCTACAGTATCTATCTATCTATCTATCTATCTATCTATCTATCTATCTATCTATCTATCTATCTATCTATCTATCTATCTATCTATCTATCTATCTATCTATCTATCTATCTATCTATCTATTTCATCTTCAACTGGTTCAAAATGCAGTTGCCATTGTCACCAGGTTTCAGCAAGAGGTAACATATTATTCCTATCTTGGCCTCCCTTCATTGGCTGCCCATCAGGTTTAGAAAAATGTTTAAAGTGCTTCCTTTTGTTTTTAAAGCACTAACTAATTTAGCTTCTCCATATATTTCAGATCTTCTCATATAGTGTTCTTCCTCCAGGGAACTCAGATCATCTTTCCAATTTGTCTTATCAATGCCACGTTCTCACCTCATAAGGAAAGGTGATCCAGCTTTTTCAGTGGAAGATCCAAAACTTTGGAATGAGCTACATTTATTTGTCAGAACTTTTTCCATGACCCTACCATTACACAAAGACACAGCTTTTGGAGACATTTGTGGACATCAGAGGAGGCTCCAGCTCCCCAAGCACAGAACACAAGCAGGCACGGACACAAGTTAAAAGCAGAAAGTTCTTTTATTGTGGGAAACTCTTCCACAATATGCATTTCTTGCTACAACAGCCACAAGTACAAATAAGCGCAAGAGAGTGCACTCTTTGCCTTCTTTCTCTCTCTCGGTCACTGGCTCCTCAACTCCTCCTCTCAAGCATTGGCCACCTTCCTCCCAACTCTAGTTCGTCCATCTGAGGCAGGGAGCTCCATTCCTTCCACCCGGGAGTACTCCTGGTGTTCTGTACACATGGTCCGAAAGCAATTCTGGGTGCACCAGACACCGGACCTGGCAGCACCCACACAACCCAACAGGACTGAGTCGAAGAACTCCATGTCCCATGCTGCCCTGTGGGAATCGGAGACACCGCTGCAATCCGGGGGGCTGCCATCTAGCGCTCTGGAGATGATAATGTCCTGTGCACACCCTCTCCCCTGATCCTTTCATTCTGAGGATGTCTCGGCTAGGTATGGACACGGGCCATCCCTCACATGTTGAATAATGTTTTTACTTTGCTACACCTTTTAAGCTTTTTGGTTTGCAGACCCAATTGCATTGTCTTTGTAAAGTTTTATTCAGTATTTTTATATATCAGAGTTATTTTTTTTTAATTTGTACAACACTTTGGTGCAGCCATTTGCTGTTTTAAATGTACTTAATAAATAAATTTGATTTGACTTAAATCACCAACTACAGCCACATACTTAGTCATGTCCAGATTCTCAATAGAGAGTCAACCCCTTAATCACCAAGAAAGAGTAAAATTCTGTAGATTATTTACAACCGACCCCTCTGAATAAATCCTGAAAGTTAGGCTCTACATAAGAGCTGTCAATAGAAGAGCAGACCACTCCGTTTCACTCAAGGCTTTTGGTGTAATTCTTGCTTCCCCAAGGCTTCATGAGATATTCTCCCTTCCAGGACTTTGATATAATAATGTACTCAAAAGAAAAGGTTTGACAAGGTAAGTGTTATCGTGATGCCATAATTCACGTTTGTTTGGTAAGTTTGACTTTATTTCTGTTAAACACGACTGATGGCACACTCTTGCAGCCTGGCTCACAATCATGAATCTCCTGCTACATCGAAGGTTGACCAGTCACACAAACATGAACATTATTGAAATAACAGACAAGAGCCACTTGAAAACATTAAAAGTGTAGATCAATGCACATTGGGTTTTTTTGTCATTATCCTTAAACACTTATCAAGCAGTAATAGACAACATATGTGGATTTGGAGTTTAGTGGAAAAACAGTCACGGTGGATAATCGGAAACTTGATATGAAATAAGGTTTTTCAAGCCTGTTGCGACATTTTGTTTTCCTGATGGCAAAAACATTCCCTGTCTGACACTTCAACACCGAGTACTTTCAGCCAATGAATTATTCAGCTGAAATGGGTCAAGAAATGCAACGGGTGCTCCACGACGCCTGCATAATGCCTCCCTGTGACCGTGACAGCCAAGTCAGAACTTTATCTTTCCTTTCACATTTCTTCCTTTTTAGTCATTCTTGTGTGTGTTCAGACCAAAACGTGTGTGTAAATTTGTGCATTTATTGACTTACTTATCTATCTATTTATGTATTTATTTATTTAAAGACCTTTTGTGAAAAGTCAAATTTCCCCCATGAACAAATACAGTTCTATCTAAAGAGTACAGGCCCATCTTAGAGAGTAACCTGGGGAATCTGACACCTGAAGGACACTTAGCACATACTGTAATGTATGACAACTATGTGTTAAGGGTTCAATTGTGACGAACATGACACAGTTTTGATTAAGCCAGGGGTGTCAAACTCTGGTCCTGGAAGGCCGTAGTGGCTGCAGGTTTTAATTCTAAACATCTTCTTCATTAGTTACCAGTTTTTGCTGCTAATTAATTTCTTTTGCCTTAATTTTAATTAACTTGACTCAGATCCCTTAGTTTTTTCTTTTTCTTTAATTATCACCCAAACAATAATGAGACACAGAACAAGCCACCTCATGATCAGCATACGTGTGCCCATCACACACAATATCTTAATACATAATTCGCCTGCCTCCTCACTCACTCACTCACTCACTCACTCACGTCCGTCCGAAGCTGAATGCGCAGTAGCCTTCTGCGCACGTCCGAAGC
This sequence comes from Erpetoichthys calabaricus, assembly GCF_900747795.2. Taxonomy (NCBI): domain Eukaryota; kingdom Metazoa; phylum Chordata; class Cladistia; order Polypteriformes; family Polypteridae; genus Erpetoichthys; species Erpetoichthys calabaricus. The sequence continues at coordinate 234,995,850 of NC_041398.2, forward strand.
CGAATGCGCAGCCGCCGAATGCGCAGCTGCCCGAAAAACCTTACGAGGCCGACATTCAACCCCAACATTGCGGCAGGCGGCGGATTTACGGCCGCAAAAATTGAAAGAGAAAGGCGACTTCGATTAAAGCTCTAGAGCAGAGGTTCTCAAACTTATTTTGTCTACCGCCCACTTTGAGAATCAATTATTTTCTAGCGCCCCCCAAAATTTTTAACTTTACCACATCTTAAAAATCACAAACGCAATCGTTACTTTAATTATAGCGTGCCATATGTGTCTTATCCTGTTTCTGAGTTCAAACTTACATTTTAAATGAGACTTTCTAACTAACGGGAGCAATAAAAACGCAACTTTATAATATTTAAAAAGACTTTTATTCAAATTAAAACAAACATTTCAATTAAAATTTTAAAACTTATCTAATGTGAAGGATGAATCTGATGATTTTTAACAAGTTTGTTAATATCAGGTTCGAATTTACTCAAAAACAGCCGTAAGTCACCGCGTTCGGTAACATGCAAACGATTCCTCTTTTTAGTTAGCAGCGTTGCCACAGCACTAAATCCACTTTCACACAAATATGACGATGGGAATGCTACCAAAAATCGTTGAACAATCGACCACAATCCAGGGTACAATTGTGGGATTGGCTTTTGTAGCCAAAATTCTTGGTAGCCATTTTTGAATTTGATTTTTATTTCCTCGTTCGTTGTCAGTTCTATAAGTTCTTCCTCAAGCTGGGATGATCCTGCTGTGTTGACATTTGAAAAAGGATCCAACACCCAGTCCGGTATTTCCAATTTTACAATGTCCTGGAACCGTTCTTTGAAATCACTGTGGAGGTTCTCCAAATGTTGGCAGTAAACAAGCAAGTGATTGTTGATGAAGGGTACTGCTGATAAATTAGGGAAATTGTGAAACTCACGTCTGCCGATGTTTTTCTTGTGTAAGAGCAGTTTGGCTACGAAAGCAGCAACGATATTTTTTGTTTTAATCAAGTTCAAGTCGTCACCTTGAAGTTGGAGATTGATATCATTAAACAATTTATACAGGTCTGTCAAGTACGCAATATCATTCTTTGATGTGATGAGGTTGTTGCGCAATTCTGTGTCTTTGTTTTCCAAGAACTCTGTCACAGAGTCAAACAGATTATAAAATCGAGTCAGACAAGTACCTCTTGATAGCCAACACACTTCTGTGTAAAACAGCAATTGGTTGAAATCTTCATCATTAACAGCACAAAGCTGATTAAATAATCTGTCATTTAAAGAGCTCTTTCGGATTTTATTGACTGCTTTGATGACATGTTGCAGTGATTGAAACAGCCGTTCACTCAAATTTCTCGCAACCAAATGTTGTCAATGAATGACGCAATGAACAGCGAGCACATCTGGAATTTTATTTTTTAAGTACGCTATGAAGCCTTTGTGACTCCCTGTCATAGCCGGAGCGCCATCCGTAGCAGCTGATATAATATTCTTCAAGGGAATTTCTTTCTCATTACAAAACTTTTCCAGTGTATTAAATATGGTTTCTCTGGTTGTATCTGTCTCTAAATTTCTAACAAATAATAGTTCTTGACATATTTTCTCATCTTTAATAAACCTCATGTATGACAACAATAGTGCTTCATTAGTTGGTAAAGTGGACTCATCCAACTGAATTGAGAATTGACTAGTCTTCAGATGATTGCACAATGAGTCTGCAATATTTTCAGCCATCTCATCAATTTGTCTTTGGACAGAACTATTGCTCAAAGGAATTTTTCGAATAATATCTGCCGCTGGTTTATGGATCACAGCAGTTATTACTTCTTTTATTGCCGGTAAAATGAACTCTTCTCCAATAGTGTGTGGTTTGCCTGTTTGAGCAATTAACAAAGAGATATTGTACGAGGCTCGAAGTCTGTCATCGTCTTGCTTTGAAGCCGCTGAAAAAAGTTTTGATACAGTTGGCTGAGCTATGTACTTCTTTTCCAGGTCTTGAAAATAGGCCACATCTTTTTCTTTCTTATCTGGATGCATTTTATTCAAATGATCTTGTAGCCTAGAAGGCTTCATCACTTCATTCGAAAATGTTTTTTGACAAAGAAGGCACATAGGTGAAGATGGATTTGTGGGATTTTCAACAAATCCGTATTTAATATATTCCGCACTGTATTGCCATCTCTTCTTTTTTGCTTCCGACATGGTTTTGTCTTTACAAATACGTGAGTCAAGTATTGAGCTTAAAAAACTTTCTAACGATTGCGCACGAAAACGCTAATGAAAATAAAAGAAGTATTACGTACTCTTATATAGGATTAAAATACAGCACACACCGACAGGAATAAGACAAACATGCACAAACTTGTTTACCTTATTCGACGGAAATCGTACTGAGCAAGTTAGAACGGTAACCGTCATTTTTATCGAAAATAAAAAATATAGAAAATAAAAAATATCGAATTAAAAAATGTCGAAATTTTAGTATAAATAAAAAATTGGTTTAGGGGTTAAGGCTAGGGCTAAGATTATTTTTTTATTTATACGAAAATTTCGACATTCTTTAATTCGATATTTTTTATTTTCTATATTTTTTATTTTCGATAAAAACGACCGGAATCAGTTAGAACAAGTATCGATGATCCGGCCGCTTGATACAGGATTGCACAAATCGCGTTGTTTAATAAAAACTTGTTAAAACTTGATTGCTCATGGGCTACCTACGAAAGACATGATAAATTATTTATATTTATACAATCAAACAGGACAGGAATAAGAACAAAATAATCGATGTACAGTAATCCCTCCTCCATCGCGGGGGTTGCGTTCCAGAGCCACCCGAGAAATAAGAAAATCCGCAAAGTAGAAACCATATGTTTATATGGTTATTTTTATATTGTCATGCTTGGGTCACAGATTTGCGCAGAAACACAGGAGGTTGTAGAGAGACAGGAACGTTATTCAAACACTGCAAACAAACATTTGTCTCTTTTTCAAAAGTTTAAACTGTGCTCCATGACAAGACAGAGATGACAGTTCCGTCTCACAATTAAAAGAATGCAAACATATCTTCCTCTTCAAAGGAGTGCGTGTCAGGAGCACAGGCTGTCAGAGAGATAGAGAGAAAAGCAAACAAATCAATAGGGCTGTTTGGCTTAAGTATGCGAAGCACCGTGGCACAAAGCTGTTGAAGGCAGCAGCTCACACCCCCTCCGTCAGGAGCAGACAAAGAGAGAGAGAGAGAGAGACAGACTTTGTTTTTCAATCAAAAATCAATACGTGCCCTTCGAGCTTTTAAGTATGCGAAGCACCGTGCAGCATGTCGTTTAAGGAAGCAGCTGCACAAAAGATCACAAAGTGAAGATAATCTTTCAGCATTTTTAGACAAGCGTCCATATCGTCTAGGTGTGCAAACAGCCCCCCTGCTCAATCCCCCTACATCAGGATCAGAGAAAGTCAGCGCAAAAGAAAGAGAAAAGTAAGCCGGGTAGCTTCTCAGCCATCTGCCAATAGCGTCCCTTGTATGAAATCAACTGGGCAAACCAACTGAGGAAGCATGTACCAGAAATTAAAAGACCCATTGTCCGCAGAAACCCACGAAGCAACGAAAAATCCGCGATATATATTTAAATATGCTTACATATAAAATCCGCGATGGAGTGAAGCTGCGAAAGGCGAAGCGCGATATAGCGAGGGATTACTGTAGTATAGTAGGTAGGTTTTGATTTTAGTTTACAATTTTAAAATATTAGAAAAAAAAACACAAATCAGCCATCGCCCCCCTAAACCGCTTCAACACCCCCCAATTTTCTCTGGGCCCTTTAACGCCCCCCTGTAGGCCTCCAGCGCCCACAAGGGGGCGTTATCGCCCACTTTGAGAAAGACTGCTCTAGAGGCCTGAAAGGCGATTTCGACTACAGCTCGAGGCCTAATTACGCATTCTGATTCAATTACACATTCATTCAATACACCTACTGTATATCAGGTTTGTGGTGCTTATACTTATTACAGTACTATTCCATATTGTACTGGAACATTCATCATTCAATATTATACTATAGGCCTGGCAAATTCATCAACTAACAGTACAAGCCTGTACAGTAATGAGTAAAGCGGACTACAATCGTTACAAAACAACTTCTTCGTTACTTATCATTTGTTCTTCATACACTGCTGACACAAACTCGTGCCCGTTTAATCTTACGTTGTCGAAACAGGCTCTTTGTCTACTGTAGAAATAAAAAGAGGTGAAGGTCTCAGTAAGGTTGATCTCTCAGGTTACCAAAACATCTTGACGGTGTTCTTAGAAAAAGAAGAAAAATCAACAGTTTTAGAAATGTCTGCTGTTGCAGAATGAGAGCAGCAACAAGCCATGGGATTAAATAATGGGTTTAATTAACAGTAAGAACCAGCTTCTCATTAAGAGATTGGTTGGAGTTTCAAGCCCCAGTTTAGCTGGTCATCTGTCGGCTCGTTTCACATCTCATTTCTGATTGGCTGCCATTAAATGAAGAAAAGAATCAATTCAGAGGACTGAATCCTTAAAAACAGGGCTATTAAAATGAAAGGAAAATAAGCTAATTAGCAGTGAAAAGCACTCACTGATTAGGAAAAGGATTAGAATGAAAACCTGCAGCCACTGTAGCCCTCAAGACTCGGAGTGTTCAACACATCTGGATTAAGCGCAACACTTTGTAAAGTTCAAATTATAATAACATTACATTCTCAAAGCTGTTTAAGCTAAATAATAGTCATATAAAAATACCAAATAATAGGAAAAATAAAACATGGTGGCACAGTGGTTAGAGCTACTGGCTTACAGAACCAGAATCCTGGATTTAAAATGTCCTACTCAGTCATTGCCCATGAGGCATCTACATGGGCTTGCTTACTACATTCTTAAAGATGTGTGTGTTATGTTATATATCATCAGTCAGTCATTTTCAGTACTGCTTATTCACACAGAGTGATGGAGCCAATCCTAGCTAGCATGGGGTGCAAGGCAGGAACAAACCCCGGACAGGTCGCCACACACACACACATACATCAACCACACACTAAGGCCAAAATAATGTCACCAATCCACCTAATTTGCATGTCTTTGGACTGTGGGAGGAAACCCACACAGACATGGGGAGAACATGCAAACTCCACACAGGGAGGACCCGGGATGCAAACCCAGGTCTCCTTACTGTGAAGCAGCAGCACTACCCCTGTGCCACCCTGTTATATTAAATGGGGACACTAACTAGATGTTCAGCCTCAGGCAGACAGACCGTTCTTTTAGTAAGGAGCAGAAGCCTCATGAATTAAGCTGTGCTTAGATTCTATACTAAAATTTTGTTTACCCTTGAAAGACAAAAATGGCATATACACACACACACACACACAAACAAAAATCAGATTTCTAAAAATGAATACATGTGTTTTGTGCCACTCCAAGTTCCTTTACACATCTCACATCAGCTTCCAGCTCATGCCTGCACTTTTCACTCCCTGTCAACCATCCATTCATCCATCCATTTTCCAACCCGCTGAATCCGAGCACAGGGTCACGGGGGTCTGCTGGAGCCAATCCCAGCCAACACAGGGCACAAGGCAGGAACCAATCCCAAGCAGGGTGCCAACCCACCGCAGGACACACACAAACACACCCACACACCAAGCACACACTAGGGCCAATTTAGAATCACCAATCCACCTAACACTGCATGTCTTTGGACTGTGGGAGAAAACCGGAGCGCCCGGAGGAAACCCACGCAGACACGGGGAGAACATGCAAACTCCACGCAGGGAGGACCCGGGAAGCGAACCCAGGTCCCCAGGTCTCCCAACTGCGAGGCAGCAGCACTACCCACTGCGCCACCATGCCGCCCGTCAGCAACCATTTATGGCTCATAAAAACTCATTTTTTTAATATTTATGATATAATCAGCATATAAATTTGCCCATGTTCCTGGGTTACCTCTTTCCTAAAAACCATTGGAGAACAACAAAAAAAAAAGCTCGAAAGAATGTGAACTTGAGGTATTGCTGACTAAGTGGAGAACTGAAGAAACACTCAGAAACAACAGAAAAAAAACAAAAGTGGGGGCAGCTGAGTGGAAGTAGCAATAGAAATGGGCCATCATACTGTGTCCAGATGCCACCACTACAAAGTGTGAATTGACAATGGCTCTATGCACAGGACTGCAAGATATTAAGACATTAAATATTAAGAACAAGATATTAAGAACATTCTTGTTGAACATGTTGAACATACAAAAAAATGAGTCAAATATGTGCATTCACAGTACTAGGATGCTGGCCTTTACCAGGCAAAAACACATTTTCTTGCAATACTGAGCCATATTTAACTTTAATTGGGCAGATTTTAGTGACACCTCTGAACAAGAAAATTACAATAGTCCTTCGTGGGTTGTCACTGATTGGTTTAATAAGGTACTCCGCTTAAAACAGATAAAAAAAAGTCAGCCTATATTTCATGGTGGTCTCCAGTTTTAACCTCTCCACATAGTTAGTTTTTCTTTTCCTTCTAATTTTCTTTTGATCTATCTATCTATCTATCTATCTATCTATCTATCTATCTATCTATCTATCTATCTATCTATCTATCTATCTATCTATCTATATCCCAACTACAGGGTCATGGGGGTCTTCTGGAGCCAATCCCAGCCAACACAGGGCGCAAGGCAGGAAACAAACCCCAGGCAGGGCGCCAGCCCACCGCAGGGCACACACACACACACACCCACACACCAAGCTCACACCAGGGACAATTTAGAATCGCCAATGCACATAACCTGCATGTCTTTGAACTGTGGGAGGAAACCCACACAGACACGGGGAGAACATGCAAACTCCACACAGGGAGGACCCAGGAAGCGAACCCAGGTCTTCTAACTGTGAGGCAGCAGCGCTACCCACTGCGCCACCGTGCCGCCCTCTGTCTAATGCCTATTTATCTATTATATAGTGCCTTTCACATCTATCTATCTATCTATCTGTTATATAGTGCCTTTCATATCTATCTATTGTGGCGGACGGCTAGGGAGCCTACATAGGCAGGACGCCTGGAAGGTGGAAGTACCAGGAGAGGGAGAATACCTCCCCCGGGACACGAGAGGGCAGCTGCCCTGGTTTGCATGGGGGCCACGGGATCGGAGCTTAGAAGCTAAGCCCTGTTGGGGACTGTGGCCACTGCCACCGGATAGTCCCGGAGACATGGACTGCAGCACTTCCACCACAATAGGAAATGCTGCCAGACCAGGAAGCAGGTACACCCGGAGTGCTTCTGGGTGCCCATGCAGCTCTTCTGCCACACCAGGAAGTGCTCTGGGAAGGTCATCAGGGCACACATCCAGGTGCATTATAAATGGGGCCGCCTCACTCCATTCAGGGAGCCAGAGTCGGGAGGTAGAAGACAGAGCTTGCAAGGAGAGGAGAGGAGAGGAGAGGAGAAGAGAAACAAAGCAAAGGACTGAGCTGAGCATTGTGGTGATTGGTGCACTGTACTGTGCAGAGAAGAAATTAAACATGTGTCTATCTATCTATCTATCTATCTATCTATCTATCTATCTATCTATCTATCTATCTATCTATCTATCTATCTATCTATCTATCTATCTATCATATAGTACTTTTCATATATACAGAAATTACAGTGTCTGTAATATCCATCTATTGACCTTTTGTGCTCCCTTTTTGATCATATTTACCTTTCCATGGTGACAAAATATCATATAACACATTAGTAACAGACTGTATTATTATTATTATATTTCAATTCTTTGGATCTCCTAGCCTTTCATTATGCTCGCTCAGGAGACCTCTTGAGAGAAGGCTTAGTTGAAAGTCTTAGGTAGGGGTAAATTCCAGAATTGAGGCCTAGTCAGGGTCAGGGTGCTTAGTCAGGGTCATTACAAAGGAAAATGTCTCGCATTAATTACTGCTAACCATGCCAAGGACTCTGCTGACAATGTACACCATGCATATGGCCACTTGTTTTTAAGAACAGAGATGTTGATATTGGGCAATATGATTTCAGTATATCGCTTGATGGATTTAGCGATAACCTCAGTAGCACATATGATGATAGGGCCTACTTCGGCGTCTGTTTCCCAAAGCCTTTTTAAAGTCTTGTTTTGGAGCTTATGGTAGTGCTTTAGTTTATGCTCTTCTTTTGGACTGATGTCACCAAGATATCTATTAAAAAAGTTTTATTGGTGGATAGCTTCATATAAATGATGTCTGGTTGGTTGGCATTATTATTATTATTATTTTATTACTAGTGATGGTATCATTATTGGTGTAGATGTTCTGAACAAATCCATCCATCCATCTATTTTCCAACCCGCTGAATCCGAACACAGGGTCACGGGGGTCTGCTGGAGCCAATCCCAGCCAACACAGGGCACAAGGTAGGAACCAATCCCGGGCAGGGTGCCAACCCACCGCAGGACACACACAAACACACCAAGCACATACTAGGGCCAATTTAGAATCGCCAATCCACCTAACCAGCATGTCTTTGGACTGTGGGAGGAAACCGGAGCGCCCGGAGGAAACCCACGCAGACACGGGGAGAACATGCAAACTCCACGCAGGGAGGACCCAGGAAGCGAACCCAGGTCCCCCAACTGCGAGGCAGCAGCGCTACCCACTGCATCACCGTGCCGCCCTTCTGAACAAATAGGTTAGAGAATTAAAGAAATATAATACATAATTTTAGCCATGTTTTTAGAATTCACTTTGAGCAAAATTATGTCTTTTATTGGCTAACTAAAAAGATTACAATATGCAAGCTTTCAAAGCAACTCAGACCCCTTCTTCAGGTAATCATCTTGCCAGAAGAAGAGGCCTGAGTTGCCTTGAAAACTTGCATATTGTAATCTTTTTAGTTAGCCAATAAAAGGCGTCATTTAGCTTGACTTGTCACTACATTCATAATGGCTAACACGGTACAACACCCTAGTACTATAATTCATGTTCAAAGTGAGTCCAGCTATGTCAGTGAAAATGCATGAATACAAGTTGCCTGCTTGTACCAAATGTACAATTCTTAAAGGCTAATAAAAACAAGAGGACTAATCTTCTTATATAATATGCTACCGTGGCTGTCCATTTGTCTGTCCAGGACTTTAAATCACCTGTAGCTCGCAAAACCGTTTGACCTATTGACCTGAAATTTGGTACACATATACTACGTGACGTCTACTGTCTGCTTTCGGGGTGACAATTGACCTCCAAGGTCAAAGATCAACCCAGGAAGGTCAAGGTCAAAAATCAAATAAACTGTAGCATGAAATTTGGTGCACATATACTATGCTGAAACTCTGCACTACAGCTTTATATTAAAAGCAAAAAGTTTTAGAATTATTACTCTTTTTTATTTTTATTTTATTTTATTGTAGAATCAACTCTCGGCAGCGGCCAGCAGGGCGGTGGTACGGTGGATGCGTAAGGGCGCGGAGTACGGTCAAGTCAAGTGTAGTCGCTGCATGTTATTGTGCAGTACGCCGTTACTGGTGGTCCATATAAGTTGTCAACAGTAAGAAAAACATTCCAATCATGTCAGCTCTGAAACCATAGTACTATGATTATTATGATTATGATGCTGTATAGAGTGCAAAAAATTTGTATTTCAGTTAAGAGTCCTCAAGATCAAGAGTTTTGACAATCACGAATGACATGCAATCCAAACTGATTAAACAATAAATTCCTCAACACGTATGGGATACAATGCCTGATTATTATTGATGATGGCTAGATCTCAAATAAATTAAGAACCTAAATATGCAACACTAGTAATGGCGGACTGCATGATAACGTGCAGTGAATACACTTGACCTGAGCATTCCTAGTTTTCATCCTCTTTCTCTGTTCGTTTAGCATTCGTTTGCTCAGAGGTTGATGCGCTTGCTGCTTCCTGAGCAGCTCTTCTTGTCTCCACCCTAGCGGCCCGCTTCTTCTCTTCTTTCGTCGGGAATCTTTTTGTGTTAAAACTGATTTAGTCAGTTTTTGTGTTGCAATTACTTAGTACATTTACCTTAATTTTTCACTTAAGCTGGCACTTAAGTGTTCAATCTGCCTCAGGAATGATTTAAGATATGAAGAGGTTGGGGAAGTGACGCCGAAGGTGGTAGGGAAGAGATCGGCACTTGTATACAAGCGCCACACGACCGCCCTGCTGCTGAGAGTTGATTCTACAATAAAATAAAATAAAAATATAAAAAGGAATAAAAATGATCACCCAGAAAGTGGATAGTAGACATCACGTAGTATACGTGTACTAAATTTCAGGTCAATAGGTCAAACGGTTTGCGAGCTACAGGTGATTTAAAATCTTGGACAGACAAACGAACAGCCACGGTAGCGTATTATATAAGAAGATACTAGTTGCACATAAAACACAAAGCAGTGAAACAAGCAGCCATTTTGGACAGGGGTGCCAGCTATTAGGTATCACGGCTCTCTGTGGACCGAACGATTCTTCCATTCGTTAGACAGTGCCAGATGAATGTATACCCTCACAGCAATGATTAAGACAGCACTCCATATCTATAGAATAATACAGAAAAGTAATGTGACAAAACTGACCAAATACTAAAACTTTACAAACCATGAAAAGCTTTAAAAAGAATTCAGTGTATTTTTATAATACAAACTTTTCCTTTTATGGCTATCAGGCTATACACCGTTACAAATACAATGCTGTTTAAGCTCAAATTCAGCACAAAAATAATAATGAATATAAAACACCATGGAATACATGCCACTTGCACATGTATATTTTTTAACACATAATCCAACTAATTTTAACTCTGAACTGGAAAAGAGATGGATGTACATAGGGAGCTGATATATGTCAAGTGCCTATAAAAAGTATTGACCTCCTTGGAAGTTTCCACATTTTATCGTTATACAGTACAGCGTTTAAATCACATTGGATTTAATTTGGCTGTTTTGACACTGATTAACAGAAAAAGACTTTTTAATGTCAAAGTGAAAACAGATCTCTGCAAAGTGATCTAAATTAATTACAATTATAAACCCCAAATTAAGTGATCATATTAAGTATTCACCCCCTTTACTTCAGTTCTGAGTAGATGAACCTGTGGCAGCCATGACAGGCTTGAGTCTGTGTGCACAGGCCTCTCCCTATCACTTTTACAAATTTTTTTTCTTTATTCTTCTTTATAAACCTTCTCAGTAATCCTCTGGTCACCTTCTTGGCCAACATATTCACATGTGTTTCCAGTGATTCATAACACAGTCACCTAAATTCACATACAGTATCATGGTGGCAATTTTAATTTTTATTTAGTGAAAGAAAAACTGTGTTTCTTTCATTAAAATAGTAAACTTTATATTACATTCTTATTTTTTTAAACTTCACTGAATCTAATTGAAGAGTCATGAGGGTTGGAGTCTGTCCCAGCAGTATCAGGTGAGAACAGGAATCAACCCCGAGTGGAAGTCCATTCCATGGCAGGGCAAGATGGAAAAGAATTATTTTATTATTTTAAAAATAACCATGCATTGGCAAATGTAGACTGGCTATACAATATGGATTAATGTTCTCATAGCCCTAAAAAAAAAGTATCATTATGATCAGAATACTACCCAAAAACTAAAGTAAATCTAGCAATAACTAAAAAAAATTCGGTTTCATCTGTAACGTAAATACAAGGCAAATATGGCAGCTTATTCCAGCCACTCAAAAAAAATAAATCTACTCTCTCTATATATATATAAAATCCTAAGCCTAAAAGTGCAACGATTTTGTGCAGTGATTTTATGTGACTTTTTAATGTCACTTTTTTGTCACGCTTTAAATTGGGCTTATTTTAAAACCCACATATATATGTTTGGTATCATTCTTTTCAGAATTTATCAAACTGTAATGTGATGTTGTTAGATTTTCAGAATCTTATTTCATTTTTAAATTATAAACTAAAAAATATCAAAAATTCACGTCCCGCGAGACAAGACTTTGTGGCAAAAGATTTAACCACGCCCGGGGCCGGAAATAAATGACAAAGAGTAGGACAGCTGCTGTACAGGCTTTTAAATGTTCTAAGCATTGCGTGAGATGCAGATCATGCGGCACGTCAGCAGCAGCAAGCCAGCAGCTGATCGAGCAAAGAGGAGGTAAAAAAAAAACTGAATTTGTTTCCCATTGTCTCACCGTTTAAGAGGGGGTTTCGGAGGAGCGACCGCATCTCCTTGGGGTGCGTTGAGCCCCCCTCTTCACAACGTGAGCAGCAGAGATGCGAAGTGGCTGGTGTGTAGAGCAGAAAAAGGGGGTTGGTGAGCGAAGCAAGCAGTGGGTAAGCCCCTTAGTAAATAATAAATTTATTGCATTATTTTACAAAAGCATTGCATTATTTCACAAAGATATTGTCTGCTGCTGCTGGTAACATCATGCCTGAGTGTGCTTTGGACTTCTGCTGAAGGCAATAAAGCTGAGATTAAGGAAGACATTGCATGCAATCAAGTGACAAGAAGTGACCAAGGCTTATTAGTGTACATTTAGTTTAAATCTGGTTAAATTTTAGTACGTGTATATTACTGGAAGTAAATGCCAGCTTGCGACTCAATCCTCTGCCGCCTCCCCCACCCCACCTTCCATCAACACTGACTATTGCAGTCGTGGAAAAATGTCCATTTTGTAGACTTCACAAAGCTGAAGTACATTCTTCTACACCCATTACCCATTATTATTGCTTGGTCACAATCTGGTCTTCATGGGAGACCATTATTGATTCAATGCTTTTGGGACTTAAGAGGGACCACCCCTCCCCTAAAATAGGAAAACTGGCTTTAGAATTCAAAAGGCTCTTTAAAAGTCAGAAAAATATCAAAATGCCTCACAAAAAGGAAAAAAAACGTGAAAAGCCCCAGGTTGTAACCAAAAGGCAATGATCTTTAAAAAGGAATATATGTATTTACAAAAATTAGAGAATAAGGCAAAATGTTCAACAAAGCCAAAAAGGCAAATCTCAAGCAAGCAACTCCCAAAATACAATCCAAGTGCCGTTACTCTAGAAATAAAGAAAAATAAACAGTAAATCTAATGGAGCAACAATGCTTACAAAAGACTCCATACAACTTTGACAAACCACTACTGGATCTCTCTGGTTCTCAGCCTCTTATAGCTACATAGAGAGGATCCGGCAGCAGTGACATCAGGGTGGACCCGCCTCTTGGAGCTCTGCCCACCTTAGAACATTTAAAGGAGCAATATATCAATGACTTTAACAAGGCACCATGCAGGCCCTACATTGATGGATTGAAGGTCAGATGTCCATGTGACCATCATCATCATATTCTTTCACGTGAAACCTAAAAACCATGAGGACTGATTAAGATCATTTATGTTAGGTAGAGCTGTGGTATTGTATGAGGAAGTCGGGAGTGGCAGAGAAGTACGTAAAAGTTGTACAGGATATGTATGAGGGAAGTGTGACCATGGTGAGGAATGCGGTAGGAGTGACGGATGCACTCAAGTTGGAGGTGGGATTACATCAGGGATCAGCTCAGAGCCCTATCGTATTTGCAATGGTGATGGACAGGTTAACATAAGAGATTAGACAGGAGTCCCCGTGGACTATGGTGTTTGCTGATGATATTGTGATCTGTAGCGATAGTAGGGAGCAGGTTGAGGAGACCCTGGAGAGGTGGAGATATGCTCTAGAGAGGAGAGGAATGAAGGTCAGTAGGAACAAGACAGAATACATGTGTGTGAATGAGACGGAGGTCAGTGGAATGGTGAGGAAGCAGGGAGAAGAGTTGGCGAAGGTGGATGAATTTAAATACTTGGGATCAACAGTACAAAGTAACAGGGATTGTGTAAGAGAGTTGAAGAAGAGAGTGCAGGCAGAGTGGAATGGAGAAGAAGAGTGTCAGGAGTAATTTGTGACAGACGGGTATCAGCAAGAGTGAAAGGGAAGGTCTACAGGACGGTAGTGAGACCAGCTATGTTATATGGGTTGGAGACGGCGGCACTGACCAAAAAGTAGGAGACAGAGCTGGAGGTGGCAGAGTTAAAGATGCTAAGATTTGCACTGGGTGTGACGAGGATGGACTGGATTAGAAATGAGGACATTAGAGGGTCAGCTCAAGTTGGATGGTTAGGAGACAAAGTCAGAGAGGCAAGATTGCGTTGGTTTGGACATGTGCAGAAGAGAGACGCTGAGTATATTGGGAGAAGGATGCTAAGGATAGAGCTGCTAGGGAAGACGAAAAGAGGAAGGCCTAAGAGGAGGTTTATGGATGTGGTGAGAGAGGACATGCAGGTGACGGGTGTAACAGAACAAGATGCAGAGGACAGAAAGATATGGAAGAAGATGATCCGCTGTGGCAAACCCTAACGGGAGCAGCCGAAAGAAGAAGAAGAAGATGTTAGGTAGAATGCCCGGGGGGGTCTGAGCAGTCTCATGGCTGCGGAACCCCTGCAGATTTTGCTTCTTTTTTTTTTTTCTCCAGCCCTCTGTGTTTTTTTGTGTGTTTTTTTCCGTCCTCCCAACCATCAGACCTTAATTTATTCTTTGTTATTTAGTATTGCTTAATCTTATTTTTGTATTCCTATATTTTATAAACTTTTTTATCCTCATCCTGTAAAGCATTTTCAGCTACATCATTTGTATGAAAATGTGCTATAGAAAAAAATGTTGCTGTTGTTGTTAAAAAAACATAAAATACATGAAAGTATAATGTGACACCTAATATTATTATAAAACAGTAGCAAGTCAGGAATCATACGTTCAAGAGTAAATCAGAACGGGATCGGGAGAAGAACCACACTTTTATATTACCAGAGAAGGATTTAAAATCTGTTCTTAGAACCAAATATAGCAGCAACGTAGAAACATTTCTCCCAAAATGCTTTGTGAGGGGGCATGGCTATCCATTTTGCTGCGGACTATAAATGCCAGAGGTCAGTACAGAACTGATTTTTCAATCCTGCTTACAACCGGACAAAGTTTCTTTCCACTCCCAACTGCACCAAACAAAATTTCCTCCCACTTCCACCCACAACATCAAAAATTTCTGTTGTATTTGTGAAGATGTTCTCCTTTTCCCATCTAAAAAGCACTTCAACTTGAGTACAAAGCCAAAGTGGATTCTTAAACCAGCACGTTCATTTAGAGATGACAACTAGACATTAAACTGTGTAAATATCAATAAAAACTCAAAGAAATTGGGGATGTTCTCAAACTTCTGACCATTTTGCAATGGCTTTCTTTCTGCCCCTTGGCCTGTCAAACCTGCAGTTTCTCTTTGAGAAGACCACTGTTAAGCTGTGCTTGAAGTCGTTGTCCTGTGGAGTGCCTTTAACACAAGTCTTTGACTCTCAACACCTTGTCTTCTGATTCTGTTGTGGTATTGGGTCTGTCAGACCTGTTCCTGTCAGAACTTCCAAGTTCTTTTTGATGGTGTACGAAACTGAGCTCACGGACACCTTGAATTTGCAATTTCTCTAAAAGGACAGACCTACACTTTTAAGGGCTGGAATGGTCTCTCTGTCTTCCTTTATTAATTGCTTTTATCTTACCACTACGATAGCAAAAGACAAAGCAGTATTGTTCAAATAATGCTTCACAGGGTGTAGTAACACAGTTTGTTCCCACACTGCTTCAATACAGACAGAGGCTTTGTAAGTAATCAACAAAAGTTGGGACACCTGTAGGAATTGCTCCCATCCACTTTAAAGGCTTAATTTGCTTCTATGGCTGCAGAAAAGCTGATGGTGTTAACTCTTTACTTGTTCCCTGAAAATATCTTTTTGTATAACATAATGTTTCAAGTTTTGGACACCTACATTTTTTTATTTTATTTTAAGCACTGGCAGTTTACTGCTTACCGTTGTACCTGCCTCAACCCCTCATTCACTGGTCAAGAGTCCTGTCTTAAATTCAGAAGCCCAAAACTATGGTAATGCTCCTTTAATGTTTACAAGCTATGCTGATGAATAATATTTTATCACAAAGTGCATGTATTTTACACATTCTAAGCATCTGACTGGATAACGGACACGTGGATTACGGGACACGGGTAACGTGAGAATTGATTTTTCTTTTTTCACATTGTTTGCCATTACACAGAATGGTTTGCCATTATGTTCCAATACATCATAAACTGTTTTCCCTCATTCTGCATGAAAAAAATGAGGTTACAATTTTTTTCTTGGATATCTCCACAAACTACACAGTGTAAGTAACATATTCAAAAAATATATTATTTTTGGGTGGAGTATGCCTATAAAGTCAAAAGGTTAAAGAGCAGGCAGTTCAAACCATAAAGAGTTGGTCTTTCACTCAACTACATCTAATCTTGTGATTCAACTTTATGTAGTTTAATATCCAAAAGCCGGGATGTTGCTTGTTACGTGCTGTCATCCTAAGTAGCCCCCTGTATGATGACATCATAGACCAGGCCACATGATGTCACCACACTAGCCATGAGCAACTTCGCTAACAACAAAATGGCGGTGCCCGTTACAAAATAATCCAAAATCGCAAAAGAACAACTAAAAACAAAACACAAAATGGCAACACAATGATGTCGCAAGTGAGCTAATTACAAATAACTATATTTTCAAAGGTCAGAGCATGTCCATGACATTAAACCGTTTTTGTCACAAAATGGTCCAAAATGGCAAAAAAAGAACACCAAATGGCACTGCAATAATGTCACAAGCAAGCTAATTACAAATACATATATTTTCAAATATAAGAGTGTCACAAAATAATCCAAAATGGCAAAAGATATATATATTTGTTTTTTTCAAATATCAAAGCACGTTCATGACATTAAGCCATTTCGTCACAAAATAATTCAAAATGGCAAAAAAAAAAAAAAAAAACACAAAATGGTACAGTAATGACGTCACAAGCAAGCTAATTACAAATACATTTACTTTCAAATATTAGAGTACGTTCATGATATTCAGCCATTTTGTCACAAAATAATCCAAAACGGCAAAAGATATATACACGTTGAGAAGTTTTATTTATTTGTCCACGTGACTTTCGTGGAATCTGACACATTGTAACTTTTTTTTAGTTGGCAGTACTTGATAGTTGTAGAAGAGATGAGGAAAGCAGCTTTGCATCTTTCTATTTTTTAACTGTGCCGAGCTGTAAACAACGGGTCAGGCAGCGTCCTCTCTTCTCGCACTGTTTGTGACACTTCAAGTGCCCCGTCGGCTCTTGGGAGAATGGAAATCTTTGCGAATGAGAGTAATCGGCGCCATCGAAGCAGGACTCTGTTTGTCCCTTAAGGTAAGTTCTGGTTACTAAAACCCCACAATATTCAAGGTTGCTGTTGTGATCAATTATTTTAAGAAGATGGAGAGTTTACATCTAATAAGATGTACAGACCTTTTCATGTAAAGTGTTGGACTTGGGAATTGTTTGGACCTTCTGCCCGTTAAGCACGGAAGGGCAGCGTCCACATTTATCAGAATTATTTTTCTTTTAAATCACAGGCACATAGTGCAAGGTTGTCAGACAGAAGTTTGGATGATCACATAGAAAATGTAATTTCTATACCACAGCAGTCGTGTAGCGCCTTTCAAAACGGATCTACTACCGACAGATGATCCAAATACATTTTAGCTGCTGTTAGTAATACTCACCTGTTGTGTTATAGCGCCTTTAAAATGTAGTTTACCTGAAACCACTCCAATGTATCTTTACTTCTTAAAATGTTAATGTTTTACTGTTTAATAACTTATAGACTACATTTTATTTTTTTCCCTTGCACTCAGTGAGTGAAGCCACTGGGTAATTAACTAGTTACAAATAAATTTATTTTCAAATGTTCATGACATTAAGCCATTTTTGTCACAAAAGAGTCCAAAATGGCAAAAAAAAAAACACAAAATGGCACTGCCATGATGTCACAAACAGGCTAATTACAAATAAGTTTATTTTCAAATAGTAGAGTATGTTCATGATATTAAGCCATTTTGTCACAAAAATAATCCAAACTGGCAAAAAAACATAAAATGGGAACTGCAATAATGTCACAAGCAAGCTAATTACAAATAAATCTATTTTCAAGTGTCAGAACATGTTCATGGCATTGAACCATTTTTGTCACAAAATAATCCAAAACGGCAAAAGATATATAGATATATATATTTTTTTCAAATATGAAAGCACGTTCAGGGCGGCACGGTGGCGCAGTGATAGCGCTGCTGCCTCGCAGTTAGGAGACCTGGGTTCGCTTCCCGGGTCCTCCCTGCGTGGAGTTTGCATGTTCTCCCCGTGTCTGCCTGGGTTTCCTCCGGGTACTCCGGTTTCCTCCCACAGTCCAAAGACATGCAGGTTAGGTGGATTGGCGATTCTAAATTGGCCCTAGTGTGTGCTTGGTGTGTGGGTGTGTTTGTGTGTGTCCTGCGGTGGGTTGGCACCCTGCCCGGGATTGGTTCCTGCCTTGTGCCCTGTGTTGGCTGGGATTGGCTCCAGCAGACCCCCGTGACCCTGTGTTCGGATTCAGCGGGTTGGACAATGGATGGATGGATGGAAAGCACGTTCATGACATTAAGCCATTTTTGTCACAAAATAATCCAAAATGGCAAAAAAGAAAACCAAATAACACTGTAATGACATCACAAGCACGCTAATTACAAATAAATTTTTTTTTCAAATAGTAGAGTACGTTCATGATATTAAGCCATTTTGTCACAAAAACAATCCAAACTGGCAAAAAAGCACAAAATGGGAACTGCAATAATGTCACAAGCAAGCTAATTACAAATAGATCTATTTTCAAGTGTCAGAGCATGTTCATGACATTAAACCGTTTTTGTCACAAAATTGTCCAAAATGGCAAAAAATGAAAACCAAATGACACTGCAATAATGTCACAAGCAAGCTAATTACAAATAAAGTAATATATTTTCAAATATCAGAGCAGGTTCATGACATTAAGTCATTTTGTCATTTTAACTTTTTGGAGGGACATTACCATCCAGCTGTATTTTGGGTTTCTGTTGTTAGAGCGTAATCACGTGTACAGAATGCATGTGTAGAGTGGCATGACGGTGGACATCTTTAAAACACCAAGTCTGCATTCTGTTTTCTTAAAGAAAATGACTCGTTAGAACAAGGTTACTGTTGTGAACTCATTAGAGTTTGCCCCGATTCATTTTATGTAAACATTTCTGTTATTATATTTTAATACACGAAACAATACGATTTGCTTTTTAAAAACATGATCATGAGGGGGACAAGGCCGCTTGTCCAAAATGTGGACACTGGCCTAAATCTGTGATAGGTTTGCATTAACAGCACTACATGAAAAGCATGAATATTTTAACTTTATAATGCGGATATTTAAACATAAATCTCATTCTGTAGCTAATCCCGCTCACAGCAAACTGACAATCACGCCTGTTTATTTATTTATTAACATGAATAATGTTTCCTTTTTTTCTCCTGGTGATGTTAAATGAAGCTGGGCATTTTAGTTATCAATACACTCACACGGTGCTGGGCTTTTGCACCGATTTAAACACAAGATGCTTAAACGTGGGCCTGAAACAGGAAAGCAGGCTGACAGTCATCTTCTATTAAATTACGTGCACACTCACACACTTTCTCTCTCACACACACACACACTACACAGCCTCACACACACGTTGACATGCCTGAAATCAAAAGCCCCGCAGCCCTGCAGCATCACCTCGATAGGCCACCCGAGTGCAGTTTGAAAACCCCAAACAGTGAGCGCATCGTCAGGCCCCAATATACGGACAGCGCCACGACGATTGCAAGGACGCAAGGACGATAAGATAAAATGAAGAAGTCCAGTCGATAACGGGACGGCGCCACGTTCCTATATCACTCTCACACACACATTCAAATAAAATACAAGTGTGCACACATCGCAGCTTAAAATGGCCAGGCACAGCGCATTACCGATCCGTACTGATCTTACCGTGCTGTTTTGTATTCTCTCCCGCAACAGCAGGCTCGGTTACCCCGATCAATCGTGCATTCTATCTAGCGGAGCCGAGACTGCAGACGGCGAGCCATCTTCATAAATGACTTTAACTGGCCTCGCAGCAAATCATCACGCAGCTGTCAGAGCTTCTGGATGGCGTTCCTGACTTGTCTTACCTAACAACACATCTCTCTGTCGCTCAGGCTTAAATCGGCTATCTTTAATTCTTGCAGTCTACTTAGCATCAGGATGCTCAAGATGGAGGCTGCATTTGCACCTGCAGCATGCGCAGTAGCATCAAAGCGGTTGAATTAATCACTGGATCAGCAGCCCTCCCTTGAAATCGACTCGGTGTGCTGGAGGGCAGCCTGGACCCTCCACTGCAGGAAGAGAGCGTGTCGAGAGAAAATGCCAGAGAGAGAGTGCTAGTGTTGGGACAGCTTTAAAATATAATAACGACGACTCATCGCTGACGTTATTATTATTATTATTATTATTATTATTATTATTATTATTATTATTATTATTGTCGCTGTTGTTGTGGTTCACGTAACACACGTGTCCGATTTGCCAGCTCGTTACAGCGTAGTGACAGCGCTTCCCTTCACAGAAAAGTGACGCTACAGTAATTGCCCAGACCACTAGGGCGCTTGTTTGCCTTGTCACATGTGGCACTAAGGCTCGGTCACTAATGACAAACCCGATCACAATATTTATACTATGCACTTCACAGAGCTAACAAGTGCATTATGACAAAAATAAGGAGGTGGGGATGGTGAATGAATATGCAGAGCAGCTAGCAAACTGTCATAGTGCTATGAAGAATAAAGTGTGATCTCCTTAATATTTTTAAGGCGTTATGTTGACAGTCCATCCGTTTTAAAATCCCTTCTTTTCCGTTATCACGTTGTTGGGAGATGAAACCCATCCAGGCTGAAATGAGCTTCTGATCAATTGGAAAGTAATCCATCACGAGTCTTATGTGCACATCCATACCAAGGTAGTTTACAGCCAGCAGTTCATCAAAACACCCCATATACAGTTACACAGAAGTTACAACATGCAAATTCTGCACATATGTAAGTGTGTCTTTACATATTGCTCAAAACAATTAAAGGAACACTTTTTAATCCGAGTATAGCATCAAGTCAGTGAAACTTGTGGGCTATTGATCTGGTCAGTTAAGTAGCAGAGGGGCTTGTTAATCAGTTTCAGCTGCTTTGGTGTTAATGAAATTAACAACAGGGGCACTAGAGGGGCAACAATGAGACGACCCCCAAACCAGGAATGGTTTAACAGATGGAGGGAAGCCACTGACATCTGTTTTGTCAATAGTTTTGCATTTGGCAACGGTCAGTGTCACTACTGGTAGCATGAGGTGACACCTGGACCCTACAGAGGTGGCACAGGTAGTCCAACTTCTCCAGGATGGCAGGCACATCAATACGTGCCATTGCCAGAAGGTTTGCTGTGTCTCCCAGCACAGTCTCAATGGCATTGAGGAGATTCCAGGAGACAGGCAGTTACTCTAGGAGAGCTGGACAGGGTAATTCATAGAAGGTCCTTAACCCATCAGTAGGACCCACTGGTATCTGTTCCTTTGGGCAAGGAGGAACAGGATGAGCACTGCCAGAGCCTACAAAATGACCTCCAGCAGGCAGGCCACTGGTGTGAATGTCTCTGACCAAACAATAAGAAACTGACTTCTTGAGGGTGGCCTGAGGGCCTGACATCCTCTACTGTGCCCTGTGCTCACTGCCTGGCACCATGGAGCTCGATTGGCATTTGCCATAGAATACCAGAATTGGAAGGTCTACCGCTGGCACCCTGTGCTTTTCACAGATGAGAGCAGGTTCACCCTGAGCACACGTGACAGACGTGAAAGGGTCTGGAGAAGCCGTGGAGAACGTTATGCTGCCTGTAACATCGTTCAGCCTGACCAGTTTGGTGGAGGGTCAGTGATGGTCTGGGGAGGCATATCCATAGAGGGACACACAGACCTCTACAGACTAGACAACAGCACCTTGACTGCCATTAGGTATCGGGATAAAATCCTTGGACCCATTGTCAGACCCTATGCTGGTGCAGTGGCTCATGGGTTCCTCCTGGTGCACAACAATGCCCGGCCTCATGTGGCGAGAGTATGCAGGCAGTTCCTGGAGGATGAAGGAATTTTTACCATTGACTGGTCCCCACGCTCACTCGCCTGACCTCAATCCAATAGAACACCTCTGGGACATTATGTTTTGGTGGATCCGATGCCACCAGGTTGCACCTCAGACTGTCCAGGAGCTCAGTGATGCCCTAGTCCAGTTCTGGGAGATCCTCCAGGACACCATCCGTCGTCTCATTAGGAGCATGCCCCCCCCCCCCCCCCACGATGTTGTCAGGCATGCATAAAAGCACATGGGGGCCATACAAACTACTAAGTACAATTTGAAGTTGCTGCAATTAAATTTCATCAAAATGGACGAGCCTGCCTGCCACATCATTTTTTCACTTTGATTTCCTGGGTGTCTTTGAATTCAGCCCTCTGTAGGTTGATCAATTTTATTTCCATCAAACAATGTGGCATCCTTTCGTTCCTAACTCATTACCATATCAGTCCATATCAGTATAGATAGCCAGGAAGATTTTTTTCCCCATTGAGATCTGTTGTGTTCTCAAAGTGTTCCTTTAATTTTTTTGAGCAGCTTACATACATGGTAAAATATTTTAATGTAACTCACAAGGCTCTTGTTTGTACCCATGATGAAAAGTTAAACTGATGGGAGAGCATAGGCATTATTCAAAACCGGAGTCATGTTCGCCCTGCACTATGCCGTCAGTTGAAAGCTAAAATTGCCCAATTGTTCAGCATGAATAACAAGCTTGGAAAACAAAAATTGCCAGTCAGTTAAAACATGATGATCTCAAGTAGAGGCAGAGACAAATTACTACAGTGGCTACAGGAAGCAAAAACGAGAAGATGTAAATGTTTTCACTTAAAGGATCTTTTGAAAGATTGTTGTAAGAGCCAGTAGCAAAGAAGAAATGGACACAGGTGGTGACCTTGACAGTGGGGATGCTTGTGAGACACCTGAATGTATCGATAGCATTAGCAACAATACCTGCACCAGCAGGTTAGATATTTCTTCAACTCACCGCTACATCCCTTGCTGCCACCAGTCCACCCAAGAATCCCATACCAGTCATCCTACGACAACACCCAACATGATGTCAACCCTCTTCCCTAATACCATGACAGCAATCCATCTTGGGCCCCAGGATGCCAGTTGGCATCCCTTTTCTAAACTCATTACTTTCAGTACAAGGCCATGGCTTCTATCTGGAAACCATCTTTGTAGAATCAAATGTAAAGCAGAAATCAACCCCTGGTGGGGATCTCAGTAATTTCCAGGCAGAACTGATTGTAACTATTTTGAAGACTTCCATCCTTCTTCACCCCATTTCTCCATGATGTTCAGGTCCTCCCATTGACCACGGGGGGGGGGGGGGGGGGGGGGGGGGGGGGGGTGGGGGGGGTGGGTGGGGAACGGGGGGGCTCATGTGGTTACTGAGCTTGCTAATACCAGGAAATTATCCCATTTGACATTTCCACATCCTGGCCAGTTATCTAACATGACATCTACTCTCACATCACAAAGAGGTGCTTTTATCAATTTTCATGAATTAATAATAATCAAAAGTAAGTTTTATTGACAAAAATAATAATTCTTCATTGCTTAGATGTCTTCACCAATACCTTCTGTACCCATGTGTGCAGGGATGTGCACAGAGGGGTGGCTATGCTGGCTCAGGCCTCTGCCCCATTTGCTCTTGTTGGTCTAACAGCCCCTTTTTTCTTGTTAGGACCTCATTGATTGCTCCTGGGCACAAGAGCCTTCTGGGCCTTCTTTTCATTAGAAGAAATGGAAAAAAAGCAAAGTGCCATTTTAAAGCTAGATAGGGTAGCAGTGCATCTTCATATGTTTGACTATTTCTGTGTATACTAGGGGGCTTCACTCGCCAACCCCTGGTCGTGGGTAACGCGAAATACATTTGAAAGAGATTATTGTCCTTCTTGGTAATAGATAGATAGATAGATAGATAGATAGATAGATAGATAGATAGATAGATAGATAGATAGATAGATAGATAGATACTTTATTAATCCCAATGGGAAATTCACATTGTTACATATGTGTCATGTTCGCTGTCACGATATCTGTAGGTCTATGTAATATATGTAAATGACAATAGCAGTATAATTGTTATGTTATGTAAGTACTAATGCATGTGAAAGAGATTATTGTCTTTCTTGGTAATTGTTACTTATGTATCATAGGTCTATGTAATATATGTAAATGACAATAGCAGTTTAATTGTTATGTAATGTAAGTATAGATGTGCAGATCTATGTATGAGATATATTGGAGTGTAAAGGTGTAGATGACGTACATAGGAAGTAAAGATATACACAACATTTGTAGTATGGATGGCGTGTTGTCCTTGAATTAGTGTTCCTTGGTATGGAGTTATTATAATCTTAACGTTAACGTCACATGAATGCCGAACTCTTGAGAAGGCTACATAAAGTTGTCCATGTCTAAATACAGGCTCAGAGTGGTAAAGGCCGACTCTGTCCATGGTCTGTCCTTGGGATGTGTTGATTGTTATGTAATGTGCATCACATATGCTGTGTAGTTTGGACGTTTGGTTAATGCAGTCTATACAGTTTTTACTTTTGGGTACATTGTTAGTTAGAAGCTTCTGTAAATATTCAGGATATTCATCTAAAGGAGGCAGTGTAACCTGACCCTTTTGACAACAACGTGTACACTCATTAGTTGTATTGGCAGTTGTTTATTCAGGGAAGTTAAGTGAATGACAATGACTGCAAATGACATTCATTAATCCCAATGAATTTTCATTAATAGTGGAGTCATTATAGAATGCGTTGTCAGCTAATTGGCGGAATTGTTGTATCTCCGTCAGTCGAGCACTGTCGTTTTGAGTCCGTGCCTGCTTTGCTTCCCAGGCGGGCTCGTGTTTGTATCTCTGTCAGTTGCGCAATGTCATTTTGAACCCGTGCCTGCTTTGCTTCTGCGGTTTGAGACGCGCGTTGTAGGCGTCCACGTTCATTGTATCTGTCCATGCGGGCTCGTTTCTGTAGCTCCGTTAGTGGAGCTGTTTGGTTTTGGAGCCGAGACAGTTATGCTTCCGCGGTTTCAGACGCACGTTGTAGGCACCTACGTTTATTGTTTTTATCCATGCGGGCTCGTTTTTGTAGCTCCGTTAGTTCCTGCGTCTATGGGCATGTGGCGCCTGCGCACTATGTCTCCTGCGTCCATGGGCATGGGCATGTACCTGCGTCCATATCCGGTTCACAGTTCTCGGTTAGTAATATGGATTTCTGGGTGTGCATTTCCTGTGTGACTAAGATGTTCTGTGCCTATCATGTCCCGAACAGTAACCAAGGGAGCAATGAGATAATCATAATTTTAGTAATAAATAATATTAGTTTTTAGTTAATGTGAGTGTCGTATAACTGGGAAAATGTTAACTATTTCTGGACCTATTATTTTTTAGAAGAATGTACCATTTATCTGTATGTCGATTGGTGTAAACTCAAATGCTTCTTGACTGTGTTATGCAAAAGAAACTAACTTTTGTAAAAATGCTGCTTTGTTAGATTAGCAAGTATAGTCGCAGTGAACTGATGCGTGCATGTGGTTGACTCCCTCAAGCTTGCTGTAATAAAACATGTCCATATTGGATTGATTTACCAATGGTGACTCTTGACTATTCTTTATTTACAGAGTGACTTTCCCTAACAGTAGGCTACAGTTTAATATTCAAAAATAAAATAAACTAAGGTGTACGATAATAATTGCTATTAATTCCACAAAAAATGTATAATAAATATTTGCATGTGGGTCGTGTTGGTTTGTATGATGTTATATGATGCAGAAGATAGCTATAATGTCAGTGCACACACCACACATATTCACTTTGCTTGTAACGCCAGTTCTTCCAGTCATCTTGTTAAGGGTTCTCCAGTTTCAAAAAGTGTCGGGAGGTTTACAAAATTACTGTTTATCACAGCACACCACATTTTCTGTGTATCAGCTCAAACATTGGAGCCAAACAAAGCATCGTAAAACACCGGGCGTCTCTTCAAATGTGACTCTGACAGGAAAATCAAAGGACAGTGTCAGGTTTGGATTTCAGCTTTGGCAGGACCAGTCAAGCTTAGTCACTGACAGAGCAGAAAAAGAATTCATTCTGCTTATACCTGCACAAAGATCTGAAAGTGTATTCTGAACAGAATATCTCAGATTTACAGTTGATTGGGTTATAATTTTGGCATTTAACTGATATTTTGAAACCCATTAAATTCCTACATTGTGCCCAGTGTTGCCAGGATAGGCCCTTGACACCTGCAATGCTGAACTGGATTAAGTAGGTGTAGGGGAATGTGATTTCATTATGTTTTATTTAGATTAGATTTGATTAGATCAGAATACATAATGTTTATTAATTCCATGAGGGATTTTCAAATGCAAAAAAGCAGCAGAAACCTAAAAAACAGATAAAAACAATGATTACAGGGAGATGTCAAAGGGTTAGGGACAGGCCAAGACCCTGTTTAATGTTTACAAAAGTTAAAAAGAAGAACTGAAAAAGAAGAACTGAAAAATTATCACGGAAATGGATGTCCTTCAGTGCCTCTCTTAGGTTAGTGCTCACTGCAGTAATAATAATAATAATAATAATAATAATAATAATAATAATAATAATACATTTATTTATATAGCACCTTTCCCATGCAAAAGGCACTTAAAGCTCCGTTCAGTTTCATCTTTAGTCCAGAAATGAACTCTGACTTCCAGTGACATTGTTAGTTCATGGTGCAGAAGAGCCGAGTAGTGACTTAATATTTAAATGTAATTTATTATCTCTCTTAATGCTAAGTCAGTCAGTCAGTCATTGTCCAACCCGCTATATCCTAACTACAGGGTCACGGGGGTCTGCTGGAGCTAATCCCAGCCAACACAGGGCACAAGGCAAGAACAAACTCCAGGCAGGGCACCAGCCCACCACAGGGGACACACACACACACAAGGGACAATCCAGGACTGCCAATACACCTAACCTGCATGTCTTTGGACTGTGGGAGGAAACCGGAGCACCCGGAGGAAACCCACGCAGACACGGGGAGAACATGCAAACTCCACACAGGGAGGACCTGGGAAGCGAACCCAGGTCTCCTTACTGCAAGGCAGCAGCGCTACCACGGATCCACCGTGCCGCCCATGCTAAGTCATATACTAAATTATTATTATTGTTATATAATTTCTCATTAAAGAAGCCAGAACTTTTTTCAGTATACTGTACATCATACCCTTTCAGAGGGTCAGGTGAGAGGCCATTCTCTGTTTCATTTGCTTCCAATACTTTGAGGATTATGCAGACATTATAATTTGCTTTTAAATTATATACTTATATAAAAATGATTTTTTACAGACTGGAGATTTTTTTTTTTATTTATTTTTAAATGACAGATCACATAGTGCAATCAGTTTAGTTCAGATTTATTGTCATGTCCACAAAGTACAATGAAACTCTTATGTACACCCTTCACCAACACACACTGCACTGCTGCTCGGAGTGAATTTTGTTCCGTAATCTATGTGAAATAACAACACAAAATATAACAGGTGAAAAATATGTGACTATTAGGAAAAAAAATAATCATATGATTTGAATGTGCATCTGTCATTAAGCCACTGTGTCTATATGTAACTCTGCATGTGTGCCAGCATTGCCTATAAAACAATGTTATTTGAGTGCACATGGCATAACATCATTTGAGTACATATGTACCAAGGTTATTGTAGATAACGAAAACTAAAATCAAAACTGAAACTATTATTAAAAAAACATTTTTATAAACTGAAATAAAATAATTAACAAAACTGAAATGAAAAAGTATAACTAAACAAAACTAACTAACTGAAACAAAATAATAATTTACTAAAATAATTTTAGTTTTGTTTTTGAATGAATATTCTTGCTGTTAGATTTTAACCCTTATAACTTTTAACTCTAAAACTGAAAAACATCCACCACGAGCCGCCCACATATATTCATCCAGTGAACGGTGGGTGGTGATGGAGAGCGGCTGTTCACACAGCATTTGCGGTGACAGGGCGAGCTGAATATACGCGTAAAGCGTGTGGAATAGAAAGTGATTTACGTGCCGCCTTTTCTTTGCACGTGTTGTATATCAAGATGTAATTCAAACACCTGAAATCGGAATGTGCTGCTCAACAAAAACTTTACCGTATGGACAGAAAAATCACAAGTCAGGTGCCTGCTTTTTGTTGACAGTAATTCACCTGCCATTTTGCACACAAAGTATAGAGAAAGCATAGTAATCATGAAAAAAATACAACCTCGACATTTTGATGAATCTTGACGTTTTAGACCTCCCTGAGTCCGAAAATACTGTTATTTGGAACTATGTCTGTATGTGTGTGTAAACACAATAACTCAAAAACGCAACTAGATAGATGGATGAAATTTGCCATGTGGTTGTTACACCAGAATTGTAGATCTGTATTAACTTTTGGGCCAAATCCATTAACCGGAAGTGGTACTTTACCTGCACACATACTCAATTTTTTTTTTATTCATGCAGCTACAGAGTCTGATTTATTCAAGTTTACTTTTATAATAATTGTTCAATATATTATTAATTTGATTAGTTGTTGATGGTTCTTTAATGTACATTATATAATCATTGTCTTCCGGTTTACTCCTCAAATATTCGTCTCCATATCTGAGTACATGAGAAAGTCAATGCAATATTGAAGGCATTCATTATAAGTACATTGTTGTTGGAGCAGGATATGTTGTGTGCTGTAGACATTTAGAGTAAAAAACCCTCACACCTTAAAATTCACCTAAATTTCATCACAAACTGGCCCATTCTGGGCAATAAAAGGAAAAGAAAAAAAGTGCCAACAATCAGTGCAGATTTGTTCAGCACAAATGACATAGAAAATATTTTAAAAATTATAAAATTGTTCATATTCAGTATCTGGTTTTGATTATGCTTGTTTTTGTCAGACAAAAACAAAACCAAATAGTAAAGTGTGTTGTGTGGCATAGAAAGCTCCCACTAACATTAAACTCATATCCAAACCTGTTAAGTGTACAGTTCTGTCTCATTGTAATACAAAAACTAATCTCCATAGTAGCTCTTTAACCATACTATAATTACTAAAACTAAAACTGAAACTAATATATATAAAAATAAAATAGAAATGTCTTTGTAAAATAAAAAGTCAATTAAAACTAAAAATACATTGTGAAGGAAAACTAAAACTAATCTGAATTTCCAAGTAAGATCAGAAAAAATATAAAAATAAAAACTAATATAAAAAGGCAAAACTATAATAACTTTCATATGTACTGCCTGCACTGGCATGGCATAGGAAAATAATTTCATTTGAGTACACATGTACCAGCATCCCTGGTACAAAAAATTCAAGGTAGATGCAAACTCAGCAAACTGACCTGTGCTTGCAGGTTTCTTATGGCAAAGGGATGGGCAACCAAAGTGACAATATCAGTAAGTAAAGGAATACCAGTGACATCTGTTGAGCATCAAGCAAATTGCTGAAGCCAATGACAGAAAAAAGAACACAATAAGAGAAGAAGGAGAAAAAGAGGAGCAGCACCATCAGCTGAGTGTTATATGTGGGATACAGAATGCAAGAACGACAAAGACAAAGAAATTCATGAAGCCAGAGGTCCGCATATTCCATCCATCCATTTTCCAACCCGCTGAATCTGAACACAGGGTCACAGGGGTCTGCTGGAGCCAATTCCAATCAACATAGGGCACAAGGCAGGAACCAATCCTGGGCAGGGTGCCAACCCACCGCAGGGTCCGCATATTTCATTAGTAATTCTCTTATAATTCCAATACAGACATTATTGTGTTTCAGCCAGGGTTCCACCTTGGCTGGGGTTCAAATTCATAATTTATGTCCATTTTGTTCATTTTTGTTTATTTTATTTATGTTAATATTACTTTTGTTGATTGTTTGCATTATTTTTTCTTCTTGATTATGTCTAGGCATGTAAGCTGCCTGGGTTATGTTTTGTGGGTGGTCCCCCAAGAGGTGGGACCACCTGCCAATCTCCACCACGAACTGCACTCCGCCACATAAATCCAGAAGCTCTCTTGTAGTGCCTGGCCGTTCATTTTGTGTTATTTCTGTGCTTGTGCTTGTTGATATCTCTGGATTTTTGACCTCTGTGCTGTTTTTTTTAACTTCATGTTGTGATTTCTGTATTTGGACTGTGTTTGCCTTGGATTGCCTTGTGCTTTTAGGGAACTCAGTTTTGCTATTGTGCTCTATAATGCTTCATTCTGTAACAGAGGACATCTGTGAAGAATAAAAGCTTTTTAGCTTTTATGAAGTTTTTGTGTTTGCCCATTTACTCAACCGGCAATTAACGGTACACTATTGGAAGTGCCTTTGCAACCCTTTTAGATTTATGTGCTTTGGAACTCCTAGTTCACAACAGAGTTAGTGTGCATAAAATGTATAATAATGCAATCATTTAATAATCCATAACATAATAATGTATATTATGAGGAAAACATTGGCCATTATCATTCAATGATAATTGCGCACTGAAGTGTGATTGCTCTCACATCTCATGTTTTTACTTTTAAGTATTTTACTTTGTAAATAAAACAGAAGAGCACAGAAAAGGTTTGGGGTAGCCACCCCGTATAGTTGAAGATTCTGGTGGAATTCAAGGCCTAAAAGACAACAATATGTCTTTACAGACGTGAGTCCAAAACAGAACTGTCTTAATGGTAGAGTGATGGCAGTTTTATAGTTAGTTGGTGGAAGTGATGTCACTGGGACTGAAACCCAAAGTGATGTCATTGTGAATTGAACCAGAAGTGATGTTGACGGGCCCAGACAGGATTTCCCTTGAATGGTGTGCAGGAGGAAGAGAGAAAGGGTTACAGCACACTGCCCCCTCCTGGTCTGGCATGGAATTGGCATCTTTCAAGCCCTTAAGCTGCATCTCACTCCCACATCTGTGACACAGTCTATTAATATTTGTTTAGAGACTGCTGTCCATGTGGCATTTGCACATTCTCCCCATGTCTGTGTGAATGTTTATATAGGTACTCTGGTTTTCCATTTAGATTTGCAAAAGATGGCCTTGTTAGGTGAATTAACAATATAAAACAACCTGTGAGAGTGTTCGTGTGTGAGAGTGGGCCCTGTGGTGCTCAATCCCAGGTTTCTTACTGAAAATAAAGAAAAACACACAAAAAGAAGAAGGTGTTCTTTGTGCCTTCTTTATACCTTTTGTGTACCCATTTTGATTCACTGGGGCTGTTTTGGCATTACCCTGAATGAGGAGAGATGCCCCTCCTTGTTATAATACACATCTCCACAAATCCTCTTAATTTCTGTATTTTGGATGCCCAAGAGGACGTAAATCATTGTTTTAACTTGTAAACCTAATAAGCATCCCCTTTCATTTCAGAATCTCTTGAAGCAAGGACTATATCCAGACACAAGTTATAAAAAAAAGAAGAATTTGGAACAAACTCAAGGTCTTAAAAATTTTCGATAAAGACTTCAAAATCCAGCATTCGACTCCTTGCACAAGCTGAATAAAATGATAATTGTTCTCTGTGTGAGAGAAAATGAATGGGAGGACATTTAATAGAGAGAGAGAGTGCCGCTGAAGTCTAAGCTGCAATTACTGACCTTAACTATTATCTCATGTGGTTGACAGCCTTAATTCCTCCATGTCCTAAAAATAAACTTCAGATACAGGGCAGACATTCCAGGCTTGCTTGGGTTTGCTAATTGTTACATTGTACAGGGCATTAAA
Organism: Erpetoichthys calabaricus; assembly: GCF_900747795.2. Lineage (NCBI taxonomy): Eukaryota > Metazoa > Chordata > Cladistia > Polypteriformes > Polypteridae > Erpetoichthys > Erpetoichthys calabaricus. The sequence continues at coordinate 235,027,721 of NC_041398.2, forward strand.
GATTTCTTGCTTTTTTGCATTTAACTTTAAAAGGTAGGCTTTAACTTCAGAAAAGCTATAAAGTGGACCTGTTCAATCTTTACATTTAACTGCACACATTCACAAGTACGAGTTTGGTTTTGTCAAAGGTTTCTTCACATTATGAATAATTTCAAAAAACTTAAGTTCCCTTGTCTCTTTCATGACCTTACAGATTATACCACTCTTTCATTGTCAGACTTGCTTATTCCAGTTTGGGGTCAAATTAGATGGATTGACACATGGGTCGAAACCATCAGTTGACAGTCACCAGGTTAACCAGACACACATGCACCTGGTTAAGAAACTCAGTGTCCTGTAGCCAGCCCGTGCCAGGCCTCGCCAAACCTAAGAAAATGCACTTTTATAAGTAAACACTAGGTGTGACAGACAGTGGGGCTTTAGCCTAGCCAGAACGGCTTTACGGAAGGACCTGGACAGAGACGACACGTGAGGGCAGCCCCGCTGGTTTGTATCAGGACCATGGGATTGGAGTTTAGAAGCTCAACCTTCCTGGGGCCTGTGGTCGCCACCATGGGGGCGCCTGGTCAATAGCGGAGCCCTGGACTGCAGCACTTCCACCACTACCCTTAATTGATTCAACAGATGTCTGACTATGTGCCCCTAGGATTTCACACACTACTCTTTTCACATGCAGAAGTTATGCGCAGAAATAGGTACAAAAATTTGGGTTTTCAAAAGACTGCCTTTTTGAAAGTGTGGAGGTGGGGTCAAATTTTCTGACTGAAAATATTAAACATTTTTTAATCAAAATATTGAGTTCACAACTCCAAAAATGAAAGCACCTATTCCAGACAAATATCCTTCTCCATCCATCCATTTTCCAACCTGCTGAATCCGAACACAGGGTCACGGGGGTCTGCTGGAGCCAATCCCAGCCAACACAGGGCACAAGGCAGGAACCAATCCCGGGCAGGGTGCCAACCCACCGCAGGACACACACACAAACACACCCACACACCAAGGCCAATTTAGAATCGCCAATCCACCTAACCTGCATGTCTTTGGACTGTGGGAGGAAACCGGAGCGCCCGGAGGAAACCCACGCAGACACGGGGAGAACATGCAAACTCCACGCAGGGAGGACCCGGGAAGCGAACCCAGGTCTCCCAACTGCGAGGCAGCAGCGCTACCCACTGCGCCACCGTGCCACTCAATATCCTTCTCTTGCCCTTTTATTATACAGACATTTTAAGGATGATTTCTGTGAGTAGACAATCTGAGTACACCTTGCTTTGGAAGAAAGTCGTATCTTTGGCTAGCTGGCTCTAGGACCCATTGAAGTTTGCATATCATAAAGATTGGAGTAGAAGATGCAATTATCTGTCTGCTCCACGTGGCTGGCACTCTATCTATCTATCTATCTATCTATCTATCTATCTATCTATCTATCTATCTCTTTTGTTATTTCTGTACTTGTGCTTGTTGATATCTCTGGATTGTTGACCTCTGTGCTGTTTCTTTTTAACTTTGCGTTGTGATTTCTGTATTTGGACTGTGTTTGCCTTGGAATGCCTTGTGCTGTTTAGGGAACTCAATTTTGCCGTTGTGCTCTATAATGCTTCATTGTGTGACAGAGCATTTCTGTGATGAATAAAAGCTTTTTAGTTTTTATGAAGTTGTTGTGTTTGCCCATTTACTCAACTGACAATTAGCGGTACACTATTAGAAGTGCCTTTGCAACCCTTTTATCTATCTATCTATTAACTTGTGCCTTTATGTCTATCTCTCTGTTAAACAATGTATTTAATATCTGTCTCTGTGTCATGTACCACCATTTCATTATCATCATTATAATAATAATAATAATATTTCTTCCATTGAAAATCTATCTATCTATCTATCTATCTATCTATCTATCTATCTATCTATCTATCTATCTATCTATCTATCTATCTATCTATCTATCTAAGAATTTAGGGGTAATCATCAGCTTTGACATAAACTTTAAATCGTACATTAACCAGATAACTGGACTGCTTTCTTTGACTAAAGGAACATAGCAAAAGTTAGACCCCTAATAACTTTACAAGACATTGAACAATTAGTTCACACTTTCGTTTTAAGTCGATCAGATTATTGTAATGCTCTTCTAACAGGACCACTGAAGAAAGATGTCAGTCGGTTAGTTAGTGCAAATGTATCAGCCAGAATCTTCACTAGAAAAAGAAAATTTGAGCACATCTCTTTAGTTTTAGCATCATTATATTGGTTGCCTGTGTCATTCAGAATTGACTTTAAAATGCCATTAATGGTTTATAAAGCCTTAAATAATCTTGCTTCATCATATGTTTTGGAATGCCTGTCTCCCTACACCAAAATTTTAAGTTAAGTTTAATGAGTATTTTCATTGGAAGACTCTCCCTGTAAGGATCGGTGTTACTTTTGACACTTCCCAAACCTAAAAACTTGAGCAAATCTAATCAGCTTTAGATCCTCGAATGGAGGTCTGCTTATTATTCCTAGAGCCCAGCTTAAAAGAGGTGGTGAGGCGGCGAGGCAGCCATTTGCTGTTATACACTTAAAATCTGGCAAAATCTCATTATTTTAATATGGCTTTTTTGTAGCTACATTTTAGTTGTATTCCCAGTAGACTATATGGGCAGAGAATTATCATATTCTTCTTCTTATACTAATCCCCACTATTCTCTGTTGCTTTCTTCGTTTCTTCTGTGGTGATCAAGGCACCATGCAGCCCCCTGAGATGATGGAATGAAGCCAGGTGTCTCAGCTGTCCATGAGACCAAACACCATTAAATCCCATTATGTGAATCATGAAATCTACAATGTTTATTTCAGGAATAATTACAGTATGTTAGGTAGAATGCCCATTAGGGGCTCAGCAGACTATTGGCCTTGGAACCCTTGCAGATTTTTTTCTCCTGCCTAACTGGAGTTTGTTTGTTTTGTTTTTGTTTGTTTTTTCTGTCCTCCCAGCCATTTGACCCTACCTTGTCGTGTAAGTATTTATTCTTCAATATCATTGCATATTTTTACATTTTTTTCTCTTCTTTAAATTTTCTTTTTATCGTCTTGTGAAGCATTTTGGGCTACATTGTTGTCTGAAAATGTGTTATATAAATAAATGCTGTTGCCATTTCTAAAGTAGTGAAGCAAAAATATGAATTCATCTATCCTTCCATTTTGTAAATCTTCTCACTTAATAATAATAATAAAAATAGTACATTTTACTTATATGGCACCTTGCCTGTCTGAATGACCAAAACAGAAAGCAGTTCCATCACTAACCTACATTATGGTTAAGGTTAGGGTTAGGGTCCACACTCACATCCACACTCACTCAATCATTCTGGGCCCATTTTTCAGTAGCCAGTTCACTGGGAAGAGGACAAAACTCCAGGTGAACATGGAAGAATCCACAAAATTCAAGCAGACAGCATGTGGTCAGTCCAGGAATTGAACCCAGACCCTTAGAGCTTTGAGGCAGAAGCATTAATCATTCCTCGCTCAAATGAAAATGAATATTACAAAGTGAAAGCCATGGAGACACGCCAGTCTGGAGGGTGATAACAATACAAAATGCGAATTGAATGCTTGTAGCTTACGTAAATGAAATAAAGTTGAAGTTTAAAGAGCATTTTCATGAGAAGACTCTCTCTTTTGCCACTTCCCAAACCTGAGAGTTTGATCAACGGCAGCTATGCTAAAGCAGCGGCCTTTTTCAGAGGATCTGAAATAAAATATTGCAGTAAGTGTTCATAAAGCATTTTAATGAAAGCATAATCTGTTTTACCCGGGTGTCTGCCAAAGAATATCTGAATATGTGCCCATATTCAAAAAAATAAATAAATAAATACAAGCAGCAAAGATAAAATTCCCCTTCTTTTTGTATGCTACAGGCATTTGGCACATTATTACTTTCTCTGCATATTCGGCATTTTATTAAAGATAGTGGGAGACAGCATTGCTTTGTACTCAGCAGCTACTCCTCATTTTTTTAGTTTATTTAAATGAAATCCTCAGGCTTTCAATTGTCAGAGGTGATTTTATTTATTTATTTTACTTAAAGACAAAAAAAAATTCCTACATTAACTTTAGGGCATTTGTTTATTGCAATTATGAACTGACAGGTCTTGCAGCTTTACGGCTTTGTAGTCAGATCCCATCAGATTTTTGGAGAATGAATGAGGCCAGGTGCAGCCAAGAGTTCGGTGGAAAGCCTCCAGACTGCACCAGGTGCTGCTGGAAGCGCTATTGGAAACCGTGCTGGGTGCTCACTTTAATCTGCATCCAGACGTCATTTCAGCTCTAATACAAATCCCAAGGGGGTGGCATCTCCAAATCTCTTGTGGAATCTTGTCGTCTATCTTTGGGATTGTACAAACCACATTTACTTTAGCAGGAGAACATGTCATTTTATTTACTTGTAAACTTCATCAGCAATGCAGTGGACTTTCTTTGGGTTATTTTTAAACATATACACCCACTGGCCACTTTATTAGGTACACCTGTTCAACTGCTTGTTAATGCAAATATCTAATCAGCAGATAACATGGCAGCATCTCAATGCATTTCAGCCTGTAGTCAAGGCGACCTGCTAAAGTTAAAACCGAGCATCAGAATAGTAAACAAAAGTGACTGAAGTGACTTTGAACGTGGGCCTGGTTGTTGGTGATAGACAGGCTGGTTTGAGTATTTCAGAAACTGCTGATCTACTGGCATTTTCACAAACAACCAACTCTAGGGCTTAGAGAGAATGGTCTGATAAAGGGAAAATATCCAGTGAGCATCAGTTCTCTGGGTGAAAGTGCCATGTTGATGCCAGAGTTCAGAGGAGAATGGTCAGACTGGTTTGAGCTAATAGAAAGGCAATGGTAAGTCAAACAAGCACTCATTACAACTGAGGTATGCAGAAGAACATCTCTGAACGCACAACACATTGAATCTTGAAGCAGGTGGGCTACAGCAGCAGGATACCACACCGGGTGCCACTCTTGTCACCTAAGAACCAGCAACTTAGGCTACAATTCTCACAGGCGCACCAAAATTGGACAATATAAGGCTGGAAAAACATTGTCTGGTCTGATGAGTCTTAATTTCTGCTGTGACATTCAGACCGTAGGGTCAGAATTTGGTGTCAAAAACATGAAAGCATGGATCCATCCTGCCTTGTGTCAACAGTTCAGGCTGGTGGTGGTGGTGGTGTAAAGGTGTGGAGTACATTTTCTTGGCACACTTTGGGCCCCTTAGCACCAATTGCCACAGCTTACCTGAATATTGTTGCTGACCATGTCCATCCCTTTATGACCGCAGTGTACCCATCTTCAGATGGCTACTTCCAGCAGGATAACCTGCCATGTCAGAAAGCTCAAATCATCTCAAACTGGCTTCTTGAACATGACAATGAGTTCACTGCACTCAAATGGCCTCCACAGTCACCAGATCTCAATCCAACAGAGCACCTTTGGGATGTGGTGGAATGGGAGATTTGCATCATGAAGATGTACCCGACAAATCTGCAACAATTGTGTGATGCTAGCATGTCAATATGGACCAAAATCCCTGAGCAATGTTTCCAGAACCATGCTGAACCAATACTATGAAGAATTAAGGCACTTCTGAAGGCAAAAGGGGGTACAACCTGGTACTAGCAAGGTGTACGTAATAAAGTGGCCTGTTAGTGTCTGCGTGTGTGTATGTGTTTATTGTCACGCATAAGGACTCGACAAGCAACGTAACATATCGTGCCAGGGGACAAAGGTGGGGTACTAACCTTTCTTTCTTTTATTCCCAAAGAAAGACAGAAACAGTGCCACCATAACTTTGCCTGGATCCCTACACCACGCGCTACCACTTCCACATTCCATCCCTTCCTCTGGTCCCCTCCTGATGATGTCATGACTCCCATACAGCACCTCGGTTCCTTCCCAGTATTCCATTCATCAGTTTCCGGTCCCACTCCATAAATGGTCCATCATCATATGCATCTCTGTCTGTTGTAATGAAAGGAACTCATATCACTGATCGTATATTTTGTTTTGTTGCAGAAACTGTAAAGTATACGGGGCTGGAAACCCCAAACCTTTATACGACTTTTGTGTCTTTATTACAATATATATATATATATATATATATATATATATATATATATATATATATATATATATACTGTATATATATATATATATATATATATATATATATATATATATATATATATATATATATACTGTATATATATATATATATATATATATATATATATAATCTTGCTGGATATTTCTACTGATATGGACTGGGTAATGTGTTAGGAATGAAAGGATGCCACATCGTTTGATAGAAATGAAAGTTATCGACCTACAGAGGGCTGAATTCAAAGACACCCCAAAAATCAAAGTGAAAAAATGATGCGGCAGGCAGGCTAGTCCATTTTGCTGACATTTCATTGCAGCAACTCCAAATCGTACTCAGTAGTTTGTATGCCCCTGACAATGTTTCGGGTTACATGATCCTAATGAGACGACGGATGGTGTCCTGGGGGATCTCCTCCCAGATCTGGACCAGGGCATCACTGATCTCCTGGACAGTCTGAAGTGCAACCTGGCGGCGTTGGATGGACAGAAACATAATGTCCCAGTGGTGTTCTATTGGATTTAGGTCAGACGAGTAAGCGTGGAGGCCAGTCAATGGAGGCCTGCATACTCTCGTCACATGAGGCCAGGCATTGTTGTGCACCAGGAGGAACCCAGGACCCACTGCACGAGCATAGGGTCTGACAATGGGTCCAAGGATTTCATTCCGATACCTAATGGCAGTTAAGGTGTCGTCTAGTCTGTAGAGGTCTGTGTGTCCCTCCATGGATATACCTCCCCAGACCATCACTGACCCACCACCAAACTGCTCATGCTGAATGATGTTACATGCAGCATAAAGTTCTTTCACGTCTGTCACATGTGCTCAGGGTGAATCTGCTCTCATCTGTGAACAGCACAGGGCACCAGTGGTGGATCTGCCAATTCTGGCATTCTATGGCAAATACCAATCGAGCTCCACAGTGCCGGGCAGTGAGCACAGGGCCCACTAGAGGATGTCAGGCCTTCAGTCCACCCTTATGAAGTCTGTGTCTGATTGTTTGGTCAAAGACATTTATACCAGTGGCCTGCCTGCTGGAGGACATTCTGTAGGCTCTGGCAGTGCTCATCATGTTCCTCCTTGCCCAAAGGAGGGAAAAATGTCATTGGCCTCCATCTGTTAAACCATTCCTGTTTTGGGGGTCGTCTCATTGTTGCCCCTCTAGTGCCCTTGTTGTTAATTTCATTAACACCAAAGCAGCTGAAACTGATTAACAACCCCCTCTGCTACTTAACTGACCAGATCAATAGCCCACAAGTTTCATTGACTTGATGCTATACTCTGATTAAAAAGTGTTCCTTTAATTTAGTTAGTGTGAGTGCCCCCTCTTGTGTTGGAGTTGTACCACTTACCTCAGAAGTTTTTTTTTTTTTAAGCAAAGGCTAATATTATCGGGAGGCAGTGTAGAGGTTAAGGGTCTGGACCTAAGACTTCAAACTCTAAGTTTTCAAACTCTAAGTTTTCAAACCCTGGTTGTGGGTTCAAATCTTACTAATGACACTGTGTGACCTGCCTGTGCTTCACTTGGAAAATCAAAATAAATGTTACCAGTTGTATCTCAAATGTTGTAAACTACCTTGGATTAAACTTGCTGGGGTGTTGAACTCCGGGCCTGGAGGGCCGCAGTGGCTACAGGTTTTCATTCTAACCCTTTTCCTAATCAGTGAGTAGTTTTTACTGCTAATTAACTCCTTTTCCCTTCATTTCAGTAGCCCTCTTTTTAAAGATTCAGTCCTCTGAATTGATTCCTTTCTTCATTAAATGGCAGCCAAACAGAAATGAGATGTGAAACGAGCCAACAGATGACCAGCTAAACTGGGATTTCAAACTCCAACTAATTTCACTCCAAACAGTCTCTTAATGAGAAGCTGATTCTTGCTGTTAATTAAACCCGTTGTTTAATTCAATGGCTTGTTGCTGCTCTCAGTCTGCCACAGCAGACATTTCCAAATCTGTTGATTTTTCTGTTTTTTCTAAGAACACCGTCAAAATGTTTTGGTGACCTGAGAGATCAACCTTACTGAGACCTTCACCTTTCTTTATTTTCAGATATTGTGTGATGGGCACAGGTGAGCTGGTCATATGGTGGCTTGTTTGATGTCTCATTATTGTTTGGCTACTAATTAAGGAAAAAGAGACAATTAAGGGGCCTGAGTCAAGTTAATTAAAACTAAAGCAAAAGAAGTTAATTAGCAGTAAAAATGGCTCACTAATGAAGAAAATGGTTAGAATGAAAACCTGCAGCCATTGCGGCCCTCCAGGACCGGAGTTCGACACCTGTGGATTAAGGTGTCGGTCAAATAATAAGTAATAATAATATTATTATAAAGTCACTGGTGCTGCTTACTCTTGAACATGCTACACACAGTTGTTCAGAAGTAAAACATTTCTGCGTTACTTCAGTTCCTGCTTTTGCTAGTGACTTGGCTTTGTTGATGGTCATTGCAAACCACAGTTTTACTTTTGATTGGAAATGGTCGATAGGTTGGAATAACGAGAAATAAGAGTATATGTTAATGTCAGTATTAGATGTTTTGCTATTTTCATTTGTTTATGCCATTTACTCAGGTGCAGTATTTCATTTTTTGCTTTTCATCAATTGTTTTTAATTCCTTTATAAAATCTGAAGTTGTGAATGTATATGGAAGCAGTGCTTGAAGTGGGTAAACAGAAATGCTGGTGCCATTATTCATAACACTGATGTATAAATGTGAACAGTGAGGAGCGCAAAGTATCTTTGAGAGTTGTAACACAATTTCTGTTGCTTCCCAATTAGAAATATTAATCCATGTAATCTAAGGCTAGGGCCATTGTACGATTTAAGTGCTGCGATTAAAGGGAGTCAGGGTTGTCCCCTTTGGACTTATCAGTGCCGTGTTCAGGGGCTGGAGTTAGACGAATCAGAATGGAAAACCTTGACGTGAGCCAGTATGCTGGAGAACGCTGCCGGTACGCATCTCAGAGTGCCAGTAATTAAAAACAAAAATTGAGAAATGCCGACCTTCAAGCTTTGATGCAAAGAACTTCGGTGAGTTTTGGGGGGGTTGGGGAAGGGGGTAGGACATCCCAAATCAATGTAAGCAGATACACATATAAATGCTTTCGGAGGTCAGCGGTGGTGGTGTCCCTTCAAAGTCTGTAGATGTGAATGTGTATAACAATGAAGTAGTTTGTGAGGGGACCCTTTATGTTTAAATTGACACTGTAGGTCCAGGGTTGTTTCTGTAATTTGAAGGCATCAGGGTCTTAGCTACCTCTGTGACTGTCACATGCAGTTTTACATGTATATAAAGTCGAAGAGTGGGAATGGTCCCTTTGGGCTTTCGTGTACATTTATATAATGGTATAACATTGATGAGGGGCTATATTGTATTTGATGGCAAAAGATCAGGGGGTTACCACTACTGTCATATATATAAAATCAGTAAAAAGATCACTGTCTGGGTGCAATATATCAGGAACCTGAGCCCCTAATATCCCTACTTACCTCCCAGGGCCATTGAGTTACTCCTGGGTGGTCTTAGATCAGAGGACACCACTTCCACCTCTGCTTCTCTCTCATGCCCTTGATGCTTCTAGCAAAGCTACACCTATTCACAGCCGCAACACCTGACACCAGTACTCGAGCTTTATACTGCACTTGCTACCCATTAACCTTTGCATCTTCCTTGACTTCCTTCACTTTTTTCTTTCATTTCATACCTGATGATAAATGTGATCATGTCTCTTTTTCTTGTCCAGGATAACACCTCTTCTTTAGTTGTTTGCCTACCCTTCTGGGGCCTCATGTATAAATGGTGCGTACACACAAAAAAGTAGCGTAAGCCCGTTTCCACGCTCAAATCGCGATGTATAATACCTAAACTTGGTGTAAAGCCATGCACATTTTCACAGTAGCTCCAACCCTGGCGTACGCATGTTCTCTGCTCGGTTTTGCAAACTGCCGGCACCCAGCGTCTTTTTTATATGCACAATGCCGACTTTATCAAATACACTGAAATTAACCGCATATTGTTCATTAGTTTAAGGCATTTGATTGTAATTAACCTGTAACAATATAATGGCCAAATTATTCCAAATACCATAGCTGCTTTAGCATTGTTACTCTCACTGCACCTTCTTCTTCTACTTTCAGCTGCTCTTGTTAGGGGTTGCCACAGCGGATCATCTTTTTCCATATTACTCACTGCACAACTCGGAGTAGCTGATTGGAAAGAGAATTACCGGTATACAGAATCAAGGACACACTGCCTCAGCCATTCGCTATTTGAACTGCTTTCATCCGACAAATGCTTCAGAGCCTTTCCTGTACGGACCTCGCGGTTCAGAAACAGTTTCATCCCAAGAACTATAAACGCACTCAATCAGTCCATCAAGTGCTCCTTGTAGAATTGTGTATATTTAGAAGTACAATTACCTCACTGTAAACTTGCGATACAGTTATAATATTGCACAATCTGCACCACTTTATAAAGCACGTATTTACACATGATGACGATATCATTTTTAAGATGAAATATGTTTATTACATTATACAGATAAAATGTTAACGTCATTTAAATAAATCTATATTGTTAATAATTAAACATGTGAGGACACAGTGTCGCAGCGCTAGCTAGTTCAGGGATTGTTCCTGCCTCGCGCTGTATTCTTGCTGGGACTGCAGGCGTGACACTGGAAAGACAGATGGATAGAATAATTAAACATGTACTACCAAGATATTTCAATGTTCCTTAAAAGTTTTGAAGAATCAGCATTCTCAGCTTACAGATGGCTTAACATCTATTACAGAGCTGATTGTGTGGCAATTGGTTACTTGGAGAAAGAAAAGGAAGGACCGGAATTGGGGATTAGTACGTTTGAAAGAGACAGTACTGCTGCAATAAATTATTTCATCGAAGGTCATGCACAGCACAGCAAGCATCTTGCGGGAGGCAGGAACAATCTGTGGATGAGGAGCCTGGTCATCACTACCACTGCGCCACCATGTTCCCATATTAAATAACATGCTTTAACTCCTATCATCATGAAAATGATATCAGGTATACATGTCAGTATTTTAATTATTCAGAAAGCTGTAATATCATGAATATAATGGTTTCTGTGTCCTGTCGGAGGAAGAGAAAGTCAGTTCAAGAAGCACGTAATGATTCACACACATAGAGCACAGAGAAGAACACATACAAAACAAAGCATTTAACATGCTACTTTAGTTATGATGGTATTTGAGAAACTAGTAAATTAAACGATTTAAAGATGAAGTTTATGATGTTCTATTTTGACGACAAAATAAACTATGTGAGTGAAATGGAAATTTCAAGATTAAAGTTGCCATTTCAAGCTTTTTTCTCACTGTGTCCCTATTTTGTTTTTCTTTTCTCTGTACCCTAATAAGCTTTCATATGACACTCAGACGGTGGGCTACGACTCACCTTTTCACGGCAACTTTGATATCTGACCGCTTCTTTTTTATTTCGGGCACTGCGTGACTTTGTTTCTCCGACACTCTGTCACTCGATCAACTTCCTTTTGCTGATTATATCACTGTTTAAACCAACAAATAGTAAGTTTTTCTTTGCCTCCACTTGTTATTAACTGAAATTCTTCTATTTTCCCCCGTGCTTTTGCCATTGTCTTTTCACAGAAGGCCGAGCTTAATGGCTATTTATATTGATTTGCATATTCAAAGAGGCATAATTCTGGGAGGAGTTGGGGCGGGACAGCAGGCGTGTGCATGTGCGTTACTTTTCACACTGACTGGGATTTATGAAGCGGAAGAACGTGGAAGTTGCCGTTCGCACAGATTTATGCATCTGAATTTTTTTGCGTGTACGAACATTTCTGCTTTTGTCCATACGCCATGTTATAGTGTGAATTCTACGCACAGCATTGTACATGATGCCCCTGGTGAGTGCTGCTGTTTGAAATGTGAATCATTTCTGCTCTGTCCTTTATTTGCATAAAGAATACTTTCAACGCAGCACAGAGCATGCAAATTAGCATAATACTAATTCAAATTGACAAATAAAAATTTATTGACAAAAAAAGGGTTTTTCTAATTTTCCTTTTTCTAAAATGTTTAATCAAACCTATACTACTCCTGAATATTGAAATATCAAAAACGTCTTTTCCTAGCTGTGTTATGCATGCATGTCAGATGGTCATCTTCCAGGTTCCACCATGTAATACCCCCGTAACTGAAAGGGGGCGCTGCTGCTAACTGTGTCATCTTTCTTTGTCTCCACTTTTCAGAGAAACTGCCCAGTGACACCAACTGACTCTGCTTTTTTCTGGTTTCTGGAACTTAAAAGCCCAACTGCTTAGAGGGAAGCATCACATGGTGACAAGACAGCTGGAAAGACAGAGTTCTTTCAAGCCACAACAAGAAAGCCTCAAATGGCAGCAGTTTTCTGTTAGAATGCCAGACGATGATATTTTATCTTTGTAATCACGTCATCAGGCGCTAGTTTGTTTTTCCTTTCAAAGTACCCCAATAGGTACATGTGTGCCTTTTCTATAATGTCCCATCAATTCAGTTTGTCAAGTTCTCGACACATCTCAAGGAGAACTAAAGAAAACAGGAACCACGTGAGAACAATATGGAGTGCCACAGCAAAGGGGCTGAATACTTGTAAGTATAGATACATTTCAGGCTTTGGTTTTTAATTAATTTCCAAACTTTTCTGAAGACATGTTCTCACTTTGTCATTATGGCTTATTGAGTGTAGACTGATGGGCAGAAATGGCAAGTTTATCCATTTAAGATTAAACCCCCAACACAATAAAGTGCACAAAAAGTGAGGGATTTTCTGACTCCACTGCAAATACTTTATTTTATACCAGAACTTGCCATTCCCCACAGCTCCGCTCATGTAGTAGTGAAACAGGACAGTGAGGAGGCTCCCTACTCCTGACGTCACGCTTCCCCCTCCCCTCGGCCCGCAGCCACTGTCACAGATTAGCACAAATATATTGCTCCTGCCAGCGAACTATGATTCTTAATGCGATGAGAGAAGTCGCAAAATCAACCAGAATGTTCAAGCAAATTATAGAAAAAACCCGATCTAAATCCGTGAAGTAGTTCTCGCGTTTGCTAGCTAAGTGGAGGTAAAGAACGCCCCAAGGCTGGCGCGTGAATGAGGAGGACCCTGCCCCCCACTCCTCGGCCTGCTGCATCTCTCTCAGATTCGCCCAAATAAATCGGTACCACAAGCAAACTATGATACTTAGCACAATGATATATAGAGCTAAAATATAGAAAAAAAACCCAATCTTAATCTGTGAAGTAGTTCTCTCGTTCGCTAGCTAAGTGGAGGTAAGGTACTCCCCAAGGATGGTGCGTGAGTGACGAGGGCCCAGCCCCCCAAAGGCCCGTTGCATCTCTCTCGGATTCATGCAAATAAATTGGTACCGTAAATGAAGTATAATACATAGTGCAATGAGAGAAGTTGCAAAATTAACCGGAATGTTCAACAGCAACAACAGCATTTATTTATATAGCACATTTTCATACAAAAAGTAGCTCAAAGTGCTTTACATAATGAAGAAAAGAAAAATAAAAGACAAAATAAGAAATTAAAATAAGACAACATTAGTTAACATAGAAAAAGAGTAAGGTCTGATGGCCAGGGGGGACAGAAAAAACAAAAAAAAACTCCAGAAAGCTGGAGAAAAAAAAAAAAAAATCTGTAGGGGTTCCAGGCCACGAGACCGCCCAGCAAATTCTAGAAAAAAAAAACAGATCTAAATCCGTGAAGTAGTTCTTTCGTTTGCTAGCTAAGTGGAGGTAAGGAACGCCCCAAGGCTGGCGCGTGAATGAGGAGGACCCTGCCCCCCTCTCCTCGGCCTGCTGCATCTCTCTCAGATTCGCCCAAATAAATCGGTACCGCAAGCGAACTATGATACTTAGCAGAATGTTATATAGCGCTAAAATATAGAAAAAAACCCGATCTTAATCCGTGAAGTAGTTCTCTCGTTCGCTAGCTAAGTGGAGGTAAGGTACTCCCCAAGGATGGTGCGTGAGTGAGGAGGGCCCAGCCCCAAGGCCCGTTGCATCTCTCTCGGATTCATGCAAATAAATTTGTACAGTAAATGAAGTATAATACATAGCGCAATGAGAGAAGTTGCAAAATTAACCGGAATGTTCAACAACAACAACAACATTTATTTATACAGTATAGCACATTTTCATACAAAAAGTAGCTCAAAGTGCCTTACGTAATGAAGAAAAGAAAAATAAAAGACAAAATAAGAAATTACAATAAGACAACATTAGTTAACATAGAAAAGGAGTAAGGTCCGATGGCCAGGGTGGACAGAAAAAACAAAAAAAAACTCCAAAATCTGTAGGGGTTCCAGGCCACGAGACCGCCCAGCATATTCTAGAAAATTCTAGAAAAAAAAACAGATCTAAATACGTTAAGTAGTTCTCTTGTTTGCTAGCTAAGTGGAGGTAAGGAACGCCCCAAGGTTGGCATGTGAGTGAGGAGGTCCCCGACCCCTCTCCTCGGCCCACTGCATCTCTCTCAGATTTGCGCAAATAAATGGGTACTGCAAGTGAACTATGATACTTAGCACAATGATATATAGCGCAAAATATAGAAAAAAAAAAAACGATCTAAATCCGTTAAGTAGTTCTCTCATTCGCAGACAGACAGACAGATGCTGGATTTTATATATATATAGAGAGAGAAGGATTATTTCTTTGCTTATTTTTATTTATTTTTTCAATTAAGTTGATTTAAGAATGTTACATTATATTTTCTGACCTGCTTATTGCAATTTAGGTTTGTGTTTTGGAGCCTCTCCTTGCAATATCAAGGACAAGGTGTTTTTATTATTACTGCTTATCATTTGGCTGATGCATTAATCCAAGACTGATGAGCAAAAATTGAAAATGCATCTATTTAATCTGCAATGCAATAAAGTGTGCAGAAAGTGAAGGGGTTTGATACTCTATAAATGTATTTACTGTTAAATTTCCTGTGGAGTCTTATCAGCTTTCTTTGATGTTAGAAAAAATAATATACATTTTAATATGAACAGATGTAATTTTATTTATTTATGAATTTCATGTGGAATCTTATTGACTTTCTTTGAGTACAGTATATAAAAAACATTGTACAGTTTAATACAAGTCTTTGTAAATGTAACCATTTTGGAACTTCGCGTACAATCTTGTTGACTTTCTTTGGCATTATACACATACTACAGTATACATTGGAATAGGAACAAATGCAAGCTTATTTATTCATGAATGTCAAATGGTATTTTGTTGACCGTCTTTGAGATTAAAAAAATGTATACCTTTTTATCTAGAACAATGGCAAACTGATGAATTTTCCCAATTTCATTGTGTTTCAGCACGTCATAGTGCGGATTACTCCTGCACGCTGTATATTTGTGCTGCCATATATTTATGCTTTGACTTGTCATCCCTTTTTTATGCCAGTGCCATGTAAAAGACACTCAAGGGGCCAGGAAGCAACTGTGGTAAGTGTGTGTTTGTGTGACGGATGGCATTTCCTCTGAGGCCTGCCACACAGAGGCTGACTCATCTAATCTCGTCCTGTTCAGTCTTGGAATGTGTGCGTCCCTGTGGCTGCTACTGCATACTCTGCGGTTAGAAGGAAACATTCCCATTTATTGCATCTTTTTTCAGTAGAAGGTGGCACTGAATTAGTCTTACACTTGAGGAGAGCAAACTGAGTAGAAAAATAGCATTTGTAATTTATCAATATGTTACACCACTGGGAGAAGGTTCAAAATTTCTTCTGTTATTTGTATTATGCATTTGAATGCAACTGGAAGAAATAACATAGCATAATAGAAGTGCTTAGTCCAATTCAGGGATGCTGCCGAGTAAAAGTTATTCTGCATAGCATTGGGCATGAGACATCAACAATAACAACATTTATTTCTGTAACATGTTTTCATACACAGGATGTGGCTCAAAATGTTTTACAAAACGTCAAAGACATAGCTACATGCAAGAAAAATGAAAATTAGATGAGAATAATAATTAATAAATAACAATAAATAAATGAATACAAGCTGACATAAAATAGATATGTAATTAATAGAAAGGTAGAGTCCTTATTAGAACAATCTACACCAGAGCAGGCCATTCAACCCAACAAAGCTTTCCAGTCCTATCCACTTAATTCTTCTAAAATAACAATCTAAGTCCCTAAAGTCTTACTGTCTACCATACTACTTGGTCACTTATTCCAAGTGTCTGTGGTGCTCTGTGTAAAGAAAAGCATCCTAATATTTGTGTGAAATTTACCCTTAACAAGCTTCCAACTGTGTGTCCGTGTTCTTGATAGATAGATAGATAGATAGATAGATAGATAGATAGATAGATAGATAGATAGATAGATAGATAGATAGATAGATAGATAGATAGATAGATAGTGTGATATTTGCCCAGACACCACCAGTCGGAGACCACATCTTTATCAAACTGCTTCTTTATTTTTCTTCCAGTTAACACAACACACAGTCCCACACAACAACACAGTGCCTCTAGCCCCAGTCTGCCTTCTCCTGGGCCTTCTCTCTCCTTATCCTTGGGCCACCTGCACTCTCTCTCCAGAAGCTTCGTCCTGCTCCTGCTCCCGACTCCAGCCCATTGATTGGAGGGAGGCGGCCCCTCTTATCCTCACCCGGATGAGCTCCAGCTGCTCTACATGACGTCACGTCCTGCTGTAGCGGAAGCATTAGGAGAGCACCCAGAAGCACTCCGGGTGTCCCTGGAAGGGACATCCTCCATATGTGTGGCGGAAGTAAATAAGTCCCGGGCTCCATGAGGTTCGGGGCGCTCCCTGGCGGTGACCAGAGGCCCCAACGGTCTTGAGCCTCCGTGCTCCCCTTCCGTGGGCCTCTTCTACTCCAGGCCGGTTGCCCCCTCGTGGCCCGGAGGACAAATATGCCACGACCCAGTCCTTCCAGGCGTCCCGGCCGGGTCTGACCCCCAGCCATGTATGACAATAGATAGATAGATAGATAGATAGATAGATAGATAGATAGATAGATAGATAGATAGATAGATAGATAGATAGATAGATAGATAGATACTTTATTAATCCCCAAGGGGAAATTCACATACTCCAGAAGCAGCAGCATACTGATAAAAACAATATTAATTAAGGAGTGATAAAAACACAGTGCAAGTTAAAGAATGCAAGGTGGAGAGTGCGAGGAAGGTATAACAGTCCATAACATTGTATAATGTTAACATTTACCCAACCGGATGGAATTGAAGAGTCGCATAGAGTCGGGGAGGAATGATCTCCTCAGTCTGTCAGTGGAGCAGGACAGTGACAGCAGTCTGTCGCTGAAGCTGCTCCTCTGTCTGGAGATGATCCTGTTCAGTGGATGCAGTGGATTCTCCATAATTGACAGGAGCCTGCTCAGCACCCATCGCTCTGCCACAGATGTCAAACTGTCCAGCTCCATGCCTACAATAGAGTCTGCTTTCCTCACCAGTTTGTCCAGGCGTGAAGCGTCCCTCTTCTTTATACTGCTTCCCTAGCACACCAACGCGTAGAAGATGGCGCTCACCACAACCGTCTGATAGAACATCTGCAGCATCTTATTGCAGATGTTGAAGGACACCAGCCTTCTAAGGAAGTATAGTCGGCTCTGTCCTCTCTTGCATAGAGCATCAGTATCAGCATCAGCATCTCGATCCACTGGACTAATTCCCTTAATAAATTTAAACACGTCAATCTTGTCTCCTCTTAATCCCAAATGAGGTGGAGGAGCTAGATAACCTAAAATCAGCTAAAATTGTTTCAGGGGGCCTTGGACAGCATGCAGGCCAGGACAGATTTGTGGCAGATCAAACTGAATGTAAGTGAATATCAAGTATTACATGTAGGATGTAAAAATGTTAGATTTGAAATCACAATGGGAGTTCTGAAACTTGAAAGTGCACTGCTTTGTTCTCGATGCCTGTGTTATGTTCCACGTGCTACATGTCCATCACATTAAGGGATGGGCCTCAATCCACAGCTCCTTACGGTTCACCTTCAGTGATAGGGAGTGGTAAAAGTTTGTTGAGATTTCGCCGAACCTTGTGCTCATTGTGTTCTCTTGATTTTTGGCATTTTTGCTTTGTCTTTGAGCACCATTTGGAATTTTGTACAGGTTGGTGCAGAGAAACGGGAAATTTTGGTGACCCTGGGGCATCAGCAGTTTTTTGGGACCAATGCGACCTTCGTTTAGAACCCCTTAGTTATAATGGAGCAGTGGAGTGGTGCACAACGAGCGTTCACTGTGAAAGCCTTTTATAAGAATGGTGTTAGTGAGACTGCTGCGCAAAGGGAATTTCAGCATCATTACCAGATAGGACATCAAGATCATGTCCCGTCTGCTCATGCGATTACAACATGGGTGCATAATTTCGAAGTAATGGGTTCAACCTTAAAAAAGAAGTCCCCAAGTGGAGCCACTTCGCATACTGCCTGACAATCGATGGCAGCTACTCGACGATTGTTTGGGAGGCGCGTCATTTCACGCAATGGTGACATTTCATGGCCTGTGAGATCCCCAGATCTCACTGTTTGTGATTTTTTTTCTGTTGGGACATCTTAAAAGCCAAACGTACTGCACATGTCCCGCGACCATCGCTGGCATTCCTCTTGACATGTTACGTCGAGCAATGCAGAATTTCCACACCAGGCTGTCAGAATGTGTATGGAGAAAGGGACAACACCTTCAGGATGTTTTCTTCAAAACATAAAATGAATATTGAATGAATATTGATTACCATCATTAATTGCATATCCTATACAATACATTTCATCATTAAATGTATTTTATAATATGTTTATTCGTGCTGTGGTACCCGGCTGGGGTTCATGCCCAGCCAGGATGCCCAGGATTACTGGAGGAGGGTTTGTGCCTCCTCCAGAACATGAGGGGGCATCCTCCCTGGTTGCTGTGGGGGCCACTGGTACAGAGCTTGGAAGCTCTACCCTGTAGGGGCCCGTGGTCACCACCAGGGGGCACCCCGATGCCTTGGGAGCCCTGGACCTCAGCACTTCCACCACACCCGGAAGTGCTGGGGGGAAGAGGATTGGGGACACCCGGAGGACTTCTGGATACACCGCCAGAGCTTCCGCCATACACGGGTGTGGCTACAGAAGCTCCTTGGGATGCACCTGGAGTCCATCCGGGGTGGATAAAAGGGGCCGGCTCCCTCCAGTCATTGGCAAGAGTCGGGTGGAAGTGGATGAAGCTTGGTGGAGAGGAGTGGAGGCGGACCAGAGACTGTGAGAAGGCATTGTGTTGTGGCCAAGGACTTGAGGGGTGATTGGTGCTGCGGCACTGGGTCTGTGCATTGTAAATATGAATAATAAACGTGTGTTGGGTGAATCCACCGTGTCTACCTGTCTGTGTCCATGCTGTTCCCCACAGTGCATTGAATGTCAATTGAAAATTTCCGTTTCCCTGCGCCACCCTGTATTATTAACACTTGGCTGCTTTTGGAATTGCCTTTTGCAGGCCTTGCATTCCTTTTGTGCTCTTTGGAGCATCACAATGTAACAGATTTGTTAAATACATCTCTTATTTTATGAAGATCCTGCGTTTGCCCTTATATCCACCATAGGTTTGATGGTGGAACTATTTAATACTTTGAACTCCAAGTTCATAGTACCATAGTCTTCACATTCACATGCCCTTTTTCCACAATGGCAAGGATGCTTATATTGATTTGAAGTGCTTTTGTGCTAACGTCTGTTGACAACCCACCAGACATTTTCCTTTGTAGAGTTACCCAGCTTCAGCCAAACTGTCCACACTAGAACTATTCAGTTGCATTCAACTGTACTTAAAGAAATCCATCCCTTCCCTAAAACCTTTCTTAAATTATTCTGTACCACCAAACAGGACATCTCTGTGTGGGTTCCCAAAGTACATACTGTAGACTTCCTTTTTATGGTTTCTCAATAAAATAAAGAGTAAGAGTAAACACTGAAAAGGCTGTAAAAATATGAATTTATAAATACAGATAAAATATTATAAAGACCAATGAAATTGTTTTGTCAGTTTTAATTTTAAAATCTAAGACTAAATAAACTATTCTAACCAATAAATCTGTCAAAAATAGATTCAACAACTTTTTACCACTGAAAGTTAAACAAGGCGTCTGAATAACCTGGGATGACTTCATGTGGTCTCATCTGATATAACATGTGTGGTTTAGACTGTGTAAATTATTCCTCCAGGGTTTTAGTTTCAGAGCTTCAGAATGTCAGTAAGAAGCATTATCCTGAAAACACCAGTAATGTTAAGCCTTCTCCAGGTTTATATGCTCATCAGCACTGGTTTGTGGTAAAAAACACAGCAGCCTAAGAATGGCTGTTAAGGATGGATCACAAAGTTGAAAAATATTTGTAACTAGCTGTCTCTCACGGCTCCACCCATGTAGTAGTGAAACTTTAGAAAATCAATCATTTTTTTTTTAAAATGTATAATAATTTGTATTGAGAAATATTTATATTGATAGCTTTTGTATCCAAGGGCCACTTTATATACAATATGTTTGGTTTTGCTTTCAGGGGCGAGAATGATACCTGTGATCTCTTTGCCAAAAATGTAAAAAGTTGGCAAGGTATCTCTGGCCAAGCGGAAGGCAGGTACGCTCCAACATCAAATGTAGCCACTGTATCTGATCATGTTCAGCTCTGATAGGAGAATGTCCCCCGTGTAGGGAGAAGAGCAAATGGCTGTGATATCTTTGCCAATGTGCAGGTACCCTCTAAAACACATGTAGCTGTGATCTCTCTCTCAAAAACATCAAACATTACCCTTTAACAATCCGTCAATGATAATGTCTGCTGAACAAACAGTTATCGCTAGCTAAGAGGAGGCAAGGTGCACTCCAACACATGGCAACAGGTAGAGCGACTTGAACGGAGGCTGGCACCTGAGTGAGGAGGGTCCCACCCGGCTCCCTACTCCTGAGGTTCCACCTCCCCCTCCCCTTTGCCCGCAGCCTGTCTCTCGGATTCGAGCAAACAAATCGATGGCGCAACCGAACTATAATACAATGAGAGAAGTCACAAAATCAACCAGAATGTTTAAGCAAATTATAGAAAAAAAACAAATGAAATCAGTTCTCTCGTGAAAAGCAGGCAGACAGGCATATTATATTCTTAAATGAAAGAAGTTTAGGGTAACCACGACTCTTCTTGCTTTTCTTGGAATTGGCCACCCAGCCAAACTGAACAATCAGGGGAGAAGGGCCTTGGTAAGAGAGGTAACCAAGAATTTGATGGTCATGCTGGTTGAGGTAGAGAGAACATGTATAGAAATGGGAGAAACTTCCAGAAGTCACAAAACCAATCGGAATGTTCAAGCAAATTATAGAAAATAACCCGATCTAAATCTGTTAAGTAGAAAAGCAGATAGACATACAAACAGACAGACGTTGGATTTTTTTATTTTTAATAAATTTGCAAAAACCTCAAGTAAACTTTTTTCAAGTTGTCATTATGGGGTGTTGTGTGTAGAATTCTGAGGAATAAAATGAATTTAATCCATTTTGGAATAAGGCTGTAACATAACAAAATGTGGAAAAAGTAATGCGCTGTGAATACTTTCTGGATGCACTGTATATACAGTAGAGATGTCACAGTCAAGAGAAATGCATCATGGGTGGCGCGGTAGTTTATTCCAAATCTTAATATGCGTTTTGTGCAGCAGATCATTCTCTTATTAGTAGAGTCATACCGAAATTAATGAGCCAAGCCTCATTACACATACTGCATACAGTAGCTTCACAAAGTATTCGGACCCCTACACATTTTTCACATTTTGTTATGTTTCATCCTTATCCTGAAATCATTTAAATGTTTTTTCCTCATCAAACCACACTCAGTACCCCAGAATGACAGGAATAATTTTGGGATTTTTAACTTATTGAAAATAAAAAAAAAACTGAAATATTATATTGACATAAGTATTCAGACCCTTTACTCAACACTTTGTTAAAGCTCCTTTGGCCAGCCTGGAGTCTCCTTGGGTACGCTGTGAGAAGCTTCACACTCCTGGATTTGAGGATGCTCTGCCATTCTTCTCTGTAGATCTTCTCAAGCTCTGTCAGGTTGGGTATATAGACAAGTAGTGGACAGCTATTGTCAGGTCTCTCCAGATGTGTTTGTCTGAGTCTCTGGCTGGGCCACTTTAAGAACACTTATAGAGTGTTGTACTTATTTTGTGCTTAGGGTCATTGTCCCGTTGGAGGTCTAGAAAGCTCACTTGAAATATGGCTCAGGTGCCTCCCATTCTATTGATCATTTTTGAGATGTTTCTACACCTTGTTTGGTGTCCATGTTTGGTTCAATTCCATTATTTGTACATGGCTACTAAAGGCACACAACTGCCTATAGAAGGCCGCACATTTGAGCAAAAATCGAGCAATGAGGTCAAAGGAATTGTCTGAAGAGCTTAGAGGCAGGATTGTGCCAAGGCACAAATCTTCAGAAGGCTACAAAAAATCCTGCAACCCTAAAAGTTCCCAACAGCACAGTGGCATCCTTTATTCTTAAATGAAAGAAGTTTAGAGTAACCGTGACTCTTCTTGGTCTTCTTGGAGTTGGCCACCCAGCCAAACTGAACAATCGGCGGAGAAAGGCCTTGGTAAGAGAGGTAACCAAGAACTTGATGGTCATGCTGGTTAAGGTCCAGAGAATATGTATGGAAATGGGAGAAACTTCCAGAAAGACAGCCACCACTGCAACACTCCATTAATCTGGTCTTAATGGAAGAGTGGATAGGTGACGCATTAAAGCCCACTTGGAGTTTGCAAAAAGGCACCTGAAGGACTCTCAGCCTAAGAGAAACTGGTATGAATTGTTTAGTCTTAGTTCTAGGCACCACATCTGGAAGAAATCAGCCAAAACTCATCATTTACAGAATTCAACAGTGAAGAGTGATGATGGTGATGGCAAGAGCATGTTGTGGGATTGTTTGTCAGCAGCAGAAACTGGGAGGCTGGTCACAGTTGAGGGAAAGCTGAACATAGGAAAGTATAGCGATATCTGAAATGAGCACTCTGGACCTCAGAATGGGCTGAAGGTTTACTTTCCAACAGGACAATGACCCTCAGCACAAAGTTAAGACAACACACAAGTAGCTTAGAGTCAACTCTTGAGTGGCCAAGCCAGATCACGGACTTGATCCCAATCAAACGTTTCTGGAGAGAACTGAAAATAACTGTTGCATATATAATGAGGTGATTCCTCTATGGACCCTCTGCTTTAGTACAATCATCCTTCAGTGTCAATTACAGATATGCTTCTAATCCAGGTCTGACTTTCTGTATTGGTTCTCCTTAGATGAGGCTACAACCCCTATGATGCCCTCTGTATTTTGGATCATGATCCTCCATTTCCTTCCAGCGGATAAAAGGAGACGGGGTCTTAGGTTTTCCATGTTTTCCAGCCCCTTTTATTGTTCTTCCCTTTGAAACTTGTTTGAAGAAGCAAGCTCTGACTGTGACAGGGACACATCTTTGTGCTACTTTTAAGCCAATGTCACATTTAGACTCCTAGTCATAGGGTATGTCAGACTTGCTTACTGAGTTTGTTGATCTCAGTCCCGGACCTTGTCAATTTACATGACTAAAAATCGTTGGGCCCAGTCATGCTTGCCTCTTTTTCTGACAGCCTGAGGCATACTACCTGATGGATTTGGTGGTGTATGAAGGGTTAACAGGTACAGCAAGTTAATCTTATCAATTCCTCTTTATTCGTTTTTCCATTATGTCTTCTTCTTCTTCCTCTTCATCCTTTCCCACTTCTATGTGAGGTTGATAGGTTTGATCAACCTTCTTCATACAGCTCGGCCCTGCACCTCCTCCCAAGTCAGACTCTTTTCTTTTAAATCTTCTTCTTCAAATCTTTTGGTTTCCCTCACTTTCTGTTACACCATAATTCCATTCTGCCACTCTTTTGCCCGCATATTCATTGTTTCTCCTCATCGCATGTCCATACCACTTCAATATCCTTCCCTGTCCTTTCTTAGCTATCTCTCCCACTTTTGTTGTGCCTCATTTCTTACTCTGTCCTTCTTTGTAACTCCACACATCCATCTAAACATTCTCATGTTTGTTACATCTAACTTCTCCTGCGCACCCTTTACTGCCCATGTCTCAGCTCCATCCATCATTGCTGGTCTTACCACTGTCTTAACAAACCTTAACCTTTAACCTTTGCCTTAATTCTCCAATCACACAATACTTCTGATGACTTCTTCTAATTGATCCATCCACACTGCTATACCAATGGGTATCTCTGCATCTAATTTTTTCATCAAGGGCTGCCACTGATCATAGAAATTTAAGTTAATCCATTCTTTTTAGTAGCTGTTCCTGCAGGCTAACTTCTGAATTCTGATCATCATTAAACCTCAGATATTCTGTCTTCTTCCTATTTATATTCAGTCCTCTATTTTCCAAAGCCCTTTTTCATTCTTCTAACTTCCTTTCCACTTCTTCTTTTCTGATGCTACACAACACAATGTCATCAGCAAAAAGTCAGTCCCAGAGGGACTGGTCTTTATTCCCACAAGTCAACATATCCATAACCAGATCAAAGAGGTAAGGACTTACAGAAGATTCCTGGTGCAGACCATTCAAACTGGGATATTGTCTGTTACCCCAACACTACTTTAAAACCATGTCCTCAACTCTCATTCATATCCTGGACAATCCTCACATACTTCTCTGGTCCTCCTTTGTCTCTCATGCACCACCAGACTGTATTAGAAGTTTTCCCCAAACCAATAAACACCATATGCAGACCCTTCTGTTGTTCTCAAAGCTTTTCTATAGCCTTTCTCAATGCTTAGACTGCCTTAGTTGTTCTGCTCTCTCTGGCATACAACAGAAGTTCTCCTCCCCTATGGTGGCCTCTTCCCTAAGCCTTTGCTCTGTAATCCTTTCCCAAATTTTCATTGTGTGTGACATCAGCTTCATCCCCTCTATAGTTTCCACAATCCTGAATATCATCCATCTCCTTATAAATGGGTACAGTCACACTGTTCCCCCACTCCTCTGGTGTTTTCTCCTGTTCAAAGATCTGCATTAGATCTCCCAACACATTGACTACCTCGAGACATCAGATGGACGAGTTTCTCTTCTGTTTGTGAACTCCAAAGCACCCGGGTTTCTTATTTCCAATACTTGCATTATATGCTTTGTACTTCCAGATCAGCATCCATTAGTTGTCAGCTCTCATGCACACAAGCCCACCTCTATGACTTTGATTTTATTGGAATGAATTGCAAAGTACTTGAAGTGAGTTGCTGGATATGTCACATTATGTGATGGGCCTTCACAGGAATGTGTGGCTTACTGCCTCTGTCTTGCTAAGATTATATAAATGAAGGTTACAACTACAAATAGCTGGTAAAGATGTCAAATGTGAAATGTCCTTTAACTTGAGCAAATGGGCCAAACCAAAAACTTCTTTTATCCCATGACCCAACACATCCATAACCAGGTCAAAGAGGTAAGACCCCTGGTGCAGACATACTTGAACTGGGATCTTGTCTGTTACCCGAACACTGCTTTTCACTCCCTCATTTATATCCTGGACAATCCTGACACGCTTCTCTGGTCCTCCTTTCTCTCTCGTACACCTCCAGACCTCGTGGCACTCTATCATAAGTCTTCTCCAAATCAATAATCACCATATGTAGACCTTTCTGTTTTTCTCGATGATTCTCTAGGAGCTGTCTCAATGCAAAGACTGCATCAGTTATTCTTCTCCCTGGCATAAAACCTTGCCTATGCTGGTCTAATCCCTAAGCCTTCTTTCTGTACCCCTTCCCCAAATGTTAATTGTGTGTAACATCAGCTTTTTCAACTCTATAGTTTCCAGACCAGCACAGGAGAAATGCAACTAAGACTCCACCCACTTCCACCACTTCTACACCCCTCCTGCAGACCTGAGATCCCACCCCACCCTGAGCTGTCTCAATGCAAAGACTGCATCAGTTGTTCCTCTCCTTGGCATAAAACCTTTGGCAAAAGAGCCGAACTAAAAATGTCTTAATCAAAATATGAGGACTAACAAAAACACAGAAGACACACAATGTAAAAGAGGTAGAGAAATTCTCTATTATCTTGCATTTGGAAAAAAACAAAAAGGAAAAACTCATTCTACAGCAAAATCTAGAAAACTAGAAAGATGATAAACCCGGGGGTTGAGCAATAAATCAAGTGTCTGCAGAGAGAGACAGAATATGGAATTGAACAGAAGGTCCAAAAGGCTGAGTAAGCTGAAGAATGAAAACAGTTTAAAAAAGAAAAACATTTACACTCTGCTATAGTTCCTTAATTTTATTAAAAATATTTCCTTCCACAACTTGTTTTACTTCTTTCATAAACTGCTTTATCTTCTAAAACACCCAAACTCCTCAATGTGCTTTATGAAGAATTTATTTTCTGTTCTTCCATCCATTCGTTTCTTTACCCAGTTATTTATATATCAGGCTCTCCAGGTCACTTCACAATGATGACTCTAGTGAAAAAAAAGAAAGAAAAAAAGAATATAAATATTTCTGTGACTGCTGTTGTGTACACAAACAATACACCAATTGATATTTTTGAATATAAAAAGAACAGTGACAAAAGAACACTTTTAAGGGTCTTACTCATATTATAAAGAATGTATTGTATAGGAAACGAGTTTGAAGCCAGAAGCCTTTGGCAAAATGCCCTGTATATGCTGACAGACATGACCAGAGCATTCCACAAATATCTTAGTTGCAAGTTTTTTTTTAAACCTAAAACAATAAAACATAAAGAGTTACTATTGGGGCAAAGCAGCCTTGTATGTTCATAACATAAGAGTGGAAAATATGTCTTTCTTTATAACTATTTAACTTTGTATTATATTGATAATATGGCAGACTTTACATTACTTTCAAAGGATGTAAATTGTTTCCTGCCTTATGCCCTATACTTGCTAAGATAGGCTCCAGCATCCCCACAACCCTCGTCACAATGCAATGGGTTTAGAAAATGGATGGATGAGTGGCAAGTAGATTTATATATACTCATTTCAAAGATTAGTTTAAACTTTTGTTTCAATTACTCTCATTTCATGCCACACCTCTGTATTGTCTTGAAATCACACCGGAATCCATCCTATGTTGAACCATTTTGCATTGTGGTAACTGCTAGTATTTCAAGTGTGAATATGTGAAGTTTGGATCACAAGGGTCCTCAGAAGCACCTTTTCAAAAGCGTAAGCTAAAAGAGAATTTCCCCTGGGATTGGCTGTAAGCAACACAAAAGCAGAGGACCTCCCAGTAATATCACTTGAGCACTGTCTTACACTCAGACCCCACCTTACTGCTCAACACTGCCTCCATACTTCACCTGTACACTGTGCAAGTCCTGACGACTATGCCAAATGTAGCGTCAAGGAATCATTGCACAATCCATCTCAGGTTGCACATTTTGCATTGTGGTAACTGCTAGTAGTTCAGCTGTGCACTTGCGAAGTCTGGATCACAAGGGTCCTCAGTAGCACCTTTTCTAAAGCATAAGCTAAAAGAGAATTTCCCAGGGATTGACTGTAAGTAACACAAAGCAGAATCACTTCCAATTAGTGTCTTACACTCAGACCCCACCTTACTGCTCAACACTGCCTCCATACTTCACCTGTACACTGTGCAAGTCCTGACGACTATGCCAAATGTAGTATCAAGGAATCATAGCACAATCCACCTCAGGTTGCACATTTTCTATTGTGGTAACTGCTAGTAGTTTAGCCGTGCACTTGCGAAGTCTGGATCACAAATGTCTTCAGTAGCACCTTTTCTAAAGCATAAGCTAAAAGAGAATTTCCCTGTGATTGACTGTAAGCAACACAAAGCAGAATCACTTCCAATTAGTGTCTTACACTCAGACCCCACCTTACTGCTCAACACTGCCTCCATACTTCACCTGTACACTGTGCAAATCCTGACGACTATGCCAAATGTATCATCAAAGAATCATAGCACAATCCACCTCAGGTTGCACTTTTTGCACTGTGGTAACTGCTAGTAGTTCAGCTGTGCACTTGCGAAGTCTGGATCACAAGGGTCCTCAGAAACACCTTCTCTGAAATGTAAGTCAAAAGAGAATTCCCCTGGGATTGACTGTAAGTAACGCAAAGCAGAGCACTTCCCAGTAATGTCTTTCACTCAGAACCCACCTTACTGCTCAGCACTGCCTCCGTACTTTGCCTGTCCAAAGTGCAAGCCCTGACAACTATGCCAAGTGTACTGTTGTGGAATCACTAACACAATCCATCTTAGGTCGCACAATTTGCACTGTGGTAATTGCCAGTGGCTCAAGTGAACCTATGATGTCTGGATCACAAGGGTCCTCAGAAGCACCTTCTCTGAAGTGTAAGCTAAAAGAGAATTTTCCTGTGATTGACTGTATGCAACACAAAGCAGAGTGCTTCCTAGTAATGTCAGTTGAGCTCTGTCTTTTACTCAGCCCCCACCTTACTGCTCAGCACTGCCTCCATACTTCACCTGTCCAAAGTGTAATTCCTGACGACTATGCCAAGTGTATTGTCATGGAATCGCACCACAATCCATCTCAGGTTGCACATTTTGCATTGTGTTATCTGCCACATGTTCAGCTGTGAAACTATGATGCCTGGATCACAAGGGTATTCAGAAGTATCTTTTCTAAAGAGTAAGCTAAAAGTGAATTCCCCCGGGATTGACTCTACACAATGCCAAGCTGAGCACTTCCTGGTGATGTCGGCTGAGCTGTCTGTCTTTTACTTAACTCCCTCTTTAATGGGCAGCACTGCCCTCTATATGTCACCTGTCCAAAGTGCAAATCCTGATGACTACGCCTAGTGCATTGTTATGGAATCATACCACAATCTCCATCCATTTTGCACTGTGGTAACTGCCAGTGGTCAGCCGTGAGCCTGCATCCATCTTAGGTCGCACAATTTGCACTGTGGTAACTGCCAGTGGCTCAAGTGAACCTATGATGTCTGGATCACAAGGGTCCTCAGAAGCACCTTCTCTAAAGTGTAAAGCTAAAAGAGAATTCCCCTGGGACTGACTGTAAGCAAAGCAAAGCAGAGCACTTCCCAGTGATGGCAACTAAGCTCGGTCTCTCACTCAGCCCTGCTCTTACATCCGTACTCCGTACTACACCTCTTCACAGTGCAAATCCTGCCGACTATGCCAAGTATATTGTCTTGGAATAACACCACAATCCATCCCAAGTCACACATTTTACACAATGCCAGTGATCAGCCATGAACCTGCAATGTCTGGATTATAAGGGACCTAAAAGCACTGTTCTTTGAATATCTGTCATATTGTTAATGTATGTTTTTTGTTCTGTGGATATCTGATATATTGTTAATTGCTAATTATTTTTTTTGTTTGTTAAGCTAGCTAGCTCTATAGCACTTCATGTGTGGTGATCAGCTTTAGTAACCTGTCCTGCTACACTTGTTCAAAACAGTCCCTAGACTGATTTTACTCGATTATGCTGACCTACTTTGTCAGTTTTTTTGGATAAATGTAAATGTAAGCTAAAGTAGAACTCTCTTTGCTGTATGCACGGTGACTGACCATATGCAGTTTCTAAGCCACGGAGAATTGCCTAAAACAACTTTGAGGCCGTATAGGTTATTCTTGTGGGGTCTGTGAAAGGCCTTTTAGGACAGTTATATACTGAGAGTTATGTATTTTCATGCAATGGAATCTCAAACATGGCAAAATGGATGCAAGAAGATACTAAACCAGGCCAGGAGCTTTACTGGTCAGTCCAGAAGCGATTCGCCCAGTCCAGCTTACTCCAACTGCTAACTACAGGCTTCAGCAAAACAAGGCCTAAAAATGAAGAAAACTGTTATAAAATTAAAAAGAAAAAAGATCTAAAATGCCTCACGAAAGGGAGAACAGTGGAAAACTCTGACTTGTGATCCAAAAGGCAACACAAATCCTTCATAAATTAAAATATTATTTAAAGCAAAAAGAGAATAACAAAAAGCATTTAAAGGAGAACAGAGGTTTCTAAAAAGACCAGCCTAAAGCAAACATGTCCAATAGCACAAATCCAGAAAAATAATCCAAAGACAGAGCAAAATAGTCAGAGAAAGCAAAAATGTCCAAAAAGAATACTTACAACATACCTCCAAATAGACTTCAAAATGAAATACTGCCTGAGCTCCCCCTTCTCTGGGCTAAATAGCTAGATGGAGACATCAAAGTGGCCCTGCCTCCTGGGGTTTCACACCTAAAGAACATTTGTAAACTTAAAGGGACAGTACCCTGTTAACGAATAATAAACAAAATTAACAGAAATAACATAAGAATATTAGAAATAATACTTCAAAACTAACTAAAACAACATTGAAACGTAAAACTCACATGAATACAGATTGTTATATAATATGTATCAGCAAAGAACAGGTGAATAAACATACCTATTGTAATAAAATATGGAATGGCTATACCCTGAGTTCTTTTTCTGGTTGTCAGAGTGAGATGTAGAGGCCAAAATAGAGAAATTAAAAAATAGAGAGAGTAAGAAAACTCACAAATAGTCACCCGTGACTAATTGTCATCTAATAGTGTGTAAATCTTCCATGAAACTGAAGAACAGCAGCAATTCTGTCTGTCATGGACATCACCCTTTCGTGGATGACGTCATCCACTCTTCTAGCACCAAATTCAGCAACTCAGTTAGATTGGTTGCTGGCGTTTCACTCCAAATCATCTCACTGATTTTCGATGGGCTTGAAATCTGTGGATTTTACAGGGTAGTCGAGAATGCTTCAAAATGTTTTTCATGCCAATCACTCACAGTTCTAACCGTCTCCGTGCAACAAGTGTCATCTTGGAAGAATGGGGTTGCTGTTCTGTGTTCTGGAGATGAAGCACAGCTGGCAGCACAAATTGTTCCAACACTGCTCTCACACAAGCAGAGGGTTTGGAAGTAATCCACTAAAGTCGGGACACCTGTAGGAATTGTTAGCTGTCACATGTTGTCACATGATCACCATCTTTCAGCCACAGATCTGGTGTCCTTTAGTGTTTGACTGCACTGTACGCTACTGCGGGAAGATCCATTGGACAATATGCTTTGATACACCCGCAATGTCCGCAGCCTGCCATTTGAAATGTGTTCCCCAAGATCAGGAGGAGAGTTTCAAGCAGAACATTATTATAGTGGAAAGTGGAGTGAGTCTTTGTTAGCAGACATTTGTTGGTCTTACTAACAAGAAACACCTTCAGAAAGTGATGAGGAAGAAAAACTACCAAGTTAAAAATACTTTCTGCAAGTAATAATTATACAGTGGAACCTCGGTTTGCGAGTACTGTAACTTGGTTTACGAGTGTTTTGCAAGACGTGCAAAAATTTTTAATAAATTTTGACTTGATAAACGAGCGCGGTCTTGCAGTACGAGTAGTATGTATACTCTTTGTCTGCTGAGCGTCATGTGATCACAACTGAGCTGATGGTTCTTCTCTCTCTCACTGCGGGATTGTGGGCAATCGTCTCCTATTCTCTGTCTGAGTCAGTGTGCCTCACTTATAGTAAACATCCGTACGAGCGTATACTGTTAACTACAGCATTAGCATTGTGACTGTGTGTGTGCGCGTGCACGCGCTTATGTGTGTGTGCTCGCTCGTGCACCCACATGTGTGTATGTGTGTGTGTGTATGTGCGCTCGCGTGCGCGTGTGTGCTGTGACATGCGAGTCCCTGTCTTGCACACTAAAACACAAAGCTGAGTCTCAGTAAACACCAGCTTTATTCAGCTTTAAACAGACACAGCAGTCAGGCAGGGCCCTACGCATTTATAATGTTCCTTGTTCCTTGTATCACCCATCGACAGCAGGCGCTTATAGCATGTCTGCGATCTTTTTGGATACACTTTTACGGCAAACTGCTACAGCGCTGGGAGACTGCTATTGTTTTGGGATACTCTTCCGCATGTCGTCCCGTTGGGTGGAATCCCACAAGAGTTTAGAAACTCACTCACACCAGCCATGATTATTTTCAAAGGTAAAGTGCAGGTTAATTTGTTTTATGTATTTTTACTTTATATTTTGGATTAATCATTTTTATATGGATAGTTTTGGGTTGTGGAACAAATCATCTGAGTTTCCATTATTTCTTATGGGGAAATTTACTTTGATATATGAGTGCTTTGGACTGCAAGCACGTTTTCGGAACGAATTATGATCGCAAGCCAAGGTTCCACTGTATTTAAAACAACTTATATGTGGAATGTATAATTTTTGCAAGTCTAAATACCATACCATATCATTTTCAATGCCTGCTTAATCTTGAGAAGGGCCATGGTGGGCTGAAGCCATTTCCAGGAAGCACAGGGCACAAGTCAGGAACAATCCCTGGACAGGACACCAGTCCATTGCAACGTGAAGTGTAAATAATTAATTAAAAAAAAAAATTAGATTAATTTTCCTCTAAAATAGTGTTTTTTTTTTATTCATTTATACCTTCATCTCTGTTTGGCACAGTGGTAGTCCTGCTGCATCCCAGTAATGAGACCAGGGTTTGCATTCTGGGTCCTCACTGTGTGGTTGCCATGTTCTCCCCATGTCTGGGTGGGTTTCCTCTGGGTGCT
Organism: Erpetoichthys calabaricus; assembly: GCF_900747795.2. Classification (NCBI taxonomy): domain Eukaryota; kingdom Metazoa; phylum Chordata; class Cladistia; order Polypteriformes; family Polypteridae; genus Erpetoichthys; species Erpetoichthys calabaricus. Next base: position 235,060,506 of record NC_041398.2, read on the forward strand.
CCGGTTTCCACTCATAGTCCAAAGAATGCACATTAGGTGAATTGGCAATGCTCAATTAGATTTTACAGGTTTAGGTTTTATTTATTTACTAGCTGTGTAAGCCAGTGCTTTAAAAATCCTGGGGTACTAGAAACTGTTGAAATTGTCACAAAAAAAATGAAATGTAGACATGTCAGGTAATTGAAAGGAACTACTCTGGGCATCTCTCTCCTGGGAGGATTCATTTTGCTGATGTGCTCACCTCGCTTGTGTATTAGTGGCGGGAGAAAAAGTAAAAGGGATACCGTTTTGCCGATGTGTTCGCCTTTGTTTTGTCTTGGTAGAGTAATATATATTGCTCTACTTTCCCCTATTGTTTTATTAATATGTAGCCTTAGAATGCCTAATCTCCCAGACTTACCACTGTTTATAAGGTATTATTGTATATAACTTATCCCCACCTTCCCTTCTATATCTATAACCTCAGGCAATTAGATGTAGGAAAAAGACAAGCAGAAATTAAGTTACAGATAAAATAATGTATTACTGATAATATTCATAAATAATAACAAAATGCAAAGTACATTTGAATATTGGCAACCATACAACCTGATAAATGGTGATATGTAGTTCAGGCGGCACACAGACTTGTAGTTACTTAAATGTCTCTAGTTAAGGCATCATTGGTGCTCGGCTTTCAGCCACAATGGCTGCTAAACTGTGCTCTTCAATGTGTTGTCTTCATCATCACAGGTTAGCAAGAGAGATGCTTCTTTCAGATGTTGGTTAGTAAGAGAGAGATACTTGTACATCATCACAGGTTAGCAAGAGAGCGATTGTGAGGTTAAACACTTACATTTATAAATGTTCTGTCCAACCCCTACAGCCAATAGGACATCATGGTACTTAAAGGCCTCTGAGACAAGCCAATTCCAAACAGCCATACCTCAGACCAATGGGGGAATAGAACATCTTGACACCTGCCCCCAAACCATATGTTAAAGTACACCTTAGCATACTTGCGGGGGGGTAGAAATGACTTTAGCAAAGAAACACTCGCCAAACTGGTTTAAGACACATCCCCCGAATCCTGTCGTAAAATTCAAACAGACCCATTCTTCTCTTCTACGGGGGGGAAGGGGTAAACACTAAATTACATTTCTTTGCCTAAATTACAAATAAAGACATACAAAATATTATCAAGTTATATGTAAAATCTCATATCACAACAGCCTTGATTCTGTATTAGCGGCTAAGTGAGTGACTCTTTCTTTGGAGATTTTGTTTTGCCGACATGCTGGCCTCGCTTGTGTATCCTCGGACGTGGAAACCTTACCCTGACTCCACCTCTCACTTCCGGGCCGGAACAGACAGACACACACACTTCCACGCATAGACGTTTATTATTTATTTATATAGCACATTTAAAACAACTAGAAGTTGACCAAAGTGCTTTACATATAAAAGGTAACAGTTTGAAATAAATGCCAGATAAAGAATTATTAAAAACAAAAACAAAAACAAAACATTATACATTGTAACAAAGTCGCTTTATAACCGCCTGACCCGACACAGATGGACACGGAGGCACATATAAAAACCAACAAACTTTTATTGTTCTCCACCTGTGGGGTACGTCTCCCCCATAATCTCCACAGGCACAACACAGTCCCAAGTGTACAAATAAGCACTTCAAAACACACCACACACTTCTCTCTTCCGGCACCACCACTCCTCCTCTAAGCTTCGTCCTGACCCACCCGACTCTGGCCAATGAGTTTGTGGTTGCTGGCTCCTTTTATTAGGCACCCGGAAGTGCTCCAGGTGCTTGATTGCCAACATCCGGCTGCACTTCCGGGTGTGGTGAAACTAGTGCCCAAAAGGGGCTAGCAGCTCCTGCTGCAGCACCCCCTGGTGGCACCTGAGGAACCCAACAGGGCTGCTTCCAACTCCAACTCCCATGAAGCCCTGCGGGAATCTGAGGCACAGCTGCAACCCAGGGAGACTGCCATCTGGCGACCAGGGTGAAATATTGTGTTTCCCATGCTTGCTCCCCTGGAACATATGCTGTAGGGGCGTCCCGGCCGGGCATGGGCCCCGGCCATCGGTCACAACATACATGAACACACATATACCAACACAAAGATATAAATAGCTTATAAAAAATTATGTACAATAAAAATGATGAGCACAGTATAAACAATATAAATAGAAAAGATTTCACCACTCAACCTGCAAGTGATTAAAAGTGTTTTTTTAGCAAAAACTTAAAACAATGAAGTGTGGGAGCCGACCTTATTATGAGGGGTAGACTGTTCCACAATTTAGGCCTAGCTACTGCAAAAGTGTGGTCGCCCCTCAGCTTCAACCGTGTGTGTGGGACAATAAGCAATAGCTGATCTGAAGACCTCAGCTGTCTGGCTGATGAATAAGGAACAATAAGATCAGCTAAGTATGGTGGAGCAGACCCATGTAGGGCTTTAAAAACAAACACTAATTCTGTACCATTTGCAGGTGAGACAGTTTTGTATGGGATATCCCAGCATACAGAGCATTACAGTAATCCAAATGAGGCATAACAAAGGCATGAATGAACTTTTGTAGGTTATTGAATGACAATAATGGCTTGGCTTTATTGATCACACTGAGGTAGAAAAAAACTCCTCTTTACCACAGCGTTTATCTGTTTGTTGAATTTTAAATTTGAATCCGAGATCACCCCGAGATTTTTAGCACATGGCTTTAAGACAAGTGGACCCTAAATGTTAACAATGTTTCGGTTTACAGTAGGTTGACCAAATAGAGTGACTTCAGTTTTTGACTCATTTAACTTCAGGCCGTTAAGTGCCGTCCAGTGTTTTATATCATCTAAGCAGTTAAAAAGCTTTGTCACAGACTCCATTTCACCTGATTTCATAAATTTGGGCATCATCAATGTAGCAAAGATACTGGATGTTATACTTGTTTAGTATAGAGCAGAAAAGTAACATATATAAAGAGAGGAGGACTGGACCTAAAACAGACCCCTGGGGTACCTCACAGGTTACCGAAGCAGTAGGAGATGTTGAACAGAAAACGTCCGGCCTTTGAGATAACCTGCAAACCACTTAAGAGCAGTACCCCGAATACCAACCCACCGCTCGAGCCTGTTAATCAGAATGTCATGATCAACTGTGTCAAATGCAGCACTCAAATCCAATAAAGTTAGCACTGAGCACTTCGCCGAATCAGCTGCCAGCAGCAGATACTTCGTCACCCTTAGCAGCGCCAATTCTGTGCTGTGAAATGTTCTGAATCTCGACTGAAATTTATCAAGAATACAAGGTGAGACACAAAAATAAAAAATATAAAAAAAATATATTGTAGAGTCCCAGTCAGGTTGAAGCCTTTTCTTTGACTGATTGTTAGGTCCAATTGAGGGAGGACGGAGTACAGCACGGAAGACTGACAGCAGGGGGTATTGATAGTGGTGGGGGGGGGGGGGGGGGGGGGGGGGGTTTGGGATTTTTCCGGGATGGAAGGAGGGGTTGGAAAGGGTGCTTAAAATGGGGTGTGTTTGGGGTTACGAGTTCAGCATTCTTTTTCTTGATTGTTCAAGTAAAAACTTTTTGGTGAGACTTTACTACGTCTGTCTGTTTTTTTACTTCTTCTCTTTTTGAGCCTGACGTGGAGGTCGCTACAATATATTTATTGATGAATTAGAAGATCCTAAACATTGTCACCTTCTATGTACTCCCCCTCCCAATCTCTACACTGCTCCATACATATTTTTCATTGATTGAAACAGTGCTGGAAGACTTCTTGCTTGAGGCTCTTCAACAGGCTTGCCATTTTTATCTTCACTTCATTCATTGAAGAAAAATGTGTTCCCTTCAGGTCACTTTTGATTTTCGGGAACAAGTAAAAATCACAGGGAGCTAAATCAGGCAAATATGCAGGGATGAATGAGGACAGGAATGCTTTTGTCAGTCAAAAACTGCTTTATGGAAAAAGCATTGTGTGTGGGAGCGTTGTCTTGTCTTGTCTCGCTGTTCGATTTTTTCACCCGACATTGTCGCGGCAGCTCGTGTTGTTGTGCAAATACTGACTGGCCCATTCACAGGATATTCCTAGCTGGTCGGTGGTTTGAGAGGGTGTGTAGTGGGGGATATATAGTTCTATGATTCACATCCGGCCGACCTCCAGAAGGCCCAGTCCGGTTATTTTTGTGTCTCACCTCGTATTATTGTGCTCTAAAAAAGCCTGTAGCTGGTTTTGATGTGTTGGTTGGTGTGTGTGTGCATGTGTCTGCCTTGAGATGGACTGGCACCCTGTCCAGAATTTGTTCCTGCCTTGTACCCTATGCTAGCTGGAATAGGCTCCAGGAATCCCTGCAACCCTGGTTGGGATTAAACGGGTTTGAAAATGACATGACCATCTCTTATCAACTGGATGTGATTGAGCAATTCTGTTGACACATTTGGATTCAACATTTTTTAACAAGGGTGACATTTTTTGTGTTTTATTAAATAATTATATTAATTTATATTATTATATTATATTTGATTGAAACATAAAAGAAATTATTCAACTCTAGACCAGTTCTTTATGACAGAATATTGATACAGAGGTGAATATACTGTAAGTTTGCCCTGTGATTGATAAGGAACCAGGGAAGGATTAGCTCACGCCTTGTTCCTGCTTCTTCCAATAACTGTTGTGAAAAGCAGATTCAAAATATGAAAGGACTGGTGGATTTACAATTTGGTTTATTTACCACCTTGTATTTATGCGAAAATGAACATAGGGAATTCAGAAATGTTAATATTCAGACGTTTTATGGATCCAGCTTGTGGAATTCAAATTCTGTGCCAAGCTGCTGCCTGTTCTTCCCACTTCTATCTATCTATCTATCTATCTATCTATCTATCTATCTATCTATCTATCTATCTATCTATCTATCTATCTATCTATCTATCTATCTATCTATGTTTTCTTCCAGGTGCTCCGGTCTCTGTTCATATCACTAAATAATTTATGTTAGGGGTGAATGAAAATTAAAAATTAGCCCGAATGTATATGAGTGATCCTTGTGACGGACCAGCACCTTGTCCAGGTTGTTGTTTCTGCACCTTCCTTCTTCTGTAGCCAGGACTGGCCTACCAGCCTTCCATAATCCTGAATCGGGTGAAATGGCTTTTATAATGCTACATTAATTTATTATGAAAGGCAAGATAGAGAAGCAGAAAATCCCGGCACAGGTGTGTTAGCCGACTGCCAACGAGGATTTAGATGGGGTCCACTAATATGTCGAGAGATTTAAGACGAAGCAACAAAGAATTTGATTCTAGTGAAGTGTATGACATAATTTACCTTTCAACACACTTTTGAATTGCAACCTCATGACAGGCCAGTGTTGGGACTTCAGGACGGAGGGGTGTAGGGTGTAAGGCACAAATGAATGATGAAATACAGTAGGTGTGGTGGAAGTTCAAGGTAAGATCTTACAGGGCTCAGTGCTGGGGGCTACTGCTCTTTTAAATGACATCAGTTTGGATACAAATGGAGCTAACAAAGTAGTTATATTTGAATGTGATGCAAAATTAATTGGATTAGTGGATACTGTAACAAAAGCACAATGACACAGACAAAATTTTGGGGAGTCTACCCCGTATAGTGTAGAAATAACTAAAAAAAAAACCTCAAACAGAGTAATCATAAAGGACTGAGTCAAGTATTGACTGCTAACATAGTGAAGGTTTAGGTTCTTATAGCTGAAGGAAGGGAAAGGGTGGGATTTCAACCAGAAATGAGGTCTGCAGGAGGGTGTGTAAAAGTGGTGGAAGTGGGCGGAGTCCTAGTTGTAGTTCTCCTGTGGTGGTCTGCGGAAGACGTAAGAAAAGGCATTAGTACCATTCATCAAACCCTCTGTAGCTTACTCTCAGTTAAGCCCTTAGCTTGCCTCCCATGTGCACGTGTGTGACAATACACTAGTTACCAAAATAAATATGGAATAAAATAGCTTGTGGAAACTATAGAGGTGAAAAAGCTGATGTTACACACAATTAACATTTGGGAAAGGGCTACAGAGAGAAGGCATAGGGAGGAGACCACCATATGCAAGGTTTTATGCCAGGGAGAAGAATAACTGATACAGTCTTTGCATTGAGACAGCTCATATGGAAGCATCGAGAAAAACAGAAAGGTCTACATATGGTGATTATTGATTTGGAGAAGACTTATGATAGAGTGTCACGTCAAGAGGTCTGGAGGTGTACAAGAGAGAAAGGAGGACCACAGAAGTACGTGAGGATTGTCCAGGATATAAATGAGGGAGTGAAAACCACTGTTGGGGTAACAGACAAGATCCCAGTTCGAGTATGTCTGCACCAGGGGTCTTACCTCTTTGACCTGGTTATGGATGTGTTGGGTCATGGGATAAAAGAAGATTTTGGTTTGGCTCGTTTGCTAAAAGACATGTCAGATTTAATGACTTTACTAGCAATTTTAAGTTGTATCCTTCATTTACATGATTTTAACAAGTCAGCCAGGCACTCCTGCGAAGGTCCGTCACGTAATGTGACATACCCAGCGACTCACTTCAGCTCGTTTGTCACTTGTTCTACTCAAATCAAAGTCATAGAGGTGGGCTTGTGTTCATGAGAGCTGACAACTAATGAATGCTGATCTGGGAGTACAGGGCATATAATGCAAATTTTGGAAATAAGAAACGCAGATGCTTTGGACCTCAAAAACAGAAGAGAAACTCATTTGTCTGATGACTCTCATTTTGTATACAATACAGGAAGAGGGGAGTAGACATGTTGTGGGATTTACTGCAGAAGATCTTTGAACAGGAGAAAACACCAGAGGAGTGGGGGAACAGTGTAACTGTACCCAATTCTAAGGAGATGGATGATATTCTGGATTGTGGAAATTGAAGAGGGGATAAAGGTCATGTCACACACAATGAAAATTTGGGAAAGGGTTACAGAAAGAAGGTTTAGGGAAGAGACCACCATAGAGGAGGAGCAGTTTGGTTTTATGCCAGAGAGTGTTGCAGTCTTAGCATTGAGACAGCGCATACACAAGCTTTGAGAATAACAGAAAAAGGTCTTCATTATGATGTTTATTGATTTGGGGAAGACTTATGAGAGGGCGTGGAGGTGCATGAGAGAGAAAGGAGGACCAGAGAAGTATGTGAAGAATATGAATGAGGGTTGAGGACTCGGGTTAAAAGCAGTGTTGGGGTAACAGAGAAGATACCAGTTAAGTCCTTCACTCTTTGGTTTATGGATGTGTTGAGTCATTGGACAAAAAAAATAACATTTCACCTGCTGCAGGCTTTTTGCTGATGACAATGTGTTGTGTAGCACCAGAAAAGAGGAAATGGAGAGGAAGTTTAAAGAATGAAGAAGGGCTTTGGAGGATAGAGGACTGAAGATAAATAGGAAGGAGACTGAAAATCTGAGATTTAATAATGATCAGGATTCAGATGTTAGCCTGTAGGGAGAGCTACTGACAAGAGTGGATACATTTAAATATCTAGGATCAGTGGTAGCCCTAGATTGAGAATTAGAGGCAGAGATACCTGATAGAGTGCAGTGTGGATGGAAGGTATCACGAGTGTTGTGTGATCAAAGAATTAAGGTGAAGGTTAAAGATAAGGTTTTTAAGAGATCCTCTGTGGACCTCCGTGAAGGTTTGAGTGTCAAAAAAGCTACAACACATGATCGTGGACTGGGAATGAGGTTCCCCGTGAAACAGCAAGCTCCACAAAGAACCATCACTCGATCAACTATTTGGTCCCTCATGGAGCACTGGGGCAAGGAATAGATGCTTTGTAGGGGGAAGGAGTTGGCTTGGGCTTGGGGGATAAATGATAACATCTATATGGTGGTTTAAAAGGGCTGTGTGCCACCCATTAAAAAAATAAAACAAGATATATAAAACTGAAAGTTTCATGATAAGTTGTGTATGCACACTTCAGTCCTTCAGGGCAAATACCACAACAGTGGCCTTCTTAAAACAGAACTAAAATAGAGTCTATACATCACTTTCATCACTTTTGAAGTTTTTAAAATGTTTGTCACATCATCGCTCACATGCTAGCTGTCATTTAGCAGGTATGGCTGCATTTCCCTGATAGATAAATGGTGTCTTCAAGAGATCTCAGTATGTATGTGCAAACATTCCAATATCCAAAAACTTTCAAAATCTGAGATATACCTGCTCCTGGGCAGGTTGGATTTGGGATACTCAGCCTGTAATATCCATCTGTCTATCTATTATATAGTGCCTTTCATATCTATCTATCTATCTATCTATCTATCTATCTATCTATCTATCTATCTATCTATCTATCTATCTATCTATCTATCTATCTATCTATCTCTTTCTTACTGAGGATTCTAAACAGTCCCCATGTGAATATGTGTGTGTGGGTGGGTGTATGTATGTGAGTAGCCCCTAAAACAGGCAGGCACCTTGTCCAGCTCACTTTTCCATCTTGCAAAACGATGTTGCAATGTTAAGCTAATGTCCCCTGCAACCCTGAATCACCTTAGGTGGGTTTGTAAATCTTCTGTTTACATTGTTTCGCCAAAACTTACGGAACAAAAGAAATAATGTTAGATGAGGAATAATCCTACTGTGCTGGTACCACACAATGCTGAATAAAAAAAAAACAAAAACTCATTATTGCCACACTATCTTTACATTGTTCTAGATTTTTCTAAAGAAAAGCCTTTGTTTTTTATAGTCAAGGGTATCTTTTGTGGATATTAAGCGTGCAGTAGATTGATGGTGTTTGCTTTCGTGTTGTAGCAAATTAAACTTGCCATTTGGAAGCTGGGTTTCTGGCCAGAATTAAATTATTTTCATTATAGTGTACACTCAAAGCTGCATACAGTTTGCTGAATAATTGCTCACTTGGGACTAAAAACCCTGTCTGCTGTATGTCATGTTTTCTGTCATTAGAGGTAGGAACAGTCAAAGAGGTACTGGTTTAATTGTTTCACAATTTCTACTTTAAAAGCAATCCTGCATGTATTATTATTTGGAATAAAGTTTACTGTATAAATTTACTTTCTACTAGGAATATTTTTATATCAGTAAATCAAACAATCCCATAACACCTTCAAAAATGGTCTTCATTTCAGACAGCTTTATTATATATGAGTAGCAGATCTATCTAACTTTTGGACCCATCTGCTAAGAATACCAGCTCACCACAGAGCACACTCACTTCTATACTTACTGTATATTTACTCATTAGCTGTTTGCTGTGCTACTTGACTTGGCCCAGGATATTTCATAAGACAGGGGGAATCAGTTATAGTGTCATCAGTTAATTCAGTGTATCCTATTCAACTAAGTGCTTTTCTGTGCACAATATTTGAATTTTTATTTTACCAAGGGCTAATATTACTAGCAGGTAGTTGTTAAGGCTTTGGACTGAGAACTTCAAACCATGAGGGCAAATCCCACTACTGACACCATGCAACCATCAGCAAGTCACTTCATCTGCCTCCACTAAGATTGGAATAATAAGAGAAATGTCACTAGTTGCATCTCAGATATTCTAAGTCACTTTGGATAAAAAGTATCAGTGAAACAATTTTTAATAATATAATCCTTTCACTGGAGCTGCTTACTCTTGAACATCCATCCACAATTGTCCATTGAGTGAGTCTGCTTTGGCTCTTTCTGTCCAGCACCATTGTGTTGTCAGGACCAGTCCAGTTTGTTGAACCTCCAGGTACTTGTAGCTCTGCACCATTTCCAATTCCTTCCCGTTGAATGGTGACTGGTTCCAGCGGCTCCTTGGCACGCTGGAAGTCCACCACCAGCACTTTTGTCTTGCTGATGTTGACTTGCACCACAACATGAAGTTGTCCACAACATTCCGGTAATCTGACTTGTCTCTGTTATTAATACAGCCTATGATGGACGAGTCATCTGGAGATTTCTGTAGATGTGCTGGTATTGTGCCAAATGTCTGTTGTGTAGACGGTGAACAGGATGAGAGACAGGAGAGTTCTCTGAGGTGCTCCAGTATTACACACCACCATTTCTAATACTCAGTGCATGAGCCACTGCTGTCTGTTGGTCAGGTAGTCTTTTGCATATGTCCGTATAGTGGTGCACCATTGATCAGGGGCTATATTGTACAAGATGGGCAAAAGGATCAGGGTTTTACCATTAATGCTATGCATATAATGAAGACCAAGATCAGGAACTGGGCGTAACAAATACCATACATAAGACGACATTGCATCGCTTCAGGCCACAACTTCTGCCTTTTCTTCTCGCTCACTCCCTTTATGCTGCTAGCAGAACAACATTTACTCACAGCCACAGTGACTGGCACCGGACACTTAATTAAGATGGTAACTATTGAACTTTGCCTGTGGTGGGCTGGCGCCCTGCCCAGGGTTTGTTTCCTGCCTTGCACCCTGTGTTGGCTGGGATTGGCTCCAGCAGATCCCCGTGACCCTGTAGTTAGGATATAGCGGGTTGGATAATGGATGGATGGATGAACTTTTCATCGTCCTTCAGCTTCACTGAACTTTCTCCATCCACTTCATACCTGACTATAGACACCAAACGTCATCACATCTCTTTTTTTCCTGTGCAGGACGCTGCCTTTTCCTCAGTTGTTTGTCTGCCCAGTAGGTCAACAACTGCTATTCGTCCCGTCGATCACTCCTGCCCTGTTCATTTTTTGCATAAAGCACACTTCCAGTGCAGCACAGAGCATGTAAGTTAACATAATATGAACAAATATCAATAAATAAAAATTCACAGGTTGGCTGATTTTCTTTTTTCTATAACGTCACCAAATTTCAAACAGATTCATCAAAGCATTTCTGAGATTTTGGGGTATTTTGTTTTTCTATTGCAGGGAGCGGTTAACTCCTAAATACTGATATATCAGAATGTCTTTACTCAAACAAGTCTGAATACAATATGCTAAATCATGATCCTAACAGAGAAGCAAAAAGAGTCCAAAAAATGCAATGAAAATAGCAATACACACATCCTAAAATTCTAACTACAACAAAGCACATTTAATGAACCGCAAGGGACTCCACTTCAACAGCCTTTCTTTTATGGGCTGGAGGCATTCCCTAGTAGTGATGCAAAATGGGGAACATAAAGACATTTATAGAAAGGATATATAACATAGCACAAACATTACTAGATGAAACTTAATGACTAAATAATAAATGAACAGAAGCATAGTAATAAAAATAATTATAATAAGTTATTTAAACTGAAAAAGAATGAAGAAACAAGGAAGAGAAATATAAACCTGAGCCAGAAAAAGAGCCCTGACTTAAACATAACAATTTCAGGTCACATAACACATCCACACAGTGACACAACAAAATAAATAAAACAAGACATGAGTCAAAATAAACTGTCGATTTTCATCAAAATAAAAATTAAACAATTAAAATAGAATCCTTAGGGGTAAAATATAACATACAAAAAATTATATGTGTTAATATAGCACATAAATAGATCACGTTGAATTTTTAACCTGTAAATCTCTCAGAAACACCAACGCACTTAAATTTACTATTCATAATCTCAGTTGCAAAAAGATCTATTTATAACGTTCTGTGTCAATGACATCACACAATATAAGGTCCAACACCACGCCCCCTAAAAACTGTGAGTTGTGTCTTGACAACAGGACCACCAAGATGGTAGCATGTAATAAGAAGACAAAACAATGTCAATGTTTTGTGGCATCTTGCAGCCAACCCATTTAATTGAAAGATCTAAAATGAAAAAAAAAGTATATAAAACATTAAAAATGAGGGTTCCTCCAACTTTCATTCTCTCCAGATGACTGACCAAGATGGCGGCTCTTCCGGCTTTGAAACATTCTGGGAGGAAGAGGCAGGTCCCAGTGGACAGACCCCAAAAGGTATGTCAGAGGTGGAAAAAACATCAGCCTTCCTGTCTGCAGAGAAAGAAAAAGAGAGTCTGTTAATACACAGCGCCATCTCCTGTCTCAGTGAGGAATTACCATCACTCAAGTCTTTAAAATCTCTGCCACACTCATGTGCGAGACAGCATACAAACAAATCAAAATGTTATCATAATGGAGCAAAAATATAACAATAACCAAATACAGTAAATTCCAGAACTTCCAAATGAAAAAAACACACATCCAGAAATGATCTCTGATATTCAGAACCTCCTAAACAACTAAAGAGAGTCTCACCTAATAGATTTTTTAAAATCATCAACCACACAATGCCCTCGAGTTGTTTCTCTGGTTTAGAAAATTTAAGATTTTGTTATAAGTGAACTTCCTATAAGAAAGACCCCAGACAGTCCACATCGGAAACCCCATCTCTAGTACAATCACACCGCGCGAAGGTGCCCCCCGGGGTTGTGCACTCAGCCCACTTCTGTTCACTCTGCAGACTCATGATAGAACAGCTCATAGTACAACTTTAAAACATTGTTACGTATGTAGATGACACAATGGAGGGAGGTCTCATCAGCGATGGAATAGAGATACTACAATTGTTGGAGAGGGGCAAATGTAACAATCTGTTTCTCAATGTGGACAAAACAAAAAAGATGACCATTGAGTTCATGAAGGTCCCCTGCACATCAAAGGACTCTGCTGTGGAGCAGGTCAACAGCAGCAAATTCCTTGGTGCACACCTGCTAACTGACCTTACTTGGTAAATTAACACCACCTCCAAAGCCAAATAGGCATTGAGAAATAAAAAACACTGGCATTAAAGGAACCATTCGGAAATTTTCCATTCATAAGAGCCATGTTGTTAAATTGAAATGGTCATTAAAAATAAGGCCATTATGAATTAAACCTGTAATAATAAAATAATGACTTTGTATTTCTTAATAATTTGATTACTATTCATAATATTCATTTTGTTAATCCAAAATGCTGCTGCAATGATTATTACAAGAACAAGAAAATACGAACACATAACTCCAGTTCTTAAATCCTTACACTGGCTCCTGGTTAAGTTTAGGGCAAATTTCAAAATCCTCCTTTTAACATATAAAGCCTAAAATGTCCAATGTCCAGCTTACTTATTTGAAATTTTCATTGCTTACAAACCAGAGCACACATTAACATCTCAAGCTGCCGTTCTGCTTATGATTCCAAGAATTAATAAAATAGCAGTGCGAGGTTGCGCTTTTAGTTACAGGGCCTCTAAACTGTGGAATGGTCTGCCTACTACTATAAGAGATGACCCCCTCAGTCTCAGCTTTTAAATCCCAGCATGAAGACTCACTACTTCAGTTTAGCACACCCTGACTAGAGCTGCTGATTAACTGTCCAGACTGCATCTCTTTTGTTAGTCATTAGCCACTAAAACATAAGTAATATGATAGTTATAATTTGTTACTAACCCTCACCTATTCTGTTTCTCTTCTCGGTACTCAAATGTGGCACTTGGTGCCACGGCCCACCTGCTAAGTTGTTTTGCCTGCCTAAGGTAAAATCATCCCTGATGGAGGATCACAGGAATCGTGGGGTAGAGGGGTCCTTTCATTGGATTGGCCGGCCCAGCACTGACTCAGCTGTGGTATGGCCAAGTTGGGAGGTAGCTTCATGGTTGAGGTCTCCAGGACTCTAAACAAATCCAAATTGTATTATGTGATACCAGTAAACCCCCGATTCTCTAAAGAATCGCAAATCCAAGAATGGCAATTACTTTCTGTTCCCTCAGATCTTTGTAGGGATGAAAAATCATGGAGAGTGGGAGCATCCTGGGAAAGTTTTCATTTAATTAAATAAATATATTTGTACTCCTTTGGTTCTGGTGTTTCAGAAGCGCGTTGTAGGCGCCTTTGTTCATTGTTTTTATCCATGCGGTCTCGTTTTTGTTTTTTTATGGGTGTGTTGTTAGCTAGAAGTCGTTTGCTGTTAGGAATCATAATTGAACTTACTTTTAACACTGAATTACCTTAATGTGATTCAAATAAGCCACACTGAGTGCTGGCACAGTGGATTAAAGCACACTGACTGCTGGCACTGTGTAGTGGAGTACTGCTGGCACTGTTGAGGCACACTGACTATTGGCACTGTGTAGTGGAGTAGCTGCTGGCACTGTGGAGTGGAGCACTGGTGGCACTGTGGAGTGGAGTACTGCTGACACTGTGGAGTGGAGAACACTGACCGCTGGCACTGTGGAGTAGCTGACTGCTGGCACTGTCAGTAGTCACCACTACCTGAAGTTTAAATACATAGACATATATAGATAGACGCCGCATTCACTGTGTTTCCCAGTCGACACGATACGTCAGCGCGTCAGCCTTATTGTGAGTGGGAAAAGTGCCATTTAAACTAATACAGGTAGATGTGCAAACCGGGTTTTCTGATGAAAAAACAATAACGTTTAAAACAGTATCGTTTACATACAACAGATTTTGGCGAATCATTTAAATGCAATTATTTATATCCATTTATACACTAATAATGGCAATTATTAAATAATAATAATTATAACTATTGTTATTAAATAATTCCTCCCATATAAGTAACATTTCACGGACTGCCTTCTTCTATATTCGAAACATTTGTAGACTCGTCCTGTTCTTATGCAACACAGTACTGAAGTATTGGTTAATGCCCGAGTCACCTCACGTATAGATTACTGTAATGCTATTCTATCTGACATCCCACAAAAATGTATCCATCGCTTACAACTTCTTCAAAATTCTGCTTTCCAGGATAATATCCTGCTGTTCTAAATCCACTGAACATATTACACCGATTCTCTCTCAGCTTCACTGGCTCCCTGTTAACTACAGAATACAATACTAAATACCGCTCTTAACATTTAAAGCTCTCCACAACCTCACTGATCTCCTACAGACTTAAACTACATCTCACTCACTCAGATCCTGTAATTTGAGAGTATTCAGTCTGGCAATATGGTGCAGCCTTAGTTTGTGGAAGACAGACACAACTAAAGACATGAGCATAAAATGATGGTTGTCAATTTCAAACTGTGTTTCCTCAATGTGCTCCTTGAGAAAAAACATGATCAAGTTTGAGAGATGTCAACAGCTAACAACAATCTACATAGGTAGTAACTAAATACTGTGGGGAACAGCCCAGACACAGACAGGTAGACATGTTGGTTTCTCCACACACACATTTATTGTACATAATATACAAGTTTGAAGTGCACAAACCCAGTGCCGCAACACCAATCACCCCTTAAGTCCTTGGCCACACATACAATGCCTTCTCAGTCTCTGGTCCGCCTCCACTCCTCTCCACCAAGCTTCTGTCCACTTCCACCCAACTCTTGGCAATCACTGGAGGGAGGCGGCCCCCTTTTATACACCCCGGATGGACTCCAGGTGCATCTCAAGGAGCTTCTGTAGCCACACCCCTGTGTGGCAGAAGCTCTGGCGGTGTATCCGGAAGTCCCTCCGGGTGTCCCCAATCCTCTTCCCTCCAGCACTTCCGGGTGTGACGGAAATGCTGAGGTCCAGGGCTCCCAGGCATCGGGGCGCCCCCTGGCGGTGACCACGGGCCCCTACAGGGTAGAGCTTCCAAGCTCTGTACCCATGGCCCCAAAAACAACCAGGGGCGGATGCCCCTCCTCGTGTTCTGGGAGGAGGCCACAAGCCCTCCTCCGGTCCTCCTGGGCATCCCGGCTGGGGGTTCCAAAATACGTTTAACCAAAACGTTGTTGGAGGCTCACTTGAGCGCATAAGTGCATAGCTTTGCTAGCTTAGCCTGGCTTATCTAAAGTAAAGATTATAAAATGGATTTTCTAACGGCCAGATATAACCAAAACAATTGTTCAGCCCTTACCTATGAAACATAATCCCCCGGGATCTGGTTTGTAGTGTACAGCGGTTTGTACAATCCCAAGCAGCACATTATTCATTAATTTACTCCACAGCAGTGCCACTCGCAATATGGCGGCGATGTTGACGTATGATTCTGCTGGTCATGAGGCGTCTAGTTATTCTATGCCACCATGGCAGCTTGTTGGCGTGCACGCTTTACCTCAAGTTTAGTTTACAGGTTGTGATGTGTTGTTTGGACGCCACCTACTGAGTCTGGGAAGCTGGTGGATTTGACTCTGGGGCGCTGAGGCGCAGTGCACGTGCACTTTCGGTACATCTGGCCTCTGGCATCCGTGCATATATACAACCTTCATTTAGTAATATAGATCATCTACTGTTAAATTCTGCTCTGTACTTGTAATATTTCTATTGCACTATTATACTGTATTGATGATTACTTGTGTTCTGTTCTGTGTATTGTATTGTATTGACCCCCTTCTCTTAGACACCCACTGCATGCCCAGCCTCCCTGGAAAGGGGTCTCTCTTCGAACTGCCTTTCCCAAGGTTTCTTCCACTTTTTCCCTACAAGGGTTATTTTGGGAGTTTTTCCTTGTCTTCTTAGAGAGTCAAGGCTGGGGGCTGTCAAGAGGTAGGGCCTGTTAAAGCCCATTGCGGCAATCCTTGTATGATTTTAGGCTATACAAAAATAACTTGTATTGTATTGTATAATAAATAAATTACTTTTATTTAATTATGTGTTTTTTTCACAATTTTTTGACTCATTTATACATATTGCTGTACTTTTGCATGCAATTTTTTATTTCATAATTGCCAACTTATGTACTTTATTTTGGCACAAAAAGTATTCCATATACAGTGGAAACTCAGGTCACGACCGTAATTCATTCCAAAATTCTGGTTGCAACCCGATTTGGTTGTGACCCGAACTAATTTCCCCCTTAGGATTATATGTAAATACAATTTATCCATTCCAGACCATACAAACTGTATGTAAATATTTTTTTAAAAGATTTTTAAGCACAAAAATAGTTAATTATACCATATAATGCACAGTCTAATAGTAAACTAAATGTAAAAACATTGAATAACACTGAGAAAACCTTGAACAACAGAGAAAACTAACATTGCAAGTTCACGCTACAGCCTTACGAACTGCTCGCTGTAAACACTTTTTTTTAATGAGTTTTAAGCACTGGGAAAAGAAAATTTGAAAAAACTTAATTTATACAAAAACTAACCATAAACAACCAAGAAAACTAACCTTGCATGAGTCGAGTTCTGGCATGAAGAAAGTGAGGAGGAAGCTGGGTGGAGAGGAGGTTACAGTTTTGAGGCAGAGTCCCTCTGTGAGATGGAGGGATGTTCTCCAGCAGGTGTTTTCTCTCTTGTGAATTTTTGGGTTTCTGGTGTTTTTTGCTGTTTAGCTGGTGATCAGACTTGAGAAATAGCAGTCTAATGTGACTTGCCTTTTCCTACGCATTAAAATTTTTCAGAAATGCAAGACGACATGGTCGTTCATCATGTTTATCACTCTGTTTGCCACCGCTTTGTCAGGGTGGTTCTTCTCGAAAAAATCCTGGCACTCGTGCCATTTTTCCATGACGGCTTTTATTGCATCACTTTTTATAACCACCCTTTCCTCTTCTTCCCCTGAGTTCTGCTCCTCAGTGAGCAACTTATGCTGCTCCTGCTGGATTTCAGCGAGTTCCTCTATCGTCAGCTCCTCCTTGTGATCCAGGACCAGCTCCTCGATGTCCTCATTGTTCACTTCAAAACCCATGCTCTTACCCATGGACTCAATCTCATCCACAACAGGAGGCTCAAATCTTTCTAAATCCTGTTCAGGAACGCATTCAGGCCAATGTTTCTTCCAGGCCGAGTTCAAGGTCTGGTATGTGACGTCTTCCCAGGCTTGATGCAATGAACGATATTAAAATACTATCCCCTGCAAGTTGCTTCTCGTTCAACCACACTAGCAACAGTTTTTCTGCCTCTTCCAGCACTTGAGGCCTCTGCTTGGTTAGCACTGTAACTCCTTTTGCAACATCAGCTGCTTTAATGGCCTCTTTCTGCTTTAGAATACTCAAAATCATAGATTTTGACTTCTTGTACTCGGCGGCAAGATCAGTAACACAAACGTCACACCCATACTTTTCAATAATTTCTTTTTTTAATTCGATTTTAATTTTCTTCTAACCTTTCTTCTCACCAACACTACCACTCTTCACTTGCTTAAAGGCCATGGTTAATTGCAAAATTAATGCAAAAGCACAAGAAATAGAGCACAAAGAGGTTACAGCGAATGCACGCACGTCTGACCCAGAACAATGTACAGGGAGAGACTGAAGATGTGCGGAAATCATCGGCGCGTACAAACCGGAAGGGAAACTGGCCTGTTCGTCACCCGAGTGTGTGGTCGTGAACAGATGCAAAAGTTTGGCGAACGTTTTGGTCATAACCCGATTTGTATGTGTTCCGAGACGTTCGTGACCCGAGGTTCCACTGTAGTCTTTCCCTTCTCCTGTGTTTATGTTGTGATATTTGCCCGGCCACCATCAGACCGACACTGCATCTTTATCAATCAATACCTTTTATTGTCGTCCACACAACACAAGTCTATTCACAGTCCCGCACAACTCACAGTGCTTCAGCCCCAGTCTCCCTTCTCTTGGGCCTTCTCTCGCCTTGTCCCTTGGCCTCCTCTACTCTCTCTCCAGGAGCTTCGTCCTGCTCCTTCTCCCGACTCCAGCTCATTGATAGGAGGGAGGCGGCCCCATTTATCCTCACCCGGATGAGTTCCAGGTGCTCTGCCTGACGTCACTTCCTGGTGTGGCGGAAGCGTCAGGAGATCCCCCAGAAGCACTCCGGGTGACCCTGGAAGGATCGTCCTCCATCTGTGTGGCGGAAGTACACAAGTCCCGGACTCCATGATGCTCGGGGCGTCCCCTGACGGTGAAGAGAGGCCCCAACGGTCCTGAGCCTTCCTGCTCCCCTTCCGTGGGCCTCTTCTACTCCAGGACAAATGTACCCCGTCTTGGGCCTTCCAGGCGTCCCAGCCGGGTCTGACCCCCAACCATATACGACAATGTACATGCTGCACTGCGGTCCTGAGAGCGTTATTTCGTGCCACTGCCTGCTACAATACAGTGTATGGATGGTATGACAGTAAAACCACTTAACTTGAAACTTGACACTTGATGAAAACTGTTCAAGCCTATCATTGGCTTTTGACCCATTTATAGCTTTGGATTTTTGTTTTGAGTTTAGTCATTTTAATGTTTTCTTTGTTTTTATAAGCTCTACTTGAACGAGATTAGTTTTAGAAGGTTGGGTAAAGTAATTATTATCTAAGGACCTCTATAATTTTAATCCAGTCTGGCCAGTTCCCCCTAGAACCCTGGTCTGGATTAAGCGGGTTAGAAAATGACTGACTGACATTAATAAAGGGACAAGCGTCAGTGTATCTGTGTGTCCGTCCTGTTGCTGAGTCTCTGTCATCCCAACGGATGGTGCATCACAACCATTTGCAGTAATAAAAATGCATTGCATTTGTCACTCCAAAAGATGGTGCATCACAAACATTTGTAATAATGCATTTTATGATATGGCATCTGTTGGAATGACAAATGCGGTGCATTTTATTACTACAAGCATTACAAAATACATTCCAATACATGGTGCTCTGCACCAATAACACTGAGGTCTACATTGATTACTTAGATTTCAACCCACCTTAGATGGATAAAACAGGTAGTACAGTATATAAAAAAGACACACTTACTATCAGAAAATATAATAGTCATGTGAGTAAGCCCACTAAACCAATTACTGTTTTCAAATGATCAAGAAAAGCTAACCCAAATGATTCCGGCCTAAACGTTTTACAAAAGGTTCAGGAAATAATGCATCCATGGTGTGACTCTCTTATCCTGTTTAAACTACAATCATTATTCTTTATTTAAAGATGCTGTAGTCATTTGGCTTTGTGTTTTATGCTCCCATTCAATATTTCATGAAGTTGCAGATAAATATTTAAGCAGATCAAAATGATGCAACGAGTAGTTAATCAAACTGAAAAGCTCTTCTAAATTTTTAATGCAGGAGTTGAAGAGCACAGATTAAGGTGCTTTAAATGTTCAAGTCAAACAGCAGCTCACCGAGACATTTTGGGCACTAAGGAAGCGCATTTAGAAAATGTCTTTAAGAATCATGATTTATTATTAAAAACACGCCGTGTACTACAGTGTTTGTCATTGCTGCTTTGCATTGAGCATGAGCTCAGTCTCCATCCATGTGGGAACTGCATGGCCTTCTTTTGTTTACAGGGATTTTTACCCAGGTATTCCTGTTTTCACCCACATGCACTATATGGATAAATACAAGTGGACACCATCCAAGTTATTCAGTTCAGGTGTTTCAATGTCAATGTGCATACAATCAAGAACATAGTTATGCAATCTCTAATGGCAGTAGGACTGGCTGAGCTAAAGAGCTTAGTGAGTTTAAATGTTACACTGTCACTGGATGCCACCATTGGCACAAGTCAATATGTGAAGATTCTGCTCTGCTAGATCTGCTCCGGTCAACTGTAAGTGCAATTATTGTCAAGTGAAAGTGCCAAGGAGCAACAACAGATCAGCCATGAAGCGTCAGACCACACAGACTCTCAGAGCATGTCAATGTTGTTTCTCCTAAGTGGCATCCAAACTGACTCTGAAAAGCAACGTCAGCACATGAACTGAGCACCGAGAGCTTCATGAAATGGGTTTCCATGGCCAAGCGGCTTCACCTAAGCCTAAGATTACTATGCACAGTACAAACATTGGCTGGAGTGGTGTAAAGCATGCTGCCATTGGACTTTGGAGCAGTGGAGATGTGTGTTTCACTGTCTGGCAATATGATGGACAAATCTGGACTTGGCAGATGCCAAGAGAATAAAAATGGATTGGCAAATTTCCTGCTGGGGACAAATAAAGATCTATCTATCTATCTATCTATCTATCTATCTATCTATCTATCTATCTATCTATCTATCTATCTATCTATCTATCTATCTATCTATCTATCTATCTATCTATTGTAAGCCACTAGGGGGCGTACTGCCACCCTAACCCCCGGACGCAGACAGGCAGGGCACAGGTTCACTCAACACCCATGTTTATTTACAGTTTATGCACACATTACCACAACGCAATATACACTCCATTCCCTTCTTTGTCGCCAGTCCATCTGCCTCCACTCCTCCTCAGGCTTTGACTCCTTCCTCCCGACTCTGGGCCCCAGTGGAGTGAGGCGGCTCCTCTTATTCAGGTGGCTCATCACTATTACCTGGAATCACTCCCAGGTGTGCTGGAGATACTCTACAGGGCTCTGCAGCTCCCCTTGGCGGCCCCCACAGAACCCAACAGAGCTTCACCGAACTCCAATTCCCAACATGCCTTGCAGGAATCCTTGGTGCCACAGCCACCCAGGAGGGCTGCCCTCTAGTGTCCCAGGGGAGGTATTGCCTCATCAATGCCCTTTACCCTGGTCCTTCCACCATGCTGGCATCTATCTATCTATCTATCTATCTATCTATCTATCTATCTATCTATCTATCTATCTATCTATCTATCTATCTATCTATCTATCTATCTATCTATCTATCTATCTATCTATCACATAGTGCCCTTCATATCTATCTATCTATTAAATAGTGCCTTTAACATCTATCTATCTATCTATCTATCTATCTATCTATCTATCTATCTATCTATCTATCTATCTATCTATCTATCTATCTATCTATCAGTTAAGTTCAATGTAGGTGGAGTAGTGGTCTGAGACTGCTTGGTGGGTTTGGGCTTGGACCCTTGGTTCCAGTGAAGAGTACTGGTGATGTTACAGCAAACAGAGACATTTTAGACAACTGAACACTTCCAACTTTGTGGCAACCATTTGAAGAAGGCCCCTTTTCTATTCCTGCATGACTGTGCACCTTTACACAAAGGGTGGAGTGTATAGGTCTCAGTTAACAGTTTGGTCATTCAGCGTAATGACTACCAAAACAACCCCTTTTACACACACAAAAACACATTTGTCTCGATGCACCATTCCATAAAGAATTTCAATGATGCTATTCGATTTATGTCCTTTCAGTCTCTGACTCGAAGAACAGTGAACTCAGAAAGTATTAAGACCCCTTCACCTTCTGTAAAATGTATTGTGTTATAGGTTTTATTTTAAATGACTACATTTGCCATTTTACCTATCAATCTAAACTTAGTAACACAGAATGACAAAGTGACAACATGCTTTAAGAAAAGCTAATCTTCTTCTTCTTTCAGCTGCTCCAGTTAGGAGTTGCCACAGCAGATCATCTTTTTCCACATTGTGACTCTTGCTAAAGGGAGACGCGGTGGCCCTTCAGAAACCCCCTCTTAAACAGTTTTTCAATGGAAAAAAGCACACTCTTTCAGTATCTCTTTGATGACGGCTTGCTGGCTTGTCCGCACGATGTCCTCCTCACGCGGGGCTACAAACGTTTAAAAGATCGAGCCATCCTGAGGTCTCTCGCTCTCCTGTCTCTCTTCCCCCCAGACTCCCACCACTGGCCTGCTGGATCTCCTTGATGAAGAAGACTTTGTATTCTTTTGAGCAGGAGTTGGGGCCGATGTGTCAAGTTTGATACCCATTCCTTGTGAGGCTGGATCCCCTCTGTAAGAGACTTGTAACTGACAGAACAGCAATAAAGTTTCTACTCCTTGGGAAACCTGCTGAACTGTCCTGTGCAACTTTGTGACCCAAGCTTGACAATATCTTCCTGTCCTCTTCATCTTGCATCGTCACACTCATCACCTGCATGTCCCCTCTCACATCCATAAACCTTCTCTATCAGCTCTATCCTTAGTACCTTTCTCCCAATATACTCAGTATCTCTGTGGTATAGCGGGTCTGCGGCTTCAAAAAAAAAAAAAGAAGGCCAGTTTTAAATCCATAGAGCCGTGTCGCTCTCCGTGGACACGACTGCACAATTGCGGGGAGTTAATGAGGTAGTTGGGGCGAATCACACCTGCACATGTGGGTGCGATCATTCTCGATTGCTTCATTGGCTTCCTGCGGTGTGTGATTTAGGCGCTGCGCCCATGGAGACGTGAGGGTATAAATACAGGTTGGCACAAGAAAAAGGGAGATGAATCAAAGAGAAAAATCAAAGATGGAAGAATCAAAGAAAAGAAAAAAGACAGAAAGAGATTAAAAAACGTTAAAGGCAGTCTTGGCTATTGATCTGGCCACCTGGAAAGAGGAAGTAGTATGAGCTGGGGCCCCGCGAAAGAGCATTAGCTGTGGTGCTCTAGGGGCTTGTTCACCCCACTGAACACCCACACAGGTGAGTGTGGCGAGCAAGGCAGGTGTCCTCCGTAGCCTTCCGAGGTGCGACCACATGAGCGCGAAGGAACAAGGGAGGAGAGTCAACCTCGGACAGTCTGGCCGTGATGCCTGGAGGCAGCCAAGATGGAGGTCGGCTGAAAGGAGCTTGTGGCTGCTGAGTCTCCGCCGGCTGTGTGAGTAATGGGTGAGCCGGGGAGAATGAAAAGGAGGTGGGCTGAGATCAGGAGGAGTTAGTCTGCATTTTAACCTAAGGTTTTAACAGATTTATTTATTGATTATTTTTTTTTATTCCCACTTTTTACTGATTTTTATGGATTTATTTATTTACTTATTTTTATAACACTTGTTGGTTTTGCTTTTGTTTTGACTGGTTTTTAATAAAAGCACTTTTTCCACCATTCTCTGGCTTCATCAGTGAATTGTCCTCATATGTCAGCTCACCTCGGTCATAACTATCGATGGTGTTGGTTCAGCAGACTCTCATGTGGGAAGATGGAGTCTGTAAGGGGCCGGCATCATCACAATCTCTCCTCTGCACATGTCCAAACCAACGCAATCTTGCCTCTCTGACTTTGTCTTCCAACCGTCCAGCCTGAGCTGATCCTCTAATGTCCTCATTTCTAATCCTGTCCATCCTCGTCATACCCAATGCAAATCTTAGCATCTTTAACTCTGCCACTTCCAGCTCTCTCTCCTGCTTTCTGGTCAGTGCCACCATCTCCAACCCATAGAACATAGCTGGTCTCACTACCGTCCTGTAGACCTTCCCTTTCACTCTTGCTGATACCTGTCTGTCACAAATCACTCCTGACACTCTTCTCCACCCACTCCACCCTGCCCGCACTCTCTTTTTCACCTCTCTTCCACAATCGCCATTACTCTGTACTGTTGATCCCAGGTATTTAAACTCATCAACCTTCGCCAACTCTACTCCCTGTATCCTCACCATTCCACTGACCTCCCTCTCATTTACACACATGTATTCTGTCTTGTTCCTACTGACCTTCATTCCTCTTCTCTCTAGAGCATATCTCCAACTCTTCAGGATTTGGCCCAGGAGTTGATTGCCAGCATGCCAGGGTGAATTGCAGAGGTCTTGAAAAAGAAAGAAGGGTGTGGAATATGGCTGGCAGCTT
Organism: Erpetoichthys calabaricus; assembly: GCF_900747795.2. Taxonomy (NCBI): domain Eukaryota; kingdom Metazoa; phylum Chordata; class Cladistia; order Polypteriformes; family Polypteridae; genus Erpetoichthys; species Erpetoichthys calabaricus. The sequence continues at coordinate 235,084,807 of NC_041398.2, forward strand.
CTCCTGGCCAATACCCCCAAGCCACCAGATGGAGCCCTCCCTGCAATATGGAGGTGCCCCAAATGCCAGCAGTGCATCATGGACATTGGAGTCTTTATTCACAGCCCTGCTGGATACCATGGGGGCCGCCAGAGGACGCCGCAGGAAGGCCCAAAGACTTGTATTTTCTGTGTAGTCCGAAGTACGTCCCAGTCATGGGGACAGAAGGAATGACGTACTTCCGGGCTGAAGAAGAAAAGAAGTTTTCACCCAACCTGGAAGTGTTATAAAGTCACATGGACTGAGGGACAGAAACACTTCCGGGTCACAAGCTATAAAAGGACTGTGGGAGATCCCAACAGAGAGCCGAGTTGGGAGGAAGGGTGACTGAGCATCTGGGAGGTGTGGAGGATTGTGATTATTGTTGTGATTATTGTTATTATTATTGATTTATTATTAAGTATAGTGGAGGTGGAGGTTCTTGCGCATATTATTATTATAATAAAGTCAACATTTGGATTTTTATCTGGTGTCTGGCGTCTGATCTGAGGGTTCAAGGGGACGACAGCGCCCCCTATCTGTCACAAATACTGACTTTGCGCATGAATCTTCATGTAATTGTCAATTTAAGCCTTTGAAACGTATGAAATGCTTGTAATTATACTTCAGTATATCATAAAAACATCTGACAAAATGATCTAAAAACACAGAAGCAGCAAATGTTATGAAAAACAATACTTGTGTCATTCTCAAAACATTTGGCCACGACTGTATAGAAAGACTTTAGCTAATACCCTCAAGCTGACAGAAACAGGCTTTAACAATGGAGTTAATCTGTTTATCAGATTTGAGGGCATTATTAAATATCACACCAAGATTTTTTACGGTAGGTTGTCAAAGGGCCAAATTACTTGGAGGACTACAATTATAATCAGAAGGTCCAAAACACAGTCTCTGTTTTTTTTGTCATTTCAACTAAGAACATTTTGTGACATCCATATTTTAAAGTCTTCTGGACATTCCAATAAAAGTCCAAGAGAATTTCATTTGATCTGTTACAGTGGAAGATGTAACTATGTGTCATCTGCGTAGCAATGAAAAGAAATATTTTGTTTTTAAAAAATGGATCCTATGGGCAATATCTAGAGAAAAAAAAAAGAGAATAAGCCCCAGAAGAGAGCCTTGAGGGACCCCACAGGTGAGATGTTAAACAGGTTGAGGACATGCTGAAGAGGTAGAGGAGAACATCATCAGCATAAAAAGAAATAACTGTGGAATAACAATGGAAAAATAACAGGTTATTGAATAAAGCTGGAGTAGTTTATTAGTAATTCATCTCATACCCTGTGGTCTCTGTAGCCCTCCAGAAAGAAGCTGGCCCTTCTTGTTTTTATTAGTTGTTCTCAATTAACCTCCCACCGTAACGTCCCACGAGTTTCCATAAGCTCTGACTACTCTGTCTATTTACACACTAAAGTAGCGTACAATGCCCCCTCCATTTCAAGTGCAGCCCATCACGCCTTTATGTGAGCCTCTTGTCAATGAGAGATTTACAATGCCCCCTAAATCAGCCTGTTCTCCTACACCAGTGATTAATTATGTTAATCCGCTTTTATTTTTGTCGTATTTGTCCGTGGAGACAAATTGAGGCAGCGTTACCTAAGGCTTTTATGAAAGGGAAATATGGACGTCTCGAATTCTTTATCTTTGGCATTCACCTCATGCGTTGGCCTTGTTCAGAGCACTGAGATGCTGTTGTCGGAGCTTCCTAAGTGGACTGACCTCATTTCTTGTTTGTTCTTCTGCTCAGACCCAAAACGCAGTTTGCCATGGAAACTAGCTTCGAGCTCAAATCGTACAATGCAAGAGTACCACTTTTTTAGTCACTTTACAAGTGATGACTCAAAGCCTTTTGTTAAAATAATTGGATATTTATGGCATTTTTAATTTTTTGAGAAAGACATTCTGATAAAAAGCTACAAATTTAAGGTATCTTGCACATTTCAAAACTGAAATTCGAATCTCCTTTCAGGTGCTGTTAGTGCTTTAAACAGTGTGAGCCAATATTTAAAGTATATGAGTTGACAAAATTCCCCTTTGGGAACATTTAACACGATTTTAACTTATTTTGCCTTAGCATGTCTTGGGAACTAATATGGTATTGTATATTTAAAAGGATTAAGGCGAATGTCCACAACTGTCTGTCTGAATTAAGATCCTGGATGGCTAATAATGGCTAATAATTTTCTTGATCTAAATCAAAATAAAACGGAAGTGCTTATAGTGGGTCCATCAGTTAAAGTCCAAATTGGTCTTGGTCTTCTCGGATCTTTCTCTGTCTTTTCCAAACCTCAAGTCCGCAATCTTGGTGTTACCTTTGACAGTAACCTCTCTTTTGAGAAACAAATAAATTCTGTAGTCAAGAGTTGCTTTTTCCAACTTCGTCTATTAGGTAAGATAAAGCCTTTTTTATCTTCTAGGGATCTTGAGATAGCTACTCATATGTTTATTTTTTCTCGCCTCTATTACTGCAACTCGCTGTATTCTGGGATTAACAAATCCTTGATACACAGGTTACAGTTGGTACAAAATGCTGCCGCTCGCTTTCTGGTTGGGGCAAGAAAGTATGACTCTGTCTCTGCTATTTTAGCTTCTTTACACTGGCTGCCTGTCATTTTCGAATTGATTTTAAAATCCTGCTGCTAGTTTTTAAATCTTTCCATGGGCTTGCTCCTGCCTATTTATCTGAACTGTGTGTTTTACATCAGCCATCTAGAGTGCTTAGATCTTCTGGTCAGCTGTCTCTGGTTGTCCCTCGTACCAAGTGTAAAACCAAGGGGGACAGGTCTTTTGCAGCTGTCGCACCTCACCTGTGGAACTCTTTACCTCGTCATATAAAGGAGTCGTCTACAATTGAACTGTTTAAAACAAGATTAAAGATTCATTTCTACTCACTTGCATTCAGTGACCTTCAGTAATACTGATGGCTTCCTCTTTGTGATTATATTACATTACTTCTGTAAGAGCCATTTTCAATTCAATTCAATTCAATTCAATTTTATTTGTCATTCAGCAGAACATCCAAGATGTGCTGCAGAACGAAAATACGATGCACAAGACATTAATAAAAACACATAGTTAAAATCAGCCTACAATAAAATACTAAAATGCTTCATTTAAAAGACGAACGGCAGTAGTAAAAAAACTGTTTTTAAACCTGGTAATTCTACATTTCAGGCTGTTGTACCTTCTGCTTGAGGGCATGAGGGAAAAGAGTTCAGAGGCAGGATAAGTTGGGTCTCTAGAAATCCGCACAGCTCTGGCCAGACAGCGTTGTTTTGCCAAATCTTGTACATTTGGCAACGGGGCTCCAATGATCCTCTCCGCAGCCCTCACCACTTTCCTCAGTGCTTTCCAGTCCGAAGCGCTGCAGCTCTCCTGCCACAGAGAGCTGCTGCTGGTTAGCACGCTCTCTATGGTCCATCTGTAAAAAGTGGTGAGGACTGACTTACTGAGATGGGCCCTCTTTAGCCTCCGCAGAAAGATCAAGCGCTGTTCTATAAGATTCATGAATGTTTATTAGATGACAATACATAAACTATGGTAGGTTCCTATAACCCCCGTGAACAGAATCGTTTTGGTATGTTCTTGCCATTTCTAATAGCTTGGAGTAAACACTATTCTACAGTGAGTTAGTGTCAGCCTTGCCTTGTATAAGGTGTAGAGGCATACGGTTTTTAATCGTGATTGCACGTCACCGTGCCTGGGCACTTGCCTATGTGCCAACCGGCTTACGAGCCTTTAGAGTGTGTGAAGTAAATATGCACCTAACAGCACTTAATTTATGTGTTGTGCCGTACGTAAAGTGTACAGAAGAAGAACCTTTAAGTAGGAAAGAAGAAATTAAGAACCTTTAAGTAGGAAAGAAGAAATTAAGAACCTTTAAGTATAAAAATACTAAAGTCTTTCAAGAAAAGCTAAGTTTATAGAAGATTAATTTTCCCTTTTTTTGCCTTTTATTCTACGTGTGTAAATATTTTTTCTTTTATTCTTGTTTCGCTTTTAACTTTCACTAAAAACCTTTAAAACGAACTCTCGGACTCTGTGAATTCTTTTGACACGCGTCTTACCCGTGCCTGATGACACCTTATATTTTTGCAGCTACAACTTCTATTTTTTATGTATATAACATTACTTCTGTTTATTATGTATTTTATTTTATGTTCATATATTTTATTTCTATTTATGTTTTATGTTAATTTGTTCTATTTTTGTAAAGCACTTTGGCCACAGCATTACTATGTTTGTTTAAATGTGCTATATAAATAAATTGACATTGACATTGACATTGAATGAGCTAATTGTAATTATTCAATAGATTTTACACTTGGTGTGCTTTTCAAGTTCACTGTTCTTCCATATTGCAATCATATTCAAATGTCACAAATTTGTCAGATTTAAATCATACCATATTGTAGAGTGCTGTTTGTCAAAGTGACATTTTTCTACAAATCTTTGTTTTTCTTTTATGAACTAGATGTGACGATGCGGGTTCTGCTCCATGCTCTCACTTCCTTTTTTAGGAGCTCTTGAATCCAACACCGCTGGTAATGTAACCGGATGACCTGGACAATGAGGAGAGCAAACGAAGAAAGGGGAAGGTGCAAAGTGCAAAAAGTGCTTTTATTAAATAACCAACAAAACAAATCCAAAGTCTTCAAATAAATAGTGCAGTGCAATCAAAAGTCAATCTATATATATAAAGGCCAAATACCACTGATTCACTCATCATGAAATCTCCCAAACCATGAGGACTTGTGACTTGAAATTTGGAATGTAGGTTACCCCTGGCCCATAGGTGCTCGCTAAGCAATGATTTTAAAAATTTGTTTATGTCTGTATGTCTGTCCACTTTTCACGAGAGAACTACTTAACGGATTTAGATCGGGCTTCTTTCAATAATTTGCTTGAACATTCCGTTGATTTTGTGACTTTCTCATCACGCTAAGTATCATAGTTCTCTTACGGTACCGACTTATTAGCGCGAATCTGAGAGAGACGCATCAGGTTGCAGGGAGGGGGGGCGTGGCCCTCCTCACTCACGCATCTGCCTCGGGGCGTAACCTGAACTCCGCTTAGTAAGCGAACGAGAGATATATAATTTGCTTGAACATTCCGGTTAATTTTGCGACTTCTCTCATTGCACTAAGAATCATAGTTTGCTTGCAGGAGCGATATATTCACACTAATCCAAAACAGAGGCTGTGGGCCGAGGGGTGGGGGAAGAGTGACATCAGGAGTGAAGAGCTGGGCCGGGCCCTCTTAACTGTCCTGTTTCAGACTTTAAGAACTCAACCGCCCAGAAGGAGGCATCACTTCTACCCAGAACGAGCAGAGCTAAGGAGCTCTGTGAATTTCAGAAGGCAGACAAGAAACCCTGATGGATTCCAGCCACTTTATTCCTGTGGCGATAGTTTTTTTTTTCGTTCTACGTCCCTGAGTTTGTTTTAGTGTGGACTTAGAGGTAAACGGGGATGGCTGGGTTGGCACCAGGGCCAGATTTACACATTTCTATGCCCTAGGCCAAAGCACATAATTCTGCGCCCCCCTCCACCTCAAAAAGTTTATTTATAATTTTCAATTTAATATGTAATATTAGCACATATAAGCGCTTAATACAATCTATACTCTTTGAACCACATTATATTTTTAATTCAAAACTACACAACTTATGTAATTGCATAACATTAACACCTACAAAAGAACTTTCCATCAAATTTCTTCAAGTCATCTTAAATACCTACTAGAATTTCTTCCTTCGTGCTTTTGTCCATGAAAAGGCTTCAATTGTTTCATTGAAGTCAACAAATCTTGTTAAATCTGCTTCAAAGCTAGCTAGAAGACCCTCACCATCTTCTAAAATGCTACATGTTTCAAAAGTGGACACTTCACTTTAAAACTGACCAGCTCTCTGATGAGGTTAACAAAAGACAGCTATGGAAGGAGGGAGAATAATAATAATAATATTTTTATTTACATATATATATATATAGCACTCTTCTCACTAGTCAATGCACTCTCCATGCACAGAGGAGCTGGGAAGCAAACCCACAATTTCCATACCATAAAGCAGCAGTACTACCACTGTGTCACCTGCGTGGATAAGAACCCAGATTTATGGAAACGGCTCCCTAATGGAATCTGTGTGCATTAGTAGGTCCTGTGGAAAACTTTAACACTGATGACGACTCATTCCTGGCTTGTGCTCAACGCTGCCTTTCCAGAACATTCAGCTGAATTAAGTGGGGTTAAAATGTTATGTCATTGACATGTTGAGATGCTCCACAGAAAGTTTAACAGGCCAGTAGAGGGCACCCTCTACAAACCCATTTAATGTATGTTAATTGTTATGTGCCCCAAGATAGAAGATTTCAATAGAATAAGGAGAAGACACATTCCAATAGTCAGCCATGCTGTTGTCTGGTGGGACATCCTATATGAAAAATACAAATCTTTTTATTTTTTAAAATACAAATAAAATAATGGACAAAGACTAATACAGTGGATTTAGAAAGTATTCAGACCCCTTCACTTTCTATACACTTTATTGTATTGTACATTTAATTTTAAATTGCTAAGTTTGAAATCTGCACTCAGCAACCCATAATGACTAAGTAGGCAGTGTGGTGTGGTGGCTAAGGCTTTAGACTTCAAAGCCTGAGGTTTTGGGTTCAAATCCCACTTGTGACACTGAGCAAGTCACTTGACGTGCCTGTGCTCCAATTGGAAAACCAAAATAAATGTAACCAACTGTATCATAAGTGTTGTAAGTCACCTTGGATGAAGTTTTAAGCTAAATAAATACATGTTTTCCAACAAGCTTCCAGATTGATTCAAAATCAAAAACTGAAATCTCTCATAAGTATTCAGTCCCTTAATTTACTACTTTGTAGAAGCGCCTTTGACAGCAATTACAGCTTTGAGTTTGCTTGGATAAACCTCGATAAACTTTGCACACCTGGATTTAGCTCTTCCTCACAGATCCTCTCAAGCCCCAGGTAGATTGGATTGGAAGTGTCTGTAAACTGCCATCTTTAGGTCTCTCCAGAGATGTTCTATGGGGTTTAAGTCTGGACTGTTCCTGGGACACTTAAGGACACTCAGAGACTTGTCCATAAGCCACTCCAGTGTTGTCTTGGCTGCATGCTTCAGGTCATTGTCATGCTGAAAGGTAAACCATCTTCCCAATCTGAGGTGGCATGGTTTTCTTCAAGGACCTATTTGTATTTGGCTTCATTCATCCTTCCCTCAGTTTTAACCAGTCTTCCTAACCCAGTCGCTGAGAAGCAGCCCTATGGCATGATGCTGCCACCAACATGCTTCACTGTAGGGATGGTATTAGGCAGATGATGAGCACTGTCTGGTCTTTGCCTGACACAGTGCTTGGATGTCTGCCCAAAGAGTTACATTTTTGTCTCGTCAGACCAGACAGTATTTTTCCTCATACTCTTGGAGTCTTTCAACTTGTCATAAGCCTTTTACTCAAGAGTAGCTCCCATCTTGTCACTCTATCATAAATACCTGCTTGATGAAGCGGTGCTGAAATTGTTTTTCTTCCGACAGGTTCTCTCGTCTAAGCAGAGTACTTCTGTAGCTCTCTTAGAGTGACCATTGCATTCTTGGTCAACTCCTTGACCTAGATCCTTCTTGCTCTTTTACTCAGTCCTTTGGTTCCAAAATTCTTTCATTTCATTTCACAATTATGTCACAGTTGCCTTGATAATTGTGAAATATAGCAAGTTTGGAACCACCAGGACTTTTCTTTGAGTTGGCCATCCAGCCAAAAACTGAGTATCCAGGAAAGAAGAGCTTTGACAACAAACCCAATGGGCGCCCTAAAAGAACTTCAGAGCAACAGAGTCATCTGCTGAGATGGGAGACTGCTCAGACTGGGGTGATGGTTCACCTTTCAGCATGACAATGGCCTGAAGCTCACAACCAAAACAACTGTGGAGTAGCCTTGGGACATTTCTCTAAATTTACTTGAGTGGTCGAGCCAAAGGTACAGACGTAAAACCCATAGAATATCTGTGGAGGGACCCAAAGATGGCAGTTTACAGACATTTCCCATTCAACCTAATGGAGGTTGAGAGGATCTGCCAGGAAGAATGGGATAATCTAATAAACTGAGAACAACGTAGAGACTGATTAAACATAAATGGAAACCAACAATACCTGTCCATTAATTAATTTATGGACTATGGCAAGTTGACAATGGAGGACATTAAAATTGTAAAAGAGAAAGAGTCAAAAACAAAGTTGGACACAGTGACAGTACATGATGGACGGTCTCAAACTTGGTGGCACTGCTTATCTATCTATCTATCTATCTATCTATCTATCTATCTATCTATCTATCTATCTATCTATCTATCTCTCTATCTATCTATCTATCTATCTATCTATCTATCTATCTATCTATCTATCTATCTATCTATCTATCTATCTAGTGTGGCAGACAGCTGGATCCCTTATCCAGCCGGGACACCCTGAGTATGGAAGGACTGGTGGAGAGACTATTTTCAAGACCCTTTCTCCCCTGAACTGACAGAGGGCATCCCTGTTGGTTACCAGCATGGAGAATGGAAGCCCGTGGCCACCACTAGGTGGTGCATGGACTTTTACAGTGCCGTATTTTGCAGCACATCTGAAAGTGCTGGAAGATGATCGTTGGGCAACTGGAGTCCTTCCGGGTGCCCTACGAAAGGAGCCAGTCACTGCCACTCAATGGTCAGAGTCGGGAGGAAGAGGACAAAGCCTGAGGAGGAGTAAAGGGAGAAGGACTGGTGGCAAGAGGGACTGTGTTGGGCTCTGTGCTTTGCATTGTGTGCTGTGTTGTGTGTGGCAATTGGTGTCCCGCCTCTTTGTGTTAGGGTTAGGGTGGCTGTACGTGCCCTGGGCATCACTATATCTATCTATCTATCTATCTATCTATCTATCTATCTATCTATCTATCTATCTATCTATCTATCTATCTATCTATCTATCTATCTATCTATCTATCTATCTATCTATCTATCTATCTATCTATCTATCTATCTATCTATCTATCTATTATATGCTAATGCAGACTTTTTCAAATTTAAAATTGTGGCAGCCCCGGCCTGAACCCTGAGTGTACTCTCTTTTAATGCCACCTAATCTGGGAATAGCCCCTCTCTCCATAACCCTTTACTTTCTCTGCTTAAACCAATTTTTCACGCATTTCAAACTTAGAATTCCTGACTCTTTTAGTATTACTGGAAATATGACTTTCGTTTCATATTCAATCTCAGTACAGTCCCTGCAAGTATTCACTGACCTCCTCGGTTCATCAGACACTGTTCCTGCCGCTCCCTATGGTGACTAAAAATTACCAGGCAATGCGGTAAGTGTGAGTTATACTGAGTATTTATAGTTCACAACATGTGCTTGTTGAGGGCTCTTGTACATAAATTGTAAGGAAATGTTAGGAAACGTCCCAGACGCACACAACAAAACGGGTGCCTCTGACATCCTGCCTGTTCTGTGCCACCCTCACCTGTGGCTCCTCATTGCAGATTGATGTCTTATTAAAATGCAAAGGAAGTGAGCAAAAGGTGGAGGATGAATGCTCCCCTGCTGACTAAATGCCACAGCAATAACATGCATCTTTTGAATGTTTGGGTACAGTGAGCCGAGAGTGTCAAAACAGGAAAACAAGAAGTGTGATTAAGCAGAAAGCTGAAGAAAAACAGGAATTAGACCTAGACAATGGTTGGAATGAAAATATGCAGCAGTGGGGCACTTCCAGCAGCACAGATTTAGAAGGTGTAGTCAACCAATATTTGAACATTAGAACAATCTACTTCAGTCCAACAAAGCTCTCGAGTCCTATCCACATAATTCTCCCAAAATAATATCAAGTCGAGTTTTGAAAGTCCCTAAAGTCCTACTGTCTATCACACTACTTGATAGCTCATTCCAAGTGTCTGTTGTTCACTTTTTGAAGAAAAACCTTCTAATGTTTCTGTGAAATTTACTCTTAACAAGTTTCCAACTGTGTCCCTGTGCTCTAGAAGAATTTACTTAAAAGTCACTGTCTTGATCCACTTAATTATTTCCTTTCAAAATTTGAAACACTTCAGTCATGTCACCTCTTAATCTTCTTTTGCTTAAACTGTAAAGGCTCAGCTCTTTTAATCTGACCTCATAATTCATCCCCTGTAGCCCTGGTATCAGCCGAGTCGCTCTTCTTTGGACCTTTTCTAGTGCTTTTTGTTGCCTGGAGATCAAAACTGCACACAGGACTCCAGATGAGGCCTCACCAGTGTGTTATAAAGCTTGAGCGGAACCTCCTGTGACTTGTACTTCACACATCAAGGCACTATATAACCTGACATTCTGTTACCCTTCTTAATGGCTTCTGAACAATGCCTGGCAGTTGATAGTGTAGAGTCAACTATGACTCCTAAATACTTCTACTAAGGTGTACTTTCAATTTTCAGAAACTGAAATTTTCATACCCCCCATTATGTATTCAAATCTAACATTTTTACTTCCTATATGTAATACTTACATTTACTGACATTAAATTTAATCTGCCACAAATCTGCCCAAGTCTGAATGCTGTCCAGGTTACTCTGTAATGAATGAACAGACTCTCAATTATCTGCTAATCCACCTATTTTGGTATCATCTGCAAACTTAACCAGCTTGTTACTTTTATTCCTATATAAATCATTTCTATACAGTGTGAGTCAAAATTATGTTAACACTAATGGATTATTTTTACCATGACCACACCATTCCAGGTCGATGGATAGGTTGTTGTGGACCATTGTCATGGCTTCCACACTTCCCTGATTTGACACCCTGTGATTTCTGGTTATGGGGTATGGTGAAGGAGCGCGTGTATAGCAGGAAAGTTTGTGATATCAATGACGTGAAGGACAGAATACGGACTGTGGTATCATCTATTCCATGTGTGTCCGGGCTTTAAATGGTACTGTTGCTCGTTGGTTTTTGTGTGTTAAACATGATGGCAAACAGGTTGAGACATTCCTGTAAATCATCTTGCACATATGAAGTATGTTTTGTGAATAAATTGTTTCCACCATTCAAATGTTAACATCATTTTGACTCAGCCTTTATATTAAAAATAGCAGTGGCCTCAGCACTGACCACCTAGTGTCTCCACTCTTAACATCGGCCAATTCTGATGAGGCTCCTCGCACCATCACCCTCTGCTTCCTGTGTCTGAGCCAATTCTGCACCCATCTAAAAACATCACCCTGAACTGCCAATTCTTTTAGTTTGATGCCCAACCTCTCATGTGGCACCTTATCAAATGAAAGTCAAGATAAATAATATCAGATGCTCCACTTTGATCGTATCCTTTTGTTGCTTCCCAGCATGTTGGTAAAACACGACCTCCCTCTTCTGAAACCATGCAAACTGTTCAGCAAACCTCATGTTCTTACCATGTGTCCCTCAGTATTTTCTTTAATATATGTATTTATCTATTTATTTATCTATTTATTCATTTAAAGAGCTTCTATAAAAAGCCACACTTCCTCCTGGATGCAAATAAAGTTCTATCTATTAGTCCCATTAATTTACCTGTGATGTACATTAATCTTACTGGCCTATAGTTGCTTGGATCTGCCTGGTCACCCTTTTCATATTACGGGATAATATTTGTCATGTTCCAGTCCTTCAGAATCTCCCCAGTGTGCAGTGACTTCCTCAAAAGGGTTTAAATACGGTACATATAAAAGTCAAAGTCCTCACTGACTCTTCACTAATTCTCCCACTTTCCACATAGATGGGAAGCTGAAATTCCGTGTGCTCAATCCTTGCAGTGTACTTACAAAAGTTAGGTATGTTTCATGTCCTATTGCAACACCCAAGGGGCGGAAATGGGTGGACCCCCTAAACTGTATATATAGATAAGGGAAACCCCTCCTCACTATTTTTGCGACTTCCAGTATACGCAGGAAGCCCAAATTTCCCATGCTCATCCTTTACACTGCACTTACAGATGTTAAGCATGTTTCATTTCCCGCCAGGCCTGTAACAAACTTTTGAAAATAACGTCTTCTTTTTGGCAGTTCTCACCATTATGTCATAAGGAACTTTTGGAACTGACCTGTCCTTTTTGGCGGTTTCATTCCTTATTTCCGTTAACAGACGATTTATTTCACGGCAGAGACACACAAGGGCCGCCCCTGGTCCCCCTTCATTTTTTTGCACCTTCCACGTGGTTGGCTCCCTGCTTATATACATTAACGACATCCTGCGCTCATGTGCCTCCTCACTCGCTTCCTTACTTTCCTCAGCTGTTTGTCGTGCTTACTGCTCCCTTTACTCCACCACTTCAAGCCTGTTATTCTTCGCCTTCCTTCACATCTTCCTGCTGGTTACTCCTGCCTTTTCATTTACTTCACTGCTTCAAGGCTGTCATTGTTGGGCTTCCTTTCTTGCTCACGTACGTCTTCGTGATGCTGACTTCTGCTTTTCATTCCCTGCTCCACCGCTTCTCGCCTTCGCTCATACTTTCTTTCTCAACAGGTGCAAGTTTACCCTGAATAACATGTCTATTCTAGTGATCACCGTCGATCACAATTTCACCGACCCGTACCCAATGGTTTCCATGCCCCGAGATTGCACCTGCCTCTTACTGCAAACGTCGTTTACAAAGAGATTCTTACATCCTAAACACGTGCATTTCTCATACACAACATTTACATTCATAAATTAAACTCTGTACAATCATCAAATTCATTCTCAGTACTAAAATAAGCCTATGAGAATTACATTGACAATCATGTTACGTTATTTTTAAAATGTTTCCTTTTCTTTTTCATAACTTCTTTAACACACTACTTCTCCGATGTGATGCGCGGGTATTTTGCTAGTACTGTATATACTCGCCAGTCTCCTTAAAAACCCGAGGATAAACATTATCTGGTCCTAGTGATTTATGTGCTTTCAGCCTATTTAATCTGCACAGCACTTCTCCCTCTATAATTTCCAGATCAATATAATGATAAAGCTAATTATAAATTCTGGAAGTTCTAATATGTTTTTAGTGTTTTTTTTGTAGATAATTATTGGCCATGACTTGTACACAGTACTGTGTGTTATATCAGCATTGGCATTGTGTAAAAGTAGGCAAAAAGCACATTGTAACTTCTTGAACAAGTGTGTTTCTGCGTACGACTGCGGTGTTTGTGCTGCTTCTCTTTGCCACCTATCTGTAAACGCTCAGGTGTAAGGGCTGTTTAACTTCATGAAATCTTGTACTTTTTGAAACAAACAAGGACAGATGTCTGTAGTGGGATTATCAATAGAGGGTCCCATGGGATCTCACTGGACTGAGTTTTTCGTAGTCGTGAAGTTTTATGTTTCGCCCGTGGCTCTGTTGTGTTTTTGTGCTGTTATGTCAGCCTGAGCCATGTGGCCACCCTCCTGTCTGCAATGTGGTTCACGGAGGTGCTCGTAAAACTGTAAAGATGTCTGATGTTGCGTATTCAGTAGCCCATGTGAGTGTGTGGTATAGCGGGTCCATGGCTCAGATGAAAAGGCCAGCTTTTTAAATAAATAAATGGCGCACTCGCGGTTTATAGAGGGGGTGTGGTAGTGTGGCCGGAGAAGTTCTCAGATGCGATGTGCTGCGGGTGTTTCCTCGCTTATGTGCACAGGTGAGGAATCGTCCGCATCTGTAATTGATGCCGGGAGCTGCTAATCGCCACACTTATGCCATGTCCCCATTATAAATAGGAGAAGCACGAGTGCAGAAGGAAGAAAAAAAAGATCGAAAGAAAGAACGGAGGTTAGAGGAGGAAAATGGTAAAGCTGGAAGCTGAAAGTCGGTGCGTGAGTGAGTGAGCAAGCGAGAGCCGGCTCGCTGTAAGGACAGGCAGCTGGGAGAAGTAAGCCCTAGCAGGGTGTTAGGCCGACACTTGGGGGCATCAAGTAGTGGTCGCTCCTGCTGAGCGCTTGTGAGGAGCAGGAGTGACCGGAAGGTGGTTGTCTCACCGCATAAGGCCACGGAAGGGCAGCGAGCGGGAGTCGGAGGCTCGGGAAGTGGAAGCCCCAGCGTGAGCACCCTGGTCACTGGGGATCCCAAGTCTGAGTCTGGGGAGAGCTGAACAAAGCCAGGGATCGGGAAGTTTCCAGACCAGTAGCGGAAGAAGGTCAGCTGCAGGGAGGGCGACTCCCCTGGTGCATAGCCTGGATGGGAGAAGCAGGGGAGCCACCAGCAGAAGAAGGCACCAGGTCTTACTTTTAAATGATTGCTTCTAGCCAGTATTTTTACATTTTTAATTGAACTTTTTGTTGGAATTATTTTATCCTCCACATTTACACTGTTTTTTTTTTATGGGTTATTTATTTATGAACATTTTGACTCACTGAACTATTTATTTGAACATTTTTTGCTTTTGACTGTTTTTAAATAAAAACACTTCTGCACTTTTGCACCTCTTCCCCTTGCTTTGTTTGCTGTCCTCATTGTCCAGCTCATCTGGTTACATTATCAACGGTGTTGGGTTCAAAAGATCCCAGAAAGGAAGTGGGAGCATGGAGCAGAGCCAGCATCGTCACAGAGTGATGAAGAAGATCAACATAGGTCGCCGTCAGCACCTGTTGACGTGTTTCTTATCCCGTCCGGTATGAGGCCTGAACACAAGTTGGAACAAATGGTGCATTCACCACTCATGAAAGCAAACCCTCCTAGTCACATTTATTATTGTAAGAGTCTCCAGTTGGTGAAGTAGTTTTCTTGTCAAACCAGCAACGTGACTTCTCGACCATGGTTGATGTGTCAACAATGTAACATGGTGCACACTGGTGGGCTTACCTCTCAGTGCTGTGTGGGGGTGTATATGTTGTGTTGAAGGCCTGAATAGCGGTGGTTGTGGGGTGTACGTGCAATTCAAAGATTGTGTTTGTGTCAAACCAGTGTGGGATTAAATGACTGCTCTTGTCATATCAATGCACTCTAGACCCTCTGGAGGTCGTAGAGAAGGAGAGAATGAAAAGAAAACTGGGTGCCATTATGAACAATGTTGCACATCCTCTCTCTGAACCACTAACACTAAGGACTTTCAGACAATGAATCATTCAGCAGAAGTGTGTGAAGAAACACTATGGGGGTCCCTTATGTCAACAGCAATGTGCCTGCATAACGTCTCACTATGAATGTGATAGCCAAGTCACAAGTTTTCTTTCCCCTTAAATTTTCTTTCTTTTTAGTCATTCAATACTGCTCGAGACCATATTGTGTGTGTATATATTTATTCATTTATCTATATATGTATTTAGCCAGTAACGGTGCACTGCTATAACGATAACGTGCAGTGAATACACTTGGCTTATAGTTTTCATCCTCTTTCTCTGTACGTTTACCATTCATTTGCTCAGAGGTTGATGCGTTTGCTGCTTCCTGAGCAGCTCTTCTTTTCTCCACCCTAGCGGCCCACATCTTCTCTTCTTTCGTCGGCATCTTTTTGCGTTAAATCTGATTAAGTCAGTTTTTGTTTTGCAATTACTTACTACATTTTCCTTAATTTTTCACTTAAGCTGGCACTTAGGTCTTCAATCGGCCTCAAGAATGTTTAAGATATGAAGAGGTAAGGGAAGTGACGGCAAAGGTGGTAGGGATGAGAACGACACTCGTACACATGCGCTGCACGGCTGCCCTGCTTCCGAGAGTTGATTCTACAATAAAATAAAATGAAAATAAAAAGAGGAATAATCTTGGAGGTCAATCATCACCTCAAAAGCGGACAGAAGATGTCATGTAGTATATGTGTACCAAATTTCAGGTCAATAGGTCAAATGGTTTGCGAGCTACAGGTTTCATTCCCACCTATTATATAGTGCCTTTCATATCAATCCATCTGTGTATCTATTTGTTACATGATGCCTTTAAATTCTCTGTCTTTTTGCCTATTATGCAGTGCCTTTCACATCTTTTCATTATATAGTGCCTTTTATATCTATCTAATGCAAAGTGCTTTTAATTTCTGTTTATCTGTTTTTCTTGTATAGTGCCTTTCATATATGTTAAATGTTCGCTTCATATATGTCTTTCTATTCATCTATCTCTCTATTATGTAGTGCCTTTCATCTCCATCTGTCCTTTATATAGTGTGTTTCACAGCTGTCTGTCTATCATAGTAACATATTTCTTTTTGTCCAATTGCCTTTTGTATAGTACCTGTCATATCTGTCTGTTTATTACATAGTGGC
Organism: Erpetoichthys calabaricus; assembly: GCF_900747795.2. Taxonomy (NCBI): domain Eukaryota; kingdom Metazoa; phylum Chordata; class Cladistia; order Polypteriformes; family Polypteridae; genus Erpetoichthys; species Erpetoichthys calabaricus. The sequence goes on from NC_041398.2 coordinate 235,101,064, forward strand.
TTTAATTTTTCTATTCATCTCTCAGTTTCATGGTGCCTTTCATATTTCCTAGTTTTTATATTGTGTCTTTCATATTCTATCTTTTGTATATCACCTTTCCGATCTATCTATCTATCTATCTATCTATCTATCTATCTATCTATCTATCTATCTATCTATCTATCTATCTATCTATCTATCTATCTATCTATCTATCTATCTATCTATTATATAGTGCCTTTCATATCTATCTATCTATCTATCTATCTATCTATCTATCTATCTATCTATCTATCTATCTATCTATCTATCTATCTATTATATAGTGCCTTTCATATCTATCTATCTATCTATCTATCTATCTATCTATCTATCTATCTATCTATCTATCTATCTATCTATCTATCTATCTATCTATCTATCTATCTATCTATTATATAGTGCCTTTCATATCTATCTATCTATCTATCTATCTATCTATCTATCTATCTATCTATCTATCTATCTATCTATCTATCTATTATATAGTGCCTTTCATATCTATCTATCTATCTATCTATCTATCTATCTATCTATCTATCTATCTATCTATCTATCTATCTATCTATCTAGTATATAGTGCCTTTCATATCTATCTATCTATCTATCTATCTATCTATCTATCTATCTATCTATCTATTATATAGTGCCTTTCATATCTATCTATCTATCTATCTATCTATCTATCTATCTATCTATCTATCTATCTATCTATCTATCTATCTATCTATCTATCTATCTATCTATCTATCTATTCAAAATCCTGGACAGACAAATGAACAACCATGGTAGCATATTATATATAAAGATTATTTAAAGAGCTTCTGTAAAACACCAAATTTCACCCTGGCACAAATATCTATCTACCTGACATGATGACACCTGCCATCCAGGGGGCTGCTAAGTGCCATAAAGGATAAGCCCCTGGTGACTTTTTTACTTTGTGTCTTCTCACAACCTACAGCCCCCAAGCACAACTGTGCCCCCCACCACCACCTTATCTAACAATCTCTGTTACTTGATTGTTTCCTGATGTAGTTTGGCTGATCTTTTTCTTTTGTTTCTGTCAACAGCCTTACATCAGAACACGAAGCGTGTGGCCAGTAACTGAAGTCATTTCTTTACTTTCAGACGGCGTGATTTCATAAAGTAAATCAATTACTTTACAAGCTGAAACAAAAATAAGAGCAGCATTTGATAACTAGACATTTAGAGACAGCAGGTCATTAGCAAATATGTTGAGCTAGCCAGCAGACCTCCATGTTGTGTGGTGACCTAAAACTGGGAGCTCATTAAAATAACAAAATGATTACAGTCAGAACCTTCATCTTAATAAAACACCTCAAGAGCATTTTCATTTTTGGAACTGGGCTTTGTGGAGATTCATGTCCCCAGCTCTGTCTTTTTGTGGGAACACAAGTGGAATAAAGTCTGATCATGTCTGTACTGGCTTGACTTTAACAGAAATAAGAAAATGCGAAAGGTTGATTACACGGGACCCTGTTTAAAGGTCAATTGACCTGATTACATTATTAGGTTAGGCCAATGAAAACCAGAAGAGAAGTGGCGGAGGTATGTTAATGTAGAAACACTCCCTTGGAGTAATGACTGCTCAGGTTCACTTCCATCATGCTTTAGTAGACAGAGTAAGAAAGAAGGGTGGTCTTATTGTGAACCCCCCACACACACACACTACCCAGAGCAAGGAATGTACTGTTTAAAATGAAAATGTGCTTTAATAATAAAGGAGAAGAACAAAGAACACCCTTCATCTACTCTGGTCCTCTTTCTTTCTTTCTTTCTTTCTTTCTTTCTTTCTTTCTTTCTTTCTTTCTTTCTCTCAGTTACATAGATATGTATGAAAGGCACTATATAATAAGATAGATAGATAGATAGATAGATAGATAGATAGATAGATAGATAGATAGATAGATAGATAGATAGATAGATAGATAGATAGATAGATAGATAGATATGTATGAAAGGCACTATATAATAAGAGATAGATAGATAGATAGATAGATAGATAGATAGATAGATAGATAGATAGATAGATAGATAGATAGATAGATAGATAGATAGATAGATAGATATGAAAGGCACTATACAATAGATAGATAGATAGATAGATAGATAGATAGATAGATAGATAGATAGATAGATAGATAGATAGATAGATAGATAGATATGAAAGGCACTATATAATAAGATAGATAGATAGATAGATAGATAGATAGATAGATAGATAGATAGATAGATAGATAGATAGATAGATAGATAGATAGATAGATATGAAAGGCACTATATGATAGATAGATAGATAGATAGATAGATAGATAGATAGATAGATAGATAGATAGATAGATAGATAGATAGATATGTATGAAAGGCACTATATAATAAGATAGATAGATAGATAGATAGATAGATAGATAGATAGATAGATAGATAGATAGATAGATAGATAGATAGATAGATATGTATGAAAGGCACTATATAGATAGATAGATAGATAGATAGATAGATAGATAGATAGATAGATAGATAGATAGATAGATAGATAGATATGAAAGGCACTATACAATAGATAGATAGATAGATAGATAGATAGATAGATAGATAGATAGATAGATAGATAGATAGATAGATAGATATGTATGAAAGGCACTATATAATAAGATAGATAGATAGATAGATAGATAGATAGATAGATAGATAGATAGATAGATAGATAGATAGATATGTATGAAAGGCACTATATAATAAGATAGATAGATAGATAGATAGATAGATAGATAGATAGATAGATAGATAGATAGATAGATAGATAGATAGATATGAAAGGCACTATATTATAGATAGATAGATAGATAGATAGATAGATAGATAGATAGATAGATAGATAGATAGATGTGAAAGGCACTATATTATAGATAGATAGATAGATAGATAGATAGATAGATAGATAGATAGATAGATAGATAGATAGATAGATAGATAGATAGATAGATAGATAGATAGATATGAAAGGCACTATATCAAGGTTGTGCGTCTATATGTCTGTGTGTTTACAATTCCTTAATGTCATAAATCTACTTCATTCAAATACCTGCTTTGATCAAATAAAAAATTACAGAAGATTAAAACGTCTTTTTTCTGTAACAAAAATCTCCCATAAAATCTCCCCCTGGTGGTATTAAGTCTGTAACCTGCTTTTTAGAGTGGCCCTTTTTAACATCATTTATGTTTAGTGTGTTATTTTAAAAGTGGTGGGAGGCTATTTGATTCCCAGGACCACCAGGGAAGCAGTCATGGGTCTGGCAGCCAGTCAAAGAAGGAGAAGAGCAAGAAGACAAAACACTGGGTGCAAAAAGGAAAAAAGAAAAACATTTTGTTCTAAAGGTGCTGACATCTGACATAACATTTTTCTTCACAGAAAACTAATGGACGTCTAGTCTTTACAAATATATAGATTTTTTTGGGGGATATATACTCACTCCTTAAAAAGAACAAAACATTTATTATCAAATACAGAATGAGCTATTTTGATTTCCAGATGTACAAAAAGGTGGAAAATGTACAGTGAATTTTATAAGTTAAGTGCAATGAAAAAAGTTGGTTTATGTTTTATTTACATATTAAAACGATATGTATTTCTGCACATTCTTTTTATTTGAACAAACAGTAAAAAAATATAGATCTCTTATTTCATAAAGAGTTTACAGAGATATAACAACATTCATAATTACTTTGAAATTAGCGATTTATACTCTCTCATTTAGTAAAGAGACAACAAGACCCTCAGTACTAATGTCCCTAATACGACACTCACATGTGTGATCTTTGCACCCTGTAACTGTCCTTAATGGGGAAGAGTAAACTGATCCACTCTTAGTGGTTTTCACTGTTATTAAAAAATACAATTTAGTCAATCTGCCAAAAAATAATACACAAAAAATGATCACTGCAACACTGTGCTGTGGAAGAAAATATCAAGGAACTAATTTAACGTAATGTGCTTGATATGGCTTGGCAATAGAAATAAACTATTTGTGCAGCTTTAAACTACACCAGCGCATCAGTGTCTTTCATAACTAGAAGCTGATGAGTTTTTTTCACCAGTATTGGAGAAACCTGAATAATGGCTGTTTTAAAACATTGAAAGGGAATGTGAAAGAAAAAAAAACATGTTTTACTTGTCAGTGCAGTTTGTAAATGGGTATTGTACTCCTGTTTAAATTAAGCAGAACATTTTACTTGAAATGTTTTCCTAAGGAATCTGTCATCTTCAAAATGGGTATGCCATTATGTGGCCTGCAGAACATTCTAGAGTCAAGTGTAATGTTAAACAGCTTGTCTTTTTAAAAAATGGTGTGTCTCAGCTCTAGTTCAGCATCACGTCCGATTAATGCAATGTCTATCTATCTATCTATCTATCTATCTATCTATCTATCTATCTATCTATCTATCTATCTATCTATCTATCTATCTATCTATCTATCTATCTATCTATCTATCTATCTATCTATCTATCTATCTGTTAAATAGTTAAATAATCACATTATACTGTATTTATCCATCTATCTTTGTCTTTCATTCCCACCTATTATATAGTGCCTTTCATATCAATCCATCTGTGTATCTATTTGTTACATGATGCCTTTAAATTCTCTGTCTTTTTGCCTATTATGCAGTGCCTTTCACATCTTTTCATTATATAGTGCCTTTTATATCTATCTAATGCAAAGTGCTTTTAATTTCTGTTTATCTGTCTTTCTTGTATAGTGCCTTTCATATATGTTAAATGTTCCTTTCCTATATGTCTCTCTATTCATCTATCTCTCTATTATGTAGTGCCTTTCATCTCCATTTGTCCTTTATCGAGTGTGTTTCACAGCTGTCTGTCTATCACAGTAACATATTTCTTTTTGTCCAATTGCCTTTTGTATAGTACCTGTCATATCTGTCTGTTTATTACATAGTGGCTTTAATTTTTCTATTCATCTCTCAGTTTCATGGTGCCTTTCATATTTCCTAGTTTTTATATTGTGTCTTTCATATTCTATCTTTTGTATAGCACCTTTCCTATCTATCTATCTATCTATCTATCTATCTATCTATCTATCTATCTATCTATCTATCTATCTATCTATCTATCTATCTATCTATCTATCTATCTATCTATCTATCTATTATATAGTGCCTTTCCTATCTATCTATCTATCTATCTATCTATCTATCTATCTATCTATCTATCTATCTATCTATTATATAGTGCCTTTCCTATCTATCTATCTATCTATCTATCTATCTATCTATCTATCTATCTATCTATCTATCTATCTATCTATTATATAGTGCCTTTCATATCTATCTATCTATCTATCTATCTATCTATCTATCTATCTATCTATCTATCTATCTATCTATCTATCTATCTATCTATTATATAGTGCCTTTCATATCTATCTATCTATCTATCTATCTATCTATCTATCTATCTATCTATCTATCTATCTATCTATCTATCTATCTATCTATCTATTATATAGTGCCTTTCCTATCTATCTATCTATCTATCTATCTATCTATCTATCTATCTATCTATCTATCTATCTATCTATCTATCTATCTATTATATAGTGCCTTTCCTATCTATCTATCTATCTATCTATCTATCTATCTATCTATCTATCTATCTATCTATCTATTATATAGTGCCTTTCATATCTATCTATCTATCTATCTATCTATCTATCTATCTATCTATCTATCTATCTATCTATCTATCTATCTATCTATCTATTATATAGTGCCTTTCATATCTATCTATCTATCTATCTATCTATCTATCTATCTATCTATCTATCTATCTATCTATCTATCTATCTATTATATAGTGCCTTTCATATCTATCTATCTATCTATCTATCTATCTATCTGTCTGTCTGTCTGTCTGTCTGTCTGTCTGTCTGTCTGTCTGTCACAGAATGCCTTTCATTTCAATTTACTGGCCTGCCTTTTGCATTGTGCCTTTCATAGATACAGTATCTATTATAAATTGCCTTTCTTATACATCTATTGCATAGTCACTTTCATTTCTATTTATCCATCTGTCTTTTTAATATTTCCTTTCATATCCCTTTGTTATATAGTGCCTTTAACTTCACTCTATTTATCTATATATGTTACATGGTGCCATTTAATTCCTCTCTACCTGCTTATTATGCAGTGCCTTTCACATCTATTTGCTATATATTTGCAATTACAAATTGCCTTTCATTTCTGTTTATTTGTCAGTCTGTTAATTTATTACTCTATACTGTTCAAGAGCCAGCATTAGACATATGAAGGAAAACAACTCTGGAAGGGATACCAGTCCACTGACAGGTGATTTTTTAAGTTAGTTTATGTGACCTAATGCAATAAATAAATAAATTTTCAAAACGTAAGTAAAATATTTACAAGCTGGAAATTTGCGTAATTTTAGACAAGTGTCGTATATATTTATCGCGCCGTTGTTCAGCACTTATCCTTGCTTCAATGAGTTAAAGAAAGTTTAAAAATCTGTAATACGTGAACGTAATATGTGAATGTAAACCGTAAGCAGTGTATATCTCCGTACGTGATCGCATTCACCACCGATCCTTGAAGTTCTTGTAAGCCGTGTAACAGAGTGCGCACACCGGCTGAAGATTAATCCCCCTCTCGCTCTTGTTCTTACTTTTGATTCCAAGTCACTGCTGTCCTTCCTGAGCTGGCACGCTCCGCCGCACCCCCCAAGTCGAGGAAAGGGAAAGGGAACACACCACAGCGAGTCGTCGTCTGCTCCAGTGCACGAATGGTTAAGACTGAGCTTCCCTGGGGGAGTTTCCAGCGTCGAGAAACTTTGACTTGATGTTGTAGCACCTGTTGTGTCGCCAGTTGGCAGTCTGCATTCAGCCAGGAGTCAGTCGGCCGGCCCGGGCCGTCTCAGCTCGGCAGCGCTATCCCATCTGGTGCACTGGGGGATCAGACTTCACTCGACTCGACTCAACTCCTCTATCTGCCTGTTTTTTTTTTCCTTTCTTTCTGCCCTTTTTTTTGTCTTGCAAGGATCATAGAGGATTTTTTTTTCCGGCTGCGTAACTGATAAGTCTGAGCTCACGGCTCAAGATTGATCTTAGATTGGAATGCTCGTCTGTTTCAAAGCACTTTAAGTACTTTTAGATGGTTAGCGAAACTAGTTTTGACACGCACGTGCCTACTGACTGGAAGCGAGCCTGCGATTTTCATTGAAAGGGATGAATGTGCGCTGATTCGTTTTAATCAGTATCTTCTAGCCAACTTGCACTTGTAATACCAGATTGACGTGAACAGATCCAGGATCTCACTTTGGATCAGCAAGAAGGGATCCTCGGATATATGCTGCTGGTGGCTTTTTTTTTTCTTTAAAAGTTTGACAGGTGGTCTGGCCCCACTTCTCAAGCCCGCTTTGCTCCTGGTGCCGCGGAGCGTGCCTGCCCTAAGCGAGCACATTTTGCGGACGCTCTCGTTTAGCCACTGGGCGCTTCCGCAGGTCCCGTTTGTTTGATCTGGGGTGGGGGGAGGCAGAGCCTTTTGGATGGGATAATGTGGAAAATACTTGCCGCTTATCAGCTACAAATGTTGCCAGATCTGGACCGGGACTCTCTTTATGCCGAAGCAGCAGCGTGGTAATCCAAATCTCCCAACTCCCAACTACTCGGCACGGCCAGCTATACTTGTGGGCTTCTCCACTTGACTCGGAACCAAGAGATCGGAAGAGTTCTATAGACAGAGCTGCTCACCACAGATCCAAATGATCCTGCCATTTCTCATCCTTCTAACAACTTCGATCCAGCATCATGGATCGAATGCGGATTCCAGCTTCAGCAACAAGTTTCAGCTGTCCAGTATGAAAGAGCACAACGGTAAGAATGACGCCTGCAAAACCTTTCTTTTAAGTTTACGTCTTCGAAGGGAATCCGCCGATGCATCGACTTATCCAAATGAGAAAAAAAGTGCATTACATATTTTTTATTAAGCTCATGCTTGTAAAATCATTCAAAATATCCACTTCTGTATTCTTCCCGTTTTCTCCCCATTTTCCTTTGAAGGCGCTAGCAGTGAATAGTCACTTTTCATGTGCCATGTAAATACTCTAATTCTGCAGAGGAAGTGGAAATTACATTTTAGCTTTTAAGTGTACCAGAAGTGTGTTTACACGACTTCCCAAATCCTAACTCCCATGGGAGCAAGTTCCTCCAAAAAAACTAAAGGGAAGAAAAAGATCTTTTATGCCGAGAGAGCTGCGGCAGGGTGTGTAGTTTGCTTACCCTCTGAACCTTTCCTAGTTTACACTGTTTATTTTCTTCTACATCTGTTCAGTCTCACACTAAAGTTAATAATTTACTTTTATCAAAGAGCTGTTTAATTTCTCGAGGAGAAACAGTCGTATAAAAAAAAAAAAACAAGGACAAAATTTCAAATGAAACAACGGCGCTTTGAAACGTCAGCACAACACTTGCGGATAGCGATGAAGAACGGCGTGTGATAAAAACTCGGACTTGTCCTCGTTTTAACCACAGGCAGTGGGAGCGCAGCCACGGAGGGCAGGGTGCGTGTGCGAGCAGCGCCGCCGCCGTGAACAGCAGTGGTGGGGTTGGATTCGTAAGGTGAAGGAGGCGCACGGCACCAGTGGGAGGTTTCACTCTTAGCCTCCTGTGGAGAAAAGGGCGGGTGGTACCGGCATTGTCGACTCGAACTGCGCGTAATCTTTAGGACTATTGTTAGATTAATACGGCGGGATATGCCCTCTTCACCCCACTGTCATAGGCCGGAGCCCCGTTCGGGGATGGTTCCTGTTCTGTTCCGTTATCTTACCCGTTTTGTTACGTTGTTTTAATTCGTGGTGTGTTCTAATATTCTGAATTATGTTAAACTGTGTAATCTGGTGGTGCATTGCGTTTTGGCATGTCACGTGTTAGAAGGTGTATTATGTGGTTTATTGCTATTTTTTGCCTTATTGTGTAGTTATACTGTCTTATATGTGTGACGTTGCAATTTGTAAAGTTGTGCTGTGTTTTCTTGTCATGATTGTTTTATGCTACGTTTTGGTATGTTGCAGTTTGTAATATGTTGTGTTATGTCATAGTTGTAATACATCATGTTGGCCTTTGTATTATTGTGTATGTTGTGTTGAGGTATGTCAAGGTTGCTTTCTGTTATGGTCTGTTATGTTGTGCTGTGTTATAGTTGTGATGTGTTATGTTGTGGTTTGTTCTGGTAACTTATATTGTGTTGTGTCATGTTGTGTTACTTTGTGTTATGTTATGTCACCTTGTGCTTTTCTGCATTATGTTGTATATGTTGTGTGTTGTAATGTGATGTGTTGTGTTGTGCTTGGTTGTGTTGAGTTTTGTTAAGTTGTCTTGCATTATTTTGTATTGTGTTATGTCATGTTGTGTTGTTTTATCTTATGTTGCAGTGTGTTTTTGTGTTCTGTTATGCTGTGCTTTTGAATGTAATGTTGTGCAGTATTGTGTTCTGTAATGTTGTGCCATGTTGTGTTGTTCTACTGAACGTCGTGGTTGTAATATTTTATGTTGTGTTACACTGTGTTGCAATGTGTTTTGTTATGCCATCTTGTGTTAGATTGTGTTTGTGTTATTTTCTGTTGTTTTATGTTTAGTTATGTAGTGCTTTTGCATATTATGTTGTGTTTTGTAATGCTTTGCTATCTTGTGTTGTCTTGTGTCATGGTTCTATGCTGTGTTGTGGTATGTTGTGCTGCATTGCTGTGTGTTTTGTTAGGTTATGTTTGTGCTATTTTGTTTTTTTATGTCATGTTGTGTTGTTTCAAGTTCTGTTATGCAGTGATTTTGCATATTATATTGTGCCGTGTTGTGTTTTGTAATGCTGTGCTGTGTTGTGTTCTCTTATGTTATGTCATGTTGTGCTATAATATAGTGTGTTTTTTATGTTATCTTGTGTTGTTTTTTGTTGTGTTATCTTGTGGTGTGTTACGTTATGTTGTGCTTTTGCATATTATGTTGTGTTTTGTAATGTCCTGGTGTGTTGTGTTTTCTTACATCTTGTTGTGCTATAATATGGTGTGTTTTGTTATGTTATCTTGTGCTGTTTTATGTTGTGTTATCTTGTGGTGTGTTACGTTATGTTGTGCTTTTGCATATTATGTTGTGTTTTGTAATGTCCTAGTGTGTTGTGTTTTCTTACATCTTGTTGTGCTATAATATGGTGTGTTTTGTTATGTTATCTTGTGCTGTTTTTTGTTGTGTTATCTTGTGGTGTGTTACGTTATGTTGTGCTTTTGCATATTATGTTGTGTTTTGTAATGTCCTAGTGTGTTGTGTTTTCTTACATCTTGTTGTGCTATAATATGGTGTGTTTTGTTATGTTATCTTGTGCTGTTTTTTTGTTGTGTTATCTTGTGGTGTGTTACGTTATGTTGTTCTTTTGCATATTATGTTGTGTTTTGTAATGTCCTGGTGTGTTGTGTTTTCTTACATCTTGTTGTGCTATAATATGCTGTGTTTTGTTATGTTATCATGTGTTATTTTATGTTGTGGTGTATTACCTTAAGCTCTGTTATGTTGTAGTTTTGTATATTATTTTGTGTTTTGTAATGCCGCGATGTGTTGTGTTGTCTTATGTTATGTCACGTTGTGTTATATTGTGTTGTGTTTTGATATGTTACTATGTGTTATGTCATGTTGTGTTACTTTATGCTATGTTGTGCAGTGTTGTGTTCTCTCGTGTTGTGTCATAGTTGTAATATGCTATGTTTTTTTTATTATGTCATCTTGTTTTTCTTTATGTTATTTTATGTTGTGTTATATTGTGGTATGTTAGGTTCTGTTTTGTTTGTTACATTGTACAGAGTTGTGCTTTGCAATGTTGTGTTTTCTCATGTTATGTCCTGGCTGTAACATGTTAATGTTGTGTTATGCTGCATTTTGTGGTTGTGTTATTTTATGTTGTGTTATATTGTGGTATGTTTGTTCTGTTTTGTTGTGCTTTCGTATGTTATGTTGTGAAGTGTTGGGTTTGGTAATTTTTTTATATTGTGTTATGTTATTGTTCTAACAAGTCGTGTTATGTTCTGTTTTGTTTTCTTGTGTAATTTTGCGCGTTTGTTATTTTACGTTATACTGAGATATATTGTGTTTTCGTATTTTATGTTGTGTTTTGTAATGCCATGATGTGTTGTGTTGTTTTATGTCATGTTGTGCTGTAATATGTTGTGTTTCATTATGTTTTTTTGTGGTGTGTTATGTTATATTGTGCTTTTGCATATTATGTCATGTTTTATAATTCCATGCTCTGTTGTGTTGTCTTATGTTATGTCATGTTGTGTTTTGATATGTTACCGTGTGTTATTTTGTGTTATGTTGTGGTGTGTTAACTTATGCTCCTTATGTTGTGCTTTTGTATATTACATTGTGTTTTGTAATGCCATGATGTGTTGTGTTGCTTTATATCACGTTGTGCTGTAACATGTTGTATTTTGTTATGTTATCTTGTGTTATTTTATGTAATGTTATGCTGTGGTGTGTTACCTTATGCTCTGTTATGTTGTGCTTTTATATATTATGTTGTGGTTTGTAATGCCGTGATTTGTTGTTTTACATCACGTTGTGCTACATTGTGTTGCATTTTGTTATGTTATGCTATTTTATGGTGTGTTATGTTATGCTTTTGCATATTATGTCGTGTTTTATAATTCCGTGATGTGCTGTGTTGTCTTATGTTATGTCATATTGTGTTTTGATATGTTACTGTGTGTTATTTTGTGTTATGTTGAGCAGTGTTGAGTTGTCTTGTGTTAGGTCATAGTTATAATATGTTATTGTTGTATTTTGTTTTGTTATGTCATCTTGTGTTGCCTTATGTCGTGTTGCAGTACTTTGTGTTATTTTATGTTGTGTTATATTGTGGTACGTCAGGTTCTGTTTTGTTTGTTACGTTGCGCTTTTCAATGTTGTGTTTTCTCATGTTATGTCCTGGCTGTAACATTTTAATGTTGTGCTATGTTACATTTTGTGTTTGTGTTAATTTATGTTGTGTTATATTGTGAGATATGTTCTGTTCTGTTTTGTTGTGCTTTCGTATGTTACGTTGTGAAGTTTTGGGTTTGGTAATGTTTTGCTATGTTATGTGGTGTTATGTAAGATGTTGTATTTTGTTCTGTTGCATTTTCTTGTGTAATTTTGCGTTTTGTTATGTTGTGTTATGTTACCTCAGAGGATTTAGCTTAAGAGCTTAAATAGAAAATTGCACTGATGAATTTCCCCATTGACGATAATGCTATGAAATTAAACATTTGCGCTCTTGTCCTTCTTCTTTAAACTTTTATCAGTTTCATGAATCACATTCCAGCGACTTAAGCCAAGAACAAACAACAATACAATTGATGCCTGTGCCATGTGTTTATCAGCACTCCTGTCTGGCAGTTCCAAAGCCCACCACACAAGGGAGCCCCCTGTATATGCCGAGATATCCAAAGAGGGCCACAGAAGCCTGTCTGTTTACCTGCTAGCCCACCATACAGATGCCGGGGGTCTTCACTCCTACCAAGTGTGCAAACTAAGAATTTGAACAATATTTGCACAGTCAAGGCTTTAACAGACACACAAACAGCATGCCTAACTGCCATCACATCTTTCAAAGCTGACTTTAAACTGTGAACAATTCACTTTTATGTCGGATGCCCACCCATACATGGATGGCGTGGTGTTTGCCTCTTTTTGTTTAAAACTTACTTGGGTCAGATTTAGAATGGCGTTAGATGTTTGTCTTTTTATGTCCTTTTACGTGAAGGAACAATAGACATGTCATAAATCCGTGTATAGCGCCTTGAAGTATGAGGAGACTTGCTTAGACTAAATTCAGGGTCACAGGGTGGGCTCGAGCCTGTCCCAGCAGCACTGGGCACAAGGCAAGAAACTGCCCCGGACCGGACACACTCATTCACAAGCCCACATGGGTACAATTTAGGATTGCCAGTTGACTTAATCTGCAGATATTTGCAGATTTTAATGAAAAACCAAAATTAAAATCATTTAGTTACTCAGAGAAGATGGAAACTGCACACCGGGGACAACCACTCATAGGATTTAAACCCAAAGACACTGGGCAAGCAGAAATATAAGCTCACATACGAAAAACATAATGTGAAGAGAGAAATAAGCATTCTTTAACTAGACAAGGAACAAGGATTTCAATGAGGGACTTAGAATAGGTGCCCGTTTTGGAGTGGGCACGTCTACCTTTAATGTAAGTGTGATGCCAAAGCGTTAGCAACACAGTAGGGACTGGCAACAGATAACAAGAATCTGGAATGGCTCTTTGTTTCACAGTGCTGGTCTGATGATTTCCCATTTGGTGTGTGCCACCTCTGCCTACTGTTTCCAGCACAGCCTGTGCCAAGCGCATTCACACACACACTGGACTGCCATAACTGGTCCACAGGCGGATTCGTTTTCCATGAATCTTATGAGGTCACTGTTAAGAATGAAATATTCTTTATATGGGGAACCCTGCATTGTGATCTATGCCTTAGTAGAATTAAGCTGCAGTGGAGATGCTGTATGTAGAAATCATATCATTTGAGAGAATGTCTGGGTTTTAGGAAACATTGAAGAATGGTGGGCCATAAGGGGCTGAATAATGCTATCATGTCGGGCACTTGCAAAGTATTAGAAACACAATACAATTTTTAAATCCATTTAATCACATTTAGGGTTGCAGTTGATGAGAGCCTATCCTGACAAACTGGGCACAGAAAAAGTAATCATGACATAACAAAACATAAAAAACACCTCCTCAGACCTGCTTAATCCAGTTCAGGCTAGTGGGGAGCTGCAGCCAACCATGGCAGCACCAAGCACAAGATATGGGCCAACCTTGGATCAGCTGTCAATCTGTGACAGCAAAGGCAATCATAATATAACAGAACATTCTTAACCCTGTGTTGGTGTCACAGGAGGCTGGAGCCTGTCACAGCAGCATCAAGTGGAAGGCAGGAACCATCACTGGACAGGATGTCAGTTCACCGCAGAAAAAGAAATCATAACATAACAAAATATAATATAACATTCTCAAATATGCATAATCCAATGCGGAGGTCTGTTGGGGGGCAGGGGGGTGCAGAGCAAATTCGGGAAGCACTGAGAACAAGATAAGCATAGACTCTGTGTCAGATGACAGTCCATCAAAGTGTATGCAATTATAATGTAACAGAACATTCATAAAATGTCTTGATCCAAATCAGGGTTACAGGAGGCTGAGGTATACTGCAGTAACAGTAACAGAGGGTGCAAGGCAGGAACCAACAGTGGGCAGGATGCCAGTCCACGTCAGAAAAAGCAGTCATGATAGATAGATAGATAGATAGATAGATAGATAGATAGATAGATAGATAGATAGATAGATAGATAGATAGATAGATAGATAGATAGATAGATAGATAGATAGATAGATAGATAGATAGATAGATGTGAAAGGCACTATATGATAGATAGATAGATAGATAGATAGATGTGAAAGGCACTATATGATAGATAGATAGATAGATAGATAGATAGATAGATAGATAGATAGATAGATAGATAGATAGATAGATAGATAGATAGATAGATAGATAGATAGATAGATAGATAGATAGATATGAAAAAGACTTTATAATAGATAGAGACCATTTTATTTGTTCCCCGGGAGAAATGTGGCAACATAACATCCATCCAGCTATATCCCAACTACAGGGTCACAGTGGTCTGCTGGAGCCAATCCCAGCCAGCACAGGGCAGGAAACAAACCCCGGGCAGGGCGCCAGCCCACCGCAGGGCATGCGCGCACACACACACACACACACACACACACCCCAAGCACACACTAGGGGCAATTTAGGATCGCCAATGCACCTAACCTGCATGTCTTTGGACTGTGGGAGGAAATCGGAGCACCCAGAGGAGACCCACGCAGAGAACATGCAAACTCCACACAGGGTGGACCCGGGAAGCGAACCCGGGTCTCCTAACTGTGAGGCAGCAGCGCTACCCACTGCGCCACCGTGCCGACCACAACATTACATAATATTCTCAAACCTGCTGAATCTAATTCGGGGTTTTGTTTTTTGAGGTCAGAACCAATTCTGGCAGCACTGAGCACAAGATAGGACCCAGCCTTGGATCAAATGTCAATCCATTGCATAAAAGGCAATTTGTCATATACTGTAACAGAACTTCCTTAAACCCATGTTTGTGTCACATGAGGCTGGAATCTATCACATCAGCATTGGATGCAAGGCAGACACCATCACTGGAGAGGATGTCAGTCTATTGTAGAAAAAGCAATTATACATAACACAACATGACATTCTCAACCCTGCTTAATCCAATTCAGGGTCTTTGGGAGCCAGAGCAAATACTGGCACTAATTATTAGGTGGGAACAAACCTTGGATCAGTGTCCAATCCATCATAGAAAAGGCAATCATAATATATCCATCCATCCATTTTCCAACCCGCTGAATCCGAACACAGGGTCACGGGGGTCTGCTGGAGCCAATCCCAGGGCACAAGGCAGGAACCAATCCCGGGCAGGGTGCCAACCCACCACAGGACACACACAAACACACCAAGCACACACTAGGGCCAATTTAGAATCGCTAATCTACCTAACCTGCATGTCTTTGGACTGTGGGAGGAAACCCACGCAGACACGGGGAGAACATGCAAACTCCACGCAGGGAGGACCCGGGAAGCGAACCACAGGTCCACATGTCTCCCAACTGCAAGGCAGCAGCGCTACCCACTGCGCCACCGTGCTGCCCTAATCATAATATAACAGAACATCATTAACTCTGTCGCCCATAGTACTGGTTGAAAGTCAGGAACCAACAGTGGCGAGGATTGCCAGTTCATCACAGAAAATAAAAAAAAAGTTATAACATAATATTACCAGCTTAACCCAGTTCAGGGTCTCGGAGGGTCCAGAGCCTGTCAGAGCAGTATCTGATGTATGGCAGGAATTAAGCCTGGACACAACGACAGTGCATTGCAGAAAAAGCAATCACAACATAACATAACGTAACGTAACATAATGTAACGTAACATAACATTCTCAAACCTCCTTTATGAAATCCAAAGCCTTGGGGGGGCCCAGAGCCAATCCTGGCAGCACTGAGCAAAAATACAAGAGCCAACCCTTCATTGTAAAGGGCATCACACACACACACACACACACACACACACACACACACACACACGCACGCACACCAGGCCCAAACCCACCCCCACAAGTGCACACATCCTGGGAATGTACACAACTGCCTGTTTGTTTCTACTTTTGAAGGAAACGTTTTCCAGTTAATAGGATTTAGCTTGAAAATTGACAGTTGGTTGACAAGCATGCATTAACATGTAATTTGCATATGATGCATTTAACAAAATCAAATTGGCCACTCATACTGAAGCTAATAACCTTAACGTTGCAGCCGCTTCCTCCAAATGTCGTTGTTTCGTTTCCCAGCTGCTGTCGAAATTCTCTGATAAAAGTTGGACACGACTGTAAAAAGTATCCCAACTCTTTTAAGATCATGTAAATCCGCCCTTCCAGGTGACTTTAAAAGTCATGCGATGAAGCCAACCTTAGAATCCAATGGACAAATTCTAAAATGAAGTGTTGCAAAGCAGACAATCGCAGAGGCCAATAACAGGAGTGAGCTGGAGCAAACCGAAGGCTCCCGCTGCGCGCTGTTGGTTAAGGTGGTGACATGTGACACCTGCAGACTTGCTGGCTTGCTGATCAAAGACGTGCCCCGGGATCAAGCTCTAATCAGGCCGGCTTGGGAAAAGCTGGGTGGTGAAAGCAATCAAAAGAGGTTGGAAACCAGCTACTCTGGAAGGGAAAAACCAGCCGGGGTGTAACCTTTGACATGAACTTGCACAGTGGTGCTTTTTTCACAGGCTTGATATAAGATGCTAATGGAAGCCTCGCTATTGATCTGCACTAAAAGGCAGAACGGTGTATGGCAGTGCCCCGTAGCCTTGGAGATACACAGTAACCATGGTTTTGAGTCATGCAGCAGTGTGTGATGACTTTATCATTTTCTCCCCCTTGTTCATTAATATGCATCATATAAATGAGGAAAAGGAAACAATTGTGTTATTCTGTTAGTCCGAGAACTTTTTAATGTGAAAAGCGGTCCTTTCTCTTCAACTGTGCGATGTTAATCAGCATTTGGATCTCCCGACTAGCAAGATTTACTTCATAGAAATTCTATCTCAAGATGTTTTATAAGCATAAATCTGTTTTGCATCTGGTGGCAGAGTGATTAGTGCATGGGATCTGGATTTAGTTCCTGACCTGATTACTTCACGTCCAGGGTTTCCCCTTTGACTCCGAATACTCAAATACATGCTTATTTGGTTAACTTGTAAATCTAATATGCGTGAGCATCACTAAATAAGGAATGCAACGAATCGGCATCTACATCTTCGGTTATTTTCTGCTCAGCACTTAATGCTGCTGGTCGAATTTCTGACTTTGCAAAGCCTTTACTTTAAGGATTTACTAGATTAGGATTGAGATGCTGAAATAGATGGTCATGTGACTCACTAGAAGCAGCGATGGTGGCTCAGTGGCTAGCGTGCTGACTCACAGCTCCCGGGTCCTGCCCTGTTTTAATTTACCACTGGGGTGGGTTCATTTCCAGTCTTCATGACTGTCTACGTAAAGTTCAACTTGGTTTTCTCTGGATGCTTACATACCTGCCTGTGTGGTGAGTCTAGTATACTTTATATTAGGGAGACTGAATACGGAATGATTGGCTTCGGCAGACCCCCGTGACCCTATAGTTAGGATATAGCAGGTTAGATAATGGATGGATGGATGGATATAGAATGCAATCAATAGGCGATATGCACACTCTCTTCTGGATTCCATGCCAGCTGACTGCTGCACTTCCGGCGCGGATTTCAAAATGGACTAACTGTGGCGTTTTTCACCTGATGCGCTTCAAGAGGTGCCCACACTTATGGTAAATGACACAAGTTGCATTATTCAAACATCGTGCCAAACGTCAGGAGCTAAAAAGGAGAAGGGCTTCAAACTATACATTTCAAGCTATGTATTATAAACTTGTGTCTACTATGAACTTCCATGGGACAAATATATGATTACATTAGGTTTCTTTAAAAAAAATCCGAATTTCAATAAAAAAGTCATTAAAGTTAATTCAGGGACTGGTGAATATAATAATAAAAATAATAATTCATTACATTTATATAGCGCTTTTCTCAGTACTCAAAGCGCTATCCACACAGGGAGGAACCGGGAAGCGATCCCACAGTCTTCCACAGTTTCCTTACTGCAAAGCAGCAGCACTACCACTGCGATTTTCCAACCCGCTATATCCTAACTACAGGGTCACAGGGGCCTGCTGGAGCCAATCCCAGCCAACACAGGGCACAAGGCAGGAACAAACCCCGGGCAGGGTGCCAGCCCACCAGAGGGCACACACACACACACACACACACGCACACACACACACACACACACACACATACACCAAGCACACACTAGGGACAATTTAGAATCGCCAATGCACCTAACCTGCATGTCTTTGGACTGTGGGAGGAAACCCACTCAGGGGGACACGGGGAGAACATGCAAACTGCACTCAGGGAGGACCTGGGAAACAAACCCAGGTCTCCTTACTGCGAGGCTGGTGAATACGTAAGTAAGCTTAATTCTGCAATGCCAATCGACGAGTTATATGAGCCAGGGATGAGTCACCCAAAGAACAAGCTGGCATGACATCATCAATAGCGGGAGCGCCTTTAAAAATGGCAGCTCTGCACAGTCGCACACACCTTTTCCAATGAGCGCGGCAGAATGCAAGCAGTCCTTTTAAAGATAACAAGCCACCTCAAAGAGCTGTGTAAAATAACAATAACATAAATAACAGTGGGAGGTCGAGCTTTTAGTTACTGGGCCCCTAAACTGTGGAATGTTCTGCCTGCTACTATAAGAGATGCCCCTTCGGTCTCAGCTTTTAAATCCTGGCTGAAGACTCACTATTTCAGTTTAGCACACCCTGACTAGAGCTGCTGATTAACTGTACAGACTGCATCTCTGTTGTTAGTCATTAGCACTAAAACATACGTAACATGATAGTTATAATTTGTTACTAACCCTCACCTATTCTGTTTCTCTTCTCGGTACTCAAATGTGGCACTTGGTGCCACGGCCCACCTGCCAAGTTGTTTTGCTTGCCTAAGGTAAAGTCATCCCTGATGGAGGATCACAAGAATAATCGGGTAGAGGGGTTCTTTCATCGGATTGGCCAGCCCAGCTCTGACTCAGCTATGGTATGGCCAATAGGGGGAAGCAGCTTGATGGCTGAGGTCTCTAGGACTCTAAACAAATCCAAATCGTATTATGGGATATCATCTACTGTTAAATTCTGTTAGACTCTATTGAGGATTTGTTCTGTTCTGTTCTGTGTATTGTATTGTATTGACCCCCACCCACTGCACGCCCAACCTACCTGGAAAAGGGTCTCTTTTTGAACTTCCTTTCCCAAAGTTTCTTCCATTTTTTTTGGAAGTTTTTTCTTGTCTTCTTAGAGATTTAAGGCTGGGGGTCTGTCAAGAAGCAGGGCCTGTTAAAGCCCATTGTGGCACTTCTTGTGTGATTTTGGGCGATACAAAAAGAAATTATATTGTATCGTATTGTATTATAAAGAGCAGAGAATCCATCCATTGTGGCGCTCAGCACCCATACCACACTACATAATAACTTGAGTCTGCTGAGCATCTTACCTTGTAAAAAAGTGAATGTCTCTGTCTGAGCCAGCAAAACGGTGAACGCCAAACCGTTGCTTCATTGTAAGGGTCTCAGTTTGTTTCCTCAGTTGGAGGGTCTCCTCTCTGTTTTCATCAAATGCTAAGTCGACAACTGCTGGATCTCGAGCCAAAGTGCCGTCATCTTTGAGGATTTTATTATCCTCTTCCTCACCCAGTGTGTCATACTCCGTCGGTCTCTTTCTCCTCTCCCCAAACTCCCCAGTCTTGAAAGTGAAATGGAGAAACTGTTTCACTCAAACAATGTAGGAACCGCTGCCTTCTTCAACAGTCGCCATCCTGCCTCAGACCCTGGCTCATGACAATTCTCTTTTTTTTAAAATGACGGCTACAAACTCGAGTATGAGGGACTAATCATAAAGCTCTCTCTCCGGATAGTGATGACCTATTTAGTTTGAGTTTCTGCATCAGAGGGAAATGTATGATACTAAGTACCTTATTGTTCTCACTGGAAGCTCGTCATAAAGGTGCACAACAATGTTCATCTGTAGAGCTATCTCTACGCTGAAACTTCTTTTTCTCAGTCATTCTCGCCACTTAACAAAAATCACAATTGCAATATGGGCAATGGAAGTGACTGAGTGGGCTGAGGTTTCATTGGAGGTACGTCAGCATATAGTCAACTGGTGTCCCATCCAGGCTGAATTCCTACCTTGTGCTTAATGCTGCTGGGATATCCTCTGCCTCCCCACATCTTTGGGATGATAACATGAATGCTACACTGGCAGGTTAAGTGATTTGCTTATTTGAAACACTAGAAGCGGCACAGTGGTTAGAAATTCCAGGGATCTGGGTTCACTTCCAGAGTTGGATGCTGTCTATGCAGAGTTCCTCAAAAATGCTTGTTTATTTTTTTTGCTAATGTGGGGGACGAAACGGCATCCCAGTCTGGATGGACCCTACTTCCTTATCTGGCCAGGACGCCATTATAATGCAAGGTCAACAAAGGAGTTGTGATCTTCCACTTCCACAGAAAGGGCACTGCAGCAGCAAATACAGAGGAGCTGATGGACACCCTGGCGGGCCTAGGAGGCTGGCAGGCTGGGTGACTCCTGTCCTTCTGTACACTGAGTGGCAGCATTCAGTCTGGCAAACCCAAGTATTGATACTTCCAGAGGAACATTGGAGTTGTGGTCCCATGGGGCTACCCAGTGGGGTTCTGTGGGGGTAACCAAAATGAGCTGTTGGATATAGACTGTACAAGGACCGGTGTGGTCCTGACCGACCCCCAATTGATTGAGTACTGGAAGTACTACCAGGTCGGGTGTAAAAAGAAAGCCCCCCAGTTGGCCCAGGGAGTTGGGGTGTTGGGAGAGGGAGCTGGACAACTCTCTCCAAAATGGCTTTATCCATAAAGGTTTTTCTCTGGATGCTCAGATTTATGGATTTTAGGGTTTTGTGTGATGCTAATATATTGTTAATCATTGTTTCACAACCACTGAGTTGTGGGCTCTCCTGGGAAGAGTGAAAGAGAAAAGAAAAGAAAAAACAGAAAAGAACTGGATTGTCACTAAGTCAGTCATCGCCTAACCCGCTTATTCCTGAACAGGGTCACGGGGAATCCTGGAGCCTATCTTAGCAAGCACAGGGTACAAGGAAGAACAAACCCTGGACCAGGCGCTAGTCCATCACAGGGCAGACACACACCAAACACACACACTAAGGGCCAGTTCAGCACTGGCAATCCACCTAACCTGCTTGTCTTTGGGCTGTGGGAGGAAAGCGGACCACCCGACACAGATCAAAGCAGAACATGCAAACTCCACTTAGGGAGGACCCGGGACACAAGCCCAGGTCTCCTTACTGTAAGGCAGCAGCGCTACCACTGCACCATTGTGTCACCCATTGTATTGAATTGAGTTGTGTACTACTGAGGAAAAGATACTTGTATGTATGAAAATAAAAATAACATTTGGTTGAACCCAGGGTTCCCCTTGAGTAGTCCTTTCCCACTGGCCACATTAGCCATATCTGAATGAGTTTCATTGAATGTACAATCGCAATGAATTGACACAAGATTATTTCCTCCCTTGTCCTTAATAATACTGGAATGGTCTTTGAGCTCCCCTGAGGACTTTAATCTCCTTAGCATTAACCCCGAGCATCTCTCAGGCTTAAAATTCTATGTAAAAATGGTTAACCCCGAGTCTTGCTCAGATCAAGCTGTTTGGAAGAGATATACTGTAGAGCATTAGGCCCGAATAACACTCAGGACAGTATTCTGCTGCACGTAACTGAATGTGGACTGCTTTAAACATGGCGTCCTAATCAGGACTGATTTCTGTCTGCTGCTTACTGCTGTTGGTTTAGGTTTTGCCTTTCCAGTCTTCCTAAGGATGGAGTTGTTCACTTAAGAGTTGCTGTAATTTCTGATTAAAAAAATTCTTGTTTTACACATGAATCAGTGATGGTGGTGTCACAAGAACGACAAAGAGACATTGGAAAGGTTTGGAGCAGCCACCTATATAATATTTCCCAGCTGCAAAATCAATCAAAAAGAACAGACATGTTTACACGACTAAGTCCAAAACAGAACTGACTTGGTGCCTTAAGATGGCGGCCTTTAAGTGTAAGTAGAGGAAGTGATGTCATCAGGGCTGGAGCGGGAAGTGACATCATTGGTTACCCCAGAACCAGGCGGGATTTCCCGAGAATGGTCTGCAAAGAATTGAGAGAGAGAATCAGTGCACTTCGCCGCCTCCTGGTCAGGCGTGGAATTACTTTTATTCAAGCCCTTTAGTTGTCCCCTAATCGAACGTGTGTGACAGTGGTAAAATTGCTTTATCCAGAAAGGTTTTTCTCTGGTTGATCAGATTTATGGATTTTAGGTTTTTGTGTGACGCTAATATATTGTTGCTCAGTGTTTTGCAACCACTGGATTGTGGGCTGATGCAGGTGGGTCGTGAGTTGCTATTGTTTAGAATGGTAGTGGGTCACAGAGGGTTGTGCAGTGTGTCATGGCATATCACTGCTCCCACAATCGCACTCGATCCCCTCCTTCACTGCCAATCACACTTGATGGTTAACCAAGGGGAACCCCACACTTTGGTGGGTTATGAAGGCACTGATATGGATAAAGGTGCATCACAGCACCAGACAGGTCGATAAACTGTAAATGACTGAATGAGCAAAGCAGTCAATTGGTGGGCTGTCCTTGCCTGATTCTAGTCTTGCGTTTTAGTGTTGCTGGGATGAATTCTGTAATGGATGAAGTGAGTTGAGGCATAACTCAGGAGAACAGGATCCCATACGATTAAATTCCAGAACACCAACATTCGGAGGCGATGCTGTTCAGCTATGTCTTCCAATGGACTTTGTACATGCTATCCATCCCCAGACGCTTCTCTGTCATGAACTCATCAAAGAATCACAAACCTGGGAAATGCAGGAAGGACCACTTAAAGTGTTCTCTCAAGGTGTGCTCCATTCCACTTGGACAGCTTGAGATGCTTTGGAGATGAACTGTTATTGACGAAGTTTGTCACTTTGAACAAGAACGGATTCATCAATGAGAGGAAAAAAGGCAGGCATGACAACTCTATTGATGACAAAATGCTGTGCTGTGGGCAACACAGTGGTGGTGGTGGTGGGGGGGGGGGGAGAGTTTGGGGGGTTACAATGCCATCAATTGGCATCACATCCATGTTTGATTCCAGCCTTGTACTTAGTATTGTTGGGGTAGACCCTAGCTGCCCATAGGCTTGTCTCTCAATATATAAAATCCAACGTCTCTCTATCTGTCTGTGTGTCTGTCTCTCCGCTTTTCACGAGAGAACTACTTAACGGATTTAGAATTTTTTTCTACAATTTGCTGGAACATTCCGGTTGATTTTGCGATTTCTCTCATGACGCTAAGTATCATAGTTCGATTTATTTGTGCCAACCCGAGAGAGACACAGTCGGCCAAGGGGCGGGGCCCTCCTCACTCACGTGCCTACCTCGGGGCCTTACCTTAAATCCGCTTCGCTAGCAAACGAGAGAACTACTTAACGGATTTAGATCGGGCTTTGTTCTAGAATTTGCTTGAACATTCCGGTTGATTTTGTGACTTCTCTCATCGCACTAAGAATCATAGTTTGCTTGCAGGAGTGATTTATTTACGCTAATCTGAGACAGACTTTGCGGGCAGAGGGGAGGGAGAAGAGTGACGTCAGGAGTGGGAAGTCGGTCTGCCTCTGTGTTTTGGAGTGTAACTTGCCTCCGCTTAGCTAGCAATACCTTTTTGTTTATTGATTTTTAAAGTTTGTTCTGTTTTACTACTCTGCGGGTGGAGCCGTGGGGAACAGCTACTAATGGATAAAGTAAGTTGAGAGAATGGATGATGAACTCACTCATGATTCTATGGCTACTGAGCCATCAACCTTGTGGTGCACAGTCCATGTCAGACAATTCTGTAAAGTCCTGCAAGATGGCTTTTTTATGCTTTAAACTTTACCCTTAAGATCTCCTTATAAGAACAAAAAAAAAAAAAACTAAGTGACATGTGTAAGGTGGCAGAGTGAGCGGGTGTCTGAGCTGGGAATTGAATGGGGAACCATCTGGAGCTGACATATTTTGTTTGATTTAGACTCATTCTTCCTAAGGTTTCAAATTTCCACATTAAATAAAGGGAGAAGCAGAATCCATTAGCTGCTAGCCGAGGATTCCTTTTTTTTCCACTCAGAATTGTAGGGTATTGTTAAAAGGAAATTGGATAAACTATTCTGCATTAAAACCTGTCAAATTAGAGTATGCACTTGCCGTAGACATATTAATACAACTGGTAATTCAATCTGCTGATTAGTTTACTCGTCTTCAGCTAGAGTTCCCGGAGTGTGGGGTCTGCCTCTCACTTGGCTCACAAAAATCCCCGCCGAAAGGCAGAAGGCTGGTTTTGCTTAAGTGTAATTTGTTTGGTTCGATTTTTAAAGTGCATATGGATAGATTTATTATGCGTTTAACTCTTTATGGTTTGCAAATGGGTTGTGATGAACTACAGGGACATTTTGGTAACAATGAACTGAAACCGCCATTATTGGAGTTGAGCAAATTTCAACATCACTGCCCAACATAAATTGCCAATGAGTTATATGACTTAGGGTTAACTCCTACATATAACTGGTAACTGTGCTGTTTGCCTATATGTAAATACTTCAAACTTGTAATATTTGATATCTATATTATATTATATTATATTATATTATATTATATTATATTATATTATATTATATTATATTATATTATATTATATTATAGCTAGAGACCCGGGTTTGCTTCCCTGTGTGGAGTTTGCATGTTCTCCCTGTTTCCTCCGAGTGCTCCGGTTTCCTCCCACAGTCCAATGACATGCAGGTTAGGTGCATTGGTGATCCTAAATTGTCCCTAGTGTGTGCTTAGTGTGTGTGTGTGTGTGCCCTGCAGTGGGCTGGCGCCCTGCCCGGGATTTGTTCCTGCCTTGTGTCCTGTGTCAGCTGGGATTGGCTCCAGCAGACCCCAGTGACCCTTTGTTAGGATAGCGGGTTGGATAATGTCTGACTGACTGACTAATATATATATACTAGATAAAGAGCCCGTTTTGACAACATAAGATGAAACGGACATGAGTGGAATAGTAATAAGTATAAGTACCACAAACCTGATATAAGTGTATTGAATGAATGCGTAATTAGGCCTCGAGCTGTAGTCGAAATTGCCTTTCAGGCCTCTAGAGCTTTAATCGAAGTCGCCTTTCTCTTTGAATTTTCGTGGCCGTAAATCCGCCGCCTGCTGCGATGTCAGTCTCGTAAGGTTTTTCGGGCAACTGCACAGAAGGCGACTGCGCATTCAGCTTCGGACGTGAGTGAGTGAGTGAGTGAGTGAGTGAGTGAGTGAGTGAGTGAGTGAGTGAGTGAGTGAGTGAGTGAGGAGACTTGCGAATTATGTATTAAGATATAAATGCAATGCAAAACTATAAGTAAGTATATTATATCTACTCTATATATATAAAATCCTAAGCCTAAAAGTGCATCAAAAAAAAATGTATGTGACGTTTTTTGTCACGCTTTAAATTGGGCTTGTTTTAAAACATACATATATATGTTTGGTATCATTCTTTTCAGACTTTATTGAACTTTAATGTGATGTTGTTAGATTTTCAAATTCTTATTCCGTTTTAAAATTATAAGCTAAAAAATATCAAGAACTCACGTCCCGCGAGATGAGACTTTCTGCAAAGAGATTTAACTAGGCCCGGGGCCGGAAAACAAAAGATAAAGAGTAGGACAGCTGCTGTGCAGGCTTTTAAATGTTCGAAGCGCCGCACAAGATGCAGATCACATGGAACGGCAGTAGCAGCAAACCAGTATCTGATTGAGCAAAGAGAAGGTAAAAAAAAAAACCTGTATTTGTTTCCCATTGCTGCGTGGGTTGGCACCCTGCCCAGGATTGGTTCCCTGCCTTGTGCCCTGTGTTGGCTGGGATTGGCTCCAGAGACCCCCGTGACCCTGTGTTCGGATTCAGCGGGTTGGAAAATGGATGGATGGATGGATGTTTCCCATTGTCTCACCATTTAAGAGGGGGTTTCGGAGAAGCGACCGCGTCTCCTTGGGGTGTGTTCAGCCCCCCTCTTCACAATGTGAGAGACAGAAATGTGAAGTGGGCTGGTGCATAGCGCAGGCCGGGGGGCTTGGCGAGCGAAGTGAGCAGGGGGCGAACTCCCTAGTTATATTATATTATAAAAGCTGTGTAAGCCTGTGCTGTAAAAAGCTGAGGCACCTAGAAACCATGGATTCTGGCACTTCAATCAATCAATCACATCAGTTGTGCATTAGTGGCTAAGCGAGTTTCTCTTTCTTCAGTGGTTTTGTTTTGCAGATGTGCTCGTCCCCCTTGTCTATCAGTGGCTAAGCAAGCTTCTCTCTACTCGAAGGTTTCATTTTGCCAATGTGCTCGCCTCGCTTGTGTATTAGCGGTCAAGTGAGTTTCTCTTTCCTCGGCGGTTTCACTTTAGCGGCAAAGTTGATTTCTTTGAGCTTCATTCTGTAGCCTCGCACTTCCAGGCCGGACTGACAGACACATACACACTTCCACGCGTAGACATTTAAAATATTTCAACATCATTCACCTACATAACAAATTAAAGAAATATCTAAATAATGATTATGTGAAGCACCTTGGAATGACGTTCAGTATGAAAGGCACTAAACAAAACATTTAGACATCCTTCATCTACATTACAAACTATAGAAATATCTAAATTATGATTCTGTAAAGTACTTTGGGATGATGTTCACCATGAAAGGCACTATAAAAATCAACAGTCTGCTGTGACAGAATGAGAGCAGCAACAAGTCATGATATTCAATAACAGGTTTAATTAACAGCAAGAACTGGCTTCTGATTAAGAAACTGGTTGGAGTGAAATTGGCTGGAGTTTGATGTTACAATGTAGCCAGTCATCTGTTGGCTCGTTTCACATCTCTTTTCTTTTTGGCTGCCATTTAACGAGGAAAAGAATCAATTTAGATGACTGAATCCTTAAGAACAGGGCTGAATTTCCCATTGGGATTAATAAAGTATCTATCTATCTATCTATCTATTAAAATGAAGGGAAATGGAGTTAATTAGCAGTGAAAACTGCTTGTTAGAATGTTAGCATGAAAACCTGCAGCCACTGCAGCCCACCTGGCTTGGAGTTGAGGATCCCTGACCTATGAGAAGTTCTCGTAAGCTACACAAGGCTGCTAGATATCAGGTCATACATCCATCCATCCATCCCTTTTCCAACCCGCTGAATCCGAACACAGGGTCACGGGGGTCTGCTGGAGCCAATCCCAGCCAACACAGGGCACAAGGCAGGAACCAATCCTGGGCAGGGTGCCAACCCACCGCAGGACACACACAAACACACCCACACACCAAGCACACACTAGGGGCCAATTTAGAATCGCCAATCCACCTAACCTGCATGTCTTTGGACTGTGGGAGGAAACCGGAGCGCCCGGAGGAAACCCACGCAGACACGGGGAGAACATGCAAACTCCACACAGGGAGTACCCGGGAAGCGAACCCGGGCTTCCAACTGCGAGGCAGCAGTGCTACCACTGCGCCACCGTGCCGCCCTCAGGTCATACACTTTCAATTAAAATCAAAATAAAGGTTTTAGCCCCATTATTTTGTGAGTACTTGCATGACAGATGGACATGATCTAGCATTTTATATTCTAAGAAATTTAGGTAATGAGAGGAACTTCAGCTAGCATGAGGCTCCTTGTGTTAACACGAAGCATGCTTGGAATTCTGTGTACATAAGGTTAAGCCCGAGTCAGACTTAGGGCGATATTTATTGATCCGCTTTACAGTATAAAGCTCAACTAACTCTCAGGATAGTATTATGCTGCCATCTAGTGGATGCAAAAAATCATGACTATTTGTTTTTCCACTTTGTGGTAACTCAATATTCTTGAGTGGGTAGGAGCCTTCAACCAAAAAGACAGTGGAAAATGAAAAGCCACAAAATGATGCTCATGCCTGGTCTCATCTTCATACTACTGCTGACAATCGTGTTACCTCCTTGTTGCCCATTTACGAGTAAGCCTGGTCTAAAGATATCTGTTGATCTTGATTATCTGGACCATTTATAATTTGTTAGTGATAATCTGGTGGAGAAAACGGTTCAGTTTGAAATGAAACGCTGTGCTGAGCAATGCCGGAAAAGTCACAGTAAACCATTGGCTGGTTGCCGCTATTTGCAGTCAGTTGCTGCAGACGACATGGGGGTGACTTTCGGCCTCCTTATACTGCTGGCCATAGTGGGTAAACCAGTCCAGAGATGGTACTAATCCTCAAACCGGTTGTTGCAGTCACTCATTTTCGGCAAAGTTATTATTATTACATCATTTGTGTTGTCACTGGCAGATCCTTTGCTTCAACAAGTTTACTGTATAACAATAGACAGTTTCTATACTTCACCTGAACTGCCTGAGATTTTACCAAAACTGTGTGGATGAGGCGACCATCAACAATATGCAGAAGGTATTGGTTCTGAGCCGTGACATAAGTATTGATGAACTCTTGAGGGTTACAAGGGAAAGCTGTCGTGAACACAGTAGATCACATCCAAATGGGAACGATTCAGTATCAAGTTCACCATGCTGTGTGACACAAGCTCTGGGTACTTCTGGAACTTGATATTTTAGACTGGTAGAAGGAACCAAGTTGGAGAGCAAGTACAGTCAAGACCTCATCACTACATCATCTGTGTTGTCACTGGCAAACCCTTTGCTTCAACAAGTTTACTGTATAACAATAGACATTTTCTATACTTCACCTGAACTGCCTGAGATTTTACCAAAACTGTGTGGATGAGGTGACCATCAACAATATGCAGAAGGTATTGGTTCTGAGCCGTGACATAAGTATTGATGAACTCTCGAGGGTTACAAGGGAAGGCTGTCGTGAACACAGTAGATCACATCCAAATGGGAACGATTCAGTATCAAGTTCACCATGCTGTGTGACACAAGCTCTGGGTACTTCTGGAACTCGATATTTTAGACTGGTAGAAGGAACCAAGTTGTACAGCAAGTACAGTCAAAGCATCAACATCTGTATTGTCACTGGAAGACCCTTTGCTTCACCAAGGTCACTGCATAACAATGGTAAGTTTCTATACTTCCCCTGAAGTGCCTGAGATTTTACCAAAACTGTGTGGATGAGGCGACCATCAACAATATGCAGAAGGTATTGGTTCTGAGTCGTGACATAAGTATTGATGAACTCTTGAGGGTTACAAGGGAAAGCTGTCGTGAACACAGTAGATCACATCCAAATGGGAACGATTCAGTATCAAGTTCACCATGCTGTGTGACACAAGCTCTGGGTACTTCTGGAACTCGATATTTTAGACTGGTAGAAGGAACCAAGTTGGAGAGCAAGTACAGTCAAGACCTCATCACTACATCATCTGTGTTGTCACTGGCAAACCCTTTGCTTCACCAAGGTTAATGTATAACCATGGACAGTTTCTGTGCTTTACCTGATCTGCCTGAGATCTTACCAAAACTGTGCGGCTGAGGTGTTTATTAAAAATATACAGAAGGTATTGGTTCTGAGTCGTGACATAAGTATTGATGAACTCTTCAGGGTTACAAGGGAAGGCTGTCGTGAACACAGTAGATCACATCCAAATGGGAACGATTCAGTATCAAGTTCACCATGCTGTGTGACACAAGCTCTGGGTACTTCTGGAACTCGATATTTTAGACTGGTAGAAGGAACCAAGTTGTACAGCAAGTACAGTCAAAGCATCAACATCTGTATTGTCACTGGAAGACCCTTTGCTTCACCAAGGTCACTGCATAACAATGGTAAGTTTCTATACTTCCCCTGAAGTGCCTGAGATTTTACCAAAACTGTGTGGATGAGGCGACCATCAACAATATGCAGAAGGTATTGGTTCTGAGTCGTGACATAAGTATTGATGAACTCTTGAGGGTTACAAGGGAAAGCTGTCGTGAACACAGTAGATCACATCCAAATGGGAACGATTCAGTATCAAGTTCACCATGCTGTGTGACACAAGCTCTGGGTACTTCTGGAACTCGATATTTTAGACTGGTAGAAGGAACCAAGTTGGAGAGCAAGTACAGTCAAGACCTCATCACTACATCATCTGTGTTGTCACTGGCAAGCCCTTTGCTTCACCAAGGTTAATGTATAACCATGGACAGTTTCTGTGCTTTACCTGATCTGCCTGAGATCTTACCAAAACTGTGCGGCTGAGGTGTTTATTAAAAATATACAGAAGGGTATTGGTTCTGAGTCGTGACATAAGTATTGATGAACTCTTCAGGGTTACAAGGGAAGGCTGTCGTGAACACAGTAGATCACATCCAAATGGGAACGATTCAGTATCAAGTTCACCATGCTGTGTGACACAAGCTCTGGGTACTTCTGGAACTCGATATTTTAGACTGGTAGAAGGAACCAAGTTGTACAGCAAGTACAGTCAAAGCATCAACATCTGTATTGTCACTGGAAGACCCTTTGCTTCACCAAGGTCACTGCATAACAATGGTAAGTTTCTATACTTCCCCTGAAGTGCCTGAGATTTTACCAAAACTGTGTGGATGAGGCAATCATCAAAAACATGCAGAAGGTGTAGGTTCTGAGTCGTGACATAAGTATCGATGAACTCTCGAGGGTTACAAGGGAAGGCTGTCATGAATACAGTACACCACATCTACATGGGAACGATTCAGTAAGTTGGACAGCAAGTACAGTCAAGACCGCATCACTATATCATCTGTGTTGTCACTGGCAGACCCTTTGCTTCACCAAGGTCACTGTATAACGATGATCAGTTTCTATGCTTCACCAGAACTGCTTTGAGATTTTACTTCAAGGGAAAACTGATGCATACATCACGGTGTGACCGAACCACCGTGCTATGCCTGGTGATTCCATTCGTGTAAACGCGTCTATGCAGTAGCTGTGAGGCAAAATGGCAAAATGAATGCGATCAAGTGGAAGCAGAAAAAAGACATCTACATCCTGCAACTGTCAACGTTCATGTCAGGGGAAGGTGGAAGTCATTACGTCTGACACTGTGGTGGGCTGCTGTAATACAATGGGTGCATCAGTCGTAAGGATCAGACACTGACACCCTAGCCTGAAAAATAATATTACAAAAAATCTATCAATCTCTGCTCAAACAGTGCCTATGTGCGTTGGTGAGTTTCAAAATATGTCACACAAAGGACGTGCACTAAATCTGCTTCAGTACAGCAGTGGACACTAGACAGACCCTTCGTACCGTGATAATATCGATGTTTTCATATTTACATTTTTCTTTTACACGTGAGGGTGGTGCAGTGGTAGCACTGCTACCTCATATTAAGGAGACTGGGATTCATGTCATTAGTCCTCCCTGTGTGGGAGTTTGCATGTTCTCCCCGTGTCTGGGTGGGTTTCCTCCCACAGTCCAAAGAGATACAGGTTAAGTGGATTGGTGGTGTTAAATTGGGCCTAGTTTTTGGGTGGTGTGTGTGTCCGCCCTGTGATGGACCGGCAACCTGTCCAGGGTTTGTTGCTGTTTTGTGCCTTATCCTAGCTGGGACAGACTCCAGCACTCTCCGCCAAACTGTTCGAGACAAAGAGGTTTAGAAAATGACTGACAGTTACACATAATAACACTTTTTTGTTGTTGAAATAAATTCAAAGCTTTTGGCTCATTTCTTCGAGGGCAAACATAATGCTAAGGAGACTCCATGAATAAGGTTTATCAATCCATCTGTGGTGGCACAGTGGCACAGTGGTAGCGCAGCTGCCTCGCAGTTAGGAGGCCTGGGTTCGCTTCCCGGGTCCTCCATGCATGGAGTTTGCATGTTCTCCCCGTGTCTGGGTGGGTTTCCTCCAACAGTCCAAAGAAATGCAGGTTAGGTGCATTGGCAATCCTAAATTGTCCCTGGTGTGAGCTTGGTGTGTGGGTGTGTGCCCTGCGATGTGTTGGCGCCCTGCCTGGGATTTGTTCCTGCCTTGCGCCCTGTGCTGGATTGGCTCCAGCAGACCTCTGTGACCTTGTGTTAGGATATAGCGGGTTGGAAGATGACTGACTGACTGACAATCCTTCTGTTAGTGAACCCACTTTATTGAATTCAGAATTGCAGAAAACCTGTCCCAGAATCATCAGGGACAAGGCAGGAAGCAAGCTGTAGACCTGCTGTAACTTGGCCAATTTAGCTTCATCCGTCTGCCTAACACGCACTTGTGGGGGGAGACCCTGGGATTTCCATGGAAAAAGACTTCTTGCTGTAATCGCTGCCAAAGGGGGTTTCAACTAAGTACCAAGAAAAGGGTCTGAATACTTGTGTCAATGTGATATTTTACCACACAGAGACAGGGAAAACATACTGTACAGACTGCATACGGAAAGCAACCAGGACTCAAGAGCTGTAAGGCACCATTTCTAACATCTTTCTAACAATGATGCCAAAATAATAATTCAGTTTTTAATGATTGCTCTTAACATCCAGGATACAGTTTAAAGAACAAAAGGTTATGTTTATGACTCTCAGAATGAGGCACTCTCATACACAAGACAAAAATAGCGATATTCTGATCAAGTGGTCTGAACTCGAGACCTTTGCATTGTCTATTATTGTTGGACAGGAACATACATTTAAGTGCTTGTCTATGAGAAGTTCTCCTAAGCTGCAAATGGCTGCCAAACAGTACAAACTTTTTTTTTGTTTTGTTTTTATAAACCTCAAACCAGTTATATTCAGCAGCATGAATACAACAAAAGGAACAAATCAGTTGGTGCACTTGTTTTAAAACATATGGGTGTGCCACTGAGCATCCTCTGAGGAAAAACGGGCTAGCAGGCTAAGCCACACTTGGGAATGAAATGTGAAAAAAAACGACCTGGCTGAGCGCCTGCAGTGAATCCCAGCGAAGTCTGTGCCAGCTGCTGCACCCAAAAGAGCACATGGAGAAACACGATGGGGGGGTGAGGGGAGGGTTGGGGGGAGCACGTTTAGACGCCAGCAAGCTCTATGGAAAACATCACCATTCCAACATGAGACATCACTCTCTGGTCAAGAAAGTCTGGATGGTCATGCTGCCTGTCACTCTGTTATTATCATTATTATCATTTAGGGAGAAACACAGTGGCTCAGTGGTTAGCACTGGTTGCTACTTCCTAAATTCATTTTCCTGTATTTAATTTGCATGCTGTTTTATTATGCTACACTAACAGATAGATAGATAGATAGATAGATAGATAGATAGATAGATAGATAGATAGATATGTGTGAAAGGCACTATATAATAGATAGATAGATAGATAGATAGATAGATAGATAGATAGATAGATAGATAGATAGATAGATAGATAGATAGATGTTAAAGGCACTATATAATAGATAGATAGATAGATAGATAGATAGATAGATAGATAGATAGATAGATAGATAGATAGATAGATAGATAGATAGATAGGTGTGAAAGGCACTATATAATAGATAGATAGATAGATAGATAGATAGATAGATAGATAGATAGATAGATAGATAGATAGATAGATAGATAGATAGATAGATAGATAGATAGATAGATAGATTGGTGTTAAAGGCACTATATAATAGATAGATAGATAGATAGATAGATAGATAGATAGATAGATAGATAGATAGATAGATAGATAGATAGATAGATAGATAGATAGATAGATATGTGTGAAAGGCACTATATGATAGATAGATAGATAGATAGATAGATAGATAGATAGATAGATAGATAGATAGATAGATAGATAGATAGATAGATATGTGTGAAAGGCACTATATGATAGATAGATAGATAGATAGATAGATAGATAGATAGATAGATAGATAGATAGATAGATAGATAGATAGATAGATAGATAGGTGCTAAAGGCACTATATAATAGATAGATAGATAGATAGATAGATAGATAGATAGATAGATAGATAGATAGATAGATAGATAGATAGATAGATAGATAGATAGATAGATAGATAGATAGATAGATAGATGTTAAAGGCACTATATAATAGATAGATAGATAGATAGATAGATAGATAGATAGATAGATAGATAGATAGATAGATAGATAGATAGATAGATAGATAGATAGATAGATAGATAGGTGTTAAAGGCACTATATAATAGATAGATAGATAGATAGATAGATAGATAGATAGATAGATAGATAGATAGATAGATAGATAGATAGATAGATAGATAGATAGATATGTGTGAAAGGCACTATATGATAGATAGATAGATAGATAGATAGATAGATAGATAGATAGATAGATAGATAGATAGATAGATAGATAGATAGATAGATAGATAGATAGATAGATAGATAGATAGATAGATAGATAGATAGATAGATAGATAGATAGGTGCTAAAGGCACTATATAATAGATAGATAATACTTTATTTAACCCAGTGGGAGATTTAGATTTTTACAGAAACTCCGAAAAGTATTTTAACCCACCATCATGAGAACGGTCACCAGTAAGACATTATTCAGGCATACTGCCATTGGTATAAAGCAGTCCCAGTTTTGTCTCTTGACACACTTCTGCTGAATAATTTGTTGGCTGAAAGTCCTCAGTGTGAGAGTGTCAAAGAGAGGATGTCCAGCATTGTTCATAATGGCACTTGGTTTTGTCTTCATTCTCTCTTTCATTTCTACCTCCAGGGGGTACAGAATGTGTCATATAAGTGAACTTGCCTGGCTATCACAATGTTGCATAACACTAGCTGTGCTGCCTGTCTAAGTTGTGTTGAAATCCAAGTGGTCAACGCAGACCTCAGGGTTAGCATTTTCAGTACATCATGCAATGCATATGCCTCTGTTATATGCCATTTGGTTTTAGATTTGTAAAGACAATGTTAATGCTTGTGATGTGCCATTGGAATGACAAATGCAGTGCATCATATTCCTAAAAATGTTTGTGATGTGCCAACTTTTAGAATGACAGATACAAAGCAATCTTGACAGACACAAGTAGATGAGAAAGATGTCACAGCCCATATTAAAAGAATGTAGCTACCTAAGAAAAGAATCTGCTCTATTTGTTCCCTTGAGTTACTAGACAAGTCCAACCTGTCATCGATGGGAGCCCCAACAGGACTAAACTATATGACCAAACGTTTTTGGATGTCTGCCCATCAAATATGTATGAGCTTGTTGAACATCCTATTCCAAAATCATGGACATTAATATGGAGTTGGCCCCCACTTTGCAGCTATAACAGTTCTAGCTTTTCTGGAAAGGCTTTTCACAAGTTTTTGGAGTATGTTTGTGGAATTGCGTCCCCGTTCAGTCAAAAGTGAGGTCAGATACTGATTTTGAAGGAGAGGCCCAAGCTTGCAATCAGCATTCCAGATCATCTCAAATGTGTTCAACTGAGTTGAGGTCAGGGCTCTGTGCAGGCCAGCTGACTTCCTCCATGTCTTTATACAAAGAGGCGCAGACATGCTGGAATAGGAAGTTCCTCAAACTGTTGCCACAAATTTGGAAGCACACAATTGCCTAAAATGTTATTGTATACTGCAGCACTAACAATACCTTTCACTGGGACTAAGGGGCCTAGCCCAAACCCTAAAACACAACCCCAAACCATTATCCTTCCACTGCCACACTTTACTCCTGACCAGGAACTCCTTCATACTCTTTTTACTTTATTAATTTAATAATATTTAGCTCTTATTATCTTGGTATGTCATTTATGAACAAAAACAGAATTGGAAAAAGGTTGGGGTCCTGGGTAGGAAGGCCTAGTTTAATGGTTGTGGAGAAGGTTAAAGGGTACATATTAGATGAGAATTCAGCTCTCTCTTCCAGAGGGTCATAACAGAGGTCTTGCGATTGCAGAGATGATCCTACTAAAGAGTCCAGAAGTAACAAGAAAAGTAGTTATTGGTCTTCATATAGGTTGACACAGAGAGAGTTCCAGAAAGACATGTCACTTGTCCAATGTTTTGCCCAACAGTTCCCTGATTTTGTGTTTCCAAATCAAATTCTCAGGGCCCAGAACATGTTGTTTTTTTTTTAATGCAGGGCAGGTAGCATCCCTGGTCAAAGTGTCCATCTATCATGTGTATTCATATACCCCGGACTCAGAAAATATTCAGACCCATCACAGTTTTGATGTTTTGTTGTATTGCACCCTTGTGGTAAAATTATTTCAATTCATTTTTTCCCACATCAAGCAAGACTCAATAACTAGCATCACAAAGTGATAACAGAAATTTTGACATTTCTGCATTTACAGTATATATATATATATATATATATATATATATATATATATATATATATATATATATATATCACTACTTTAATAATGGATACCAGAATGCATGGTCCCATTTACATTAGTAATTCACTCAGTATTTATGAATTGTATCCTTCTTTCATTCCTAGTGGCTTGCCTTGGCTCTAATGAAGGCAACATTTCCCAAAATGCATCAGGTAGCCATCCAAACTGGACATTACATGTCTAGCTCTGGGATATTGTTTGAGAACTCTAAACACATGGACTTTGCCTTTCTTTTGTATTATATTCTTTGTTAAATAGCAAAAAGTATTAATTTATTAGAATTTATTTGACATAGATTATTTGTGTATAACAATATCCTGCGTCTGAATCCACTTTGCAGAGTTTCTCAGCAAATTATATGCTATATTAGTGGGTGGTTATTCTTGATCTATTGGTCTAACCATTCTGCACAAGACTATTACCTTATCCAGGCTAATTCTTGCCTTGTAACCAGTGCTGCTGGTGCCCACAAGCTGTCCTGAATGTCAAGAACATGTTGTTAATATAGTATATTGGCATCGTTTTGTTAACATCATCACATTACTCTTTTGTGGGATTGATTTTCATGGTTACTGCCCCTGAGATCACAGCCCCTGATAGCAAA
The DNA here is from genome assembly GCF_900747795.2 of Erpetoichthys calabaricus. Lineage (NCBI taxonomy): Eukaryota > Metazoa > Chordata > Cladistia > Polypteriformes > Polypteridae > Erpetoichthys > Erpetoichthys calabaricus. The sequence continues at coordinate 235,138,394 of NC_041398.2, forward strand.
ACCAAAAATATTGTATATCAAGAGGCCCTCGGATACAAAAGCTATCAATATAAATTCTTCTCCATACAAATTATTAATTATTTTTTTTAAATTTGTCCTGTTTCACTAATATGTAGGTGGAGCCGCGGGGGACAGCTAGTTAGAAATAAAAAGGTAAAATATCACATTGACACCAGTATTCAGACCCTTTTCTCAGTACTTAGTTGAAGCCCCTTTGGCAGCGATGACAACCAGAAGTCTTCTTGGGTGTGATTTACAAAGCTATGCAATGCTGGATTTGGAGACTTTTTGTCAATCTTCTCCTCAGATTTTCTCAGGCTCTGTCAGTTTGGATGGAGACCACCAATGGAGGGCTATTTTTAGGGTCTGTACAGAGATGTTTGATTGGGTTTGAGTGTAGGCCTTTACTGGGCAGGTCAAGAACATTCCCAGAGTTGACCCCAAGCCACACTTGTGTTGTATTTGCTTTGTGCTTAGGGTCTTTATCTTGTTGGCCCAGTGTGAGGTCCAGAATGCTCTGGATATGGATATGTTTGTATTCTGTACTGCATTCAGATTTTCCTCAACCCTGTCTAGTCTCCTTGTCCCTGCTGCTGAAAAACAACCCCACAGCATGATGCTTCCACCACCACTGTTTCAGCATTAGAATCGTATTGAACAGGTGAGGAGCAGTGCCTGGTTTCCTCCAGACATGATCTTGGCTAATCTTGCTTTCATCAGACCAGAGAATCTTCAGTCTTACATTCTGAGAGTCCTTTAGGTGCATTTTCTCACACTTCAAACGGGCTTCCATGTGTCTTTTTACTGAAGAGAGTTTTCTGTCTGGCCAATCTGTCTTAAGGCTTTGCAGTGATGATTGTCCTTTGGGAAGTTTTTTTCCATCTCAACACAGATTCAGGAGCTCAGCCAGAGCTATCATTATGTTCTGGGTCACCTCTCTTACCATGGCCCTTCTCCCACAATTGCTCAGTTTGGCCGAATGGCCAGCTTTAGAAAAAGCTGTGGTGGTTCCAGGCTTCTTCCGATTTAAGAATTATGTAAGCCAATGTGCTCTTAGGAACTTTCAATACTGTAGGAATTTTTTGTAACCTTCCTTAGATCTGCACCTCGACACAATCCTGCTTCTACACTCTGTAGACCAGTGCTTCACAAACTTGGTCCTATGGACCCCCTGGGGCTGCAGGTTTTTGTTCCAGCCAGCTTCTGTTTCTAATTGGACTCCTGGGCTAATTAAGTGAACTGTTATTTCCCAAGTTTTGTGTTTTGGGAACAATAATAATAATAATAATAATCATAATAATCATAATAATAATAATAAAAATAATAATAATTCATTACAATATAGAAATTAGAAAATTAAGTTTGGTAAAAAAAAATATTAAAATGTACTAAGCAGTTATAATGGAGTAATGAATTTTTTTTTCTTTTTAACAATATTTTCAACTTGATTTTCATTATATATTTCCAGGTGTTCTAATTGTTTAATTAATCCATTATTTACTAATTAGTGGGTCTGATGCTAAAGTAGTTGCAGCCTTTGATTATTCAGTGTTGCCTGCTCTACTAATTTTTAATTGTCATTAATAAGATGCAGCAAAATGGGGAACAGAGAAAGGGCAAAATAGAATGAAATCAACAAAAGAGAGTTAAGCATTTAAGTCTATAGCAAAAGCAGAAATATTTCTAAATCTATATATATACTGTAAAAGCCAAATATCACTGACTCACTCATCACGAAATCTCCCGAACCATGAGGACTTGGGACTTGAAATTTGGAATGCAGGTTACCCTTGGCCCATAGGTGCTCACTAAGAAACGGATTTAAAAATTTCGTGGTCCAAGCACGAAATTTCTTATAGCTTGTTAAACCTGTTTGTATGTCTGTCCGCTTTTCACGAGAGAACTACTTAACGGATTTAGATTTTTTTCTATAATTGCTTGAACATTCCATTGATTTTGCGACTTTCTCATCATGCTAAGTATCATAGTTCGCTTGCGGTACCGATTTATTAGCACGAATCTGAGAGAGACTCATTGGGCTGCAGGGAGAGGGGCAGGACCCTATTCACTCACGCATCTGCCTCGGGGCGTAACCTTAACTCCGCTTAGTTAGCGAACGAGATAACTACTTAACGGATTTAGATCTTTTTTTTTTTTCTATAATTTGCTTGAACATTCCAGTTGATTTTGCGACTTCTCTCATTGCATTAAAAGTCATAGTTCTCTTGCAGAAGCGATATATTTGTGCTAATCCAAGACAGAGGCTGCGGGCTGAGGGGAGGTGGAAGAGTGACGTCAAGAGTAGAGAGCTGGGTGGGGCCCTCCTCGCTGTCCTGTTTCACAAACACGCGGGCGAAGCCGCAGGGGATGGCTAGTGTCTTATAAATGTAAAAATCATGACACTGTGCTTTTCTGAATGTAGAATAAGAGAAAAAAATACCAGCTAATTAAATGAGATCAGTGTTATCATGTGATGTCATTGTTAATGAATCTGGGTGGAGCAAAAACCTGCAGCCACAGGGGGTCCCCAGGACAGAGTTTGGGAAGCACTGCTAAAGGTAGTGATGGGAAAATGAAGCCTCATAAAGCTTTGAGGCTTTCTTTCTATTTGTGCCGAAAAATGATTCGAAGCTTTGAAGCCTCAGCCCCAGTATGAACAGCGACATCTGGTGGTTAACTGAGGTCAAGGCAAGCTCTCAAGAGCGCCAGTGAAGCAGCAGCACTCACTGTTTCAGTCTCAAGTCACCAGTAAAAAGTCAGGAAAACCTGTGTTCATTTTTATTCTGCTAAGGTCCTTGTCCATTTATACTATTTAACTTTTGAATGCTGTTTTCCGCTGTTGGTCGCCATCTGCCACCAAAGCTCTCCAAATCTATATCTCCTCACAACCCAACATTGTTGAATGAGAATGATGCATTTTATATAGGTTAACTATTAATTTAGAGCCAAAGTTGTCAAACCAATAAAGCACGCTGTGAAGCACTGATGATGTTCAAAGCTTCAAACGTCATGGATCACGTGACAGCAGTGTTTTGACACAAGCTCCGACACTATGATTCGACTCACTATGCTTCAGATTGACTGACACAAGCTTTGACGCTTCTGTATCATTTTCCCATCTCTAGTTGTAGGCCATTCCTTTGACTCCATGGCTTGTTTTTTGCTGTGATACGTGTTTTCAGCCTTGGGACCACCTATAGTCAGGTGGGTGCCTTTTTAAATCATGTAGAGTTAATTGAATTGACCACAGATTGACTCCAAACAAGGTATAGAAAGATCTCAGTGATGATCAATAGAATGGGATGCACCTCAGCTAGATTTCAAATTTCTGAATAATCGTGTCAATGGGATATTTCATTTTTTTTTAGTTATTATTAATCAATTTGAAAACATTTCTACCATCCTATTTTCATTTTGACATTCTGGGATGTTGAGTGCTGCTTGATGTGGAGAAGAATGAATTTTAAATGGTTTTAGCACAAGGCTGTAATGTGGCAAAATGTAAAAAAAGTGAATAACATCTGAATCCACAGCATCTTCCTATGCAATATGATATAATTTATTTTTGTATAATCCAAAATCACATAAGGAGTGCCACAATGGGCTTTAACAGGCCTTGCCTTTTTACAGCCCCCCAGCCTTGACCTTCTAAGAAACGGGTGTCGAACTTCAGTCCTCGAGGGCCGCAGTGGCTGTGTGTTTTAATTCTAACTATCTTCTTCATTAGTGACCAGTTTTTGCTGCTGATTTACTTGTTTTGCCTTAGTTTCAATTGACGTGACTCAGGCCCTTTAGTTTGTCTATTTTCCTTAATTAGCAGCCAAACAATATTGAGACAAAAAACAAGCTGCCACATGACCAGCTCACCTGTGCCCATCACACAACATCTGAAAATAAAGAAAGGTGAAGGTCTTGATAAGGCTGATCTCTCAGGTCACCAAACCATCTTGACTGTGTTCTTAGCAAAAACAGAAAATCAACAATTTTGGAAATTTCTGCTGTGGCAGAATGAGAACAGCAACAAGCCATGCAATTAAATAATGGGCTTAATTAACAGCAAGAATCAGCTTCTCATTAAGAGATTGGTTGGAGTAAAATTGGTTGGAGTTTGAAATCCCAGTTTAGCTGGTCATCTGTTGGCTTGTTTCACGTCTCATTTCTGTTTGGCTGTTATTTAATGAAGAAAGGAATCAATTCAGAGGACTTAATCTTTAAAAATACGGTTATTAAAATGAAGGGAAAAGGAGTTAATTAGCAGTGAAAACTGGTCACTGATTAGGAAAAAGGGTTGGAATGAAAACTTGCAGCCGTTGCGGCCCTACACGCCCAGAGTTCGACACTACTGCTCTAAGAAGACAAGGCAAAACTATAGTGATATGAGAACGTAATGTTCAGTAATAAAGGAAGAATGTAAATTTGCATTGTTAGCAGACAGTGTTAGGTTCAGGTTATGGCACAAACCATGAGCGTCAATGCGAATTTCTGTTAAGATTCGAAGATGTCTGTTTATAGGCTTTCTGAGTTGAGACTACTATTATAATTTGGAAGATAACTGAACACAATTCAAAACAGTTGTTACTTTCCTCTTTATTATACTCCTGCTCTCCTAGTTCCAAGTTTGGAAGACACCATCAACAAGTTGCTGTACAATGCTAATGTTTATAGAGCCTTTAAAATGAAAAAGTAAAAGAAAGCAAAGCATTTCATGTTGAACAGGTGCAGTGAGAGAAAGAGTGATGGGGGTGGGTCGGCAAGAAATGAAGCCTTCATTCCCCACTGGCACGTTTTAGAGTAAAATGATCTCTTTTACGGGCGGGTAGAGCAAAAAATACACAAGAAGGCATTCAGTAATCGTAGCCAAAAAGACACCATGGTAGCTGCCTGCTGGCCTTCCCCATGCAGCGGGTTCCATTGACCCTTCACTCAGAGTGAAAGTCCAAGTCTGTGACTTTAAAATGAGTTCTTCAAGAACACAAGAACGCAGATGGAAACTTGTTAAGGAAACATTTCTCACAAACATTAGGAAGTTTTTCTTCACAGAGAGAACCACAGACACATGGAATACAGTAAGTGGCCAAGTAGTATGGTAGACAGTAGGCCTTTAGGGGCCTTCAAAACTTGACTTGATGTTATTTTGGAAGAAGTAAATGGATAGGATGGGAGAGCTTTGTTAAGCTGAATGACCTGTTCTCATTGGATCTTGAGCCGGGTCACCCTCCGGGAATCGCACTACATGGCCGTAGTGTCATAACTGACGCTCCCTCACAATGCAGGTAATGTGCCTCATTCGGGACTCTGTGAGCAACCACAAATTCGACTCAAAGTCAGACCAGCAGTACCCGAAGAGACACAGTACTGAAGGAGTCCAGTTTTCATCTCAGGTCACTGGATAGCATCCATGTCTCGCAACCATATAGCAAGATAGGAAGCACCAGGACTGTAAAGACTTAGACCTTCGTCCTTTTACAAAGATATCAGGAGCGCCACACACCCCTTTCCAGCGACCTCTTGACCCCCCATGCTCTCCCAATCTATCTACTGGACTTCATAGGAAGAGTCACCAGAGACATGAATGTCACTGCCGAGGTAAGTAAACCTCTCGACGTGATCGACACTCTCTCTGCTGATGGCTGTGCCCAAGAGATCATTAAAGTCCTGCCTCTTGGTTTTTATCCAGGACAATTGCAACCCCAGGCACTCAGACTCCTCGCTTAGTCTCTCGGGAGCCCTGATCAGAGCCTCCATTGACCCCAGAAAGATTGCAGCATCATCGGCAAAGTCAAGATCAGTGAATCTTTCTACACCAACAAGATGCCCCACAGCCGCTGGACCCCACAACCTTGCCTAACACCCAGTCCATGCAAGCATTGAACAGAGTAGGAGCAAGAACACACCACTGACGAACCCCAGAATCAACCGGGAAAAACACAGAGATTCTGCCTCCACTTTGCCATGATATTCAGCAACTCTGAGGGGATCCCACAAAGTCTCAAAATGTCCCACAGGGCCACTCCAACGCCTTAGGAAAATCGACAAAGGCTGCAAAGAAACTCTGCTGATATTCGCGTCTGCGATCCATGAGAACCCTCAGTGCCAGGATGCGGTCTTCTTAGGCATAAAACCAGACTGCTTCAGTCTGATCATGGATCTTATTGAGGATGACCCTAGCAAGGACCTTACGCAGCACCTAGAGCAGTGTTATCCCCCTGTAGTTGTCACAGTCCAGGCGATCACCCTTTCCTTTCCAGATAGGGATGACAAGTCCTGTTTTCCAGTCAGCTGGGATGATATCCATCTCCCAAATGGAAGCAAAGATTGCTTGCAATGCCAGGAGGACAGCCTTACCACCAGCCTGGAGAAGTTCACCTCGGATCCACTAGACTAATACCCATCTTAATTTTAAACACCAATCAGGTCATCAAGAGGTCATTAAAGTCCTGGTTTTTATCCAGGGCACTTGCAAGTCCAGACACTCAAACTCCTCACTCAGTCTCTCGAGAGCCCCGATCAGAGTCTTCAATGACTCCGTGAAGATCGCAGCATCGTCAACCAAAGTCAAAATCAGTGAATCTTTCTTCTCCATAACCACAGGACCCCACAACCCTGCCCAACACTCAGTCCATGCAAACACTGAACTGAGTAGGAGCAAGAACACACTGCTGTCAAGGCTTACCAAAAGGTCTGGACAGAAAAATAGGGTGCAGGATGCTACCACATATAACTCACTTTTTTGTGACATGGCAACAAAGACTTCTAATCAACTTTTGGGTGAACCAAAATCTTGGCTCATTCATTTACAAATTAATGGATTGACCTTCGACATAAGTATTCATTTTCTTATTTTTTTGTAATTTAAATTGATGGCTCAGTTCCTTTGAAGAAACCTGTCATACGTCCCCTTTCATGTGCTTTTGGTAATTTCGGCTTGAAAGTCCTGTAGTGTGTACGTTAATTGTCATGGATCAGAAATAGTTTATAAACTATTGTGTGTCAAATTTTTAAAGCTTCACATATTAGTGGTGCTTATTAATCAATTCCTTCAAATGCACTGCTCAAAAATGAAGGGAGCACTTAATCATCCATGTCTAATACAAAGTCAATGAATCTGTCCAGTTAGGAAGCCCAAGTGATCGTGAGTCAACTTCACCTACTTTGGTGCAAATGAAAGTGACAAACAGGTGCACTGGAGGGGCAACAGCAAGACACCCCCCAAACAGGGAATGATGGCCACAGACAACCTCTCTCTCCTTATCCGTCCTGACTGATTCTTGTCTAGCTTTGAGTTTTGCTATTGTCCTTGTCACTACTGGTAGTCGATTCAGGTTGAACAGGTAGTCCAACTCCTCCAGGATGGCACATCCATACGTGCCAATGCAAGACATTTTGCTGTGTCTCCCAGCACAGTCTCGGGAGAATGGAGGAGATAACAGAAGATGGGCCGCTACACGAGGAGAGCTGGACAGGACATCAAACCAGCAGCAGGACTGGTATCTATTTCTTTGTGCAAGGAACAGGAGGAGCACTACCTGAGCCCTACATAATGACCTCCACCCGGCTACTGGTGTGCATGTTTCTGACTAAATGGTTAGAAATAGATGCCATGAAGGGGGCATGAGGACCTGATGTTCTCTAGTGGGACCTGTGCTCACAGTCCATTACTGTGCAGCTTGATTGGCATTCGTCAGAGAATACCACAATTGGCAGCTCCACCATCTTCACAGATGAGAGTAGATTCACGTGAGCACATATGACAGATGTGAAAAAATATGGAGACACCATAATGAATGTGATGCAGCCTGCAACATCATCCACCATGACCAGTTTGGCGGTGGGTCAGTGATGGTGTGGTTCGGCATATCATTGGAGAGTTGCACAGACCTCCACATGCTCCAGTGGTGCCCTGACCCACATGCTAGGCAATGGTACCCAGTTAGGTACTGGGATGAAATCCTCAGAGCCATTGTCAGACCTTACGCTGGTGGAGTGGGCCCTGGGTTCCTCCTGGTGCAGGACATGGTCCAGCCTCATGTGACCGGAGTGTGTAGGCAGTACCTGGATGACAAAGGCATTGATGCCATTGACTGGCCCACATGCTCCCCAGACCCAAATCCAACTGAGAATCTCTGAGATGTTGTGTATCTGAGCATTTGATGCCACCAAGTAGAGGCACAGATTGTCCAGGAGCTCACTGATGCCCTGATCCAGGTCTTGGAGGAGGGATCTCAGGACACCATCTGCCATTTCATCAGGAGCAGGCCCAGATATTGTCGGGAGTGCATACAGGGAGCCATACATGCTACCAAGTCACATTAAGAGTTGTGTGTAATGAAATTCACGTGAGTTGGATCAGCCTGTGATTTCAATTTTTGACTTTGATTTTCTGTGTTATGTTGAATCAGCCCTCAGTAGGTTGGTGATTTTGGTTTCCATTGACCGTTGTTACATCATTTTGTTCTCAAAGAATTACACAGTATTACTCAGTAAAGAATTACCACTTGAACATTTCAAGATCGCAGTAGTAGCGCTGCTGCCTTGGATTAAGGAGACCTGGGTTTGCTTCCCGGGTCCTCCCTGCATGGAGTTTGCATGTTCTCCTCATGTCCTCGTGGGTTTCCTCCTACAGTCCAAAGACATGCAGGTTAGGTGCATTGGTGATCCTAAATTGTCCCTAGTGTGTGCTTGGTGTGTGTGTGTGTGTGTGTGTGTGTGTGTGTGTGTGTGTGTGTGCTCTGCAGTGGGCTGGCGCTCTGCCCGGGGTTTGTTCTTGCCTTGCACCCTGTGTTGGCTGGGATTGGCTCCAGCAGACCCCCGTGACCCTGTGTTAGGATATAGCGGGTTGGACAATGACTGATGACTGACTGACTGACATTTCAAGATCCGATGTGTGATTTAAGTGTTCCCTTAATTTTTTTGAGCAGTGCATTTAAATTTATGAAACCTGTTTTAGAGGAGAAAAAGGAAAGTGTTCATTTTAATTATAGTGTTACTGTAAACTGTTAGTGTTTACTGGGGGAAATGTTTTTTTAATACGTTTATAAGGTATAATTACAGTAATCCCTCCTCCATCGCGGGGGTTGCGTTCCAGAGCCACCCGCAAAATAAGAAAATCCGCGAAGTAGAAACCATATGTTTATATGGTTATTTTTATATTGTCATGCTTGGGTCACAGATTTGCGCAGAAACACAGGAGGTTGTAGAGAGACAGGAACGTTATTCAAACACTGCAAACAAACATTTGTCTCTTTTTCAAAAGTTTAAACTGTGCTCCATGACAAGACAGAGATGACAGTTCCGTCTCACAATTAAAAGAATGCAAACATATCTTCCTCTTCAAAGGAGTGCGCATCAGGAGCAGATAATGTCAGAGAGATAGAGAAAAGCAAACAAATTAATAGGGCTGTTTGGCTTTTAAGTATGTGAAGCACTGTGGCACAAAGCTGTTGAAGGCGACAGCTCACACCCCCTCCGTCAGGAGCAGAGAAAGAGAGAGAGAGAGAGACAGAGAAAAACAAACAATCAAAAATCAATACGTGCCCTTCGTGCTTTTAAGTATGCGAAGCACCGTGCAGCATGTCGCTTCACGAAGCAACTGCACAGAAGGTAGCAATGTGAAGATAATCTTTCAGCATTTTTAGACGAGCGTCCGTATCGTCTAGGTGTGCGAACAGCCTCCCTGCTCAATCCCCCTACGTCAGGATCAGAGAAAGTCAACGCAAGAGAGAGAGAAAGAGAGAAAAAAGTAAGTTGGGTAGCTTCTCAGCCATCTGCCAATAGCGTCCCTTGTATGAAATCAACTGGGCAAACCAACTGAGGAAGCATGTACCAGAAATTAACAGACCCATTGTCCACAGAAATCCGCGAACCAGCAAAAAATCAGCGATATATATTTAAATATGCTTACATATAAAATCCGCGATAGAGTGAAGCCGCGAAAGGCGAAGCGCGATACAGCGAGGGATTACTGTACTGTATTTTTAAAAAGTACAATACAAAATGTATTATGTTTACAAGAACACCCATAATTAGAGAAGAAGGGTCAAATATCCAAACACAGTTGTCCATAAGGAATTACTTGGCAAGTGACAGTTCCCAAAAATACATTAAGAAATCCAAATTATTTTCCATTTTCTCTTCATAGCACTGCAGCAGGTTAAAAAAGTTCATCCTGAACATTCATTTGAGCGTTTTTAGTGTCACGTCTGTCTGTCGTAGTGTGTGTGAGGTTGTGAATTTCATCTCAGTCATCATCAGATTAAAGCTGAGATCAAATCTGGCTTGGTTGTTACAGTCCTGAAATTAGGGTTAGGGGTAGGGTTAGAACCCTATTGATTTTGGACAACTTTAAACAATGTGATTTATAAATTTACTGAATTTATGATTTTCCCTAAAAGCCTGCTTTTCACAAACATTTCCAGTAAAAGATATGGAAAATGGAAAGGCCTGCCAATTTAATGCAAAAATCTTTCGATATTTCCAACGTTTCCTGGTCTACCCTCATTTTACATTTACTGCAGGAGAAAGTTTTGTTATCAATGGCAAAGCAACTTTGCATTTTGGGAAATGCTTCTGTTATGCAAGAGATTTTTATCAGGTCGATAAGTATGTACAGTGTTTTGTTGTAGTAGGATCCTAGGGTGACCCTGTTACCTCTTCTGCTCTTTAATAGGTGCACTTTAAAAGAATGACCCTAACCGAATAACCTTATCACACTGTCAGGATTGCCCACTACAGTAGTTCAATACTCCTCCTTTTATTTTACATCAATCAGACAGAGCACCAGAATGGGCAAGAGAGAAACAGAAAGGTGCTGTATGAAGAATATTCATTAATAATAATAATAATAATAATAATAATAATAATAATAATAATAATAATAATAATAATAATATTCAATCTCCCTGTGTCTGCGTGGGTTTCCTCCGGGTGCTCCGGTTTCCTCCCACAGTCCAAAGACATGCAGGTTAGGTGGATTGGCGATTCTAAATTGGCCCTAGTGTGTGCTTGGTGTGTGGGTGTGTTTGTGTGTGTCCTGCGGTGGGTTGGCACCCTGCCCAGGATTGGTTCCTGCCTTGTGCCCAGTGTTGGCTGGGATTGGCTCCAGCAGACCCCCGTGACCCTGTGTTTGGATTCAGCGGGTTGGAAAATGGATGGATGGATGGATGGATGGATAATATTCAAATAGATAGTGCCATAAACAAAAGCAAAATAATGTGTGAACACCATACAACCTGGTAGTGCTAAATGTTCAGTCTTTCCAGGTGGCCCTTTCCTTGCATTGCTTTAAATCAGTCATTTTCTAACCCACTTAGTCCTGAACAGGTGATGGGAAGGGTGGGGGGGATACTGGAACCTTTCCCAGCTAGCATTGGATGCAAGGCAGGAACAAACCCTGGACAGGGCTCTAATCCAAGTGTTTCCTAGATGGTCTCCTATCTAAGTACTTGGTGGGCCCAGGATACTTAGCATAAAGTTTAAGTATCTCATAATGCATAGAGATCCGTGCATAATTCCAAACCACTATCGGCCACAGTACATGCAGGTTAGATCATTTTGTCATTTGTTTGTTTGTGTCCTGTCCAGGACTTGTTCCTTGGCCTCAACTAGCTGCTACCCACATGCAATACGTGAAGCTCTGAAAACGAAGCAAGTGTTGTACAAAGCTAATTCGGCCTCCGTCTTCATTTTGTTTTTTCCATTCTGTCGTTGTACATAAAACACAATATGCCAGACAGACAAGCTCATCTTCTGTTCGTGACATCCAAAGCCACCCGTGTTCCCTATTTCTCGTCACTGTATTATATGCATTCTACCTCCAGAAGAGAATTCATTGGCTGTCACCTCTCATGCAGGCTGATCCCACCCCTGTGAATAAAGACAAAAGTTTGTTGGAGTGAGTTGTGGACTAGTTGGAGTGAGTCGATAGGCATGTCAGACTACATGATTGCACTTCACAGGCGCGTGTTGCCAACTGCCTCTGACTCAGGAAGATTTTGTAAATGGAGGCTACAACAAAAAATTGCTGAAAAAGTCATGTGATGTGATCAGGTCTTTTCATAAGTGAGATTCGGACAGCCAGATGAGGACAGATGGTATGGTGCTTGCTGCTGAAGGTTGCATACGTTATACAATGAACGTGAAACAAGTTTTATCAAAGCAAAGCAAAACCTTACATTTTCATGACCAGAAGGGGCGTAGCAGCACCCCAAACACACACAGTCCTGGGTTCACGCATTTTTTTTCTTTACAATACCTCCAAATCTTTCCCACAATAGTACAATACAAAATATACTTGTTTGATTACAAACCTCTCACATAGTCTTATCCACTGTCCCCCCGACTCTGACCACCCATACAGGATACTTGGCTTCTTTTATGCCAGACCCGTGAGTACTTTCAGTGCCACAGCATTGCACACTGGAATGACTTCCAGGTCAGTTCCTTAAAGTGGGAATCGTCTGTTCCAGCAGCTCCCCCTGGTGTCACCCATGGACCACAACAGGGCTGTATAACAGGACTGCAATTCCCAGCCTGCCCTGTGGGTATCCATGCAGGCACCATTGCCCAGGAAGACTGCCACCTATTCAATCTATGCACTTAGTGTCCCCCTGTCCTTATTATTATTATTATTATTACTAGCAAAATACCCGCGCTTCGCAGCGGAGAAGTAGTGTGTTAAAGAGGTTATGTAAACATATATATATATATATATATACATATACATATATATATACATATCTACATATACACATATCTACATACATATACACATCCACATATACATATACAGTATATACATATACAAATTTACATATCTGCATATATATACATATATACACATGCACATATATATATATATACATATATATATATATATATATATATATATATAAATATAGACATACATATATACATACATACATTCACATATATATATATATACATACATATCTACATTCGTAGTCTGAATCACAATCTGATTGTATGGGTGGTTACCTACCAGGTAACGCTTGTGGTTGGCCTGCAAGTCAGCTAACATCCGCCACGGTGCCCTCAGTTGTGAGAAGCAGATCATAGAATGGTTGAAAATAGTTTACTGTCAAATAATGCAAAGAGTACGCGACACGTGTTTCACCCTAATTCTGGGCTTATCAGGCGTACACACTCACTGCATATAGCCAAATTCCCGCGCTTCACAGCGGTGAAGTATTGCTTTTAAATTTTAATTAAGAAGAAAAGAAAACCTTTTTAAATTGAGGGAAAATATACCAATAACAATTTCTTAAGGATCTGTTTTTTTGTGAAGCTGCCTTTACACAGCCTGTCCGCTGTTTTATAAACGAACGCCATATAAGGCCGTCCTTTCTCCTTGTTCAGCGGTTCTGTATTGTTTTATTGTTCATTTATTACGATTGTTATAGTTATTGTGTAGGTATTTGAGACTCACTTTTCTGTTCAGGTACCCATTTCCTTTATGTAATCCGTGGATTCTCCGCTATTTTTTGTTCATTTATTACGATTATAGTTATTTATTGATTCCCTTCTTTACCTGACTGCCTGCTCATATAAGGCGCTCTGCTGTTTTTTTTGTGAAGCAGTCTTTACATAGCTTCTCCGCTGTTTTATAAACGAACGCCATATAAGGCCATCCTTTTTCCTTGCTTCGCCAAGGAAGCAGCCTTTTTATTTAATCCATGGGTTCTGCGCTGTTTTATTGTTCGTTTATTACGATTGTTATAGTTCTCTTTGTATACCACGTTGTCAGTTCAGCACTCCGGTTGTAATATGACCAAGTCGTGCAAGCTTACTGTTGAGAATGCAACGTATAGTTGTACAGGAGAAAAGCAATCTTGCCAAACTTAATTTAAACTTACGGTTTACACCGTGCTTTGTTTCCGCCATAGCTGCACTTATGAATATGCTTGTATGCGTCACTCGCTCGCTTCTTATTGTTTCGCTGCCTTCTCAATTGTGTAATGAATGTTTTCTTCAGCACTCTTTGGGGCTCTTCCTTGTTTTCTACATACTGCGTTCACAGTCAGTTCATGTGATTACGTGGGAGGCGTGATGACGCGATACGCAACTCCACCTCCCACGGCCAGCGAGCCGCAGTCCATTACAGTATATGGACAAAAAAGAGGTTCCAGTTATGACCGTTACACTTTGAATTTCGAAATGAAACCTGCCTAACTTTTGTAAGTAAGCTGTAAGGAATGAGCCTGCCAAATTTCAGCCTTCCACCAACACGGGAAGTTGGAGAATTAGTGATGAGTCAGTCAGTCAGTCAGTCAGTCAGTCAGTCAGTCAGTGAGTCAGTGAGGGCTTTGCCTTTTATTAGTATAGATTATTATTATTATTATTATTATTAATAATATTCTAATAATCCTAAATCTAAAAGTGCAACAATTTTATGCAATGATTTTATGTGAGGTTTTTATGTCACGCTTTAAATCAAGCTTATTTTAAAACCTACATATATATGTTTGGTATCATTCTTTTCAGAATTTATCAAACTTTAATGTGATGTTGTTAGATTTTCAGTATTCCATTTTTAAATTATAAAGTAAAAAATATGAAGAACTCACGTCCCGCGGGACAAGACTTAACCAAGACTGCCAAGAGATTTAACCACACCCGGGGCCGGAAATAAAAGACAAAGAGTAGGACAGCTGCTGTACAGGCTTTTAAATGTTTGAAGCGCTGCATGAAATGCAGATCACGTGGCATGGCAGCAGCAGCAAGCCAGCAGCTGATCGAGCAAAGAGGAGGTAAAAAAAAACTATTTGTTTCCCATTGCAACACCGTTTAAGAGGGGGTTTAGGAGGAGTGACCACGTCTCCTCGGGGTGCGTTCAGCCTCCATCTTCACAATGCAAGCGGCAGACTGGCCGCAACTGGGGGTTGGGCGCCGAAGGTGCCAGGGGCAATTGCCATCCTAGTAATAATAATAATAATAAATATTTACATTTATATAAAGTTTTTCTCACTACTCAAAGCTCTTTTCATAGTGAGCAGGAGCCACGTCAACCACCACTAATGTGTAGCATCCTCCTGCTAATGTGTAGCAGCCATTTTTGCGCCAGTACCCTCACCACACATGAGCTATTAGGTGGTGAAGGAGTGAAAGAGAGAAAGACAATTAGGGACAGGGGATTTTTAGGGGACAAGGATGGTTAAGCCATAGAGGGCAATTTAGCCTGGACATCAGGATGCATCCTACTCTTTACAAAGGATGCCCAGGGATCTTTTATGACCACATAGAGTCAGGACACCAGTTTTATGTCTCACCTGAAGAGCGGTGCCATTTTCACAGCTTAGTGTCTCTATCACTGCATTGGGATCCACACTCAAACCACAGAGAGTCAGGACCTCAGTTTTACATCTCATTTGAAGGGTGGCACCATATTTATAGCACAGTGTCACTGTCACTGCGGGTAAGCACCCCCTGCTGGCTTCACCAACACCTCCTCCTGCAGCACCCCAAGCTTTTTCAAGATGGTCTCCCACCCAAGATCTGGCCGGGCCCAAACCTGCTTAGCTTCAGGTGGGTGATCTCTTCTGAAGTGCATATGGTGTGACTGCTGGCTTCCGTTAAACTGGCCTCCCTAGAATCATCTTGGCCAGAACAGCAGCCCATGTCTATTGTCCATGACAGCCTGAATACCAATTTTAAATGTCATAAAGAAAAACCATAGTGATACAGAATAAAGTAAAAAAAAATTTTTATCACATGTTGCTTAGAATATGTTACAATGAGAACGATTGAACGATTGTTACTTTTATTGTTTTTTGTTGGTAGACCTTTGTTCAAGTCCATTTTATGATATGGCAGTTATAATTTTAGGTTACAGCCTTAAATCAGCTTTGAATATCTGTTTTTGAATCCTGCTACTGTTTAATAATATGTTGTCTCCAATATGACCCCCACCTCCGCAGGCCCCCTAATGCAGATGCTTTCCACCGTCCATGCCTCTCTATACAAAGCATCTGAAACCGTATTACATAACGAAAATCATGGTGAGGCAGAACCTTTCTTACATTTTTTCCTCCCGCGGTGATAAATGTTGTGCAGCTCTGTTTGCACAGCCAGCATGCTGTGGGAGCAAAACTATACGAGCTTTGACAGTCAGTGTGTGTATTGGAAGAATGTGCTTCTGGGAACCAAAAGCCGAAGGTGTGCCTCCCACAGAATTTATTGAAAGGGGAAACATATCTGAGCGGAGCTGTTGCTTTCTTTGTACCTGATACCCTAGTGCTAGCACACAATGCCAAGTGCAAAAGAAGGCGACTGGAGGCTCTCCTTGAAGGTTGAGACTTGTGTCTGCCATCTCTGAAGCCTCTTTCTTTCCTCGTGTAACCTGATCTGCATTTATTGTAGCTTGCGGTGCATTCATAGCAACGTTTTTATTGTCACCACTCAGGGGCCTTGGCTTCTTAAAAGGATCAGGTTTGTGTTGGAGGAGCTGAAAAGGAGAAGAAAAAAAAAAAAACGACAGCACTGTATGTATGTATGTTCATGCTGAGCAAAGGGGGGAGACAGTGTCATCTATTCTTAGCAACTAGGAGAGAACACCTTATAAGATACCGTACAGTCTTATTTCTGTTGAAAAGTCTGGATACATTTTACATTTAGTTTAAAATTTAAATAATTTGTTTCTTGGTGCAAAGAGAATTGTCGGCATCTTAATATCAGCAAAACCAAGGAACTGCTTATTGACTTTCAGCACACCAAAGAGCCTCTGTGTCTGGTCACTACTCAAGGACTGGATGTAGAGGTGGTCCAGTCCTACTAGAAATTAGGGGTCCACATCAATGACAGGGTGGACTCACCTCATAACACAGAGGAACTGGAGAAGAAAGGGCAGAGCGGACTCTTGTTTCTTAGGAGACTGTGCTCCTTTAATGTGAGAAGTGACATCCTTGATATATTTTACTACATTGTGATGGCCAGTGCGATTTACTACACTGTGGTGTGCTGGGCTGATGAGATCATTTCAAGAGGGGCCCACCGAATCATCAAACTAATTAAAAGGGTGGACTCAGTTATAGGACACGTAGCAAAAGAGAGAATTAAAATAAAACGGAGTGCCATTATGAACAATGCTGCACATCCTCTCTCTGACATAGCAACACTGAGGACTTTCAGCCAACGAATTCAGAAGAAGTGTGTGAGGAAACGTGACGGGGAGCTCCTTTATACCAATAGCAATATGTCTGTGTAATGCCTCAGTGTGACTTTGACAGCCATGTCAGAATGTTTCTTTTTTTTTAAGTTTCTTACTTTATGGTCATACTGGTGTGTTCAGATCAGTGTGTGTGTGTATATTTATTTGTTTACTTACTTATGTATTTATTTAGTTAAAGAGCTTCAGTAAAAAAACAAATTTCTCCCTGTGGACAAATAAAGTTCTATCTGAATCTCCCATTGGGATAAATAAAGTATTATCTATCTATTATATAGTGCCTTTATCTATCTATCTATCACATAGTGCCCTTCATATCTATCTATCTATCTATCTATCTATCTATCTATCTATCTATCTATCTATCTATCTATCTATCTATCTATCTATCTATCTATCTATCTATCTATCTATCTATCTATCTATCTATTATATAGTGCCTTTAACATCTATCTATCATATAGTGCCCTTCATATCTATCTATCTATCTATCTATCTATCTATCTATCTATCTATCTATCTATCTATCTATCTATCTATCTATCTATCTATCTATCTATCTATCTATCTATCTATCTATCTATCTATCTATCTATTATATAGTGCCTTTAACATCTATCTATCTATCATATAGTGCCCTTCATATCTATCTATCTATCTATCTATCTATCTATCTATCTATCTATCTATCTATCTATCTATCTATCTATCTATCTATCTATCTATCTATCTATCTATCTATCTATCTATCTATCTATCTATCTATCTATTATATAGTGCCTTTAACATCTATCTATCTATCTATCTATCTATCTATCTATCTATCTATCTATCTATCTATCTATCTATCTATCTATCTATCTATCTATTACTTATGTATTATGGAAATTCTGTAATATTAGGTGTGGAGTAGAAGGCGTGTACGGGGCAATAGTAGTGGAGTAATGCAACATGTTTATTAACTGCATTTTACTGCTGTGTTCATGTTTTTGTTATTGTGCTAAATAAAGTTTATTTTTAAAAATTAAAAAAATATCTATCTATCTATCTATCTATCTATCTATCTATCTATCTATCTATCTATCTATCTATCTATCTATCTATCTATCTATCTATCTATCTATCTATCTATTATATAGTGCCTTTAACATCTATCTATCTATCATATAGTGCCCTTCATATCTATCTATCTATTATATAGTGCCTTTAACATCTATCTATCTATCTATCTATCTATCTATCTATCTATCTATCTATCTATCTATCTATCTATCTATCTATCTATCTATCTATCTATCTATCTATCTATCTATCTATCTATCTATCTATCTATCTATTATATAGTGCCTTTAACATCTATCTATCTATCTATTTAATATTAAAGATCAGTGAGCCCATCTAGTTTTTTCTCAGAATGCATGGAATCAAAATGCCAGGATGGAGATAGTCTAAAAGAAGGTAAACCAAACTGCGAGTGTCTTTATTTTATAAAATAACATGATGTTCCCCTGCC
Source organism: Erpetoichthys calabaricus (assembly GCF_900747795.2). Classification (NCBI taxonomy): domain Eukaryota; kingdom Metazoa; phylum Chordata; class Cladistia; order Polypteriformes; family Polypteridae; genus Erpetoichthys; species Erpetoichthys calabaricus. Next base: position 235,157,086 of record NC_041398.2, read on the forward strand.
CATGGTTTGTTCCTGCCCCGTGCTACCTTGGATAGGCTCCAACAGACCCCCGCAGCCCTGTTCAGGACTAAGTGGATTAGAAAACGACAGACTGACCGACATAATGTTCTTAGACCCATTTAGAGTTCCAAGGTTTTATGGGTTAATAGGCAACATTGGGAATGAGACAGAAAGCAGTCCTGGACGTGGCACCGACCAGTCCATCACATTTTAAAATCCCCAGGTAACCACCACATTAGTGTGAGTAATTCACCTAACATGCCTGATTTTGGGATGTGGGATAAAAGCTGGTTTACGGTAATAGGAAGAACACGCAAACGGCACACAGACTGGGGCTGGCCGAAGAATTGGAACATAAGAGCTGCGTGGCAGCAGTCCTAAACTCACTGCCACGGCCCTACCTGCTCTGCTTCATATTCTTTTAAATAATACATGGAAAAAGATAAACAGGCTCAGTGTTTTTGGGTCAGATTTGTTGTGGAAATAAAAGAAAACAAAATAGTTCTCCATCATACCATAGTGGGACTCTCATCAAGGCCATTAATGTAAAAAAAAGGAATTCAAATAAAAAACAAAAATAAGACTTTGATACCTTAGATTGTCAGAGTTCATGGGAACTATGATAAAGATTGTATGATAGATTGAAGGGCTCAGACAGACTTTCATTTGACTAAGGAAAAACAATAAGTAATTAAAGTAAATCAATGATAAACCATAAAATAACAGTAATATTAATAATAATAAAAAGAAGAATAAGATGAAGTTGAATTCAAATAATGCCTTTCCTCAGCCTGAAGGACACTTCACAATATTAAATAGCAAGTAATAATAATAATAAATTGTTTAGATGTTTATAGTGCTTTTCTCACTACTCATAGTGAGTGGGGAGCCACTTCAACCACCACTATCCACCTGGATGATGCAGCGGCAGCCATTTTTGTGCCAGTACACTCACCACACATTAGCTGTTAGGTGATGAAGGGGTGAAACAGTTAACCAATTAGGGGGCCAGAATGACCAGGCCATGGTGGACAATTTAGCCAGGACATCGGGATACATCCTACACTTTACAAAGAATGCCCAGAGGTCTTTTATGACCATAGAGAGTCAGAGCCTTGGTTTTACGTCTCACCTGAAGGGTGGCGCCATTTTCACAGCTTAGTGTCCCTATCATTGTTTAGGGGTCCGGTGCCTCTAAGATTCACACCGTCTAGGAGATGGTGATTTATTTATTTTTTTAGTGGAAATTCCAGGGACACACCCAGCCTTGGCATGACCTTCACGCACTTACAATAAAGTCCATGGAAATAGCAATGGATGAAATGTAATGATGAAGATAGCTAGTCCTGAGATCTGCACGTTGAATGGGAATGTAAAGATAGTCCTACCGGTAGTTCCTCAGATGGTGAAGATGGGTGGACGGTTCAGGAGCGCTCCTTTCTTCACAGGATGGCCATAAATCCACATACAGTCCTCACGTTGTAGCGAACTCCCCTATTTGTTGGATGAGGAGCCCTACACACACAAAATATCTCCTACTCTTAGGACAAAAATAATTCTATTAGGAACGGCAACCGACAGAACCTAAGCCTCAATTTGGAGTTCCCAGATGAAATGTAACTTTTGTGAATTTATGCTAGTGGAATAATCACCCAATCAATCTTTTAATCAAACACATAAACAATATATATTATATCACAAACAACAATATACCCCTTTAAACAATTCCTATAAACACTATACCTATACAAACCCCTTGAACACTCTAATATATTACCCAGAATTCAGTGCAGCAGCAAAGAAAGCCAGAAAGAAAGAAAGAAAAAACTGAAAAAAGAAATATCCTATTTTCAAACAACCCATATATCTTTACCATTACATAGATCTATATTACACTTATATATAAATAACAAGCGGATGTATCCATACTATCCCAGCAATGTACCCCAGTCCATTTTATATTAACTTTGTTCAAAAGTTTATCTTCACTCGGCCAGGGATAACTGCAGTAACTCAAACGACCAATCCTGAGGTATTGCCGCTGAGACTTTTACTGAACTTATGGATAACAAGAAGCGATCTCACCGGCTTAGTGTCAGTTCTTTTGAGGCAGGATGAAAATCCATCACACCTGGGAGTCTCCGCACTAGCGTTCATCCATGGCCGACGCCCGCTCCATAACAGCCAAGACAAGACGTGAACTCCGAAGGTCCTTTTAGGTTGAAAGGAAATCTTATCCGTGCACCCAACAGTCCTTATTCCAGAGTCTTACTTGATTGCTTTACTGCTTGCAGCTCCTTGTTGTACGCCTTCCCAGCTCCTTCTCTCTTCTTGTTTGTTTTTTTTTTTTCATACGCGTCCCCTTGCCTTTTTAAGTCAGTTAACCATTCCGTCACACCCACGTACCATTTGGCAAGGACCTACAGGCGTAGTTTGGCCCCCAACTCCCCTTAAAGAGATATCCCCAGTAAGTATTCTCTAGGACCCCTCTAAAAGAAGCAAGAGGCGGATCCAGTTAAAAAGTACACAAAACATAATATGTGACAACCGTTACAACGTAACAGGCAGACAGTAGACAATTTAGACCCCAACCAAGAAACAATCCAGGACAAAAATAAATAAACACAGGTATCACAACGGAAGGTAGACAGACAGCAACTTTAGACACAAAACACAAACTACTTTTTTTTTGGTCACCGGCCCCCTTTTTAAAAGCCGTGCTGACCTCCTTTGACCCCAACAGCCCCTGCACCCTCAGCAGAAGACCAATCAGAGCCACTGCAGAGACTGCTGGGAGTTGCAGTTTTAATCCCCAGTAGCACTGCTACAATTGCATTGGGATCCTTAAGAATGTGAATTTCCCATTGGGATTAATAAAGTATCTATCTATCTATCTATCTATCTATCTATCTATCTATCTATCTATCTATCTATCTATCTATCTATCTATCTATCTATCTATCTATCTATCTATCTATCTATCTATCTATCTATCTATCTATCTATCTATCTATCTATCTATCTATCTATCTATCTATCTATCCACATTCAGATCACGGGGTAAGCATCCCCTGCTGGCCTCACAAACACCCCTTCAAGCTGTTAGTCCTGAATGAAGCACATTAGCTGCATTGTGAGGGAGCGTCAGTTATGGCACTACGGCCATGTGGTGTGATTCCCAGAGGGTGATCCCTCATTGCTGAGGACCTGAGTGGCTGGACCAGGCCAAGGGGATCACCACGTAACACCTGGTTACAGCAGATAGGTGGTCATTTCCGGAAGGTGGGACTGGACCGTGTGTCTGCCTTGGGGGGTTGCCAGCAAGGTCTTGAGCAGTTGTGTGGTGTGTGTGGCAATGGGCTGTACCAGTGCATGCTCCCCAATCTGACCTGACTAGTGTAAAAGAGGACAAGACAAAGATAAAGGTTTGGGGTGACTCCACGACCCCGTATATTGTAAAGGCAAATTCTAATTGAAGATTTTTCATCAAAAAGTCACTAAAGAATAGAGTCTCAGGTTAGACTATCTAAGATGGCAACACTACCAGTTAAATGCAAAGCCGGGAAGGAAGAGGTGGGTCCAGGTGGGCATACACCGGAAGTGACATCAGATGTGGGGAGGTTGTCAATCATCTGATCTGTAGAGGGAAGAAGAGAAGAGGCATTAGAATAGAGTACCACTCGGTGGACTGGCAAGGAACTGCCACCACCAGAGCCTATAAGCTGTCCCCAAGGTGCACGTGTGTGTGACACCAGACAAGACAGAATCAAAGGATCCGAATAAACAAAGTCAAAGCGAACTTTATTGTCATCTCAACCATATGCAAGTATACAGATAGACGAAATTGCAAAGCTCAGGGTCCACAGAGTAACAACATGAAGTGCAAATAAAAAAAAAATAAATTAAATTAAAATTAGAATTCAAATTTAAATTTAAAATTAAAAAAAATAAAAAATTAAGATTAAAATTAAAACACAAACAAGATAAGACAATATGCAAAGTCAAGACAAAGAAATAGCAGAAATATTGACGTGTAGTAAGCAATGTGAACATTGATACAATATATGGTACTATATGGTACTCGCTTCGCTCGCCAACCCCTGGTGTTGGGTAACCCGAAATAAATTGATCTATGTATGAGATATATTGGAGTGTAAAGGTGTAGATGACGAACAAAGGAAGTAAAGAACCCATAGCATGGCACATTAGAAAGATTTATTGGAATATTTCTTTATACACAACATTTGTAGTAAAGATGGTGTGTTGTCCTTGAATGAGTTTTCCTTGGTATGGAGTATCTATAACTTTAAGTTTAATGTCAGATGAACACCGAACTTTTGAGAAGGCAACATAAAGTTGTCCATGTCTAAATACAGGCTCAGAGAGGTATATGCCAACTCCGTCCATGGTTTGTCCTTGGGATTTGTTAATTGTCATGGCAAATGCAGGTTTAATGGGAAATTGGCGTCGTTTAAGTGTAAAAGGTAATTCCAGGTCAGAACTTGTAAGGTCAACTCTAGGAATCAAAACAGTATTGTTAGAATGTGATCCTGTAAGCATTTTGCTTCAATAACATTGTCATGGTGTTGATGACTAAACGTGTACCGTTGCATAAACCTTGTTTAGTATTAAGGTTTCTTAATAGCATGACTATTGTCCCGATTTTAAGGTTAAGATTGTGTTGTGCTAACCCGGCTGGGTTAATAGTGTTTAAATATTCTAAGGGGAAGCAGGCATCTATGTACATTGTATTTGTCCATGCGGGCTCGTTTTTGTAGCTCCGTTAGTCGAGCTGTTTGATTTTGGAGCCGAGACAGTTTTGCTTCCGCGGTTTCAGACGCGCGTTGTAGGCGCCTACGTCTATTGTTTTTATCCATGCGGGCTCGCTTTTGTAGCTCCGTTAGTTGAGCTGGATCGTTTTGGAGCCGTGACGCTGACTCCATTAGTTATCCGTTGTCTACCGTTAGTAATATGGATAATTGCACTTACTGTTAATACGGAGCGTTTTCTGTGGTTGTACTGTTAATAATGCATCACTGTAATGTGATTCACATATGCTATATGGTTTGAACGTGTGAGGATGCCGTACGTTTAATATGGAGAGTTCGTTTATTCTTATTACCCGGACCATGCTGTGTAGTGTGGACGTTTAGTTCAGAAGCGCGTTGTAGGCGCCTGCGCCTTTCGTTCTTTCTTGTGCCTTCCGTACTATCCTTGTGGACCTTTGCGGACCCCGTAGTGTCTTCCGTTTGACTCTGGGGTGCAGTGCAGAATCCTCTTTTCTATGTGGCGTTAGTTGAGCTATTTCGTTTTTGAGCCGTGACTCCTTCGTTCACGGTGGATCAGACTTCGCTTGTGGTTTATGAGACGCGCGCTTTCGGCGCGTGCGCACTATGTCTCCTGCATCCATCGCCGTGTACCTGGGTCCATGCTTTCCGGTTTACCATTCTCTGTTAGTAATATGGATTGTGCAATTCAGATACCTAAATATAGTTAATAAATATGTAATATAGTAAATAAATAATAGATATAGATAATACAGCACAGTGCGAGGTAGTACAGAAATGGCAGCATGACTCAGTGTATGATGTTTAAGACGTGTAAACAATGACAGGTCAGAATGTTTCACAGCAGAAGGATCTCAAGAGTGTCAAAATACTTCAAGGTCAGTATGAGATTTTCAGTTCTTTTCTACCCGCACACTCGTCTTTGTAGGACAGTGGCTCACATGTATAAAAGTTCTGTTTTTCGAGGTGGTTGAGGCCGTGTGGAAGATCCCAGGGCGCAGCCTGGTGTTAAGGAGTCTAACAACTTGGGATTAAAAACTCTCTGCATCCTGGCAGATCTGGCTTTGATGCTGCAGTATCTTCTCTTGGATGGCAGAAGTGTGAAAAGTCCATGTGAGGGGTGTAAGGGGTCCTGCACAATGCTGCATGCCTTGCGGACACTGCGTTTTTAAAATACGTATGTCCTGTAGTGAAGGGAGAGGCACCCCAATAATGTTCTCCGCTGTCTTCACTATCCTTTGCAGGCGCTTGCGGTCGGATATGTTGCAGTTGCCATACCAGACAGTGATACAGCTGGTCAGAACACTCTCAATGGTGTCTCTGTAGAACATGGTGAGGATGGAAAGGGGAAGACTTGCTCGCTTCAGCTGCCTCAGGAAGTGTAGTCTCTGCTGGGCTTTCTCGATTAGTGATGAGGTGTTATGAATCCACATAAGTTCCTCAGTTATGTGCAAACCGAGGAACTTGGTACTCTTAACAATCTCCACATCTGAACCGTATGAACTTGGCACAAAGCTACACAAGCACCGACCCCATCTGATCAGTCCTTTGATTTCATTTTGCTTGTTCGTTTCATTTTGAATCATGAAGTCATGGCTACTTTTGTTTTTCTGAGAAGGTTTCCCTGCCCCTTTTCTTCTGCTGTTGCTCTGATGTGATCTTTAAATACACAGGAGGGAAAGCTTTAAGACATAGCAAATGCACGGGCCTGTCAGTCATCATGCAGGAATGCATCCTAGGATGGGTTTCCCAACCTCTGTTTCTGTCTAGCATGATGTGTTAATGTTCACCGGGGCGCTAAATCATCAGTAAAGTATGCAAGACTTCCAGCTCCCGCCGTCTGTAGGAAAAGGGTGGAGGCCATTTACAAAATGTTAGCTCCAGGCTTTGTGAAGCATATGGTTATCTGTGTAGGCTCCACACTTTGACACCTACAGCAAGGAATAAAACAATTCAAAGATAGTCTGAAATGCCAGGGTGCTAATCATTTTAATCTTTTTACTGGCAGTTTTGCTTTTTGATTTGCTGGATGCTGCCCGACACCATTGTCATCTTTCTTCTTTGTTACTTATTTTATGCAGCTAATTTCACAGCAAATATTCAAAAAAACAATCAGGAGAAACATACTTTTAATGCAGCAATACAAAATACCCAATGATTAAACTAACTATACTGTTCAAAAAAATTAAAGGAACACTTTTTAATGGGAGTATAGCATCAAGTCAATGAAACTTGTGGGCTATTGATCTGGTCAGTTGAGTAGCAGAGGGGCTTGTTAATCAGTTTCAGCTAGAGGGGCAACAATGAGACGACCCCCAAAACAGGAATGGTTTAACAGGTGGAGGCCGCTGACATGTTTCCCTTCTCATCTGTTTTTTCATTAGTTTTGCATTTGGCTACAGTCAGTGTCACTACTGGTAGTATGAGGCCATACCTGGACCCTACAGAGTTTGGTTGCACAGGTAGTCCAACTTCTCCAGGATGGCAGGCACATCAATACGTGCCATCGCCAGATGGTTTGCTGTGTCTTCCAGCACAGTCTTAAGGGCATGGAAGAGATTCCAGGAGACAGGCAGTTACTCTAGGAGAGCTGGACAGGGCCGTAGAAGGTCTATAATCCATCAGCAGGACTGTCCGGTATCTGCTCCTTTGGGCAAGGAGGAACTGGATGAGCACTGCCAGAGCCTACAAAATGGCCTCCAGTAGACAAGCCACTGGTGTGAATGTCTCTGACCAAAGAGAGACATTCTCTTTGTCTCTACCCCAATCAGAAACAGATTTCATGAGGGCGACCCAAGGGCCCAACATCCTATAGTAGGCCCTATGGACCTCGACTGGCATTTGCCATAGAATACCAGAATTGGCAGGTCCACCACTGGCACCCTGTGCTTTTCACAGATAACAGCAGCTTCACCTTGAGCACATGTGACAGACGTGAAAGGGTCTGGAGGAGCCATGGAGAACATTATGCTGCCTTTAACATCATTCAGCCTGACCGGTTTGGTGGTGGGCCAGTGATGGTCTGGGGAGGTATATCCAGACTAGACAACGGCACCTTGACTGCCATTAGGTATTGGGATGAAATCCTTGGACCCATTGACAGACCCTATGCTGGTGCAGTGGCTCCTGGGTTCCTCCTGGTGCACGACAATGCCCGGCCTCATGTGGCGAGAGTATGCAGGCAGTTCCTGGAGGATTATGGAATTGATACCATTGACTGGCACCCATGCTCACTCAACTGACATAAATCCAATAGAACACATCTGGGAAGCCACCAGGTTACACCTCAGATGGTCCAGGAACTCAGTGATGCCCTGGTCCAGACCTGGGAGGAGATCCCCCAGGACACCATTCGTCATCTCATTAAGACATTGTCAGGCACGCATACAAGCACAAGGGGGCATACAAACTACTGAGTATGATTTTTGAGTTGCTGCAATGAAATTTCGGTAAAATGGACTCACCTGCCTGCTGCATCATTTTTTCACTTTGATTTTTGGGATGTCTTTGAATTCAGCCCTCTGTAGGTTGATGATTTTCATTTCCATCAAATGATGTGCCATCCTTTCATGCCTAATACGTTACTATATCAGTCCATATCAGTAGAGATAGCCAGCAGGATTTTTTTTCCTGTTGAGATCTGATGTGTTTTCAAAGTGTCCCTTTAATTTTTTTAAGCAGTGTATATACAGTGCCTATAACAATGCTTATCTTAAATTTAAAACCTCTTACTATTAGAAACCAGGCAGGAGAACAACCGTTCTATGCGTCTTTAATGTCAATTCATGACTGATTACAAGGAGTCTTTTACAGTCTGGTCAGAATGGTCAAAATATTAAAGGATAGAGGTCTGTTATATAAGCAAATTAATTTATGTAACAGTGTCAATCAATACATGCATTTACTCTGGTTGGTTCACCAGGTTATACCCAAATGACCTAAAAAATAAAAGTCAATTTTATTAGTTTTTCTGGCTCTTCTTGTACCTTTGAGTTTAGCTACCACCTTTGAAATTTCTGTGCATATAGCGATTGTCAATTCTGGTTGTGTAGGGCATCTGCTGACTTCTTAGCCATCTCTTAGTTATCCTTCAGTACATTTTTATATTACCTCAGCCTTTCTTCTGGTACATTCTTTACTTGACCGTCTCAATATTTTTCCTAAACCAATTCTTATATTTCAATGTACACACTGCAAATAAAAATATCATTACATTTGAATTTTATTACATCTAAATTATATTACCTCTAAATTATTCTATCACACTCGGGACAATTGTCCTCACTTTATCCCTCTGGTCCACAGTTTAAAATTACAAATCAAACAATTCAGATATCATTAAAGTGCAAATTTAAGAAGATTTGCATACATTTTGGTCACATTATGCAGAAATGACACCACTGTTTCTACACAGTCCCCCTCATTTCAGGACACCATAATGTTTGGGACAATTGGTGTTTGTGATTCCTTCAGGTGGGCTTCACTGCTTCATAAGATACCTCAGCTTGTTTCAACCCTTTGGAGTCTGCAGTTGCCGTTATTCAACATGAGGACAAGAGCTTCCACAAGCTAAAAAGTACTTCCTCACGTCTTTTACTCAAGGCCAGTACTTCAAGCATTTTGGTTTAATGTTTCATCCCATTCTTCTATCTATTTGTCTTTGTGTTGTCCATGCTTCTTTTCCTTTTTCCAATAACACATTCTTTCATTTTGGACTTGTCCAGAACACCACTTCTAAGTACGTTTTCCATCCCCTTTTAATTGCGAACCGGAAGTGCTTTAACTGAAAGTGCCAAAATCACACAAGTCCCAATAAGTTTCAAAAACAATTCCAAAAATGTCCAGTAGAGGGGGATATCACTGCCCACTATGCAGGATCTTTTATAAAATAAAGATTTATTCTTAACATAGTACTCAGTGTGACAGATAGGGGCGCTTTCGCTCCCTTGAACCCTAGGACAATACGCCAGACACCAGATAAAAGTCCAAAATATTGACTTTATTATAATAATAGTGCACAAAGCACCCTCCACTCCACAATACTTATAAACAATAATAATACACAATACAATAGTCAATCCTCCACTCCCAGATGCTTAGTCACCCTGCCTCCCAACTCAGCTCAATATGCTGGGGTTTCACATCATCCTTTTATAGTTCATGACCCGGAAGTGCTTCTAAGTCCCCAGTCCATGTGTTTATGCAGCACTTCCGGGTCAAACGAAAACTCCTTTTCTTCATCAGTCCGGAAGCACTTTATTTCTTCCAACCATGTGACTGGGATTTACTTCCGGGCTGTATGGAAAATAAACGTCTCTGTGTCTCCCTGCAGCGTCCCCTGGTGGCCCCGACGTTATCCAGCAGTGCTGTGTATTAAAACTCCATAGTCCATGATGCCCTGCTGGAATTCGGGGCATCTCCATGTTGCAAGGAGGGCTCCATCTAGCGGCCTGGGGGTATTGGCCGGGATGAATGGCCGGCCATATCTCACATCAGTAACAATAGCAAGCTCCACAAAGCACAAAAGGCAAAAGGAATTACGTGAAGCAAAGATAATCCAAGTCAAAGTCCCACTGCAGAAATCCAAGGCAAGTTCAAAACCAAAGCAAACAGGCCGAAAATCCACAAATTTGCAAAAAGTACAGAAAAAAGGCACAAGAACTCACCAACACCTGAGCGCATTCAAAATGAACTGACAGGAACTATGGAAGGCCATCCAGATTTATAGAGTGAAGGGCAGTTCTTAGCAGTGATTGGCAGGTGGCATCGCCCCTTGTGGTACCACCCACTATTCACATAGAGCATAACACAGGCTTAGATACAGAAAAATGCTGCAAATCACAAAGAAAAGAAATACTAATGCATATAACTAAAGCAAAAATGTACAACAAAGACACAAAATAAGCATTTGAATCCCCTGGCTGAGATATGGCATGGAGGTACATGTGCAGAGTATCAATAACTCCTTATCTTGGCCATCCATGACAACATCTATTGACAATGCCCATGGTGCCTACATGTTCAAAATTCATATTCAGGTTTATCATTATATTGCTGGACTTCATCTCTTTTGATTTCATTTAATGTGAGGACCAAGTGTTCCACAAATATTTACATAAAACAATATTAAAAAGATTACATAAAAACAAAAAAATACAAATAAAAAGTAATACTTCAGAAAACATAGAAATGACACTAATAAGAGAAATAAATATAAGTCTGGGAACAAACCCTGGATGAAACATAATGCCTGAATACCCAGGAAGCCAGGTGCTTTAAACACATATTTGAAATGCAGAAAAGATTAGGAAGAGGAGGAAGAAGGAGAAATACAGAAAAGGGGAGATGACATACACTAAATTTGTGGTGTAACATGAATATCCTTTCCTGGTGTTGGGATTGGTGACAAGTCCATGCGTATAATCTGAGATATCCTCCCCAAAACTATTATGATCTGGTATTCATTTTAGCGTTTTTGACATTTATGCATCCAGCAGACATGCCACCTGCTTTACAGAATAGACAATCAACCTGAATTTAACTCTTTTAGGGCTAATTTTTTTTTTGTTTCTTTTCTCCCAGGGCTGAATATTTTTCCAAAAACTAACATTTTTTAAAAAAGAACACAAAGCAATTGTTTAACATATCAAATCAACAAAAAATATTTACTTTTGACAAATGTTACTGTCTTGCATGTTGTATGAGCCTGAATTCTTTATGTGTTGTTTTGATGCCTATTTTTCAATTGTCTGTTGCTGCATTTTCTCACATATATTGTTAGTGTGTACTGTAGAGAGACAAGTCACCCATTTGCCATCGTGCCATGCCACTGCCACCAAGTTTTCTGCCTGCATGAAAACCGTATTGTCACCTCTTTTCATCTTCTGAAACTTTATGAACTTTATGTATGGCATTATAGCCTGGCTCACCCCATGGGATTTGCTTCTGTTTATTACAGAAGTGAATAAAACTTTGCAGCAGCACGTACCTAAGCCACCAGGGGACAAAACACGTTTGGACCAATGCTCCCTGAAGTTATCTCACCAGTTCTGTCCCATCTCTATTTGTAATGCCACAGCGCGCTTCATCTCGTCTTTCGTTGTGGGTTTCCACTTTGAATAACGAGAATGCGATGCAAACGCAGCCCGCGATTCAAAAAAAATCTCTGCCTACCTGTTTGTCTTGTCTGACAGTAGCTGAAAAGCAGCATCAGGATAGAGCAGCCTGAAGTACAGCAGCTGGTGATCTGTCGTGTCCAAAAGCAAGCCATGCCGTCTTGTAAACTCCGGTAGCCATATCGGCTCTCATCGGATCAATGTCTGTGTATTTATCCCATGCGAACCTTGCCGTAGATGCATCGGCTGCGCGAAGGCACTCAACTGGCAGCAGATCCGCTGGCGCGGCATCGGCTGGTGTCTGATCAGCTGATGCCTGCTTCTAACTCTCTTGCTCGATCTCCTGATCACTGCCAATAAAGTCCGATTCTGAAAAATCAAGAGTCCGACTCCGCGGTAATGCGCAAAACAACGTCTGCCAAGTGTTTTCTTTTCTGCACTTGCTTCGCTGCCTTTTCACATGTCGGTGCCATCTTGCCTTTGTTTACATTTCGCAACTCACGCACACGCAATGTTTACTTGCCGAGTCAACGAGTCTAGCATTCCTCCAAGCACAGAGGGAATGCCTGTGACGTGACAGTGAGATTTGTCGCCATTAACAGCTGATTGTCGCCCTTTATCCCTGGATGTCGACTTTTGTCGACATTCGCCTTCAACCCCTCCTGTCGACAAAAGTCGACATCCGCCCTAAAAGAGTTAATCATGTTTGGACCCGGCCTGTGCTTAGATTGGAGACCACCAAGGTTGGGTTGATGTTGAAAGAGGTATTGGTGCTGACCGTGTGGTCAGTGTGTGGACACCAATACCCCAGTGATGTAAAAATTGGCCCAGTCTTTCGGATGAAAAAACGGAGGTCCTGACTTTCTGTGGACATGTTTCCGAGGGTGTGTTTTTGCATTACAGGATGTGTGATGTCATTAGTGCGACATTTTGTGTACAGGCATGACATTTATTTTATTATCCAGTTTTGGAAAAAAACAAAAAAACTTTTCAATGTGTCATAGTTACTTAGTTGTGATCTTTGACTTTTGATTTTCTTGCATGTTCCTACCTACTACAAGTTTGCTTAATCTCCTTGGCATTAACTGGAGTGCGTCTCATACTTGGAATTCTGTATAAAAATGGTTAACCCCGAGTACTACTGTTTTAATGAAATATACTCAAGTAATGCTCAGGACAGTATTCTGCTGCCATCTTGTGGATTAAATAACACTACAACTGCAAAAGAATCATGAACTTTTCTATGCATTCTACCACTCGTTGGTAACTCATCAATAATTTTGAGTGGGGCAGAGCCTTTAACCAAAACACACAATGGTGTGTAAACGCTGAGCTATAAAAGCCAATGTTAGAAAAAAGTGTGAATTGGTCATCAGACGTTGACATAGAAGTGAAGTTAGTGCAGACAGTGCTGTACGACTGAACTGCCTTGATATGCCTGGTGAATTTGGTCGTGTAAAGCTTTAGCATGGTGCAAGTAGGTGTGTGGCACAAAAGCAAAATGATTGTGATCAAGTGGAAGGACAAGAAAGACGTTATCCCCCTTAAACGCTGATTACAATGCAGCAACTGTCAAGGTTTGAGTCACTAAGTCTTTTGCTGTGGTAGCCTACAGTATAACAATGGGTGGCACTGATCATGCGCCTCAGGCACACTTAAGCATGAGGATGGAATTGTGGTGAGGAACAGATCAGGGCAAGGAGATCACGCCATTTCTAGAGCTTTGAGTGTCCCCAGGAGCGCAGTAGCCTCAGGTCCTGTGACATGGAAGACATTTGGAACTGCCAGGACTTTCTCCTAGAGGTTTTTCTCCAGCCAAAAAAAGGAAACCCAACGGTCACTCTAACAGAGCTTCAGAAGTCCTCTGCTGGGATGGGACAACCAGACCATCTCAGCAGCACTCCATCAATTAGGGGTTTATGGTGGAGTGTCTGGACAGAAGCTACACTTGATCTAAATTGCATATGACAACCTGACATCTTCTGGTCCAAAGAGACAAAAACTGAACTCCAAGCATTATGCTTGGTGAAGACCAGGCTCTGATCTTCACCTGGTTAATCCCATTCCTTCAGTGAAAAATGCTGGTGGTGGCATTATACCCTGTCGTGAGCAAGCAATGGAAAAAATATTATAAGAAAAGTGTGCAAAGAAACACACTTCTACTGTCCTGATTGTGCCATCATGCTATGCATTGGTGACTGCACTAAAGCATATCACATGAAGGACGAGTACTAAATCTGAATCAATACACAAGTGGACACTGGGCATGCCTTTCCTACTGTATTTCTGTCGATATTTTGGGATAACATTTGTGTAGTACAAACTATCTGTTCCCCGCGGCTCAGCCTTCATAGTAGTGAAACAGGACAAACTTTAAAAACCAATAAACAAAAAGGTACCACTAGCTAAGCGGAGGTGAGGCACACTCCAAAACGCAGAGACATACTGGCTCCCCACTGCTGACATCACACTTCCCCCTCCCCTCGGCCCGCAGCCTCTGTCTCAGATTAGCGTAAATATATCACTCATGTGAGCAAACTATAATACTTAGCGCCATGAGAGAAGTTGCAAAATCACAAAAAGACCTGATCTAAATCCATTAAGTAGTTCTCTCGTTCGCTAGCTAAGCAGAGGTAAGGTGCACTCTGAGGGTGGCGCGTGAGTGAGGAGGGTCCTGCGCCCCTCTCCTTGGCCCACTGCATCTCTCTTGGATTTGTGGAAATAAATCAGTACCGCAAGTGAAATATGATACTTAGCGTGATGAGAGAAGTCGCAATGTCAACCATAATGTTCAAGCAAATTATAGAAAAAATAACGATCTAAATCCGTTAAGTAGTTCTCTCGTTTGCCAGCTAAGCAGATGTAAGATACGCCCTGAGGCTGGCGCGTGAGTGAGGAGGGCCCTGCCACCCTCCCCTCAGCCCGCTGCGTCTCTCTCGGATTTGCACAACTAAATCGCTCTTGCAAGTGAACTATGATACTTATTGCGATGAGAGAAGTCGCAATATCAACCACAATGTTCAAGCAAATTATAGAAGAAATCCCGATCTAAATCCGTTAAGTAGTTCTCTCGTCCACTAGCTAAGCGTAGGTAAGGTGCGCTCTGAGGCTGGCACGTTAGTGAGGAGGGCCCTGCCCAGCTCCCCTTGGCCCGCTGCATCTCTCTTGGGTTTGCGCAAATAAATTGGTACCGCAAGTGAACTATGATACTTGGCGTGATGAGAGAAGTCGCAAAATCAACCGGAATGTTCAAGCAAATTAAAGAAAAAAAACGATCTAAATCCGTTAATTAGTTCTCTCGTGAAAAGCGGACAGACAGACAGGCAAACGTCACAAGAAACTGAGTTTATTAATATTTCTAGCATCAACAAAGGAGTCATTGCAGTTTTACTTGCTAGGCTTGCCATTACGTTTCAACGCCTTGAAGACTAGTTGTATACCTCCACATGAGCGCCTCCATTTTCGACAACTTTCAGCCACCTTCGGACGCAAGCACCTCCGACATTTTGCAGCATCTCTTCCCCGACCTCGCTGCAGGCCGTGTGCATTCTCCCCTCAAGATGTGACAGGTTACTGGGCTTAGTCGCATACACCTTGCTTTTGATATAGCCAGCCCCACAAATAAAAGTCACAAGGTGTAAGGTCAGGGGAGCGCGAAGCCCATTCGAGGGGACCCCTTTGACCGATCCAATGGTCAGGAAACTTGATGTTCAGGAAATCTCTGACTAACCTGGCAAAGTGGAGAGGGGCGCCATGGTTAAGGGAATGATACGCTTACAAAAACTCCAAAGCCTAAGTTGTCATATGCTGATGGCTTAAGTCTCTCCGAATGATACCTGGAACGAAATAGAAAAAAGGAAGTGTATAGTGACTTTTGGGACACCCTATATATAGAGATGAGGAACAGGGGAACCAAAGGAAAAGTTGGGGTGCTGACCGGGCCACCTCGTTTACTGGCAGTGTCCAAAAAACAAAACAAAAACGGGCATACGATGGAGCAACAGCTGCCTTCCAAGTCTCTACAGCTTCTCAAAGGATTTGACTCTCTCGAGCAGGTTTGAGTTTGGGAACTCTGCCATGCAGGACTGAGATGGCATCTCCCAAGCGCCCTCGACCAGAAGAAGCGTGAATTAGTTGACTATGGGCATGGCTTAGGTGCCCTCACTGGGTGGCTAGAGAGGAGTAAAGTGACAGTATTGTTAGTTTTGGTGCCCCCTCTTGCCCTGGTGGGGTATTGCATATCTTGTCTGAGCCTGGACGGTGATCCCCAGGCGCTTATGCGTGACCCATGTTTCTATTGCACATTTTTCTTGAAAAAGAAATTCAACATGATTGGCTCATTTTTCCAGGGGTAAACATAACGCTAAGAAGGTTTGTCATTTTTCAATTCCTCTGTCTTCCCAGTAACGACTTTTGCTTTGATCAGCGACCTGTTTTTCATTTCCAGGTCTCAGACTTCTCTTCATTTGTCTCGTTTGGCTCAGCCATAACACCTTCAGTCCATCCCCCAGTCCTCTCGGATTAAATATTTTCTCCGTCTCAATTGCAAGTCAGAACAAAAATGAGGAATGAATGTTCCTGAAAATGGAACAATCATATCATATCATATAATCATATCGAATCATATCACGTTTAATACAAAATCCTCAAAATGATATTCCCTGGAACTCTTCTGTAAGTCGTAGCTGAACAGTGACAGTCTCACAGAGTGTCACGCTTTATATCTTTATAATCCTTCTTTAAACAGATAATATAATTTCCAATGTTTTGACATTTCTTGTTTGTGTGGCTGTCTGTGAGGCAGACTGATATCTGCAAGGCATTCATTTATGACAGACCTGCTTTCCGTAACTTTGAATTTGGAGTTGAGAAAAAACAAAAAATGTCAAAGGGGTCTCTTAAAGTCAGTGGAGTTGAAAGTCACACCTGTGCTGACACGGCGCCTCTCAGTGGGATTTTAAACCCCAGTAACGTGATTTCTTTTATTTTTTTATTTTTCCTAGGTGACTATTTATTCTTTCAGAAAGCATGTCAGTTAAAAATGCGCTCAGATAATATACAAAGAATGCAACTTTTGTTCTATTCCAATTTATTAGAAGAATCTCCAAAGGACCTCTGGCTGTTTTCTATCATGGCATGCCAGGTCCACATCTGCCCCTTGAAATCCCTACCAAGAAATCCCTGTTGCTTATTTTTTGACCGAGTCTGAAGAATAATTCAAACCGTATGCTACGACACGACTTGTTAATAACAGAAGCGGGATTGCCATGCTTTGCTTTTCCTCGGAATTCTAAACCCGCTGTCAGTTTCCATTGCACCGATTAACAGGAGCAGAGGACATTTTCAATCATTTATACCAAAAAATAAAAAAATAAAGTGTTCTGGTGTTTGTCAGCTATTGTGTGTTTGAATGCCTGGGCCGGCGCCCAGTAAGGAACATTAAGCATAGTTTATTAAGTGAGCCACAGCAACCATGAACGTATCGCTCTAATGCCCAGTTGCTCTGTGTGTAAAGAGCTGAAATGACCAAATGAACAAAAAGACAAACGTAAATTCAGAAACTTTGTGTGTGGCGCCAGGGCAGAGGTAAAATGCCATTGCAGCAATCAAACTGACCCCTGAGAAAAAGAAACAAAAAATTGCGATTTTGCCAAAAGAGATATACGATAAGTTTTGAGTTTGTTTCCATGATGATGATTTAACATTCACTGTTGTTTTTATAAAGTGGTTAGCACTTCTGCCTCGCAGCTCCAGAGGCCCAAATTGGAATTCCAGCTTAGTCTGCATGGAGTTTGCACATTCGTCTTATGTCCGTCGGTGCTTTGGATTTCTTCCAACATACTAAAGACATACGCGTGAGGTTAATTTTGGCAAGTCTACATTAGTCCATTATTATGCACGAATGTGGCCTGGAATGGACGACAGCTCTGTGCAGAGATGATTTCTGCCTTGTGGCCACGCTAGACACCATGGTCTGAAAATTTATGTTCATGCGTCTGTTTTTCTCTGTAGTGAGAGAAAGAGTAATGGACTTGGCGGCCATACCACATCCAATTCAGAAGAGGTCACCCACCTGCATCTAAGCATGTTCAGGCCTGGCCAGTTAGTACTTGGATGGGAGACCATCTAGGAAAAACTTGGATTGGTGTTGGTGAGTCCAGCAGGGGGCGCTTACCCTGTGCTCTGAGTGTTGATCCCAAAGCCCCAGTGTAGTGACAGGGAACACCGTGCTGTAAAAATGGTGCCATCCTTTGGATGAGACATAAAACTGAGGTCTTGACTCTCTGTGGCCATTAAAGAACCCTGGGCATCCTTTGTAAAGAGTGGGGTGTATCCCGATGTCCTGGCTAAATTGTCCACCACTGCCTAGCCATTCTGGCCCCTTATTCATCTCCTGTCTCTGATTGGCTCTCTCTCTCACCACTTCAACACCTAATAGCTTGTGTCCAGTGGGCATACTGGCGCAAAAATGGCTGCTGTCACATCTTCCAGGTGATTGACGTGTTTCCCCAATCACTATGTAAAGCAGTTTGAGTAGTGAGAAAAGCACTATATAAATGAAAAAAGTATTAATATTATTATTATTATTAGCACTCTGCTAGTGGTAGCTGACCCTTTAGAAGGAGGCCAGACCTCCTTCCTCATCAGCCTCGCCACAGTCATGCACAAATCTTCTATGGCTCTATGTGCCCCAAGGTGCTTCGTCTCTGTGCCTGCACATGCACACTGTGTGACCTGTAGGGGGCGCCACTGAGTCCCCTCACATTGGCTCACACTGAGATCACATTTATTTTGACAAATACCTTCACACTGGTTATTTTTCTAAGCACTCACATAAGCAAGCACAATTTCTTTGTCTTTCTCTACCTTCTTCGTTTCATGCCTCCCGATTCTGACTCCCTACTCCCTACAAGGTGGTACTGTTTAATACAAGACCCAGGAGTACTTCCACTGTCAGAGCGTAGCCGAAGGAAAGCACTTTTAGTTGTGGTGGAATCTCCTCGAAATAAGGAAAGCTTCTTTCGGCAGCGCCCTCTTGTGGCACCCAGGGATCTTCAAGAATACAAGTCCCATGATACCCTGCCAGAGAAGCACTGTTGCCTCCCTTGTTGGGGCATAAGCTGTCTTAATCCATTCACTACACCCCAACTGCCCTGATTGGTGATTAGCCTTCCCTTCCTGGCTGCTTCTTCCATTACACTGTCTATCCATTATGGCCACACTATCAGGTAAACCAGCACTATCCAACCCAGGACTCGGGAAACTGGTCCTTCCGTATCACCATTCATAACCTCCAGCTTAGAAGTTTCTGGGTGGTCATGTTTTTATAGCCCAGGGACAAGAAGAGGCGGAGTCAGCTGCACTCACTGGGCGGTTTCTGTATACTGGGGAGGAGGAAAGAAACAAGACTGTTAGCGGCAGTGCCCCCTCTTGGCCTGGGGTGGAATCACATACCTGTCATCGCATGCGTGAGAGTAGATAGATAGATAGATAGATAGATAGATAGATAGATAGATAGATAGATAGATAGATAGATAGATAGATAGATAGATAGATAGATAGATATGAAAGGCACTATATGATAGATAGATAGATAGATAGATAGATAGATAGATAGATAGATAGATAGATAGATAGATAGATAGATAGATAGATAGATAGATAGATAGATAGATAGATAGATAGATATGAAGGGCACTATATGATAGATAGATGTTAAAGGCA
Source organism: Erpetoichthys calabaricus (assembly GCF_900747795.2). Lineage (NCBI taxonomy): Eukaryota > Metazoa > Chordata > Cladistia > Polypteriformes > Polypteridae > Erpetoichthys > Erpetoichthys calabaricus. The sequence continues at coordinate 235,176,713 of NC_041398.2, forward strand.
CTATATAATAGATAGACAGATAGATAGATAGATAGATAGATAGATAGATAGATAGATAGATAGATAGATAGATAGATAGATAGATAGATAGATAGATAGATAGATAGATAGATAGATAGATAGATAGATAGATAGATAGATAGATAGATAGATAGAAGAACTTTATTTCTCCCCAGGGGGAAATTTGGCTTTTTACTGAAGCCCATTAAACACATGACTGGATAGATAAGTAAGTAAATAAATAAATATACACACACACTGGTCTGAACACACACCTGAATGACCATAAAGCAAGAAAATTAAAAACAAAGAAACATTCTGACATGGCTGTCAAAGTCACAGTGAGGCATTACACAGACATATTGCTGTCGGTATAAAGGACCCTCAGTCGCATTTCCTGACACACTCATTGGCTGAAGCTCCTCAGTGTTGCTGTGTCAGAGAAAGGATGTGCAACATTGTTCATAATGGCAGTCCGTTTTATTTTAATTCTCTCCTGTGTCCTGTAACTGAGCCTGCCCTTTTAATTAGCTTGCTGATTTGAATGACCTCACCTGAAGTGATATCATTAGCCCAGCACATGAGCCCACCACAGTGTAGAAAATCACACTGGCCATCACAGAGTTGTAAACAATATCAAGGATGTCACTTCCTACATTAAGTGGAGTGGAATCTTCTAAGGACAAAGAGCCTGCTCTGCCCGTTCTACTGTAGTTGCTCTGTGTTAGGAGGCCAGTCCTCCCTGTCATTGATGTGGACCCCCAATTTCTTGTAGGACTGGACCACCTCTACATCCACTCCTCGACCACACATACAGGCTCTTTGGTGTGCTGAACGTCAATAAGCAGTTCCTTGGTTTTGCTGATGTTAAGTTGCAGACAATTCTCTTTACACCAAAAAGTAATCTTCTTAAATTTTACATTTTAAATCAATTAGTTTTTTCATAGTGGGTTTTCCAACAATATGTCTAAGAATCAAACTGTGCATATCCTTCATTTCTGCTCTCAGACAGACTCTGTGGCCTTTGTCTGCCTTCTTGATCTCCTGTTGAGTGCACACACCTACATTCCTAGCCAGATTTCATCACCTTTTGACACAAAGGCAACAACAATTCATTTGAAAGCTTTCTTTCTTTCTTTTTTTTTTACCATGTTAATATTTTTATATTACATTCACTGAAAGTGTACCTCAGTCAATGGACAGAGAGTAAACAGTGATAAAAGCTCGATAAAAATTTTGAGGATCGTGTGGGTGCTTGTTAGAAATACAAAGTACTGCTCAGCATGTAACTGCAGGTACAATTATACGAATCCGTATGTTTACTGCCATTTTCTGGAATGTTAGCCGTAGATGTCGGCCTTATAAGAGCAGGAATATGTGTGAGCAAAGGAAGAGAAGTTTTAGGAGCTCATTTAGCTCTGCCTGGAATGTGACATTTTAGGTTATCATTGTTTCTTGTGTAGCAGCAAATTGACAAGCACTCAAAATCGGTATGGGTTCAAGTTAAACAATGACCTGCATTTACAAACTAACGTGACAAAACACAGTGTCACCTTCCTTTGGTGCCATCTTCATAATCTAAATTAAGTTGGCCCTCCATGACAGTGCGTGGGATTAAGTGATTTAAAAAACTGTTGGTGTTTTATTATAAAAATTCTTACATACGCTACCTATAAAAAAACCTTCATCCTATTTGGGTTTTCACATTTTATTGTTATACAACATTAAATCCTAGTGGATTGATTTAATTTGGCTTTTTTTGACACTTTTAAGTCTTCAATGTTAGAGTGAAAACAGATCTCTACAAAGTTAATTACAAGTATAAAAGGAAAAAAATAACCGATAGCCAAAGTCAGGGGTGGGCAAAGTCGTTCCTGGAGGAGTTCCCCGCAGTGGCTGCAGGGTTTTGTTCCAACCCAGATGCCTTTTAAGAAGCACTTCTTGCTCAAGTGACACGTCTGCTTCATTTTAGTTGCCTCGCTTGTTAAGATGTTGAACACTTATTGCTGGGTGGCACTGTGGCGCAGTGGTAGCGCTGCTGCCCCGCAGTAAGGAGACCTGGGTTTGCTTCCTGGGTCCTCCCTGCATGGAGTTTGTATGTTCTCGTATTGGTGACCCTAAATTGTCCCTAGTGTGTGTGTGTGTGCCCTGCGGTGGGCTGGCACCCTGCCCGGGATTTGTTCCTACCTTGTGCCCTGTGCTGGCTGGGATTGGCTCCAGCAGCCCCCCGTGACCCTGTGTTCAGATTCAGCGGGTTAGATAATGGATGGATGGATGGAAAATGACTGACTGACTGACACTTATTGCTTATTTTAGTCGTAAACAGTTGTATTTTGGTTTTTAATTGCTCCTTATTAGCAACTAGCAAAGCTGAAATACCCGGCGTTGCCCGGGAGTAAAATAAAGTATTTTTTTTTTAATTGTCTGAGAAAAATAAAATAAAAAAAAAAAATCACTAAAAATAAAAATAAATTAGCAAACAATGAAGACTCACTAATGTGCTTGTCTTGCAGTGTTGTATGTATGTTATCATCCAGTTGACGCTCGGAACCGGCCAACTCTCTTTAATTTCAAAAGCAATGGTGCTCAAACATAAAGAATGCTGGCACTTTCCTCCAGTTCGCCCTCTGGTGGTCGTTCTGAGTGTCTACTGGATGATAAGATGCATACAAGACCGCAAGAGGTGGGTGGGTTAGGGTTGATTTGACGCTACAGTATTTTAAGCTGACCAATGAGAAACATGTGCACCAAGTTTCATGAAAATTGCTCCAGTCGTTCGGAAGAGATGCTGGAACATACATCCATACACACACACATACATTGACTTTTATATACACTAGGGGCTTCACCCGCTACTCGCTTTACTCGCCAACCCCCCTGCCTGCTCTACATGCCGGAAACTTTGCATCTCTGCTGCTCACAAATAACAAATCGTTTAATTCTCGCAGATAGGCCTCTTCATTGGGAAGAAACACTACTTTTCCTTGATGACAATACGAATTAGACGATCTACATGTCTCCGACTTAAAGTTTAAAGCCAAACAATACCTACATACTTCTGTCATATCACCTCTGTCCATATATTCAATCTCTTTTCGCTTTTACCTTTTTGTCAATATCGCAATGAATTTTGATTCCGTGTTTGGAAATACATCGTGACAATGCAACGTATAACGTGAGTGAATATCATTTCTTTCTCTCTACACGAACTGTGTCTGACAATAGCATTCACACAGATGAGAAATAATTGAACCGTGTGCGTGGTTGTAAATGTTTTAGATGAGGGTGAGACTTTTCCAAATCTCTTTGCATAAAGTCTTGTCTCACGGGGCCTGAAATTTTCTCTTGTGGGATTTCACTTTCATCAAACAACAAATCTTTTAATTCTCGTGGATACGCCTCTTCATTGGGAAGAAACACTACTTTTCCCTGACGGTAACACGAATTAGACGATCTACAAGTCTCTGACTTAAAGTTTAAAGCCGAACAATATATTCAATCTCTTTTTGCTGTTCCGTTATTTCACTGAGTAATAATTTCTGTTTGTTAGTTTGCGCTAATGCTATCTTTACTATCCTTTTTTTGAGACTTTCGAATTTTCATACTTCTATTATCTCTAACCTGCTCTGCATGTGTATCACGCCAACTTTTTTGAATTCTTTATGACGTTCTACTTTGTCATCCACTCTTTGTCTTTTATTTCCAGACCCGGGTGTGGTTAAATCACAAAGTCTCGTCTCGCGGGACGTGAAAGTGTCTCTATGAGAAAGTCATGTCTTGTCGCAGGATAAAAAGTCTCGTCTCCCAAGATTTTTTTATTATGATAGAGAGATAGATAAGATGCAAATGACAAAAGAAAGCAGCAGTTCTCCATTTATCGTGTTTCAATTTACACCTGTTTGGTTTAATGAAATACTTGGAAGGAAAATGAAGAGGAAAAAAGTGAAGGACAGAGAATTACTAATCCGTTTTAGACTTCAAATCATTTAGGTGATATTCTTAGAATCTGACATGGCAGATTTAAGGCACTAACAAACTATGACGTTAAGTTATTGGCAAAGATTATTTTCTGATTAAGCAATTGGGTTGGAACAAAAACCTGCAGCCACTGCGGCCCTCCAGGACTGACTTTGCCCACCCCTGGCCTAAATACTCATCCCCTTTGACGTGACACACCTAAATCAGTACTGGTGCGGCCAGTTGTATTATCAGTTCAATGGAGCTCACATACCTGTTTTTTTTTATCGATTTTGGAATAAATGCACCTTATCTGGAAGGTCCAACTTGTGGTGAGACATGATGGTGGTCAGACCTTAACAATAGACAGAAAAACACAACAAGCAACTCCATGAAGAGGTGACTGGAAAGTACAAGTCAGGGGATGGTGGCAAGAAAATATCCAAGTCGCTGACTATCCCTCGGATTCCATCTAAATGAATCATTAAGAAATCGGAAGAGTGTGGCACAGCTGTAAATTTGCCTAGAGCAGGCCATCCACAAAAACTACTGTATATACTCGCGTATGAGTTGGGTCTTGAAACCCCAAAAAATCGATCATAAAATCAGACCCCCACTTATATGCCCGTTCAAACATGCGACACATTTTTTTTTACTTTTTACATCTTCTTGCCTCCTCCAATCTCACATCAGTTTCTCAGACACATCGAATTTTGTTGCAGCAGCACAGTTACCAATTTCTTTTGCCACGTCAGCGATGTTAAATTTAAAACCAGCTTCATATTTTATTCTGATCGAACGCTCCATCGTAGATAAGGGATGCTCTTACGTTAAAGGTGGATGTTATACAAAAAGCACAAAACAGTGCAAATGTCGCTTCAGAATAGTTTGGGTATTACCGTGTGGTCAGGTAGGCACAATACATAGAAAAAAAAGGCAGTGTGCTCCGTGGTTACTCTCTCAGGTGGGTGTTAGCATCTTATAATCTCTTGGATCATTATCGTGAGTTTTCAGACTTATTCGACCGACATTATAAAATACGTGAAATTATACGGTAAAATGAAACCCTGACTTACCCACAGGAGAACTTATATATATGGTAAATTGTTGTGTAAGAAGATGACTAGTGAAGGAGGCCACCAAGAGACCTATGAGGAGTTACAAGCTACTGTGGGTGGGATTTTTGAGACTGTGCAGGCAAGAGCTGCTGCCTGGGTGCTTCACCAATTAGAGCTTTAAGGGGGAGTGGCAAAGAGAAAGCTTCTGTTAAAATATAAGCAGAGAGAATTAACCAGCAGACAGATGAGAGACTCTGTAGTCAGCTGGAAGAGGGGTCTGACAAGACAAAAAACTGAGATTTCTACCCATCAGACTAAATGTCATGTTCCAAACACTGTACATTACCAAACACACTTTGTCTTTAACATGAGGCCTGGTGATGGCAACATCATACTGTGGGGAAAGCTACTCATCAGTTGTAAATGATGTGGACTAGGAGTCCCAAAGTTCATCAATCCTAATACATTCCAAAATAAACACTTCCAAAAATGCCCACTAGAGGGGGTAATTATCGGCTAGTACAGTGGTTCTCAAACTGTGGGGTGGGCCCCCCTAGTAACAAAAAGGGGGGTGCGAAGATGTGAAAAAAAAACAAGAATCGAAAATATGAAAAATACATCTATTGAAACCAAAACAAATTTACTTAAACTACATTCTGATGCTAGAAAAATAAATATAGAGCTAGATAAATGTCGATAAAAGTTAAATAGGTATAATAAAATATGCATCTATGATATATCATTAATTACAGTGCATCCGGAAAGTATTCACAGCGCATCACTTTTTCCACATTTTGTTATGTTACAGCCTTATTCCAAAATGGATTAAATTCATTTTTTTCCTCAGAATTCTACACACAACACCCCATAATGACAACGTGAAAAAAAGTTTACTTGAGATTTTTGCAAATTTATTAAAAATAAAAAAACTGAGAAACCCCATGTACAGAAGTGTTCACAGCCTTTGCTCAATACTTTGTCGATGCACCTTTGGCAGCAATTCCAACCTCAAGTCTTTTTGAATATGATGCCACAAGCTTGGCACACCTATCCTTGGCCAGTTTCGCCCATTCCTCTTTGCAGCACCTCTCAAGCTCCATCAGGTTGGATGGGAAGCGTTGGTGCACAACCATTTTAAGATCTCTCCAGAGATGTTCAATCGGATTCAAGTCTGGCCTCTGGCTGGGCCACTCAAGGACATTCACAGAGTTGTCCTGAAGCCACTCCTTTGATATCTTGGCTGTGTGCTTAGGGTCGTTGTCCTGCTGAAAAATGAACCGTCGCCCCAGTCTGAGGTCAAGAGCGCTCTGGAGCAGGTTTTCATCCAGGATGTCTCTGTACATTGCTGCAGTCATCTTTCCCTTTATCCTGACTAGTCTCCCAGTCCCCACAGCATGATGCTGCCACCACCATGCTTCACTGCAGGGATGGTATTGGCCTGGTGATGAGCGGTGCCTGGTTTCCTCCAAACGTGACGCCTGGCATTCACACAAAAGAGTTCAATCTTTGTCTCATCAGACCAGAGAATTTTCTTTCTCATGGTCTGAGAATCCTTCAGGTGCCTTTTGGCAAACTCCAAGTGGGCTGCCATGTGCATTTTACTAAGGAGTGGCTTCCGTCTGGCCACTCTACCATACAGGCCTGATTGGTGGATTGCTGCAGAGATGGTTGTCCTTCTGGAAGGTTCTCCTCTCTCCACAGAGGACATCTGGAGCTCTGACAGAGTGACCATTGGATTCTTGGTCACCTCCCTGACTAAGGCCCTTCACCCCCCGATCACTCAGTTTAGATGGCTGGCCAGCTCTAGGAAGAGTCCTGATGGTTTTGAACTTCTTCCACTTATGGATGATGGAGGCCACTGTGCTCATTGGGACCTTCAAAGCAGCAGAAATTTTTCTGTAACCTTCCCCAGATTTGTGCCTTGAGACAATCCTGTCTCAGAGGTCTACAGACAATTCCTTTGACTTCATACTTGGTTTGTGCTCTGACATGAACTATTAACTGTGGGACCTTATATAGACAGGTGTGTGCCTTTCCAAATCATGTCCAATCAACTGAATTTACCACAGGCGGACTCCAGTTAAGCTGCAGAAACATCTCAAGGATGATCAGGGGAAACAGGATGCACCTGAGCTCAATTTTGAGCTTCATGGCAAAGGCTGTGAATATTTATGTACATGTGTTTTCTCAATTTTTTTATTTTTATTAAATTTGCAAAAATCTCAAGTAAACTTTTTTCACGTTGTCATTATGGGGTGTTGTGTGTAGAATTCTGAGGAAAAAAATGAATTTAATCCATTTTGGAATAAGGCTGTAACATAACAAAATGTGGAAAAAGTGATGCACTGTGAATACTTTCCGGATGCACTGTAAAAAAGAACAAATTGGTATTAGTGGGCTCCTTTCAAAAAAACATTAGGGGGGCGCAATTAAAACTGTTCTGAAAACTCGGGTCACAAATACTTAAAGGTTGAGAAATACTGGGCTAGTAATAAGGGCCAAGACCAACTCTTTATAATAATGATTACAAAGATGTCATGTGGAGCACAAGAAGCAAAGCAATTGCCGAAAAACACTAAGGCAATCCAATGCAAACAAATCCCAAAGCAGTTAATCAGAAACGTGGTCAAACAAAAAGCATGATGGTCAAAATTCCAAAGGTGTAAGCACAGCACAAAACACAATTCAACTTACCACTGAAAGGCACATTTGAAATGAACACCCAGGAAGTGGGTAACACCCTTTGGATTTATAGGGTGGAGGGCGGTTCTTGATGATGATTGGCAGGTGACTCAGCCTCTTGGGGGACCACCCACAAAACACGTGGAACATAACACATAGACAAGCTTAAAAACAAAGAATAACCAAGAAAAAGTACAAAAATGAACAAAAAGGACATAAAACAAGATTTGAACCCTGGCAGAAACATGACAGTAAATGAATAACTGTGCCACTATGCTGAACTCATATAAGTTTTACTTCTCTCTTAATATTAATGTCCAACACCCTGAATGGGTGGTCTCGTGGCCTTGGAACCCTTGTAGATTTAGTTGTGTTTTTTTTCCAGCCCTCTGAAGTATTTTTTTTGTTTGTTTGTTCTGTCCTCCTGGCCATCAGATCTTGCTTTATTCTTTGTTGCTTAGTATTGTCTAATCTTATTTTTATATTTAAATTTTTTTTTATAAACTTTTCTTCTAGTAAAGCACTTTGAGCTACATCATTTATATGAAAACGTGCTATAGAAATAGCACATCTAGACAGCCTGGAGTCGTTGTTGGCCTTAAGCAACAAGCCTTGCACATCTGGCTTTGAGCATTTTCTGCTATTCTTCTCACCAGATGCTCTCAAGCCCTGTCAGGTTGGGTGGAGGTCATTGATCGACAGCTTCTTTCAGGTCTCCGCAGAGATGTTCGGTTGAGTTCAAGTGTGGGTTCTGTCCAGGCCTCTCAAGGACATTCACAGAGCTGATCCCAAGCCATTCTCGTACTGTCTTTGGTTTGTGCTTAGGGTCATTGCCCTGTTGGAAGGTGAACCTTTGAGATCTAGAATGCTCTGGAGCAGGTCTACATAACGGATGTATCTGTACTTTGTTCCATTCAGCTTTATCTTTAGCTGCTCACCTACATTTTTGTCCTCACTTATGGTCATGAGCTGTGGGTAACCACCAAAAGAATGAAATTTTGAGTAGAAGAAACAGAAATGAGGTTTCTTCACAGGGTGGTTGCTCTGACCCTTTGATGGGAAAGATGCTATATAAATAAAATTTATTATTTTTGGAATGGTGGTCAGTAGGAACAACTCACTTGTGAGTATGTTTCCATCTTCCATCCCAGAGCCCTTTCTTATTTGCAATATTGATGGACAGGTTGACAGATGAGATTAGACAGGAGTCCCTGTGGACTATGTTGTGTGCTGATGACATTGTGATCTGTCACGATTGTAGGGAGCAGGTTGAGGAGACCCTGGAGATGTGGAGATATGCTGTAGAGAGGAGAGGAATGAAGGTCAGTAGGAACAAGACAGAATACTTGTGTGTGAATGAGAGAGAGGTCAGAGGAATGGTGAGGATGCAAGGAGTAGAGTTGGCGAAGGTGCAAGAGTTTAATTACTTGAGATCAACAGTACAGAGTAACAGGGATTGTGGAAGAGTTCAGGCAGGGTGGAGTGGATGGAGAAGAGTGTCAGGAGTAATTTGTGACAGGAGGGTACCAGCAAGAGTGAAAGGGAAGGTCTACAGGACGGTAGTAAGGCCAGCTATGTTATATGGGGGTAGAGACGGTGGCACTGACCAGAAAGCAGGAGACAGAGCTGGAGGTGGCAGAGGTAAAGATGTTAAGATTTGCATTGGGTGTGACGAGGATGGACAGGATTAGAAATTAGAACACTAGAGGGTCAGCTCAGGTTGGACGGTTGGGAGACAGAGTCAGAGAGGTGAGATTGTATTGGTTTGAACATGTGCAGAAGACAGATACTGAGTATATTGGGAGAAGGGTACTAGGGATAGAGCTGCCAGGCAAGAGGAAAAGGTGAAGGCCTAAGAGAAGATTTATGGATGTGGTGAGAGAGGACATGCAGGTGATGGGTGTGAGGATGCAAGATTGATATGGAAAAAGATGATCTGCTGTGGCAACCCCTAATGGAAGCAGCTGGAATAGGAAGATTATTATTATTATTATGATTATATACAAATATAAGGATTACCTCGGATGATACACTCAAATATAACAATTAATACAATACATTTAATAGGATACTGTGACAAATTGTTGATACAGTTTTTAGGTGCCACATAACATTAATATTTAAGTAAAGGGCAGCATTTGAAAATTTCAAGCCACCAGAACTTTTGCACTGCAAAGTGTATACAGTACATTTATAAATTACCATTTAATGTATTTGGGGGGTCCTAAGTCATTTGAAAAAGCCACAAAATATTATATATAGTTCCACAGAATAAACAGTGGTGCGACCAGTGTGTATCTCATGATGGGAAGCAGGATTTGATTGATATGTTTAAAATGTGCAAATGAACGCTCACCCTGAATTACATCTGAATGGTATAAAGCGTTCCATCAAGTGAGTCTAAATATTTATTACTGAGTGGTAACAGAAGACAAAACACCAAATGAAGAAAAAGGTAGAAAGACTCAACAACTTGAGTTTACATTTGAAATTGAAACGTGCTTTACAGATGTTTAGGTATGGACAGAATCTCACAATCAGGACGGCAATACAAATTAGATTTGATTGTAATGAAAAGAGTATTCGGTGAAATACACGGCTGCCACGGTCCATGCCATCTGGATGGATCTAACAGGCCAAGTATCTGTTTTTGGAATAAAATGCAGTATGGCATTAACTTATCTAAAAAGAAACCAATTATTAAAGGCTTCACAAAGCATATAGTGGATTCAGAAGCTCTTCAAACGCCTTCACTTTTTTCACATTTTTGTTAAGCTGCTGCCTTATGCCAAAAACATTTGAATTAATTTTCTTCATTGAACAACACTCAATACCCCAGAATGACAAAGTGAAAACAGGATTTTAGAAGTTTTTGCAAATTTATTTCAAAATAAATAATAAAAAAAATTATCCCATGGACCCCCCGTGTCTGCGTGGGTTTCCTCTGGGTGCTCCGGTTTCCTCCCACAGTCCAAAGACATGCAGGTTAAGTGCATTGGCGATCCTAAAATTGTCCCTGGTGTGTGCTTGGTGTGTGGGTGGGTGTGTGTGTGTGTGCCCTGCGGTGGGCTGGCATCCTGTCCAGGGTTTGTTCCTGCCTTGCACCCTGTGCTGGCTGGGATTGGCTCCAGCAGACCCCCATGACCCTGTGTTAGGATATAGCGGGTTGGAAAATGACTGACTGACACAAAATGACCACGGACACAAGTATTCAGACCCTTTACTCAGCACTTCGTTGAAGCCCCTTTGGCAGCCATTCCAACCTGGAATCTTCTAATGTATGAGATAACAAGTTTTACACACTTGAATTTGGGGATTTTCTGCCATTCTTCTCTGCAGACCCTCTCAAGATATGGCAGGTTGGGTGGAGACCCTTGGTGGACAGCTACTGTATGTTCAGGTCTCCCCCAGATATGGCTGATTGGGTTCAAGTGTCGATTCTAGTTGGGCAACTCAAAATCATTCACAGAGTTGTTCCTAATGAAGCCATGTGGTATAGCGGGTCCATGGTCGCTTTTAATAAATAATCAATTGGCCAGCTCCTTCTCCGTAGGTGCGCTTGTGCAACTGCAGGGGAATTAGTGGAGTAATTGGAGTGAGATGCACCTACAGTGCAGTATTCACAGCACATCACTTTTTCCACATTTTGTTATGTTACAGCCTTATTCTAAAATGGATTAAATTAATTTTTTTCCTCAGAATTCTGCACACAACACCCCATAATGACAACGTGAAAAAAGTTTACTTGAAGTTTTTGCAAATTTATTAAAAATAAAAAAATTGAGAAAGCACATGTACATAAGTATTCACAGCCTTTGCCATGAAGCTCAAAATCGAGCTCAGGTGCATCCTGTTTCCCCTGATCATCCTTGAGATGTTTCTGCAGCTTCATTGGAGTCCACCTGTGGTAAATTCAGTTGACTGGACATGATTTGGAAAGGCACACACCTGTCTATATAAGGTCCCACAGTTGACAGTTCATGTCAGAGCGCAAACCAAGCATGAAGTCAAAGGAATTGTCTGTAGACCTCTGAGACAGGATTGTCTCGAGGCACAAATCTGGGGAAGGTTACAGAAAAATTTCTGCTGCTTTGAAGGTCCCAATGAGCACAGTGGCCTCCATCATCTGTAAGTGGAAGAAGTTTGAAACCACCAGGACTCTTCCTAGAGCTGGCCGGCCATATAAACTGACGATCAGGGGAGAAGGGCCTTAATCAGGGAGGTGACCAAGAATCTGATGGTCACTCTGTCAGAGCTCCAGAGGTCCTCTGTGGAGAGAGGAGAACTTTCCAGAAGGACAACCATCTCTGCAGCAATCCACCAATCAGGCCTGTATGGTAGAGTGGCCAGACAGAAGCCACTCCTTAGTAAATGGCACATGGCAGCCCACCTGGAGTTTGCCAAAAGGCACCTGAAGGGCTCTCAGACCATGAGAAAGAAAATTCTCTGGTCTGATGAGACAAAGATTGAACTCTTTGGTGTGAATGCCAGGGGTCACGTTTGGAGGAAACCTGGCACCATCCCTACAGTGAAGCATGGTGGTGGCAGCATCATGCTGTGGGGATGTTTTTCAGCAGCAGGAACTGGGAGACTAGTCAGGATAAAGGGAAAGATGACTGCAGCAATGTACAGAGACGTCCTGGATGAAAACCTGCTCCAGAGCGCTCTTGACCTCAGACTGGGGTGACGGTTCATCTTTCAGCAGGACAACGACCCTAAGCACACAGCCAAGATATCAAAGGAGTGGCTTCAGGACAACTCTGTGAATGTCCTTGAGTGGCCCAGCCAGAGCCCAGACTTGAATCCGATTGAACATCTCTGGAGAGATCTTAAAATTGCTGTGCACCGACACTTCCCATCCAACCTGATGGAGCTTGAGAGGTGCTGCAAAGAGGAATGGGCGAGACTGGCCAAGGATAGGTGTGCCAAGCTTGTGGCATCATATTCAACAAGACCTGAGGCTGTAATTGCTGCCAAAGGTGCATCAACAAAGTATTGAGCAAAGGCTGTGAATACTTCTGTACATGGGATTTCTCCGTTTTTTTTATTTTTAATAAATTTGCAAAAACCTCAAGTAAACTTTTTTCACGTTGTCATTATGGGGTGTTGTGTGTAGAATTCTGAGGAAAAAAATGAATTTAATCCATTTTGGAATAAGGCTGTAACATAACAAAATGTGGAAAAAGTGATGCGCTGTGAATACTTTCCGGATGCACTGTACATGTGAAGGTGCGGCCTTTCTCATTTGCTTTGTCTGCTTCCTGCGGTGCATGATTAAGACTCTGTGCTCATGAAGCCTTAAAAACAAGCCAAGAGGAGAAGAGAAACAAAAGAGAGCGGAGGTTAAAGGACAGACAGACAGAGAGGCAGGAGGGGCAGTAAGCCTGCGCTTAGAGGGAAGCAGGAAGACGGGAATGGTGCCCCAGTAGGTAGTGTGTGGCCAGTGCTCAGGAGGGAACAGGAGGATTACTCCTGCTGAGCAACCAGGGAGCAGGAGTGATTGTTATGTTGTGGAGTGTCATCTCGGTGGGTGGAGCCAGAGATCGGCAGCGGTAGGAGGTTGGCACACTTTCGCAGGGTGGAGCCTGTAAAAGCGGCGGTGGCTCCCCATGGAATGCCATGGATCGGTCGGTGGAGACACGGGCCAGATTTAAAGGATGTCTGCGCCTGTCGCTGGATGTCTCTCCGTGCTGTGAGGTCAAAGTAGGATACAATGGAGAGACGTTAGCTTTAATAGGGAAGCACCGGGGTTGAGAATTTAAAGAAGACTGCTGCCTGAATTTCAGCCTTGTTTTTGTTGGATTATTTATTGGATCGTTTTAACCTCCACCAACACTTTGTGACGTTTTTACGAATTATTTATTTACTGACAGCTTTGAGCACTGCACTTTTTGAACACTGTTTCTTTTACTAAAAACACTTGCACTTTTCACCATCCCCTTGCTTGGTGTGTTTTGTCCTCATCTGCCACGCTCATCTCGGTTACGGTACTGACAGTGTCGGGTTCACGAGGGTCCCCTTATAGAAGAGGGAGCAAGGAGCCGACCCACACCGTCACAAACCATTCCTGTGTTGATTTTGGTTTTGTGCTTAGGGTTGTTGTCCTGTTGGATCCGAGGCCCAGAAGGTTCTGGAGCAGGTTTTCATGAAGGATGTCTCTGTATTTTGTTCCATTTGGCTTTAACTTCAATACTACTGAATGCAAGTGGTGGGGTCTCAATGCATCAGGTGGGAGGCTGCTCTACCAGTTTTGTGGCATCGTGATTGTATATGTATGAGGTTGATTAGCACGCTCTATACAGAGATGTTTCAGGGTGGCGTTCGAAGTGCATTCACGTATGCACACTTACAAGGTAATTACGATTAATAACTGGTAAATGGTCTGATTTTTTTTTCACCATATGTATTTCCCTGTTGTTTTGGAGTGAACATATATTTTATGTTCCATTTTCAAATGATCCCCGATATCAGTGGATCATTGCAGTGGTGGTTATCCATCTGGAAATTTCTCCCATCTCCACACAGGTTCTCTGGAGCTTAGCCAAAGTGAGCTTAGGGTTCTTGGTCAGCTCTCTTACCAAGGCCCTTCTCTATCAATTCCTCAGTATGGCCAGATGGCCAACAGAAGGAAGAGTCAAGCTTATTCCAAACATCTTTCATTTATGAATTATGGAGGCTATTGTGCAGTTGGGTGGAGTGGTGGCTCTGAGGCCATCTTCATGAATTAAAGCTGACATGTAAAGTTCTCTTTATTACATCAAACATAGTCCTCCCAGATAAATTAACATAAACTTTTATTATTTTGTTGAAAACAGTTGCTTATTGGTACTCTTCTACTCTGGCATCTCCAGGCAGTCATTTAGGTATGTGTGACCTCCTAGAGGTTGACCAGTGCCTGATCCTGACCTTTATCATGGTACTGTCATCAGATGTTGAGTAGTTGTAGTGTGGCATTACGATCACAGTTGTTTTTCAACTTCAGAAAGGATGTTTTATCTTTCCTGCCATTGAGATATTTTTTGTTTCTTGGTTAGAAAAGCGGAACTAAACCCATTAGAACCTGGACAAGGCACACTGAGTGTATTGCTGGCTGTGGATAAAAGTAGTAAATGGAATACAGGGATGAGGAAATTTGGGCCGCTGCAGTGGTTAGCACAGCTCTAGAGGCCCGCACAGTGGTTAGCGTTACTTTATCTTGGACTTAGCATTTTGGATTCAGATCCAGCATCTTTGTTTGTATTTATTTAGATGGCCAAGTTCTCTTGAGCTTAGCCAAAGTGAGCATAGGGTTCTTGGTCAGCTCTCTTACCAAGGCCCTTCTTTACCAATTGCTTAGTATGAGCAAGTGGCCAACTCAAGGAAGAGTCAAGCTTATTTCATACATCTTCCATTTATGAATTATGGGGGCTACTGTGCTCTTGGGTGGAGTGGTGGCTCTGAGGATAGGGATCTGTATTGGTAATCGGAAAGGTTGCCGGTTCAAATCCCATAAACACCAAAAGTGACTCTACTTCGTTGGGTCCTTGAGCGAGGCCCTTAGCCTTACAATTGCTCCATCCTGGGTATGACGTTAAACTGCATCCATCCCTGCTTGTAGGACCTCTAACCAGCAGGGAAAAACCTGGGGGTTGGTGGCAGAATTGGCACTCCAACCATCATAAAAAACCTCACACTGTTCCACTCCATTTGAACTAGTGTGGTGCTGAGGTGTCACCCGTTGCATGGCTGCACGGGTCCTAATCTGGGTTCCTGAGTTGGTTTGACATGTGGTGGGTGTGGCAATGCGCTGTATCAGCGTGTGCTCCTAAACCTCTCCTCTGTGCTCTTGGAAACCTTCAATTCTGCAGAATGTTTCTCTTTGTAGTCTTCCACAGATCCGTATCTCGACACAACGCCTTCTCTAAGCTCGGCAGGCAACTCCTTTGACCTCATGACTTGATTTCTTCTCAACTATGGGACCTTCTATAGGCTTTATAACTTCTAGACCACCTCAGATCTGTGCCTTTCCTAATCAGGTCCGCTCAACTGAACTGACCACAAGGTGGACTCCAAACAAGGAGTAGAAACATCTTAACGACGATCATTAGAAATGGATGCACATGAGGCAAATTTCAAGTGTCCTAACCAAGGGTCTGAATATTTGTGTCACTGTGATAGTTTAGCCTTTTATTTTTGATACATTTGTAAAATATACACTATTCACTTTGTCATTCTGGGTTACTAAGATTTGTTTCACAAGGGAAAAAATGAATTTAAACGATTTTAGCTGAAAGCTGCAACATAACATCATGTGTAAGAAGTGAAAGGTCTGAATACTTTCTGAAGGCACTGTACATATTTTAATTCCCTAGGCATTGTAGAATAATGAATATGTGAAGTGCATCATGAATTAAAGCTGACATCTGAAGTTCTCTTTATTACATCAAACCCAGTGCTCCCAGATAAATTAACTTAAACTTTGATTCGGTTCTGTTTTTTTGAAAACAGTTGCTATTGGTTTTCTTCTCCAGTCATTTTAGGTACTTGTGACCTCCTAGAATGAGGCAGACCGGTGTCTGATGCTGCCCGTTATCACGGTACTGTCATCAGATGTTGAATGGTTGTAGCATGGCATTACGATCACAGTTGTTTTTCAACTTCAGAAAGGATGTCTTATCTTTCCTGCCATTGAGATTTTTTTTATTCTTGGTTAGAAAAGTGGAACTAAATCCATTAGAACCTGAACAAGGCACACTGAGTGTATTGCTGGCTGTGGATAAAAGGAGTAAACACAATACAGGGATGAGGAAATTTGGGCCGCTGCAGTGCTTAGCACAGCTCTAGAGGCCTACACAGTGGTTAGCGTTACTCTGTCTTGGATTTAGCATTTTGGTTTTAGATCCAGCATCTTTGCTTGTATTTGTCAAATGTCTCAAAGTAGGAAAATGATCCTAACTGGCTCAGAAATCTCATTGGAGCAAATCTGATTCTATTCCTAAGAGTAAGAGTTAAAGCATTTCATCAGTATTCCTAATTTAGGAAACTATATCTAACTTCACCAGGATTTAGGAGAACTGTCCTACCTCACTAGAAGCTGACACAAGACAGCATTCAGACACATGCTAGGAATGGATGAATGCTTTAAAAAGGCTGGACGACGGTGAACTTATATAAAGATATCGATTTGACACAGTAGTGGAGCAAAATAAAGTTTGCTGAAGAAAAAAAAAGATGCTTGGGGTGCCAATCCATGGTTGATCAAACCCCATTTAATTAAAAGCAAAAGCAGGAAGTAACAAAAATTAAGCACTTCACAGATATGCGGGTAACAAAAGTAGTCCAATCAAGATGATCAGGAAAAAGTTCAGTTTTCTGTCAATACGAAAGCCAAGTCAACATCAAATTGAGACACCGTTCTCTGTGGTTGCTCTGCTTTTATACGGTATGGACCGGAAGGGGCGGAGCTTCTTTCTGTTCGGTGCCCTCAAGGGGCGGTTACTCCAGGCTCTGAGGGAAGATGGAGACAGGTCTGTTTGTGGCAGCTCCCCCTATCATCTTGGGGGTGGTACTGCTTACTTCAAATGAGTTACCGGAAGGCAACATTCAGGTGCGCATTTGTGACAACACAGATGGAATAACAAATCTTGTACATTACATGATTGCTCCATCTGCATGAAAAGTTTTGGGAACATTAATGTTTTTGCCTAAAGAGAAAAGACAGATTTGAAATAGCAATGATTTCGGTATGTCATAACCAACCTTTTCTTGAATTTTGCACCAAACTTTGCATGCCCTTACAATACTTGTAATTTAGATTAATATATAGATTGTATCTGTTGTGAAGGAAACCAGGGTGTCAACAGCTCAAACCCCCAACACACACACACCAAGAGTCCCGAATGCAAATATAGGATGGTTTATTCAACCCAAATTCTTTCTGCAGTAGCACAAAGTAGCACAAGCACAGGTTTCTCTCTCCACAATTCAAAATAATCTCTCTTTCCTTCCAACTGTTACCACCGCACTGCCCTCTTCCGGTTGAGTATTGCCTTTCTTCCTCCCAGCTCCGAATCACCTGGACAAGGGAGTGTGGTCCTCTTTTATTAAGGACCCGGAAGTACTTCAGGTGCCAGGGTTACCGCCCAATGGAAGTACTTCCGGGTCATACAGAAGTCACATTTTAGTTGACGCATCTGCCTGCAGCACCCTCTTGCAGCACCCAGGGGTTCCAGCAGGGCTGTGTTGCTGGACTACACATCCCAGCATACCCTACTGCTTCTATACTGGACACCACTATCCACGGCTCTAACGTGCTGGGGGAGTAAACAGTCCCTAGCGACATCTTCCAGCTCCAGTGGGCTGTCTGTCTATCCTATCTGGCCGTCTTTTCCGGGTCTGATCCCTTTCTCTTCCTTGGATGGGAGGCTCCTAACAGGCAAATAATCATCCCCTCTTCTGGCTGGGATGCCCGTCCTACCCCTGTGGCATTTACGGCATATGTAATTGAGCTAGATCACATTCACATGGGGAGTTTAAATGCGTCTCCTGTGCCCACTTGTGTTTATCTGTGCAGCACAGTGCGCTGTAGCTAATAACCTGTAGTTGGAATGGAAAATGACCCAACAAGAAAAAGTGAGAAGAGGGTGATGTGCCACACTGCCATGCAGTGTCTGGCCAGAAGTAGAGGTGGGCGAGTGGTAGGATTGAACAGAAAAAGAAAATGTAAGTATTGTATTGGTGCATGTTAATAAAGCAGTTAAGTATTATACATGTGTGACTGACTATTTCTGATATAACAATGCCAAAGATGTGACAGTGTCCTGAATGAGATGGTAGCTCGACTTCACAAATGACGTTGTTGCAACTGTTCCTATTTATTAAAACTGCATAAGTGACAGGATTGGCCACCACCCTTCATGATTCTTTCATCTTCTCTGCTGACGTGATTCTTATATTGTCTTATTAGATATGATTGCTACCTGTTTCTGACTCTGTGATCCATCACCAGTGAATTTACACCCGTTTTTTTATTATTATTATAATTTTAATGTGGTGAAGTGCCACCTGATCGTGACACATATTAATGCAAGTGTAAACGAATGCAGTTTGCTTTAACAACAAATTCTCGCCTGTGCCCTGACCGCGTCTCTCACTCAACTTTGTGTTCTGTCATCACATTCTCACTCAGTACTAATTCCCATCCCATAGCTGCTGCTGACTTTACTAACCTTCTTCAATTTTTAAGGAAAGAAAAACTGCTGAACAAAGGGATGACAGTTTCAAGTAACACACAAGATAAAACACACGATTCTGATGAGCAAAGGTATCTGGGTGTCTTGTTTGCAAAGGAAATGTGGCAGCAGTTGTTTGTTGATATATTCAACCCCACCCTGGATTATGTCTTATATTAGGCTCTTAATAAAACTGAAGTGGGAAGCATGGTGTCGCAGTGGGTAGAGCTGCTGCCTCGCAGTTGGGAGACCTGGGGACCCGGGTTCGCTTCCCGGGTCCTCCCTGCGTGGAGTTTGCATGTTCTCCCCGTGTCTGCGTGGGTTTCCTCCGGGCGCTCCGGTTTCCTCCCACAGTCCAAAGACATGCTGGTTAGGTGGATTGGCGATTCTAAATTGGCCCTAGTGTGTGCTTGGTATGTGGGTGTGCTTGTGTGTGTCCTGCGGTGGGTTGGCACCCTGCCCGGGATTGGTTCCTGCCTTGTGCCCTGTGTTGGCTGGGATTGGCTCCAGCAGACCCCCGTGACCCCTGTGTTCGGATTCAGCGGGTTGGAAAAATGGATGGATGGATAAAACTGAATATGACAAATTGAAGGTGTAACATACTAAGTTTAATTGCTGACAAAGATTGCAGGTTGGAATCTACCGAACTGAACGTGTCAATGGCTGATCATCACTATACAGCAATGGTTCAGTTTCAATTTCAGCTTGTTCAAAAACTGACTTTACAGCTTTTCGTTTGCCATTGTGTTTTTGCTTGAAGGCTCCACCCTGCTCATGAATATTAATGAGTTACCACAGTTACTATGAAGTGTCAGAACACTGATTTTTTTGCAGCATGTTGTTATTTCATCCACTAGGTGGCAGCAGAATGCCGTCATTAGAGTTATTCGGGCTTAATATTGTAAAGCGGATCATTGCAACTCACCCCGAGTCTGACTCGGGTTTAACCATTTTTACATAGAATTCGGAGCCAGAGTCATGGTTGCGGAAGCTAAATGTAAGATTTATCATATAAAAATGTCTGCATAATCTAACATTTTTATATCTAGTAGGACCATGTATTATTCACTTCACAAACATACTATAAAAGTATTACATAACAAAAGAAAGTAAATAATAGTACTTTTTCTTATGATTCAGCTGCACTTCTATACCAAAAAGAAGTGAGTCCTCCTTCATGTTCCACAAGCCATGCTAGGCCTTCCAAGCCTGAGCAGGATTCGCTTCATCCTGGATTCTCTGACCTCTTGACTCCACAGGGAGGAGGAAAATAAGGAACTGATTTATGAAGCAAAAGCCTCAAACAATGTCCAAAAAATGTATGAAATACACAAAAATTCCCATCTAGGCAAAGGAATTGTAAGAACATGACAAGAACTAGTAGGAACATTTCCCAGTACAAAATCTTTATAAATGAGAATGTTTATTCATCTCCCTGTGATGGACTACCACCCTGTCCAGAGATTGTTCCAGCCTGGCACCAATGTTTGCTGAGATAGGTTCCAGCTTCCCATGACTCTGGCCTGGATAAGTGGGTTAGGAAATGTAAAGGTGGATATTTACATAACAACAAAATGAGAGGAGCCCATTTAGTCCTTCAAGCCTGTTTGTTTAGTTAACAGCTAAGCTGTTCCAATATCTCATCCAGGTCCTTCTTAATGGTTTTCAAGGTTTCAACTCCATGAAGTTTGTTCCAGATTCCCATAACTCTTTGTGTAAGGAAGTGCTTCCCGACTTCAGTCTTAAATGCAATTCCCCTTAATTTCCACTGATGTGCTCAAGTACGTGATTCACCCTTAAGCCAAAAGAACGTTGCTGGGTCTATTTTATCAACTCCTTTGAGGGTTTTAAAGAGCTGGATTAGACAGTCTTCACTGCTCGAGACTAGTGTGAGAGAATAATATACGGTAGTTATCTAAAGGTAACATACTGTAGTTCATGCGCATGACGTGTTATGGTGTGCAGTGTACATTAAAAGAAATAATGTATATAGCATTTGTCTTGGAAATAGCATGAATGGACTGGTGAAATGGTTATGGAAAGAAACAGAGTATTTGGCTGATGTCACATACCAAGTAATACTCGACAGTTGTCACATACATAGTTTTCCATAAAATGGTAAGACCTGAACTTAAGAGATATGAAGAAGAACAGGAATACAGTGGATTTTTATTTGGATATGTAAGGTGGTAATGCTCTTTGCTGAGAACATCTCATGTCTTTTAACCAGTCAGAGTGAATGTCAAACGGTATGCAAGCAATAATTCTGCCCATTGCCCATTCGTGATCCATCTATTTCTAAAACATGGTGCAAAACTGCTTTGTAGATTCCATGACAATTAATAATTGGATCTCTCTACTGCACTAAATTAATTTATCTATATGTATGAGTCTCTGCCTTTGCTTTGTGACCGTTCCTTGACACCTCTGCTTTATCCCATGACAGACAGCTGTAACAGGGTGCTCCCTCTTAATGAAGAGAAATTAAAGACGGATGAACAATCTTCCTCCTGTGTGATTTCTGACTCAAAGAGGCCCTAGCTTCCTTTCTTTAAAATGTTTCCAATTTATTTCTCCCACACTAAACAGGTTTCATTTTTTGAGTCTGTCAGAGTAGGACATGTTCTTAAGTCCCATGATGCACTTGGTTGCTCTCCTCTGCACAGCTTTAAGTGCTGCTTTGCCTTTCATGTACCGTGGCAACCAGAACTGCACACAATGCTCCAGATGTGTTTATCTTTATTCAGAAATTCTCAAAAAGAAGAAAAAGAGCTAAAAAGCAATGAGGAGTTGCCTAGTAGGCAAATGAGTCCCAATACACAATTGAAAAAATCAAAACCCCAGAACAGAAGAAAAAACTCCATTAATGTAGAAAATCCAATACTCAGAGATAAATGCACACAGTGATCATCAATCAACCAATGAAAGGTCTGCTCTCAGCAGATAAAGGCTAAGGGCGGTCCTTTAGCAGTGACATCATTGTGACCACACCTCTTTGGACTCCACCCACAAAGTCTAAGGGACACAGTAGAACAATTCATTACCCATAGATAGAGATAATTAGCAACTTTAAAATGAGAGGAAATGATTAATGAAAAATAAACTAAACCAGTAGAAATAACACTGAAACATGAAAAAATAATGAAAGTTAACAAAAAGCAGACAATAATAGAAAAAAAACCTTGCTGTAATATAACACTGTTAATAAGTTTTAAAATGAGAATAAACTGAATTCTGACATTATATTTTATTTCATCTGTGAACCTATCATTAGAAGAGCTTCCATGCGAGCACTTTTTGCCTGTTTGTGATCCATCTATTCCTAAAACTCTGAACACGGTGCAAAACTGCTTTTTAGATTCCATGAAGCTAAATAACTGGATCTCTCTACTGCACTAAATAAAGGTTTATGGTGTCCAAGCTGTGGAAGTGAATGGGTTACACACATATGAACAAAAAAAAAAAAAAGCATCCCTTGAGGCCAAAGTAGTTGATGGTTTGACAGTCTTGGACTTGTTTCACTAGTAATGAGAGACCTAATTGGTTGTTTATAAATCGAGAATGACAAGCCGCAACAGGCAGACGTTGTTCAGCAGATGAAGCTCATTGTAGAGGCAATCAGTTCCCTTTGCAAGTGAAAAAATAAATGTGATCACATAGGGTGCATCTTTGGATTTAAGTATATGATCACTATGTAGACATAACTTCTGGAATTTTTGTTTTGCATATTTTCATTTTTGACTGAAATTTCATATCTGTTAAGTACTTAAAACTCATTATTGGGTGCAATAGTTTAATGTATTTGATGTTTTTCCTAAATTCACATATTCAGAGTGGAGCACAACTGCATAAACTTACAGCAATTTTGCATTTCCAGAAGGCTGCTCAGTTGGTTTGTCGTGTATAGCGGTAACTGTTACTTGTTATCATAATGTTGGTCTAATAACTGAAAAAGATCACAAAATACATTTCTTGAAAATTTAGAAAACAAATTCGTGTTATGCCTTTTTCGCAACACTATCATTAACATAGAATTTTCTTTAGCTTGTTTGTTTTAAGCAAAAGATGATTAAGAGGAGACCTGACTGGTGTTTAAAATTATGATGGGAATTAGTCCCCTGGATTGAGACTGTGACTTTAAAATGAGCTCAACAAGAACACAGGGACACTGTTGGAAACTTATGAAGGGTAAATTCTGCACAAACATTAGGAACTTTTTCTTTCTGAGACATGGAATAAGTGACCAAGTAGTGTGGTAGACCAGGGGTCTCCAACTCCAGTCCTGGGGCCTTATATAGAAACATTGCGTATGCACAAAAATGTTGCGTAAGCCTGTTTCCACGCTCACATCGTGATGTATAAAAAAGAAACTTAGTGTAAAACCACACACATTTTCACGCCAGCTAAATCCTTAGCGTATGCAAGTACTCCGTTCGGTTTTGCAAACTACCGGCACCCAGCATCAAAGCCGTGCTTTTGTTCCAGTTTGGTTTCCTTTTCTTTTTTAGATGCACATCCCTGATGCGGCTTTATCATATACACTGAAATTAACCGCATATTGTTTATTAGATTAAGGCATCTGATTGTAATTAACCTGTAACAATATAATGGTCCACGGAATGGCCAAACTATTCCAAATACCATAGCTGCTTTAGCGTTGTTACTCTCACTGCACCTTCTTCTTTCAGCTGCTCCCATTAGGGGTCACAGCAGATCATCTTTTTCCATATTACTCTCACTGCACCACTCGGAGTATTTATATCACTGTATATGAGTGTGGAATCACAGCTCTACAACAGCTAATCGGAAAGAGAATTATCGGTATACAGCATCAAGCACATACTGCATCAGCCATGCTATCTATTTGAATTGCTCCCATATGGCAAACACTTCAGAGCCTTTCCTGTACTGACTTTGCTGTTCACAAACAGTTTCATCCCAAGAACTCTAAATGCACTCAATCAGTCCATCAAGTGCTCCTTGTAGAACTGTTTGTACTTATAAGTACAATCACCTCACTATAAACTTGCAATACAGTTATAATATTGCACAACCTGAGCCACTTTATAAAGCGCGTATTTACATATGATGACAATATCATTTTTAAGATGAAATGCAGCAAAATATGTTTATTGCATTATACAGATAAAACGTTAACTTCATTTAAATAATATACGTATATTGTTAATAATTAAACGTGAGGACATGGTGTCACAGCGCTAGCATGGAGCTGACGCCTCATTCAGGGATTGTTCCTGCCTCACGCTGTATTCTTGCTGGGGCTGGCGCAACACTGGATGGATAGATGGATAGAATAATTAAAAATGTACTACGAAGATATTTCAATGTTCCTTAAATGTTTTGAAGAATCTAAGCTTACATATAGCTTAACATCTATTACAGAGCTGATCGTGTGGTGATTGGTTACTTGGAGAAAGAAAAAAGGAAGGACAGGAATTGGAGGTTAGTATGTTTGAAAGAGACAGTACTACTGCAATAAATTATTTCATCGAAGGTCGCTCACGGTGCAGCAAGCATCTTGCGTGAGGCAAGAACAATCACTGGATGGGGTGCCAGCTCATCACTATCACTGTGCCACAGTGTTCCCATGTTTAATAACATGCTTTAACTCCTATCATCATGAAAATGATATCAAGTATACATCTCAGTATTTTAATTATTCAGAGAGCTGTAATATCATGAATGCAATGGGTTCTGTGTCCAGTCGGAGGAAGAGAAAGCCTGTTTAAGAAGCACATAATGATTCACACACATAGAGCACATAGAAGAACACATACAAAACAAAGTTCCATGCTTTTTCCCACTGTGTCTCTATTTTATTTTTTTCTCTGTACCCTAATAAGCTTTCATATGACACTCAGACGGTGGGCTACAACTCTCCTTTTCACGGCGACTTTGATATCTGACAACTTCTTTTTTATTTCGGGCACTGTGCGACTTTCTGAACTTGAGCCTTCGAGTTTCTCCAACACTCTCTGTCACTCAGCTTCCTTTAGTTGTTTATACCACTGTTTAAACCAACAAATAATATGTTTTTCTTTGCCTCCACTTGGTATTCGCTGACATTCTTCTGTTTTCCCCCGTGCTTTTGCCATTGCCTTTTCACAGAAAGCTGAGCTTAAGGGCTATTTATATTGATTTGCATATTCAAGGCATAATTCTTGAAGAGTCGGGGAGTGGTGGCAGGCGCGTGCACGTGCGTTACTTTTCACACTGACCAGAATTTATGGAGTGGAAGAACATGGAAGATGGCGTTCGCACAGATTCATGCATCTGCATTTTTTTGTGCGTACGCACATTGCTGCTTTTGTCCATATGCCATGTTATAGTGTGAATTCTACACACTGCATTATGCATGAGGCCCCTGGAGAGCTACTGTGGCTACAAGTTTTCACTCTAACTCTTTTCTTAATTAGTGACCAGTTTTTGCTGCTAATTAACTATTTCCCTTTATTTTAATTGACATTTCTTGAGACTCTGACAGCTGAATTGATTTTTGTTCCTTAAAAAAACACCTAAACATAAATTTGTTGTGAAGTAAGCCAAACGATGACCAACTAAGCCGGGACCTCAAACTCCAACCAACTTCACTCCATTCAGTTTTCTAATTTGAAGCCAGTTCTCGTTACTAATTTAAATCCGTTATTTAATTCAATGGCTCTCGTTCTGCTATGGCAGACATTTCCAGAACTGTTGATTTTGGTTTTTTAGGAGCGCTGCCAAAATGTTTTGCGGACCTGAGCAGATCAACGTTTCTGAGGCCTTCACCTTTCTTCATTTTCAGATATTGTGTGATGGACGCCGGTTGTTGTTTATGTGTTGGCTGCTAATGGAAAAAATAAATATTTAAGGGGTCTGAGGCGTGCCATCAATTAAAATTAAGGCAAAGAGTTAATTAGCAGCAAAATCTGGTCACTAATTAAGAAAAGGGTTAGAATGAAAGCCTTCCAGGACTGGAGTTGGAGACCCTGGTGGTAGACAGTAAGACTTTAGGGATGTTCAAAACTCGACTTGGTGTTATTTTAGAAGAATTAAGTGACTAGAACTGGAGAACTTTGTTAGGCTGAATGGCCTATTCTCGTCCACATTGTTCTAATGTTCTAATTTCTAGTGTTTTGGCTTTAACGATCAGTGGTACGCAGATCTTTTTTATGACTATGTTATTGCCAGTCACTTTTGTGTTTTCTATCCCTTGGTTCAGCTTGCACTCTAGCAAGTCCATCTAGAGTGCCAGTTATTTTTTGGTTGTCCACAACATTTACAGTAAATTAGTCCAGGGGTTCTCAAACTCGGTTCTGGGGACCCCCTGGGGCTACAGATTTTTGTTCCAACTTGCTTCTGTTGTTAATTGGACTCTTGGGGTAATTAAGTGAACTGTTATCTCCCAGATTCTGTGTTTTGGGAAAAATATAGAAATTAGAAAATTAAGATGGCAAAAACTTAATTCTGTTTTTCCAATTAATTCCGATTTAATTAATCCATTGTTGTGGGTCTAATGCTAAAGTACTTGCAGCCTTTGATTTTTCAGTGTTGTTTGCCTGGGTGTCTGCTGTGCTCGTTTGTAATTGACATTACTAAAATACAATGAATGGTGCAAACTGCACAGAGAAAGGGTAAAATATGATGAAAGTGAGTTAAGCATTTATAATTTATAGCAAAAATGGAAATATTTGTAAATGTCTTATACAGTAAATTTAAAAATCATGCTGCTGTGCTTTCTTAACTCTTTTACGGCGGATGTCGACTTTTGTCGACACAAGGGGTTGAGGATGGATATCAGGGACAGAGGGCAAAAGAAAGATGTAAATGCTGATAAAACTCACCGCTACGCTACAGGTAGACCCTCTTTGCTTGGAGGACTGTTAGACTCGTTGAGCTGACGTTGAAACCCTGTGTGTGCATGAGGAGCGTAGAGTAAGCAACATCTAGAATGGCATTGACATTGGGTAAGAGAGCAAAGCAAATGCACAAAGCAAAATACTCTTTCTTTAGTTTTTGCGTATTATTGCTGAATCGGGCTCTTGACTTATCGAACTATGATTTTGATACAAGTGATCTGGAGATCGAAAAACAAAAGTCAGGTACCTGCATCAGCTAATTGGTCCCCAATTGGTCCTGCAGCTGATGCACCTATGGCAACATTCGCCTGAGAGGACTACACAGACGCTTATCAAACTCTTATTTTGATGCAAACGATCTGGAAATCGAAAACAAAAGTCAGGTGCCTGCATCAGCTGATCGTAGCGTTGGACACGCTTGTGCAGCTGACACACCAACGAAAACGTTCGCCCAGGAAGGATTACACAGACATCGGTCTGTGGGAGAGAAGCTAGGAGCTGGACTTCACCAAATGACGCGGCCTGCTGGTGGACACTACGAATTAGCAGCCCCTCGACTTTTTTATCAGAAGGTGCCTTTCAGCTTATGAGTGATGGGACAAACATGTATGTAATAAGTATGTGAATATGCCTACGGTAGGGGCTCCTGAAACATAAAACACAGTGATTGTTGTCATAAATCAGTAATTTATGTTGATTTATGAGTGAAACCTTTGCTTTGTGCGCAGTTTTTAGAAACATATTCAGCCCTGGGACAAAAGAAAGAAAAAGTAATTAGCCCTAAAAGAGTTAATGTAGAATAAGAGGAGAGAAAAAAACAGCAGCTAATTAATCGAGATGTTATCAGTTGTCTCTGATTATGAATCTGGTTGAAGCAAAAACCTGAAGCCACAGTGGGCCCCCAGGACCGACTTTGAGAACCCCTGAATTAGATAACACATAGTTGGTTTGTAGTAATAATGTAAACTTAGTTTTGTATTTTTGAAAGGTTGCCCAGTTGGGTAGTGTTTTGTATGTGTTAAATAAGAATATTAGAGAAACTGTGATGAGAAAAGGCCATTAAGCCCAACAAGCTCGTCCACCCTTTTCATCTACATTGTCCAGAAAAGCCTTCCCCGTGAAGAACAACTGAACATCAATGACTGAGGTTCGTCCTTTCACAGCATTAGTTATACACATTTGATAATGCATCATGTCTCTAGATGAATTTCATCATTGAATGAATCTGCAAACACATTTTCATTGCTTCAATGGCCTGTATAGTTCCCCCATTTCAATCCATTGGAGAAAGTTCAAAGGAATGTTGGCTGCAATCTAATTTGGACCATTAGAAAATCTACAGTGAGAACAGGCCTTTCAACCCTACAAGCTCATCCATCCTCTTTGCTTAGAATGTCCAAAATAACATCAAGTCGAGTTTTTGAAGGTCTCTGGAGGCCTATTCTGCACCACACTATTTGGTAATGTATCTACCCTTAGCAAATTTCCAATTGCGTTTGTGTGTTCTTGATACACTATATGGACAAAAGTAGTGGGTTGCACCTCTTGGTGTTTCAATCAGACCCATTGCCACAGGAGTATAAAATCAAGCACCTAGCCATTTACAAACATTTGTGAACCAAAATGGGTTGTTCTAAAGAGCTCAGTGACTTTTGTCCCTATAGTGTACATTAAAGTAAAAACTTGCGCCCACCCAACAATTCCTTTCATAGTTTTAAACACTTCAATCATGTTCCTGTTAATTTACATTTCTTAATCTCCTCACAGCCCATACCTCATAGTCCTGGAATCAGCCTGGTCGCTCTTCCCTGGATGTTCTCTTGCCCTGCCATTTCTTAATTTGTTACATGGATTCCCAAACTATACACAGTAATCCAGGAGAAGCCTTGCTGCTGTGTTATATAACCCTAACCAAAAGCCTAATTTGACTTGGACTCCACGCCTCGTGACATGTAATCTAACATCACATTAGCTTTCTTGATCACTTCTGTACGCTGTCTGGATGTAGATAGTGATGAGTCCACTATGACTCCTACTTCCTTCTCATATATTTCAATTTTCAGACCATCCATTGTGTATTTAAATCCATCCATCCATCCATGTTCCAACCCACTGAATCCGAACACAGGGTCACGGGGATCTGCTGGAGCCAATCCCAGCCAACACACGGCACAAGGCAGGAACCAATCCCGGGCAGGGTGCCAACCCACCGCAGGACACACACAAACACACCCACACACCAAGCACACACTAGGGCCAATTTAGAATTGCCAATCCACCTAACCTGCATGTCTTTGGACTGTGGGAGGAAACCGGAGCGCCCGGAGGAAACCCACGCAGACACGGGGAGAACATGCAAACTCCACGCAGGGAGGACCCGGGAAGTGAACCAGGTCCCCAGGTCTCCCAACGGCGAGGCAGCAGCGCTACCCACTGCGCCACCGTGCCGCCCGTATTCAAATCTAACATTTCTGTTTCCTACGTGTAATACTTTACATTTTACTTACAATAAATTTTATCTTCCACATATCTGAAAAAGCCAGTATACTGTCCAAGTCCCTCCATAACAATTTTGTCTGATTCTCCATTAACCGCTCTTCCAGCTATTTTGGCATCATCTGCAAACTTAAGCAGCTTATATTAAAGTTTGAAACGGCCGACCCCTTACCCAGCCGGCAGCTACACCTCCAAGACCTGTGGCCTGGATAATTTACTGAGGTTGAATCTAACTATCAAGCCGTACCTCTAACAAATTACGCTTTCCCCACAATCGACGGTGTAAATATAAACACACAAAAGCAGGTATGTAAAATTATACTGATTAAATGTATTAAATCAAACAACAAGACAAATACAAAAATAGATAAACATATATAAATATAAATATCCCTCCACCACATCAACAACTAGACACCACCATATATAAATACAACAAAACCCTCCCTTGCCCCTATAACATATAACACACAACACGAATAACAAAAAATGAATGATCGTGAAATTGAGTACGGTTATAAAAACTGTCCTGAATACGGTTGACTGAACTAGTGATAAATGAGTCGTTTGATTTTCCCGGAGGGCGGCACGGTGGCGCAGTGGGTAGCTGCCTCGCAGTTGGGAGATCTGGGGACCTGGGTTCGATTCCCGGGTCCTCCCTGCGTGGAGTTTGCATGTTCTCCCCGTGTCTGCGTGGGTTTCCTCCGGGCGCTCCGGTTTCCTCCCACAGTCCAAAGACATGCCGGTTAGGTGGATTGGCGATTCTAAATTGGCCCTAGTGTGTGCTTGGTGTGTGGGTGTGTTTGTGTGTGTCCTGCGGTGGGTTGGCACCCTGCCCAGGATTGTTTCCTGCCTTGTGCCCTGTGTTGGCTGGGATTGGCTCCAGCAGACCCCCGTGACCCTGTGTTCGGATTCAGAAAATGGATGGATGGATGGATTTTCCCGGAACAAAATGGAACAGCCTCACCGTGAATCCTCGGTGCGTGGCGAATGATGAAGTCCGACCCCGGGGTCTCTCGTGATGAGAGCATTGAAGTAAGTCTGGCGGATTGAAAAACAAACTGGATGAAAAAGCACGATGTGGAATACAGCAGGTACAGATGGCTCGTGGTCGTGATGGCTCTCTCTCTCTCTCTTTTTTCTGATTACTTAAATAGTCTCGTGACGGCTGTAATTGATTAATAGTGAACAGGTGTTTTCCAGGTTTGAGGCTGTGGTCTTCTTCCATCATGCATTTACTGATACACACATAAACAGCAAACGGGACAATGGAAACAAGATGCGTTCAGTGCTGACATTTGACAACACTAACTATGTAGCCCCGCTACAAGTTCATATAATTTACGAATATTAAAAAGAGAACCGGCAACAGTACTGACCCTTGAGGGACACCACCTAACCTTGAAAAGTTTCCCCTCACCATAATCGTTTGCTTTCTGTGTTTGCACTAATTGTGTACCCACATACAGACCGGACTCTAATCACTACTTTCTCATGGGGCAGTGGTAGTGCTGGTGCCTCATAGTAAGGAGACCAGGGTTCGTATCCTGGAGTTTGGCTGTTCTCCCTATGTCTACATTGGTTTCCTCCCACAGACCAAAGACATGCAGGTTAGGTCGATTGGTTGTACTAAATTGGCAAAAGTGTGTGGGTGAGGTGTGTGTGAGTGTGTGTGTTTGCCCTGAGATGGACTGGCACCCTGTCCAAGATTTGTTCCTGCCTTGTGCCCTATGGCTCCCTGTGACCCTGTTCAGGACCAAGTGGGTTAGACGGTGACTAACCTTTTTCTTGCTACCTTATTAAAAGCCTTCTGAAAATGAAGATAAATAACATCATACGCACCTCTCTTTTCAAATGTTTTTGTTGCATGCTCATAATAGTTCGGCACATTAGTGACACACGCCCTTCCATGTCTGAACCCATGACGACTGTTCACTAACACTCCTGTTGTAGTGTGCAGCTAGGTGGTTTCCTTAATAATTGCTTCAAGTAATTTTCCCATAATGCACTTTAAAGGATGAGTTTGTTTATCGCTTTCTGTCAGTTTTAAATAATGTCCCACCTGCACTGGCACTTTACAATGGAGGAAAAGCTTAACACCAAGTATGTTAATTTTTAAGGATAAGAAAGTTTGTCAAGTATTGATTCTCACCTTCTATGTTTCCAACACACTCATTTTATCGTATTAATCCTGGTACTGCATGTGCCCAAACCAATGAAAACAGCTTTTCCTCATTTCTTCTGCAACATTTTCCAAATGCGAATTTCACAACTTGTTCTGTGCTCTCCCAGTTACACATCCACCATCCACCTCAGCATCCTCATCTCCATTCACTATATAGCCGTGACCTCCTCATCTGTCATGGCCTACATCTTACAGGCATGCAGTAGGGTTGACCACAGGTACACTTTGTACGCTACGCCTGTCATTTTTAGAGAAACTATTTTGGTTAGAGGTGCTGCAGAAAAATCTCTAATCTTCACCCATGAACATCTTATTTTTGCAACATTGGAATCCTTACATCCCCCTACTACGCTTAGAGTGTCCCCAAGAAAGCAGAAAGTGTCACAGACTTCACATTTGTGGCCTTCAATAGAGAGCACCACGGTTTTTGGACTTTCTTGGAGATCACCTTTACGCCACTTGCACGTAATACCATCTGCCACTTTTCCCAAGGCTACTTTGATTCCACTGCACTTCACATGTATCCAGCACTGACAACTATCAGACCATATTGAGTTCCTCCCCATGCTTCCTTTTGTAGACAGAGTGTGGAAACCTCCAATACTGAACCTGTCTCTGGTGACTTTGGTTGGTTTGGCCACATATTAACTTTGTCTTTTTTCACTCACTCTCACCACTTAAGGCATTTATTCCAGGATCTTAGTTTTTTCTTTAACTCCTTCTCACTAGGTGCCAACAATGCCAAGTGTAGACAAGTTCTCCAGGCAGACCTTCCCATACGTTGTTAAATAAAGCATTCAGGACCAGAATGAACAGAAGAGGAGTAAGAACAGATCCCTGATGCATGCTCACCTTAACACTAAAGCAGTTGCTCACACCCACATCAGTCCGGACCCTTGTGACACATGAATATCGCAGGCCTCACCATCCACTCCTCAACTCCTGCTTCTCTCATTTCACAGTTGACCACTTGTCTTTCCACCCTATTAAAGGCCTTCTCCACAATAAATAAAGGCCCACCTACTGGGCAACAAAGATGGCTTCCACGGTGCAGACAAATGATCTGAAACCAAATTGCATTTCGTGAATCTGCCCTCTGTCCCTCAAGTCTACTGCATTATCCATATGTCAGGTGGCATATTTCAAATTCTTTTCCGGCATTTCTTGCTGTTGCTTAAGTGCCTCCTTAAGTTTTTAAATGATTCATCTTGCCGGTAAAATAACTGATACATTTACAGCCATTCGAAAGACCGTATATTGACTGAGCTTGCATAATTATTTTCTATTCCAATTAATAAAATTTACGTTTCATACTCTACTAATCCTCCAATAATTATTTTAAACACTTCCATCTGCATGAGTGATAATATGCTTCACTTTAGGAAGTTAATATTTTATTGTATCAGCATTATGCAGTTTGTGTTATTTAGAGACAGAAGTGCTCATAGAAAGTGTTGTTTAAAAAAGCAAATGTGCTCAGTGTTGACCATTAAGAGGTTTCTGTGCAATTAAAATAAATAATGCAGAAAAAAGACAACATTATGATCACTCACACACTTGCATGTCAGTCGTGTCCAGCTAATACCGGTGCTGTCTGCCTTACACCAGCACATCAGCTCTCAGGTATATTCTGCTGTTTTTTAAATACAAGGACTTGCCAGTTTATTAGGTACACTGAACCAGTAGCATGTTGTGTCTCCTCTGGCTTTCAGAATGACATAAAGTTGTATTCTACAAGATGGTGGATGAGTTGCTGAAGGATGTCATACCATTCTTATTTCTGACACACAGAGGCTGCTTCTGTGCTTCCTAGTGATGTCAGCTGATCGATCTCTCAACATCTCAACATCTGTCACTACATTCTGCCTATTCTCAGTGTAAATCCCATCCTTGGTACACTCACACCACAAAACATTTTTTGTTTAAACTGTAAAGGCTCAGCTCTTTTAATCTTTTCTCATAACTCATCCCCTGTAGCCCTTGGATCAGCCGAGTCGCTCTTTTCTGGACTTTTTCTAGTGCTGTTATGTCCTTTTTGTAGCCTGGAGACTAAAACTGCAAACATCACTCAAGATGAGGCCTCACCAGTGTGTTATAAAGGTTGAGCAAAACCTCCTGTGACTTGTACTCTACACATCATGGCGCTATATAAACTGACATTCTGAAAGCCTTCTTAATGGCTTCTGAACATTGCTTGGAAGTTGATAGTATCAAGTACACTACGACTAACAGATCCTTTTCATAAAGTGTACTTTCAGGTTTAAGTCCTTCTATTATGTATTCATTGTATCATGTCTCTGCTTTGATTTCAAGGAGCAGGAGAAGTGAGCTGCTGTGACTGCGGTTCATTCAAAATGTTGTGCAGCTACAGAGACCAGCATTGAATGGAGCAGATGCAAAAGTCCTGTTAGCATATAACTAGACCTACTGCTGCATTCTGGGACAGTAATGGATGGCAATTACCTTGTACTGTTAAAATAAATTAACCATATTGAATAAATAAAGACTATCATTATTAGTGAATTGAATAGATACACATTTAATGTCATACCCTTCTTTTATGGTAAAACTCATTCATCCAACTCTGCCTACATCCGGCCCTGCCCCATCATCTTGCGTCCTAAAGTGAGGTGAACTTGCTTCAGTGTGCACGACTGCAGGGGTTTCACTGTTCTGCTGTCAAGAGCAGCTGAGTAACGAGAAGAAGAAAAAATATTAAAAAATATACAAGTTGAAGTAATTGCTGTCAAGGTAAAATTAAACTAATTTGTAGTGGAAGCCGCACAGAACGTTTCTCTGATTTAAAATACACGAGTCTGCAAATTCACTAAAGCTTTAAAGTGAGAGATTCTGAAATTTTAAGAATGTGTGTAGAATGCTATATTGATGATACCTCAATGAAAATTGACCTGCTTTGATACATTTCCTTGAAGAATAAGTGTCTAAAATCTAAACAAAATCGGCCCACTTGGAGCCAAGTTGTATTATGTGGACTGACAGACAGCTGGACAGACGTGGCTATCACAGTAAGTTAGTGTTGCCAGCTTAGAAAATTAGAAATACGGGACACTCTTAAAATCTCTCTCTATACTACTATATATATAAATTTATGCATTCCCCCTACACACCCAGACTAATATATTATATAAAAGTAGAGACATAAGTTAAAAACATCAAGCAAGGATTTTAATGGGTTATGAGGAAAACAAAAGTAAAATCATTTGAAAATTATTTAATACAAACAAAAAAAATTCTGTAAAATTGAAATCATTTGAAAATTTTTATTTAATACAGACAACAGAGAAATATTGTTATTATTTAACACAGGCAGTTAGAAAAAAAGTGGGCCATGGCAAGTAGTAACAACACACTTTGTTGACAGTCGCTGTATGTTGAAATGCTGATACAGAACTGCACAGCAGCACGGCTGGAGAGCAAAACGGTAAAAGTGTCGCTGTCCTCAGACAACCACAGCAACTGAACAAGTTGCAAACAGGTAGCAAACACTTGTTTCCTCGTTACATTTGGGTTATTTTCATCAAGAGAATCTGAGAAAAGAAAAGTATAATTACTTATAAAGTTACAACTAAATACCGTAAGAAGGTAGTAAAAATATATTCTTATTACGATTTTGTAAAATGAACTAAATACGGGACATTTGGGTGTCCCTGAAAGGTCAGTACGGGACAGGGGATACAATAATCAAATATGGGACATGTCCCGTATATAAGGGACGTCTGGGAACCCTACAGTAGGCGCTTTTGACGTTATGTTCAAACACACCTAAAGAGCTTTCCTTTACTACGAATTTGTTTTGTCTAGACTCATGCCCCATCTGATCATGCCTACTTTCTATCACACATCACTTACTCGAGAGGTTTTTCCACCCGTTAACAAGTCAGGGTCACCTCTCCAAACCTTATCACTTGAAGGTTTCCACTCTTTTTTGGTCACTCATTGTCCACCAGCAGCTGCCTATGCATCACACAGTGCTGTTCCATCAGATGTCAAACCAAACTGGGCTGTTAAAGGACGAGGAACTGTCTGATACATAAACAAAAACTTTCCAATAACATCTGGGCAGGAAATGTTACTAAAACATGAGAACCAATGAAATGTGTGTTTGCTAGCAGCATTGAAAAGTCCAGTTTTAACCAGGTATAGATAGATAGATAGATAGATGTGAATGGTACTATATAATAGATAGATAGATAGATAGATAGATAGATAGATAGATAGATAGATAGATAGATAGATAGATAGATAGATAGATAGATAGATAGATAGATAGATAGATAGATAGATACCTAAACAAAAGGAAATGTGTCTGCTTTATCATTTAAAGCTGAATTAAACTATTAGCATGCGCGTGGGGGCTGAGGTGGTCTTGTGGACTTGGAACCCTTCCAGAATTTGTTTTTTTTTTCTCCATTGCTCTGGCATTTTTTTGTTTTGTTTTGTTTTTTTCTGTCCTTCTGGCCATCGGACCTTACTTTACTCTCAGTTACTTAGTATTGCCTAATCTTATTTTTATATTTTTTATTTTTTTTGTAAACTTTTCTTTCTTCATCTTGTAAAAGACTGTGAGCTAGATCATTTCTATAAAAACGTGCTATAGAAATAACTTCTGGAGTTACTTCTGGCTTTGAGGCTAGGGATCTGTGCCGGCAATCAGAATTGGACTATGATTTGCACAGATTGTGGAATACTGTATTTTATGGTATCCATCTTCCATTCTGTGGTGTATTACATCAGGTCAGGTCAGGTTGGGTAGCATGCACTGGTACAATGCCTTGCCGCACCCACCATGCAACGAAACAGCTCAGGATCCTGGTTAGCAACCCCCCAGGCAGACACGCGGTCCAGTCCCACCCTCCGGAAATGACCTTCTATCTGCTGGAGCCAGGTGTTACGTGAGCATCACCTTGGCCTGGTCCAGCCACTCAGGTCCTCAGCAACAAGCATCCTGTGAGCCGGATCACCCTCGGGGAATCGCGTCACATGGCCGTAGTGCTGTAACTGACGCTCCCTCACAATGCAGGTAATGTGCCTCATTCGGGACTCCATAAGCAACACAAAGTCAAACCAGCAGTACCCAAGGGCTCTCCAAAGAGACACAGTATCAAAGGAGTTCAGTCTTTGTCTCAGGTCACTGGATAGCGTCCATGTCTCAAAATCACATAGCAAGTCAGGAAGACCCAGGACTCTAAAGACTTGGACCTTTGTCCTTTTGCAACCATATCATGTCTCCCCTTTCCAGTGACCTCATGACCCCCATGCTCTTCCAATCCGTCTACTGACTTCATAGCAAGAGTCACCAGAGACATGAATGTCACTGCTGAGGTAAGTAAACCTCTCGACGCGGTTGACACTCTCTCCACAGACAGACACACTGCTGATGGCTGTGCCTAAGAGGACATTAAAGGCCTAGATCTTGGTTTTTATCCAGTACCCTCGCAAAATGAGACACTCAGACTCCTCGCTCAGTCTCTCTAGAGCCCCGATCAGAGCCTCCATTGATTCCATTGTATTGCATAAGACAACTTTTAATTTTAAAGTTATCATTTGGAAATGTTCTATATGTGAGACTCGTGCTCCATCAGGGTGCTGTTATACATTTCAAAAGCCCTCATCACACTACACGAACGTTCCCAAATTTTTGAGTCATAGTCTTCATTTTTGTTATCCCTGAGGGTTGTGGACAATCACAGTGTGCGTCCTTGACTGACAATTCTATAGTGTGACATTCCCAGTGACTCAGTCATAGTGATCTGTGACTAGAAATGAAATAAAAAGCAAATAGGTTTGATTTTAAACTTGGAAGAGCAGGATCATCTATGAGAGTCAAAAATATGATTCCCAAAAACAGAAGAGTCCAAACAAATCTAGAGAAAAAAGAGAGAAGAGCAATGGTGGTCTCCAGAATCGATGGGGAACAGGTGTACTGGACCACACAAACAAAAAAAGTAGCTGCTGGGGTCAGCACAAATGTCTATTTGATATCTCATCTTTGTCGTACCAGTGTAGCACGGAGAAAGAAAACAGATGCTCCATCATGACAGTGTGCTAAAATGTATTGACCTGGCAATATTTTCATGGCGCAATAAGAAATTTAAAACTGTGCTAAGGAGTCTGATAGGGTGAGAAGGGGTCATCCATAAATCTCCTGTTACGTGACTGTGATACAGCCTTATTCAAATTCTCCTGTCTGTCCCGTGACTGCAATCCAGCCTAAGTTTGTAAGCAATCAAGATGGAACACACGCTGAGGAAGTCCACATAATTTCCTGGCACACACCTTAAGCGCCTGCAGTGGGAAGTCTAATCTGTTCAGGAGTGACAGATAGTCTATCACTTGGGCTGATGGGGTCATCTATCTCCCCCTCTCACATGACTGTATTTCAGTTTGTGTTGCTAAACTCCAGAGGAGACGAGGCCAAGGGAAATATCTGCTCACAAGGTTTAGACAGCCTAATCCTGAGACAAGCAGATCCTGAAACTTTTAGGCCCTTTAAATGGATTAGGGGTGCACTGTAAGTCTGTTTGAGAAACCCCCTAAGCTAAAGGGAGCTACCATGTCTATTAGAAGTATTCACTCCACCTCTTCTCCCTCTAGTTTCTCTGTATTACTAGAGCATTCCATCCTGTTATTGCTGCGGACCCCCAAGTACACACACAGTCATTGAGCCTCACAAACAGTGGTCTGCTTGACAGATCGTCCACTATCAAGGACACCATAGATTCATCCAACTGAATATCTCTCAGCTTACCCCTTAACAAGGATGGCTGGATGGTATTGGGGGGACTGGAGAAACTAAAAAATACATGTTAGTTGAGGTATGCATGGCATAACATTAAAGTGCATTCAGCAACTAAGTTAACGGATGTAAACATTGGAATATTTTGCATTTTCTCATAAGAGTCGCTTATTACATTTTTTGTTTATTAGTTTTGTACCAATGAGTCATATTCAAATGTAATAGTGATAATAAAATTCACTTACTGTATGTATGTCAAAAGACTCAATTAAATCTGTTATTTAACAGAACTTTACAATGGAGTTAAAATCAGAGCACATAGAGGCTTGTGGTGGCTCAAAGGCTTTCATCCACAACAGACCACAGTCCGACTGATGTGTGTTAGTATTGTGTTTTTACAGTCACACCAACAGTAAACCAATGCATTGATAATGCAGCAATTAGTCAAACCTGAGTGTTTATCGTTTTACTTACTGACTATATATATATATATATATTAAAGTCTGAATTAGGTGGTTGCCTACCAGGTAACACTTGTGGTTGGTCAGCCAGCTGGCAAACATCTGCCATATTCTCCCAGTTGCGAGAAGCAGCTCATAGATATGTGATACAGTATCTACTAAATTATAGAAAGAGTACATGACACGTGTTTCGCCCTAATTGGGGCTCGCCAGGTGTACGCTATTTTCACCTCCTTTAGGGGAATGAACCTTAGATGACAGCATCTGAGGAGATGCCTCTGATGCTGCGCCACTGCGGCTGGTTTGCTTATTGCGGCAGGGTGAATGTATATTGTCACAGATGGCCAGGTGTCCTGCCCGGCCGGGATGTCAGCTAAATGGAAGGACAGGGAGAGAGAGAGTGTGTTCAGGGCATTACCTCCTCCGGAACACTAGAGGGCAGCCCCCCCCTGGGTTGCTAGGGTACCACGGATTCCCGGAGGGCATGCTGGGAGTTGGAGTTCTCTGTAGGCCCTGTTAGGTTCTGTGGGTGCTGACAGAGGGAGCTGCAAATACTGCAGAGCCCTATTACATTGGGCTTCCACCACACCTGGGAGTGATCTCAGACCTCCCTAACGAGCCATCTGGAGTACACCCGGGTGCAGCTTTAAAGGAGACACCTACCTTCATTCCAAGAGCCAGAGTCGGGAGGGAGAGGAAGATACTTGCCGAAGGAGGAGTGAGGGCGAACGACAG
Organism: Erpetoichthys calabaricus; assembly: GCF_900747795.2. Classification (NCBI taxonomy): domain Eukaryota; kingdom Metazoa; phylum Chordata; class Cladistia; order Polypteriformes; family Polypteridae; genus Erpetoichthys; species Erpetoichthys calabaricus. The sequence continues at coordinate 235,216,113 of NC_041398.2, forward strand.
AGAGAGAGAGAGAGAAAGAGAGAGAAAGCCAAGAAGAAGGCAAAGAAAGTACTGTGTTGATTAGTGCTGTTGTGAGGAATGATAGGAAAGCGTTTCCCACCTCATAAATGTTTGTGGTGCTTGGAACTTGTGCCAGATGTCTGTCTCTGTCAGATCTGGGTTGCTGGTGCATCCCCTGAAAAGAGGGGCTGAACGCACCCCAAGGAGATGCAGTCGCTCCTCCGAAACCCCCTTTTAAATAGTGATACAATGGGAAACCTCCTCTTTGCTCGATCAGCTGCTGGCTTACTGCTACTGCCGTACCATGTGATCTGCATCTTGCATGGAGCTTCAAACATTTAAAAGCCTGTCCTGCTCTTTGTCTTTTATTTCCGGCCCCGGGAGTGGTTAAATCTTTTAGCACAAAGTCTCACCTTGTGGGACGTGAGTTCTTGATATTTTAGTTTATAATTTAAAAACGGAATAAGAATCTGAAAATCTAACAACATCACATTAAAGTTTGATAAATTCTGAAAAGACTAATACCAAACATATATATATGTAGGTTTTAAAATAAGCCCGATTTAAAGCATGACAAAGAACGCAACATAAAAACGTCACATAAAATCGTTGCACTTCAAGGCCTAGGATTTTACATATAAATATATATATATATATATCCAATCAGATTTCGGTAAATGAGGTAAAACCTAAAACATAACACATGAAAAATCCAATCGGGTACTGAGACGCGGAGACCAGCTTCCCCAAAGAGGTGGGATTAGTGTTTGTTGTTGTGCAAGTGTTCACTCTTGAGGATGTCAGATTTGCGATTAACAAACTTGGCCCGGTAAAGTGTAAAGTGTCAGTTGTTGAAGGAGTTTTCCTAAATATATGAATTTTCATGATATTACAATAGAATGACTTTTAAAAGTAGATTTATTTTCGCGCACATAAAATCCGTTGCTGGGGAGACACCACACATACAATAATCAGCTGCACGCCAGCACAGATTAAAATACTTGCTGGGAAAACTGCACAGTACTTGCTGGAGAGACATATTACTGCGAGAGAAAATTAAAGGCAGACAATACAGTGACGCATATTACAGCCACAAACAAGCCAGGATTACTGTAACAGAAAATAGACGGTCCCTTGCCATTTAATATAGACTGTTCCTACTAATGTTTATGCACTACTGTTCTAGCGCCCGTTATTGTAACGGGCTTAATGTCTAGTATATATATAAAACTCTAGAGGTTGTGCCAGCCGCTCAACCCGACACAGACAGACACAAGATGCACACTTACAAAACTCATGCTTTTTATTTCTTGATCTCTTTCTTGGTACAGCACCTTACACAGTACTCCAATCATCAACAATAACTCAGTCCTTTTCTTCTTCTCTATTTTCTTTCTCGTTTTCTCTTCTGCCACCTCTACTCATCCATTTGCAAGCTGTGTCCTCCACCTCCCGACTCTGGCACCCAGAATGGAGTGATGCGGCCCCTTTTATATTGTCCCTGGATGTGCTCCAGCTGCTCCTTGATGATCTTTCTGCAGTCCATGGCCCCGGAACCATCCAAGCGCCCTCTTGTGTCCCGGGGGAGGTATTGCCTCTCTCCTGGTCTTCACATCCTCCAGGCGTCCTGGCCGGGCAAGAGCCCCAGCTGTCCGCCACAATATAAATATATATATATATATATATATATATATATATATATATATATATATATATATATATATATATATTTATATATACCACTGCGGTGGGTTGGCGCCCTGCCCAGGATTGTTTCCTGCCTTGTGCCCTGTGTTGGCTGGGATTGGCTCCAGCAGACCCCCGTGACCCTGTGTTCGGACTCAGCGGGTTGGAAAATGGATGGATGGATGGATATATATACCAATAACAGCGCACTGCACGATAACATGCAGTGAATACACTTGACTTGAGCATTCCTAGTTTTCATCCTCTTTCTTTCTCTGTACATTTAGCATTTGTTTGCTCAGAGGTTGATGTGCTTGCTGCTTTCTGAGCAGCAGTGAAGATATTGCCACCTCACCCGGTCTTTCCTTTCTCTAGGCATCCCGGTGGGGCAAGGTCCCTAGTCGTCTGCCACAATATATATATATATATATATATATATATATATATATATATATATATATATATATATACTGTATATATCCTCTTTAATAAATAATAATATACTGTATATATCCTCTTTAATAAAATCCCTGTGTGCGTCCAGGGGTCCATGTGTGGGTGTCTTCTGGTGAAGTGCGCATGCGTGGGGCACGGTGCGATGCGCGATATTACTGTCAAAGAAAGTTAGAGCTGTTTTACGGAAATACAAACCAGTATTACTGCGAGAGGAAATTAAAGGTACACAATACAGTGACGCATATTACAGCCACATACAAGCCAGTATTACTGTCAAAGGAGATTAAAGGCATATTACCGACGCGCACACCTGTATTACCGCCAGAGAAAATTAAAGGTATATTACGCACGTACAAGACAGGGACGTACAAGACAGTATTACTGTCACAGAAAATTAAAGACACACAATACACGGCGGCAGCCCACGAAGAACGGTCAGCTCAGCAAGTAAACATCAACAAAAGAAAGGCAGAAAGAAAGAAAAATACGACCAACAAACAGAATGAGGTCAAAGTCCCTTGCCATTTAATATAGACTGTTCCTACTAATGTTTATGCACTACTGTTCTAGCGCCCGTTATTGTAACGGGCTAAATGACTAGTATATATATATATATATATATATATACTGTATATATATATATATATATATATATATACTATTATTGAAGGATGCCTGTGTGCGCCTTTATTGAAGGATACCGTCTTGTACGTCCGCTGGCTTGTACGTGCGTAATATACCTTTAATTTTCTCTGGCGGTAATACAGGTGTGCACGTCGGTAATATGCCTTTAATCTCCTCTGACAGTAATACTGGCTTGTATGTGGCTGTAATATGCGTCACTGTATTGTGTACCTTTAATTTCCTCTCGCAGTAATACTGGTTTGTATTTCCGTAAAACGCCTCTAACTTTCTCTGACAGTAATATCGTGCATCGTACCGTCCCCCGCGCATGCGCACTTCACCAGAAGACACACACACACAGACACCTGGACGCACACAGGGATTTTATATATATAGATATATATATAGTGATTAACGCATAAGTTTAGGTACTGCAAAAATGCATCTGCTACTTATTTACTATTATTAATATTGTTACTATTATGTAACAAAACCTCAGCAAACACTTCATAACACTTACAAAGCTTCAGTAAAGTGTATTCATTTCTTCTATGTAGCCTGCTAATAGAATGTCATTTTAGAGGGGTCTGAGGTGGCTTAATTGAGACTCATTACCATTGATATTCCATATTTAGTATAAGACCATTGAGTCCTTCATATTAACAAATCATTTTACCATCATGTCAGTATGCCACACTGCAGTGAGATGAAGAACCCATCTACTGATGCTTTATGAATGCTATGAAGACCCAAAGAAGCCTTAATTAAGTTCTTGTTACACAACACTAAATGAGTAATAGATTTGTTTTTGCAATATCTAAACTAAAGTGTCACCGAATGAGCCATGCCAGATCTTTTTTTATTAAGTGTATTATTTGTGTTTATTTTTCTCTCCCTAATTTATGGCACTTTCCAAGCACACTGAGTTATACCATTCAGATATTCCAGTAATTTTGTATTATATGCCGTTAACTGGATGGTTTCCAGCTTCATTGTTTGCGATGGTCTGAATTTTCCATATGTGGATTTTCTTTTTTGTTTTTAAATCAGAGATAAACACGATAATTGCAGCCTCCTGAGATATTTTTACACTACATATCTAACATTACATCTCTGTAGCTGATGTTACCATATACCATGATTTATTCCTTAGGGGCTAATTAAAATATAAACTAAAAACCTTATTGAACAAATTCCCACCATTGAAACTCAATAGCGCCTAATATGTTCTGCCATTCAACAATTTAAACATGTCTTCCTGGCATCCAGCTTGTTCCCTGTGTTACAGCTGTGAGAGTCCACTGATCTTTTCCCCCGGTGCACTGACAGATGAAAGCTTTAGCAATTAGAGGCAACTGAAGGAGGGCAGACCTCATTAAATGCTTTTAAAAACGCGCCGTCTGACTGGTGCCCTCTAAGCCAGAGAGATCTGAAATCTTTCAGATTTGTTACAAGCGTAGACGATAAAAATCAGGATTTGCCGCCCGTCCTGTCAATGCACGTCGTCTTCTCTGATTTAATTCTTTCACAAGGCGTAAATAGTCCCAATCAAGTGTGCTATCCCCTTCAATTTTTTTTTGTGTTAATTCTGGTGATTTTGAGGGACACAAGCTGTATGAATATCCACTTCATTTAGAGGTCTAAAATCCGTGGATTTCTTTTTTTTTCCCTTAAATTGTTCCCAAGTGGCTCACTATATAATTAATTTTCAGCTAATAATGGCTAAATAGCTATTTGAGTCAAAGAAGGCTTCTCTGTCTGCAGTGTTTTCAAGTATTTGTTACACCCCTGGGGCTCTCCTTAATTGCTTGCTGCGATTACATTTTTACAGCCTTGAAATATAAAACATAAAATCTTTTCAAATATACAAAAAGTTCATTATTAAGAACAATAATGTATTAAAGCTAGCATATACTTATAAAGGCCATTCAATATATCATTTATATGGAATTTCATTAATTAGCAAAATATCTTTTGCACAATGTTAAAAGTGCAGTAATGGCAGCATTTAGATTGTCAAGCAGGAAACAAATTGGATAATAAAATTAAAAAAAAGTGAACTATTATGAGGAATTAGAAGTAATAACTTTAGGCCTTAAACTTTTTAATCTGAGGATTCAAGTTTAAAAATCAGGATTGTGCTGGAACACAAGAAGAGGGTCATTGTCATACTGATAGCAGAGCCACTGCAAAGACAAATAACAATGGCCATACTACTGTAATGTTAAAAAGGGGAATGTTTTTGCTTCCTTTTAAGCATATTTTTCACATAAATATTTATAAAACACAAAAGGGGCGGCACGGTGGCGCAGTGGTAGTGATGCTGAGTCGAAGTAAAGAGACCCGGGTTCGCTTCCCGGGTCCTCCCTGCGTGGAGTTTGCATGTTCTCCCCGTGTCTGCGTGGGTTTCCTCGGCACTCCGGTTTCCTCCCACAGTCCAAAGACATGCAGGTTAGGTGGATTGGCGATTCTAAATTGGCCTGGTGTGTGGGTGTGTTTGTGTGTGTCCTGCGGTGGGTTGGCACCCTGCCCAGGATTGGTTCCTGCCTTGTGCCCTGAGATTGGCTCCAGCAGACCCCCGTGACCCTGTGTTCGGATTCAGCGGGTTGGATAATGGATGGATGGAAAACACAAAAGTGGGATACAATATTTTTAAAACAATGCTTCATCGATCCATTTTCTAAATCGGCTTATTCAGAGTTGGGTCACAGGGCGGCTGGAGCCAATCTCAGCAAGTATCAGACCCAAGGGTGGGGAGGACACAAACCCCTGGACGGGGCGCCAGTCCATTACGGAGTGATCACAAATGCACAGACAGACTGACTTGCGCACAGTCGATGCCGGGTGCTGTCCTTGCTCTTCTTCCGGTCGTGGAAATTTGTGTTAGTTCTGTATCATTGAAAGAGGTAAGAAGAGGAGGGCCAGACTCATTCAAGCGAACAGGACGAGCACTAATCCTTAAATAACAGTTCTGTACTACAGTTGTATGCCAAAGGGCATCTCTGAACATGCAAAGTGTCAGACCTTGAGGCAGATGGCCAACCCTGCCAAATTCTAAACCTGTAAGCTAACAATGGAAAGATGATGCTAAAGTGGGCATGAAATCACCCAAGCCAGCCAGGACAATTGAAGATGGGAAAAACATCATTTGGTCTGAAGAATCTTAATTTGTTATGAAGCCCGGGGCACACAGAGCCGCCCTAACCCGACATAGACAGGCAGGACACAATTTGTATTCATCTGTGGGGAAGTTTTCTATTGCTCCCCACTTCTCAGCACAGTACATAAAGAGCCAACAAATGCAGCACAGTCCTTTCGCCTCCAGTCCTCCATATATACTGTACTTTGTCCTTCTTCCTCCTGACTTTGGTCACTGAGTGGTCACGACTGGCCCCTTTTGAAGGACTCCACGTGTCCAACAACCTTCTTCTGGCAGAACATCTTGGTGTGGCAGAAGTGCTGCCAAACAGGGCCCAGTAATTGTCCAGGTGCCCCCCTGGCAGGGGCCACGGGCCCCAGCAGGGTTGAGCTTCCATGCTCCAAATATGTGGCCCCGCTGTAAGCCAATGGAGCTGCCATCTATCAGTCCGGGGGAGAAACATCAGGTCCTTCCATTGTTGGGGCATCCCAGCCGGGTAAGGGCCCTAACCGTCTCCCACATTGTACTCTTTCATGCAGATAACAGGGTCAGGATTAGCAGTAAACAACATGAATCCATGGTTCCATCTTGCTTGTGTCAATTGTACATGCTGGATGTTGTGCAAGCAAAAGTTTGGAGAATGTTTGTTGGTGCACAAATTAGGGCTCGTAATGCCAGCTAACCATTACGTGAATATAACAGCAATTTTATGAATCACATACATCCCTTTACTGCCACAATTTTAAACGGATAATGTGTCCAGTCGCCAAGCACACATTATATAACGATGGATGCATAAACAAGACGGCGACTTCAGCCTGCACAATCGCCAGATCACAAATCAGTAGAGCACATTTACATTGATGTGGAATGAGAGGTTTTCATGATGAATGTGTGGCCTTAAGATCAGCAGGAAATGGATGATGCTATCAAGTTACCGTGGACCAAAATCCCCAAGGAATGTTTCCAGTAGGGCGGCATGGTGGCTCCGTGGTAGTGCTGCTGCCTCACAGTTAGGAGACCTGGGTTCCCTTCCCGGGTCCTCCCTGCGTGGAGTTTGCATGTTCTCTCCGTGTCTGCGTGGGTTTCCTCCCACAGTCCAAAGACATGCAGGTTAGGTGGATTGGCGATCCTAAATTGTCTGTAGTGTGTGCTTGGTGTGTGCGTGTGTTTGTGTGTGTCCTGCGGTGGGTTGGCACCCTGCCCGGGATTGGTTCCTGCCTTGTGCCCTGTGTTGGCTGGTATTGGCTCCAGTAGACCCCCGTGACCCTGTGTTCGGATTCAGCGGGTTGGAAAATGGATGGATGGGATGTTTCCAGTATCTTGTTAAATTCATACCCCAAAGAATTCAATCTGTCCTGCCACAAAAGAGCTTCCTACCTCAAACAACACAGATGTACCTAATTAAATGGCCACTGAGTGTACATGTAATTATGTATATTTATATATGTGGCTTATAACATTGTCTTATATAACTGCTAACTGTGCTATTCAATCTAAGAAGAAAAGAAATCTAAATAATCAACATGGACCTCTGTCTTAACATTTGCAATGCACCACGCAATGTGTATTTCTCTCTTATACGCCATTTGGTGTGGGATTTATAACAGCAGTGTTAATGTTTGTGATGTGTCATCTATTGGAATGACAAATGCAATGCATTTTATTACTAAAAAGTGTTGTAATGCACCATCTGTTGAAATGACAAATACAATGCAAATGTTTGTTCTATGCCATTTGGTATGGGATTTGTAAAAGCAGTGTTAATGCTTGTAGTGTATCGTTTATTGGAACGACAAATGCAGTGCATTTTATTGCTAAAAATATTTGTGATGCTCCATCTTTTGGAATGACAGAGACATAGCACCCAAATGGATACACAGCTGCAATGACACACAGACACTTATCCTTTGACTAACATTGCTCCCCAACCAAGATGGATTGAAATCTAAACAATGAATATAGACCTCAGCATTAACGTTTGCAGCGCACCATACAATAGATATGTCTCTGTTATGCGCCATTTGGCATGGAATTTGTAAAAGCAGAGACAATGTTTGTGATGTGCCATCTATTAGAATGACAAATGCAATGCATTTTATTACTCAAAATGTTTGTGATGCGCCACCTGTTGAAATGAAAAATACAATGCATATGTCTGTTCTATGCCATTTGGTATGAGATTCATAAAAGCAGTGTTAATGTTTGTAATGCACCATCTATTGGAATGACAAATGCAATTCATTATATTATTAAAAAGTGTTGTGATGCACCATCTGTTGAAATGACAAATACAACGCATATGTCTGTTCTATGCGATTTGGTATGGGATTCATAAAAGCAGTGTTAATGCTTGTAGTGTACTGCCTATTGGAACGACAAATGCAGTGCATTTTATTGCTAAAAAAGTTTGTGATTCTCCTTCTTTTGGAATGACAGAGACATAGTATCCAAATGGACACACAGCTACAATGACACACAGACACTTATCCTTTGACTAACATTGCTCCCCAACCAAGATGGGTTGAAATCTAAGCAATGAATATAGACCTCAGCATTAACGTTTGCAGTGCACCATACAATGCATATGTCTCTGCTATATGCCATTTGGCATGGGATTTGTAAAAGCAGAGACAATGTTTGTGATGTACCATCTATTGGAATGCCAGAGATATATTTTCTTTACAATCTCCTTAGATGACTCTCTCCTTTGCTTTCTCTGGTCCACGTTCAGTATTGGACATAACGATGACACCAAACAGCAGAGGTTCAACATTTCTGCATTTTTGAATCACTGATTGCACAATAGGAAACATGTGTGATACCATTTCAAGAACATGGCTAGTTTGAGGTTCAGCGGCTGTTGGGCATCTGTTGGTGAAGAAAGATTCACGGATCTTGACTTTGCTGACAATGCTAGGATCTTCACGTAGTCAATGGAGGCTCTGATCTGGGCTCTCAAGAGACTGAGTGAGGAGTCTGAGTGTCTGGGCTTGCGAGTGTCCTGATAAAAACCAAGAACCAGGCCTTTAATGACCTCTTGGGCACAGCCATCACCAGTGTGTCTGTTTGCGGAGAGAACGTCAACCTCGTCGAGAGATTTACTTACCTCAGTAGTGACATTCATGTCTCTGGTGACTCTTCTAATGAAGTCAGTAGACAGATTGGGAGAGCATGGAGGGTCATGAGGTGTGTGGAGCTCCCAATATCTCTGCAAAAGGATGAAGGTCCAAGTCTTTAGAGTCTTGGTGCTTCCATCCATCCATCCATTTTCCAACTCGTTGAATCCGAACACAGGGTCACGGGGGTCTGCTGGAGCCAATCCCAGCCAACACAAGGCACAAGGCAGGAACCAATCCCAGGCAGGGTGCCAACCCACCTCAGGTCTTAGTGCTTCCTAGCGACACATGGACGCTATTCAGTATCCTGAGATGAAGACTGGACTCCTTTGGTACTATGTCTCTCCTAGGGTACCGTTGGTTTGACTTTGTGTTGCTCATGGAGTCCCAAATGAGGCACATTACCTGCATTGTGAGGGAGCATCAGTTATGGCACTACTGCAATGTGGCGCGATTCCTGAGGGTGATCCAGCTCACAGGATCCTCATTGTTGGGGACCCGAGTGGATAGACCAGGCCAAGGGGTCACCCACGTAACATTTGGATGCGGCGGATAGAAGGTCATTTCCAGAAGGGTGGGACTGGACCGTGTGTCTGCCTGGGGGGGGTTTGCCAACCGGGATCCCGAGCTGTTTTGTCGTGTGGTGGGTGCGTCAACGCATTGTACCAGCACATGCTCTCAAACTTGACTTGACTTGCTACTTTGAGAAATCAATTATTTAGGGTCTTTTCTAGGGGCACTACCAACAAATGTGTCCCAGACCAATTTTCGAACGTCTTTGTAGAATAAGCAACACTTGATCTCTTTTCACACTTGTTTTGCTTTACTCGATGACATATCAAAGGCATGCAGGTAGACAGGGAACAATTGCTTCTCATTTCATCACTTTTCAGGAGGCACACGGCACTTTTTTTCAATGAGCCGTTAAGGGTACCAACAAATTTGTCCACGTCTGCTCAAATACTGTAAAACACGAAGCCCTTTGATTCCCAAGATAAAAGGGAAACACTTGCTGCACCGCCTCTTTCAATTTTTTTGGCATCTGTGTGTGACTACAGAGAAGTGAGATGCTTATCGCTTCTGCTGCAATAAATAACATGATAAACCGACGTGGCCTCTGAGGTTAAGCGGCAGTACACAGAATGCATGTGTTAACACCAAAAAAATGTCTTCTCTGTGTTCACTTAAGATCACAGCGATGCAGGCATCAAGACCGACTCGTTTGATTTTCATTCCACCCACTTATTCAGCACTTAAAGGGAGTATTTTTTTTTTTTTTTTTTGTTTTTCGGCTCTGTGACGTTAACGCCATGTCAGAGAGGAAGTCCTTTGAAAGCCACCCTTTAATTATGCAGATTTCATTGCTCTGCTTGGGAGTGACCCATGAACTGCAGGTCATCTTCCATGATTATGTTTCCAGATGACTGATGATACAAAGCCTCCCTAGATCTGTCGGCCTCATAGCCGGGCCTTCAAATTGGTGGATCAGTAAGCGACAAGATAAAGAGAAATAGAACTTCATGCTGTTGCCTGGCAACTGCAACAGAAGTCGTCCAATCCCTGACAATAAACAAGCGATCAGAAAGTCAGTGGGGTCACACATGTCGCAACTCGAAGCAAAGGGAGGTAAAAGGGCCACTTGATAAGTCGAGCTTTGTATCTGTAACTTCTCTTCCTGTTGTGTTTTTGCTTGTTTTATGAGAGAATGAATTTCAGTAAAGATGAATGTTTTTTTTTTTCAGTGTTAAGTAGAATTTCTATCCTGGGTGTGACATTAATCTGCATCCAGCCCTGCATGTAGGCCCTCTAACCTGCAGGGAAAAACCTGGGGGTTGATGGCAGAATTGGCACTCCAGCCACCATTAAAAAACCTCACACTGGTTCCACTCCATCTGAACTAATGTGGTGCTGAGGTGTCACCCGTTGTGGCATGGCTGCACTCGGGTCCTAATCTGGGATCCTGAGTTGGTTTGTCGTGTGGTGGGTGCGACAATGCGCTGTGTCAGCGTGTGCTCCTAACCTCTCTCTGTCTCTCTAAGTAGGATTTCACACACTGTGCATTTTTCCTCATTTTCTTTAATCCAGACTGAAAGATGTTCATCTCAATCAATCATTTTATTTAACTCTTTTAGGGCTGATGTTGACTTTTGTCAAAATTCAGGAGTAGAGGACGGTAATCAGCTATAAACTGCAACAAAACTCACCCTTACATTTTAGTTTGACTCTCTTTGCTAGAAGGAAAGTTACATAGCTTTGTTGATTGAATCTCGATTCCCTACTTGTGGTTATGAGTAGCGAAGAGTATACAGCCTCTAAAATGGCACCGACATCTGGCGAGAGACCAAAGTGAATGTGCAAAGCAAAATACTCCATGGACGTTTTACGTAATTTTGTTGAATAGGTCTCTGACCTGTCAGATTCCGAGTTTGATGAAGGTGATCTGAAGATGGATATCAAAAACAAAAGTGAGGTACCAACATCATCTCGATCGGTCCCCAGCTAATCGTGGTGCTGAACACTTTTGTGTAGCTGATGCACCTACAGCAGCGTTTGCCTAGGAGGACCACCACTTATGATGACAAGAGGTATAAACCACATTGCGTCACACTGCAACCGTCACCACCACCCACCTGCTGTGCGAAGACAGCCAGGCAGCTGGCCCACCGTGCATTCCTGTTGACCAATGAGGTGCCCCCACACAGCTATTGCCACCAGAGATGCTGAACATGCGCCAACAGCAGCCACAGCACATAGCAACTGACGTTTTATGTTGACTTATGTGTGAAACCATTGCTCTGTATGCTTTCCAGAAAACTGAGTTTTTTGGAAAAAATATTCAGCCCTCAAAGAGTTAAGACGGCAGCGTTGTTTTGAACCCTGGTCAAATAACACTGGCTTTGTTGGATCTTGCATGTTCTCTCCATGTTCTGAAAAGATTTTGCTCCAAGTGCTCCGGTTTTTATTACTTTACCTAGTGTGGACACCAGGGGGCGTGCGGCTCCCCAAACACCAGGGGCCTCATGTATAAACGGTGCGTATGCACAGAAATGTTACGTAAGAACGTTTCCACATTCAAATCGCGATGTATAAAACCTACACTTGGCGTAAAGCCACGCACTTTTCCACGGTACCTCACACCCTGTCGTACTCAAGTTCTCCGTTAGGTTTTGCAGACTGGCGGCACCCAGCGTCAAAGCAGTGCTACTGTTCCTGTGTGGTTACCCTTTCTTAGATCCACATCCACGACGGCGGCTCAAGTGCTCCTTGTAGAAGTTACCGTGAGGTAATTGTACTTATGATACAGTTATAATATTGCACATCCTGAGCCACTTTATAAAGCGCGTATTTACATATGATGATGATATCATTTTTAAGATGAAATGCAGCAAAATATGTTGATTATATTATACAGATAAAACTTTAACTTTAACGACACGGTGCCGCAGCGCTAGCGAGCTTGAGCTTCGTTCACGGTTTGTTCCTGCCTCGCACTGTTTTCATGCTGTGGCTGGCGCGACACTGGAAGGATAGATGGATAGAATAATTAAACATTACGAAGATATTTCAATGTTCCTTAAACGTTTTGAAGGATCGGCTTTCTAAGCTTACAGATGGCTTAACGTCTATTACAGAGCTGATTGTGTGGCGATTGGGTATTTGGAGAAAGAAAAGTAAGGACAGGAATTGGGGGTTAGTACGTTTGAAAAAGACAGTACTTCTGCAATAAAGCATTTCATTGAAGGTCGCGCATGGCACAGCTAGCATCTTGCTGTAAGACATGAATAATCACTGTGCCACCGAGTTCCCATGTTTAATAACATGCTTTAACTCATATCATCATGAAAATGATTTCACGTATACTTCTCAGTATTTTAATTACTCAGAGAGCTGTAATATTACGAACGTAATAGATTCAGTGTTCTGTCGGAGGAAGAGCACGTAGTGATTCAGGCACATAGAGCACATAGAAGATCAAATACAAAACAAAGCATTTAACGTGCTACTTTAGTTACGATGGGATTTGAAAAACTACTAAATTAAACAATTTTAAGATGAAGTTTATGATGTTCTACTTTAACGACAAAATAAACTACGTGATTAAAGTTGACATTTCGTGCTTTTTTCCCCACTGTGTGCCTATTTTTTTTTTTCACTGTACCCTAATAAGCTTTCATATGACACTCAGACGGTGGGCTACGACTCGCCTTTTCACGCCGACTTTGATATGTGAAAACTTTTTTATTTCGGGCACTGTGCGACTTTGTGAACTTGAGCTTTCGAGTTTCTCCGACACTCTATGTCACTCGATCAGCTTCCTTTTGTTGCTTATATAACTGTTTAAACCAACAAATAGTACGTTTTTCTTTGCCTCCATTTGGTATTCTCTGAAATTCTTCTATTTTTCCTCGTACTTTTGCCATTGCCTTTTCACAGAACGCTGGGCTTAAGGGCTATTTATATTGATTTGCATATTCAAAGAGGCATAATTCTGGGAGGAGTTGGGGCGGGACAGCAAGCGCATGCACGTGCGTTTATTTCCATGCTGAGCGGGATTTATGTAGCTGAAGAACAGATTCCTGCATCTGGATTTTTCTGTGCGTACGCACATTTTGGCTTTTGTGCTTACGTCATGTTATAGTGCAAATTCTACGCACGGCGTTATGCATGAGGCCCCAGGACACAAGTTTATTCAGCTGGGGGAAATGTGTTTGTCTCACTTCCCACCTATGCAGCACAGTACAATAAGCACAGCGACTACAAAGATTTTTGTCCCTTCTCTCTCTTCTGTCCCATGTCAGTCTCCACTACTCCTCCCGCAAGCTTTGTCCTTAAACTCCCGACTCAGGATCTCTGAATGAACCCTTTTAGAGAGCACCGGGAAGTGCTCCAGGTGTTCCACAATCTCCTTCTGGTCGCACTTTCCTTTAGAGGAGGGTTCAGCCGTTCTCCATTTGCCCATTTGGCAGTGGCTGAGCTTCCATGCTCCACACCCATGGCACAGTGGCACCGTAGTAAGCCAGGGGGACTGCCCTCTATCGTCCCTTACTGCCCCGTGCAAGCCTTCCCTTATGAAAGCATCCCGGCTGGGTAGGAGTCCCGGGTGCACCAGCTATACGTGCAGCCAGGCTAAGCACAGAGACAGATACCACACTCAACTACAGCATGTCTTTATATTTATTACTTTCTTCCTACTTCCAGTGTCATGTTTTCTCCTGTTCCCTCTAATAAGATATTGTCACGTTGTGGCACAGCCTGCTAATTTCTTGTTCCTATAGATATCATAAATGTGTACTGGTTGGCACAGCACTGTCTTCGTTTGTACCACTCTCTGTCTTTGCACTGTCCTGCAATGTCTGCACACGCTTGTACCATGTGCACTTTATGTTATGTTTTCTGTAGTCCACCACCAGCTGACAGAGATCTTCTTCAGCCAAGTGTTAGAACTGCTGGTTCTGATTCCAGCATCTTGTTTTTGTGTCTAACCTCTCCCATCTCAGATAGGACCACTATAGATGGAACTGGAGCATAGTATCTATTGATTCCTTGCTGATGATAAATTTTAACTTGTCCAGGAGTTCATGGAGGGAACAAATTTAACTGGCAGTCTGCACAAGACCAAATCCACCACCGGCTGGCAGAGATCTTCTTCAGCTAAGCGGTGGAGCTGTTCACTTTGATTCCAGTGTCCTAGTCTTGTATCTTATCTCTGGAAGGACCACTAAGCAAGGAGCTGATGCGTTGTCTTTAGTAATTATTTGACAATAATAATTTGGGACTTGTTCAGGGGCTTTTGGAGAGAGCGAATGTAGCCGGCAGTCTGCACAAGGCCAAAACCACCACTGGCTGGCAAAGATCTTCTTCAGCCAAGTGGTAGAACTTTTGGTTCTGATCCTATCATCCCAGTCTAGTATCTCACCTCTGTCATATCAGGTAGGACTACTAGGGAAGGAGCTGGAGCATTATATAATAATAATTTGGGACTTGCCCGGGAGCTCATATAGGAGAGGCAAATGTAACTGGTGTGGGAAGCAGCCCAGACACAGACAGACGGACATCGTTTATTTTACAAGTATTTACAAATATTAAAGTGCACAACCCAGCGCCACAGCACCAATCACCCCACAAGTCCAGGCCAACACACACTGCCTTTCATCTCTTCAGGCCGCCTCTTTCCTCTCCCAGACCTCGTCCTCTTCCACCTGACTCCAGCCCTGAATGAAGGGAGGTGACCCCTTTTATTGTCCCCCAGATGTGCTCCAGGTGTGTTACGGTAATCTTCCCACCAGCACTTCCTGGTGTGGCGGAAGTGCTGAGGTCCAGGGCTCTCCAGGCATTGGGGAGCCCCCTGGCATTGACCACGGGCCCCTACAGGGTCCCCACACCAACCAGGGCGGTCGCCCCCCTCATGGTCTGGAGGAGGCGTGAGCCCTCCTCCGGTCCTCTTGGGAGTCCCGGCTGGGTACCACCCCCAGCCGCGTGCCACGCTGGTAGTATGCAAAGTCATCCTGACATGGATAATTGCCGTGCCGGAAAGCTGTGTCACAAGCTAAGAGGCCAAATCCATCACTGGCTGACAGAGATCTTCTTCAAATAAGTGTCAACCTGGTGGTCCTGATACTAATGTCCTGGTTTCATGTATCAACTCTGCCATCTCAAAGCAGACTACTGTAAATGGAGAGTTGGATCACTGCCTTGAGATATACCTTGTCCATGATAATTGGGGGCTCATCCAAGAGCTCGTAGTGTGGGCAAATGTAACAGTCAACCAGTATAGCCATCCTCACTGAGAGAATTGCTGCACAGCAAAGCTGTGTCATAAGCCAAGAGGCCAAATCCACCACTGGCTGACAGAGATCTTCTTCAGCCAAGTGTTAGAACTGGTGGTGCTCATTCCAAACTTCTAAGTTCGTGTCTGACCCCTATTGCGTCAGGGAAGGCTACTATAGATCGAACACTGGAGTGTCACCTTTAGTGATTCTAACTGTGGGCTCATCTGGGAGTTTATGGAATTGACAACTGGCGGCCTGCACCGTCAGGCTCATAGTGGAGGATTGTTGCAAAGGAGTGACATGCTACAAGCTAACAAGCCAAATATATCACTCGCTGACAGAGTTCTTTTTCAGCCATGCGGTAAACCTGGTGGTCCTGAGTCCAATGTGCTGGTTTTGTGTCTTACCTCTGGCATGTTAGGGAAGATAGCTAGTGATAATGGGACTGCTGTCCTGAATGGTTTTGTCAGTGGTTGACATTTCTGCATACTAGTGATGTTCTGTTTAGGTTGACTGAGAGTTTTTGATTTGACCCATGTGAATGCATGTGAGTGTGCTGCACTGGAATGCACTGATGCACTGTTCATAATGATTTTAGATTTGTATTTTCAGACTCTATTTGTCTCTCTTTCTCGATATTATTTTTTTCATTGTTTATAAATTTCTTTGGAATTCTGGCAATGGCATTTTGATGACTATCGTAGAATGGTTGCCATTATTTTGTGTCAGTTTTGTTATGGCCACTTTACCTTTTGCAAATTGTGTTGCATGTGTAGGCAGGAGTTCATACTATCAAGGTTTATTAATTATCTACAAAGGAAGGAGGAACAACTATTGAGGGGCCAGGTGGAGTTGTGGAAAAAGAAGTTGAATGTTCATGTTTGTCTTATTAAATAGACTTAGCAAGTCGCCCACCAGATGGGTCAATCATCTGCTTTTCCATATATTGAATACCCCTCTGCTATGCTACCAAGGTCTCTCAAGAGCCAAGAAAGAATCAACACTGGACTGTTGTTAAGATGAAAGCGGCAGACTACATTAACTCACCTTTAACATCGCCACATCCAGATATACAATATGATATATGCATTGGTGTTAGCAGTGGGATAAGGGAGTAATGTAAGCAAGAGTTCATACTTTAGTAGTAATATAGTTTTATTGAATATTTAAAAAGGAAGGAGTAGCAACTAGTGAAGTTAGGGTTTGTAAATTGGAGTGAAGTAATGAGAAACAGTTGATGTAGCTCTGCATTGTATGTTCATGGTCTGTCTTATCAAATAGACTTAGCAGGTGGCCCACCAACTGGGTCCATCATTTCTCTGCTCTTTTCTATATATTCTATATATATTTCTATATACAATGACTCAGGCGCCGCCGAGAGTGGCAGCCTTTTCAGCAGCTCCGTGTACGACTTTATTTGTCTACTTTTATTTTTGTCTTTTTTATTGATCACTCCCAACACTTTATTTTATGTGGATTCATTCCCTGGACACACTTACTTTTACAACGTGGGCATGGATTTTTACACGCCGAGACTCGTCTATTCAAGTACTCATCCATCCATCTATCCATTTTCCAAACCGCTGAATCCGAACACAGGGTCACGGGGGTCTGCTGGACCCAATCCCAGCCAACACAGGGCACAAGGCAGGAACCAATCCTGGGCAGGGTGCCAACCCACCGCAGTATTCAAGTACTCAACTTCGATTTATTTTTTTTTATGTGAATTTCCCCTTGGGATTAATAAAGTATCTATTTATCTATCTATCTATCTATCTATCTATCTATCTATCTATCTATCTATCTATCTATCTATCTATCTATCTATCTATCTATCTATCTATCTATCTATCTATCTATCTATCTATTGAAGAATTCTTTGCAATGCTACCAAGGTCACTCAAGAATCAGGAAAGAATAAATGCCGGATTGTTGTTAAGATGAAAGCAGTGGACTTCATTATCCCACCCTTAATGGCACCACATCTGGAAATTTGATGTTTACAATGGTGGTAGAAGTGGGATAATGGAGTGATCTAAGTAGGAGTTAATGGTATATTGGTAATACCTTTTTGTTGATTACTTAAAAAGGAAGGTGGTGTTAGAGTGATGGGAGAAGAAGTAATGATCTAGCTCTGCTTTGAATGTCCATGTTTGTCTTATCAAATAAACTTAGCAAGTGGCCCACCGATTATGTCGACTCTCTCTGTGTGGTTTGCTGTTGTGAACATTCCAGCCCAGATCACAGACAGACACCAGGACACACAGAAGTCCCAAAGCACACATGATTTATTTACAAATTCACAGTGTCCCAACAACTACAAACACACATTCTTTATTTTCTGTTTCTTTTCTCTCTTCCTGCCTTTATCACTCCATCCTTTTCTCACTTTCTCCTCCACTCCTCCTGGCAAGCTTTGTCCTCCTCCTCCTGACTCTGGCTCTCTGAGTAGTGTCTGCTGGCTCGTCATATAGAGCATCTGGAGGTGCTCCAGGTGTCTGAGGATGTGTTTCCGGGTATGGCGGAAGAGCTGCTCTTCAGGGCGGCTCAGCAATTGTAGCACCCTCTGGCAGCGCCCGCATATCCCAAACTCCAACTCCCATGAAGCCCTGCGGGAGTCCAAGGCACCTCTGCAACCCAGGGGGGCTGCCATCTATTGTTCCGAGGGAGGTAATCCTCTGGCCACACTTGCTCCCCTGGTTCTCCCAGCGTGGAGATGTCCTCACTATATATGGTGGACTTCTCTGCTATGTGACAAAAGTCACTCAAGAAAGTACCGATGCTGGACCCTTAACAGCACTACATTCAGAAGTACAACTTCTGCGCATGAAGGTCATATGACATATCATGCTGCATCATCCCACTACTATAGGATGGCAATGCAGTTTCTGGCAGCAAAGCATACAATCTATTTTGTTACCAAGCAACAAATATTAGTTAAAGGAAAATAAAACAAGTTAGTCTGAAAACTCTGCAATTTTATTTTCGGTTCGTATTATAATTATACTGCGGTGGGTTGGCACCCTGCCTGGGATTGGTTCCTGCCTTGTACCCTGTGTTGGCTGGGATTGGCTCCAGCAGACCCCCGTGACCCTGTGTTCGGATTCAGCGGGTTGGAAAATGGATAGATGGATGGATGGATTATAATTATAATAATTCTTTGCATTTATATAGCGCTTTTCTCACTACTCAAAGCGCTCATTAGGTTTCGTGTTTTGGCATTAGTGATTGGTTGCGATGGCTTTGTTTCATTTACTGATTCTTGCTATCAGAGTGTATTTAATTCTTCTTTTTGTTGTCTTTGTTTACTATATTTTCATATTTTATGTTATTTTTGTCAGTTTTGCTAATTATTGGTTTATTGTGTTCTGCATCTTTAAATGTGCTTATGTTCACTGCTCCCTGTGGGTGGAGCCAGAGGAGGTGGGGCCAAGCTGACATCACCACTCCTGAGCCCTCCCTCAGGCTATATAAGTCTGCTGAGAAGACGCAGAAGTTGGAGATCACTCATTTATAGTGTAGTGTATGTAAGTATTATGGTTAGATTTGGATTTTGTGATTTTTAAATTATTTCCTGCTGTGTTCTTGGATTCTTCTGGTTTGTGGTTTGGAATTTTTGGAGAAACCCTTTATTAACTTTTTCCTGCTGTGCTTAATATTGTGGCCTTTTTTTGTGTTTGTGTTAATAAGATCCTTATTCATAAGGATTCGCTGTTTGCCCTTTTCATACAAACTGACTAGAAAACGGTAACTTGGTCTGATGAATCTCGATTTCTGCTGAGGCACACCAATGATAGGCTCAGAATTTGGAGCCAACAGAATAAATCCATGCACTCAACCTATTGTACCTTGTGTCAACAGTCCAGGCAAGCGATGGCGGTGTAATGGTGTGGGGAATTTAATTTTGGCTCCTTGATACCAATCAATCATTGCTTGAATACCGCAGCCTATTTGAGAATTTTCTCTGACCATGTAAATCCCTTCATGGCCACCATTTGCCCATCTTCTAATGACTAGTAAGAGCAAGACAATTCACCATGTCACAAAGCAAGAGTCACCTCAAATTGGTTTCATGAACATGACAATGACTTCAGTGTTCTTCAGTTCTTCAAATCTGGGAGAATACCTTTGGAGTGTGAGAGAACGGGAGATTCACAGCATTGATGCTGCCCACGTGCATTCCTTCATGGCCACAGTTTACCCATTTTCAGTTTACCTGTCCTGCACTTGTCCTTTGTTTATGTCTATTTTGCACCACAGACCAGGGGAACCTTATTTTGTGCCACTGTATGCTGCAATATAATGTATGGATGGTATGACAATAAAGCCATGTGACTCAAAGGGTTTTAATGTCTCATATGACTCAAAAGTAGGTGAGAGAAAGTCTTTTCACTGGAAATATAAATACATTCAGTATTACCAAAGTAAAAACACAACAGAAGTGCTAATGGTTCCCATGGCGACGCCGAAGGTGTCACTGCTGTAATTTAGCTGTTACACAAGCAGTCCTTACTCTTACCTTTTTAATTACAAGCTCATGCTGCACAAGGATCTCATATCGTGGCAGTAATAAGCGGGATTTGGGTAATCATCGACAGTACGGGATGTGGACTGACATTTCAATTAGTGCACATTTCTAACAGACAGGCTGGATGGGAGCTATCAGCCGTCCAACAAGTTACAATTTACGCCTGTGAAACGTTGCCGCTCCTTCACTAGGATGTGTCAGCATGACATGAGAGGCTATATCGATAATGATGTTGCTCTGCAATCTGCCTCTTTGAACTGGAACCACAAAATAAATGAAAAAAAGAAAATTGAAATACATTTAATAGAGGTGTGAATTACTTTTGTTACAGGGGGACAAGTCCATGATTAAGCACACCATTTTTTTTATCAAAGGTTGAAAGCAAACAACAGAGTTACCAACTGCTATTTCCAATCAGTAAGGTTGTATTAAGAATTACAAAACGTACAGTAAACGTACTTTGAAAGATAGTGGGAATAACTAAGGAGTTAAAGGTTGTGGCCTAACACAGACAGACACATCATCCAAGTTCAGCACCCACATTTTTATTTTTAATTTTTTTGCCTTTGCTTTGTGGGAAACGCCTTCTCCTGTTTCCCACCTGCAAGGCACACTTAAAGCACAGAGTGCAACACGACACATAACACAGTTCTCTCTTTCTTTTCCTTCCTATTCACTCTCTCTCACCTCCACTCATCCTCGAGCAAACTTAGTCCACCTCCTCCTGACTCTGGCTGCCGGAGTAGTGGCAGCTGGCTCTTTGTATAGGGTACCCCGGAAAGTGCTCCAGGTGCTCGATGACCTGCTTCCACACTGGGCTCAAGAGTACCCCTGGCATCAGGCACGGATCCCAACAGCCCTGCACCAAACTCCAACACCCATGAAGCCCTGTTGGAGTCTCAGGCACTGCTGCAACCCAGGGGGCTGCCATCAATTACTCCGGTGAAGGTGACGCTTTGAATATGTTCTCTCCCCAAGTCCTTCCAGTATAGAGGTGTTCCGGTCGGGTAAGGGCCCCGGCTGTCTGCCACAAGGTATATAACAATGTATCAAATAACATGCAAAAGAACAGACAACAAATAAAAATAGAATTCTGTTCGCCTCCCTATCCATGTCTTACTGACTGAATTGTCATGGACCCATACCACGGAGTCTCTCAGTTCATAGATTTGCACTGTGGGGTGCTGCCATTGGCCAGCCTTACACCCACACCATCTGGCTCCGATGCAATCTTCTTGCAGTGTGAGAGAAATGGAGAGCTTCTTTAGTCGGCCATTTCTGAACACTATGAGCAGAGCGCCCAACATGCCTCCAACTTTTCTGCTCAGCATTGCCACTGCACTCCACCCATCCACAGTGCAAATCTGATCTTCATCGCTAAGTGAATTGCTGTGAACTCACACAACAAAGTATCTTAGTTCATGGATTTGCATTGTGGCTACCTGTAAACCTGTACCGTCTGGCACAGAAGCAATCTCCTTGCAATGCGAGATCAATTTAGAGACCCTATAGTCAGCCATGCAGAGACACTATGAGTGGGGTGCTTCCAAGTGACCCTCCTCTCTGTTGGCCTTCCAGCCATCCACAGTGCAAATCCCATCCTCATCACCAAGTGACTCACATCATGAAGCTTCTCAGCTTGAATATTTGCACTGTGGTGAACTACCAGTGGCCAGCCGTGAACCCGTACCATCTGTCAAAGAAGGAATCTCTGTGTAGAGTTAGCTAAATGGAGAACTTCATTTATATATGGTATGAATTCAATACACCTAAGGCCCAAAAAAATCCCAAAAATGCCAACTGGGATGGAAAGTACCATCAAAACCTGGATAGTTACACAAAGGCAATGTAGTATCTTAATAAATTAAAAGATTTATTTTCATAAAAAGCTCTGATAAGCATTGAAGCTGCAAAGAGCACATAAGGCAAATCAGAAAATGTCTGAAAAGACAAAGACAATCCAAGCTTGATCAAAATCCAGTAAACAAAGTAAAAAGCAAAGCATAAAGTCAAAAATCCAGGACCACATAAAATAATCAAAAAGCAAATGAGCACAGAAAAACACACCACCAGGAACGCATTCAGAATGAACTGGAAAAGATTATCAGTTTTGTAGGGCATAGGGCAGTACCTTGATTGTGATGAGCAGGTGGCCCCACCTCTTGGGGGACCACCCAGAAATCACATGGCACATAATAACATTAAGAAACTTAATAATCAACAATGTTAACATAAACAATTTGTAAAATAGATGTAAAAATGGCATTTAAATTCCAGCCAGGGGAGGAACCTGGTGTAGCTGGGTTCAGGAATATCAGTTTTCAGAAGGATAAAAGTTGAGGCACCAACTGTTTAATCCTGTTTAATTGAACAAACTTTCAACAAAAGAAACGCTTCTTGGCATTGGATAGCCAGCCCTTAGGCGAAATTTAAAGAATAAATATTCGGCTCTTAGCCACAGAAGCATGGGTCGATTCACTGGAGCTCCGTCTGATGGGTCACTCTGATCGTAAAAGACGTCTCCTTTTGTGCAGCCAGGTGAACCAGAAGGAGCGGAGCTAAGTGCTCTCACTGGGTGTTTTCTCTGAGCTATGGGGGAGAGAAAGAAAAGAGAATGTTAGCAACAGCGCCACCACTCGCCCCGGCGGGTTATCACATACCTCGATTGGGCCTGGGTTGAGATCCTCTGATGCACATGCGTGGCATTGGCTAAAATAAAATTATTTACTGCCCCAATTTTGAGCTTTGCAATAAAAATTTTTGACTTTGACATTTTGGTTTTGCTACTCGTGTGTTTGATCACCCGGTTTTGACTTTTGCCTGTTTAATAATCGCTCATCTCATGGTTCACTCAAGAATCCTTTCCAGCTCAGTGACATGACCGTCTTATTCCCCCTCTTCAGGAACACAAGTGAACTCAACTATTTACATTTCTTCGGTCTATAAATATATCAGACTAGCTGTCCCCGCGGCTCCGCCTGCATAGTAGTGAAACAAGACAAACTTTAAAAATCAATAAAAAAATGTAATTTGTATTGAAAACTATTTTTATTGATAGCTTTCATATCCAAGGGCCTCTTGATATACAATATTTTTGTTTTTGCTATTAGAGGTGAGAACATAGAGGTTTCTTGGGGAACTAACCTGGGAGAAAGTGACATAAAGCTGACCATGTGAGAAGCACGGTGAGCTAAGATCAACCCCTACCAACTTGAGTGTCTGTCCCCGGGCCTTGTTAATTGACATTGCAAAGCAAAGCTTCACCAGGAACTATAATCTCTTGTATTGAAAGGGCATGTCTGTCGCGATTAGAGGAAGGCGTGGGATTAAAACCCTCTCACCAATGCCACATCTTGTGATGATTATCACCTCTATGATGTTGTTCTGAAGCTGACGGACCTGGAGACGGGTACCATTGCAAAGTTTGGGTGGGCTCAGGTTTCTTAAAAGGATAATCAGTGCTCCTACTTTCAGTGCTAAGTTGTTGGTCAGCATGCCAGGAGGATTAATGGAATTTAAAAATTCTGAAGGAAAATGAACTGAATCGTTGTGTTCTAAAATGGTATTTATTGAAGTGTGTGTCCGAGACAGTGTGTCAAATAATTCATTTTATGCCTCCCGCAGCCTCTCTCTTCGCTTCGTGCTTATAAATCACTGCCGCAAGCTATCTATGATTCTTAGCATGATGAGAGAAGTCGCAAAATCAACTGGAATGTTCAAGCAAATTATACAAAAACATCTGATCTAAATCCATTAAGTAGTTCTCTTGTGAAAAGCAGACAAACATATAGACCAGATTCGAATGAAGGCTGGCGCATGAGTGAGGATGGCCCTGCCCGGCTCCTTACTCCTGAGGTCCCAACTCCCCATCCCCTCAGCCCACAGCCTCTCTTTTCGATTCGCGCTTATTAATCACTACCGCCAACAAACTATGATACGTACCACGATGAGAGAAGTCGCAAAATTACTCAGAATGTTCAAGCAAATTATATGAAAAAACCCCAATCTAAATCCGTTAACACTAGAATTACCAGAGCCTACGAAAAAACTCGTAGATCCGTCCCACCTTAAATCGCTTCTTAAATCCGTTCGCACCGCTCCGCCAGCGTCTTTTGTCCTCTAAATGTGCCGATAAAGACAAGCTGCAAGCAGCCGGCTATTCCATTCCCCCACCGACTTAGAACGTGCACGAACTTCTCCCAGCTTATGCCTTGATTGATTATCTGGGAGTGAAGTGGAGTTTTAGAGTGGAAATAATAGATCTTTACTTGGAACACATGCATTTCATGTGTGTTCCGTTTCTACAGTAATCTGTGTAAACACATTGTTAAAACAGAAACGTTTTCATATTTTAGTAGTAAATGACAAAATATAGGCATAAACTATATAATGTACATAGACATGAAGTGTATAATGTGTAATGTGTGAAGCCTGAAGTCCAAATGTCAAAGAAACACTATTTGCCTTTATTTATTTGCTTACTTCCTACAGTATAAAGTCACAAGTAAAGTGCAGAGCTTCCCATATACATATACAAAGTACAGCGATGGCAAAAGTGTGATGTGCATTCTTGCTCCGATGTAGAAGGGTCGTCATGATCCGAGTTTACCTCTCTTATAGCGCGTCTATGTGAAAACAACAGTGACAAATGCTGGGGGGGTGTTTGGACTTGTGAACGTGGCTGAGATAATAAAACTGAATAATAAAAAAAAAAAACAATGCTATCCTTTACAAGTATCATAAATTACACTGGTTGTTACAGACTGAAGTCAAATGTATGTTTTTATTCTAAAATAGTAAGAATAAGAGCAGTTCACTTCTCAAAACGGAGTCGTGCAGGATCGAACTCGTGACCTTTTGACTACCAGTCAGGA
Source organism: Erpetoichthys calabaricus (assembly GCF_900747795.2). Classification (NCBI taxonomy): domain Eukaryota; kingdom Metazoa; phylum Chordata; class Cladistia; order Polypteriformes; family Polypteridae; genus Erpetoichthys; species Erpetoichthys calabaricus. Next base: position 235,241,309 of record NC_041398.2, read on the forward strand.
GTTGATACCATTGCGCCACAGAGGCAGTTGTAGTAAATGTGTGTCAATGTCGCTTGCTAATGCAGCTTTTTTTTCTACAGTTATATTTTTGAATAAAAGCACACTTGTTCTGTTATATTTGTACCTTTTGTGAAAGTGTTTCTTTAATATTTGGAATTCAGGCTTCATGCATTATATAGTTTATGCCTACATTTTGTCATTTACTACTGGAATATGAAAAACGTTTCTGTTTTAAAAATGTGTTTACACAGATTACTGTAGAAACGGAACACACATGAAATACGTGTGTTCCAAATAACAATCTATTATTTCCACTCTAAAACTCCACTTCACTCCCAGATAATCAATCAAGGCATGAGCTGGGAGAAGTTCGTGCACGTTCTAAGTCGGTGGGGGAATGGAATAGCCGGCTGCTTGCAGCTTGTCTTTATCGGCACATTTAGAGGACAAAAGACGCTGGCGGAGAGGTGCGAACAGATTTAAGAAGGAATTTAAGGTGGGACGGTTTAGGCTCTGGTAATTCAAGTGTTAAGTAGCTGTCTCGTGAATAGTGGACAGACAGACAGACAGACAGACAGACATATGTTGGATTTTATATTTAGGGAGAGATGAAGAAAGACAGAGCCGATTTCACCCAGTACAGTGATACGTGTTGTCACAGAATCCCGACAGCCTTTTATTTACCAGAAGAACATGAAGACATAACACTGCAGACGACCCAAATTGTAACTTAACATAATTTAGAAAGCAATACATTAATTATGACAACTTTTCTGCTGTCTTTTAGAATTTTGTGTTTGTCAGGTAATTACTGTAATTCTGGCATCTGGGGACTAGTAAAATAAAGACACACCGCCATGTCATTGAACACTGAGCATGTTTAATTCTGTTATTCTGGCTTGTAATTTAGAAGAGAGAGAGAGGTGGCATAGATCTCAAAGTTCTCTTTGAAAATTCATTATTAAATTACATAAGTTTAAAAACGTCATGCGGCAATGGGCTTCCCTCCCTTAAAGTCCTTAATTACAGATAATGAAAAATGTCATTCTCAGCTCTTCTTCTGCTATGCTTTCAAAATAATTAGATCTTAATTAACTGAAACGCAGTCTAAAATGCCTTGGCCTTTTCCACTGATTGAACACTTATTAAAATGGCCTCAAGACTGAAACAGTCAATTTCCATTGAGTTTACCATCGGTTTTAGAAGGCACACAATCATTAATAATAATGATCTTTCACTAAACCATTTACATCAGGCTTAATAAAATTTGAAATATTTCACTCCGCTAACCCCATTTTCTTTTTTTTGTCTAATTACATATTGGTATATTGGAAGGAAATAGTTGTTGCTGATAGTGCATTTCGTATGACTTTTATATTTCAGAAAATTAGATACATTAATAAAACTTATAATAAAAATTTAAATTCCAAAGACCGTCGATTGCCTTTTCAGATTTAGTAAACGTTCGTTTATTCCTCTATTTGAATGCTCATTTTGATGTGTGGTTTCTGCTGTCTAGTACTCGGTGTAGGTCTGTAACATTCAAATGACAGAACTGTGCATCCACTTAGAAAATGGAGTCTTCACCGAGTGCAAAAGGGGGTATGAGACCTCCAAAAACAAGCAAGGGAAAGGCACAAATCCTAACTGGTTTTATCCAGAACCTAATACTACCTTCTGGCTTTAACTGGAGCAAACTGGAAAATGGGGTGCTGTCAAAACATCTAGAATTATATAAAGATATAACAAAATTTCCCAAAAGAGGAGGGATGACCATAAACTCTTGGCTTGTTTGAAAAAGGTAAGCAGACAATCTTTATAAATCAAGGATTTACTTAGTAAAAATAGAATTACAATTTTAAAAAGTGCAAAAAGAGGCACCCAAGTTGTCACAATGTCAGTCAAACGCACACAAGTCTCAAACGATATCCAAATATCGTTTGAATAATCAGAAAATTCCAAAACCCAAAGAACAATAAATAGCAATGCTTAGTAAACAAATTATTCCCTGCTCCTGAGCCTTCTCAGCTCACTTATATTGCATGAGTGATGGCTCGAGTGCGAAGATGTCATAGTGGCCCCGCCTCCTGGGGCCCCTCCCACAAAGAGCATGGAAAAGAACAACATTCAAAGAGACAGAACATAAGTATAGAGTTGCCAATGAAACCAACAGACGCAACATAAAGACATGAAAAATAATAAATCAAAATCAACACAAACAATAAAACATCCATCCATCCATTATCCAACCCGCTATATCCTAACTACAGGGTCACGGGGGTCTGCTGGAGCCAATCCCAGCCAACACAGGGTGCAAGGCAGGAAACAAACCCCGGGCAAGGCGCCAGCCCACCGCAGACAATAAAACATGATATACATATAAACTGAGTTTATACATAACAAAAAGGACTTCTTATACTTTACTGGGCTAATTTTATTTTGCTTAGGTGTTTTTTAAGGTGTTTAAAGTAGTTTTTATAGACAACAACAACAATATTTATTTCTATATCACATTTTCATACAAATGATGCAGCCCAAAGTGCTTTACAGGATGAAGAAAGAGAAAAAAGACAAAATATAAAAATAAAATTAGGCAACACTAATTAACATAGAATAAAAGGAAGGTCCGATGGTCAGGAAGGATAGAAAAAAAAAACCCAGACAGCTGGAGAAAAAAAAAAACAAAATCTGCAGGGGTTCCAAGGCCACGAGACCACCCAGCCCCCTCTAAGCATTCTACCTCACATAAATGACCTCAATCAGTCCTAATGTTGTTCAGGGTTCACATGGAAGAACTTGATGATTACGGTCATGTGGACATCTGGTCTTCAATCCATCAATGTAGGGACATCACAGTGCTTTGATCAGGTGGTGGTGGCGCAGATCGCCACCATAGAAAACTGGAAAAGGAACAGCAGAGAAAGTAGGGGTTAGTATGGATTACGGAGTCACCATGAATGATAATGATAATTAAATGCATATACAGGGGGTCCTCAGGTTACAACACAGTTCCGTTCCTACAACAGTGATGTAACCCGAATTTTGATGTAAGTCGAAACACACCCTAGCCTAAGTCACTTACCTATCCTAACACATTTGCAAAATCATAATCTAGAATGTAAAAACACAACTAAGCCACAGAAAAAGGAAAAGGACATAAATATACTGTACTGTGCACTGTACTGTAGTAACAGAAAAAATGAGTGATAAAAACAAAATCCTTACCTTTATTCCTTCTCACGTCTCAATTTTTTTAAGTTTTTATGGGAGTGAGCGTTGTAAACTCGAAACATCATATGTCGAGACGTTGTAACTCGAGGACTCCCTGTACAGAATATCAGGATTAAACTAAAATGAAGGTATGAGAAAGCCATGTTAAAATAAGGAGATATTAGCAGTTTGTTAAAATGCTCCCACATATTAGCCTGGCAAATTTCTACTGGTCAGCTATTCCAGATTTTAGGTGCATAACAGCAGAAGGCCACTTCACCACTTCTTTTACGTTTAGCTCTTGGAATTCTTAGCAGACCCTCATTTGAAGATCTAAGGGTACGATTTGGAGTGTAAAGTGAAAGGCATTCCGAGATATAGGATGGAGTGAGATGATTTACGGCTTTGTAAACCATTAGCAGTATTTTAAAGTCAATTCTAAATGGCACAGGTAACCAATGTAGTGACATCAGAACTGGAGAGATGTGCTCGGATTTTCTTTTCCTAGTTATGATTCTGGCAGCTGCATTCTGCACTTATTGTAATCGATTGATGTCTTTTTTGGGTGGTCCTGAGAGGAGTGTGTTGCAGTAATCTAGTCGACTAAAAACAAAACAGTGAACTAACTTTTCTGCATCTTGCAAAATTATAAGGGACCTAACTTTTTCTATATTTCTTAAGTGAAAAAATGCAGTCCTACGAAGGACAAAGAAGACAAGGCAGTTAGCAGCAGCACCTCCTCTCTGCTTAGCTTAGCACATACCAAGGAAGAACTTGCAGGGTGACCCTCTGATGCGCATGCGTGACAAGATGTATAATTAAAAGAAACAGAGTCCTTAAAGTATAGATTTGTTGTTTTAAGTCTCTAAAGTCAGTGGGCCTAGGTGGACAGAAGAAAAAAAACAACAACTTCAATTAACAAAATCAGTAGGGGTTCCAGTCCAGAAGATCATCCAGCTCCCACTGGGCATTCCACCTAACATAAATGTTCTTAAGAAAGAGCATCACAGGACTACTGAATCAGTCAGGCATTTACTGCAGAGTGGCTGGACGAAGAGTAAAAGGCACACATCAGCTCTGAGAGCAAGAGGAGAAAGATTCTCTGGTCTGATGAGACACAAATTGAGCACTTTGGGCAGAGTTCCAGTCACTATGTCTGACAAAGACCTGTCACTGCTCATCACCTGCCTAATACCATCCCTATGGTGAAACATGGTGGTGTCAGCATCATGTGATCAGGGTACTTCTCACGGTCAGGGACAGAGAGACTGGTCAGGAAAGGAAGAGTGTAGCCAAATATAGAGAGGTCCTTGAAGAAAACCTCCTCCAGTGTGCACACCACCTCAGACTGGGGTGACAGTTCACCTTTCAGCATGACAATGACCTGAAGAACACAGCTCAGATAACAGCTGGGGTGGCTTTTGAACAATTCTCTGAGTGACCACGAGTGGCCCAGACTTAAACGTCTGTCACACACGTGCACATGGGAGGCAGTTAAAGGGCTTGAATGAGAGTAATTCCGAGCCAGACCGGCAGGTGGCGGAGTGCACTGACTCCTTTTCTCGCTTTTCTCCAGACCGTTCACGGGAAATTCCGCCTGGCCCTGATGAGGTCAATTCTGGTTCCGACCCCTTTGACATCACTTTTGGGTCTGAGCCTATGGATGAAGACCCTTCAGGTTATGGCCCCTTTGAGGTCACTTCCTATACTGGCCTTTAAAAGCCACCACCTTTTCTCTATCCCCTCAGTTCTGTTCAGTACTCTGATCTGTGCACTTCAGTACATCAATTTATTCAGTTTTGCAGCCAGGAAATATATACGGGTGGCTGCCCCAAACCTTGCTATGTATCTTTATTGAGTTTGTGACACCTCAATTAACACATGATGAGAGACCTAAAGATTTCAGTTTACAGATTTCAATCCCATCCAATCTAATAGAGCTTCAGAGGACCTTCCAGGAAGAATGAAATCAACTGCCCAAATGCAGGTGTGCAAGGCTTGTAGAGACTTAGCCAAGTTCAAGTTCAAAGTTTATTGTCATGTGCACAGTAAGGAAACACGTTTCCCTGTACAATGCTATTCTTTCTTTGCAGTCCACACCAAATGACAAAACCAACGTATAAAGATAAACATAAATAGTAAGTAGCAGATAGATAATAAGTAAACAGGCAGCATAAAGTATAAAAACAGAATAGAAGTATAAAGTGTAATCTGCAGGTAGGCGTGTGATGGACAAGTCAAATACAGCTGTGTGACGTAGATAGAATGAGGTGAACAACGGTTATAAACTCCAGTCAGTTATTTACGAGTCTAATGGCCTTGGGAAAGAAAGAGTTCTTTAGCCTGGAAGTCCTGCATTTCATACTTCTACGGTACACCTCCTGCCTGAGGGTAGAAGTGTGAACAGTTGGTGTTGGGGGTGAGTGGGGTCCCTGAGGATCAGGGTAGTTCTCCTGTGGACTCTTCAGTTGTAGATGCTCTGCAGAGAGGGCAGTGGGGTCCTGGTGATCTTCTCAGCAGTCTTCACCACTCTCTGCAGGCATTTGTGGTCCATAGCAGTAGTGTTGCCGTACCACGTGGTGATGCAGCTGGTCAAGATACTCTCAACAATGCAGCTGTAAAAGTTGCCGAGGATCTTAGTCGACATATCAAACTTCCTCATTCTTCTCAGAATGTACAGCCGCTGTTGAACCCTCTTGACCAGCTGTGTGGTGTTAAGTGTCCAAGTGAGGTCCTCACTGATGTAGACGCCCAGGTATTAATGCTGTTCACCCTCTCCACTTCAAGCCCTCGGATGAACAGTGGCTGGTGAGGTCTCCTCTCCTTCCTCATGTCCATTATCATCCAAGAACATTCAAAAGCTGCCATTGCTGGGGCTTCTACAAAGCACTGATACAAGATAGATAGATAGATAGATAGATAGATAGATAGATAGATAGATAGATAGATAGATAGATAGATAGATAGATAGATAGATAGATAGATAGATAGATAGATAGATAGATAGATAGATAGATACTTTATTAATCCCAAGGGGAAATTCACATACTCCAGCAGCAGCTTACTGATACAAAAAACAATATTAAATTAAAGATTGATAATAATGCAGGTAAAAACAGACAATAACTATGTATAATGTTAAATGTTAACGTTTACCCCCCTGGGTGGAATTGAAGAGTCGCATAGTTTGGGGGAGGAACGATCTTCTCAGTCTGTCAGTGGAGCATGACAGTGACAGCAGTCTGTTGCTGAAGCTGTTCTTCTGTCTGGAGATGATACTGTTTAGTGGATGCAGTGGATTTTCCATAATTGATAGGAGCCTGCTGAGCGCCCGTCGCTCTGCCACAGATGTCAAACTGTCCAGCTCTATGCCAACAATAGAGCCTGCCTTCCTCACCAGTTTGTCCAGGCGTGAGGCATCTTTCTTCTTAATGCTGCATCCCCAGCACACCACCGCGTAGAAGAGGGCGCTCGCCACAACCATCTGATTGAACATCTGCAGCATCTTATTGCAGATGTTGAAGGACGCCAGCCTTCTAAGGAAATATAACCGGCTCTGTCCTTTCTTGCACAGCACATCAGTATTGGCAGTCCAGTCTAATTTATCATCCAGCTGCACTCCCAGATATTTATAGGTCTGCACCATCTGCACACAGTCACCTCTGATGATCACGGGGTCCATGAGGGGTCTGGGCCTCCTAAAATCCACCACCAGCCCCTTGGTTTTGCTGGTGTTCAGTTGTAGGTGGTTTGAGTCGCTCCATTTAACAAAGTCCTTGATTAGGTTCCTATACTCCTCCTCCTGCCCACTCCTGATGCAGCCCACGATAGCAGTGTCGTCAACGAACTTCTGCATGTGGCAGGACTCTGAGTTGTGTTGGAAGTCCGATGTATGTTGGCTGAACAGGACTGGAGAAAGAACAGTCCCCTATGGCGCTCCTGTGTTGCTGACCACAATGTCAGACGTGCAGTTCCCAAGACGCACATACTGTGGTCTGTCTTTAAGATAGTCCACGATCCATGCCACCAGGTATGAATCTACTCCCATCTCTGTCAGCTTGTCCCTAAGGAGCAGAGGTTGGATTGTGCTGAAGGCGTACAAGGCCTGGAATAAGATTTCAGTTATCGATTTTTAATGAACTTGCAAACCTTTCTGAAAACAAGCTGTCACTTTGTCATATTGGGTTAATGAGTGAAGATTGATGGGCAAAAAATGGCAAATGTATCCATTTAAAATGAAATCTTCCCACATAATAAAGTGTGCAGAAAGCGAAGGGGCCTGAATACTTTCTGAATGCACTGTATGTGTGGATAAGTAAAATATATTGTTACATTAACAGAGTGCAGCTTCTCGGGTTACAAAGTTGGCCAAATATACCTGAAAGTTATTAAACATGATGAACTCATCACTTGTCATTTACTGAGACTTCTTTCATTGGTGTTGAAAATAATCCTGGATAAGAAGGTACATTAGAGGGGGGGTATTGTTCATATTTTTAGACTTAGGATTGGATTATAGTCCTCCTGGTGGTTTCCTTCACTGTTCTTTAAATTTATAGCATATAAAAAAAAACAGACAGAGAGTAATACAAATCTGTACATTTTCATTTGCTTTCAGGAATGTCCTGCCCAGATTAGAGTGCACTGATGTGAACTCTTGTATTGTATGAATTGTATGACAGAAACAGAAGCAGGGTATTGTCAGCATCCTGCTACTTATCTGGTGACCCCTTGACTCCTGCAAAAAGGAAAAAAAGCAGTGGATTGTGTTGAATGACACTGACATTGTCCTTAAAGAGGAGATGTGGCCACAAAAAAGAAAATAAAATACAATTCTGCAAAGTGAAATGGCTGTTCCATGTGGCCAAACTCAAAATAGAGAACATCTCTAAAACAGTATCATAAAATCGGATATTCTGTGTGTGAGTTAAGCTATCATTTACCTAATCAGCACTAATTTATATTCCCAATAGTTCAGCTTGTTTTATTCTATTTATTTATTTATTTTTGATTTTATTGATTTTATTAAAATCACACATCATTCCATACAAATAAATCAATTTTTACAAACATAAGATTGAAAACAGATCAACCCCCTCCCCTGAGAAAGAGAACTAAGCCAGCAGAGTAAAACTTAAAGCTAGTAAAAATAAGTAAATAATGATAATTCTTTGCATTTATATAGCGCTTTTCTCACTACTCAAAGCGCTTAGCAATTGCAGGTTAAGGGCCTTGCTCAAGGGCCCAACAGAGCAGAGTCCCTTTTGGCATTTTACGGGATTCGAACCGGCAACCTTCCGATTCCCAGTGCAGATCCCTAGGCTCAGAGCCTCCACTCCGCCTATAGATGAATAGATAGATGAATTAATAAGTGAATAAAGATAAATGCCTCACAGTTAGGAGACCCAGGTTCGCTTCCCAGGTCCTCCCTGCGTGGAGTTTGAATGTTCTCCCCGTGTCTGTCTGGGTTTCCTCCCACAGTCCAAAGACATGCAGGTCAGGTGCATTGACGATTCTAAATTGTTCCTAGTGTGTGCTTGGTGTGTGTGTGTGCCCTGCAGTGGACTGGCGCCCTGCCCAGGGTTTGTTTCCTGCCTTGCGCCCTGTGTTGGCTGGGATTGGCTCCAGCAGACCCCCGTGACCCTGTAGTTAGGATATAGCGGGTTGTATAATGGATGGATGGATGTTCATACATCCTGCGGTGGGCTGGCACCCTGCCCGGGATTGGTTCCTGCCTTGTGCCCTGTGATGGCTGGGATTGGCTCCAGCAGACCCCTGTGACCCTGTAGTTAGGATATAGTGGGTTGGATAATGGATGGATGGATGTTCATACATCCTGTGGTGGGCTGGCACCCTGCCCGGGATTGGTTCCTGCCTTGTGCCCTGTGTTGGCTGGGATTGGCTCCAGCAGACCCCCGTGACCCTGTGTTCGGATTCAGCGGGTTGGATAATGGATGGATGGATGGATGTTCATACAACAGTGTAGCCCAAAGTGCTTTACATGATGACAAAAAGAAACAAAAAACAAATAAGATTTATGTAGATTAGATAATATAAAAGAGTATGTAACAAATAAATGTAAGGTCAGATGGCTGGGAGGACAGAAAAAACCAAAAATCTTAAATTGAAAGAGAAAAAAAATAAAATTTGCAGGGGTTCCAGGGTCAAAATGACCACCCAGCCTGCCCATTTTACTTAACATAAATGTTCCTAAATCAGTCCCCTTGGTTTTCAGGCTTCACATGATAAGATTTAATAAAGCTGATCTTGTGGTCAGCTGGGACACCCGCCTTCATTCCATCATCTCAGGGGGCTGCATGGTGCCTTGATCAGGGGGTGGTGGCACAGATCACCACCACAGAAGAACCGGAATTGACAGCAGAGAATAGTGGGGATTAGTACAGATTGTGGATCCCTGAAGAATATGACAAATCTATGCCCATACAGTCTATCAGGAATACAACTAAAATATAGCTACAAAAAAAACAAATAAAAATATTAAGTTTTTAGTAGCTTTTTAAAATGATCCAGAGTATTAGCCTGGCAAATTTCTATAGTTAAACTGTTCCAGATTTTGGATGCATAAAAGCAAAAGGACGCCTCACCACTTCTTTTAAGTTTAGCTGTTGGAATTTTAAGCAGACCCTCATTTGAAGATCTAAGATCACGACTTGGAGCGTAGGGGGACTGGCATTCCACAATATCTGACGGAGTGAGATTATTTAAGATATTTTCAAGTCAAATCTGAACGACACGGATAACTAATGTAATGACGCTAAAACTGGTGTGATGTGCTCAGATTTTGTTTCCCTAGTTAAGATAGCGACTTGACATCTTTCTTATGTAGTCCTATTAGGTATGCATTACAGTATTCTAGTCGATTAAAAACAAAAGTGTGAATTAATTGCTCAGCGTCTTGTAAAGTTATAAGAAGTCTAACTTTATCTTCATTCCTTAAGTGAAGAGATGCAGTCCTAGTAATCTGATTAACATGCGATTTAAAGGTTAGGTCAGGGTCAGTGATTACCCCTAAATTCTTTACCCCCGTCTTGACTTTTAAAGCTAAAGGGATCAAGTTTATTTCTAATACCCTTGCATTATCCATATTTTCCAATCACTAAGAGTTCTGTCTTCTCCTTATTTAGTTTGAGAATGTTACTACATTTTATTTTTTTCCTTTATTTCCTTTTCCAATTTTCTTAGAATCCTCATTATATGAGCTAATGTTAAAGGTAATTTAAATGTAAAACTATGCCTGAAGGATGATTAGGCAAGCAATAATCCACAGTCACATTAGTATTATTCAAAATGGCTAAAGCCTTCAAAATTTGAGACAAGTCAATTTGCTGCAGGAGCCTTGGTGGAATGAATTACAGCAAATCACAAGTCAATGTGTTTTACGGAGTAGAATCACGTAAAGGAGCGTTACAGCATTCAGTCCATCAGTATCACTCATGCAGTCTCCTGATCTCCAATCCTGCCACCAGGTCCACACTCTTCATCTCACAAGGTTATGTTAAACAAGCAACCAGAAAGCCATAAATGTCCAAGTTCGACGGTTCTGTCAGGTATGGAAATCATCCAGGCCTGTAACTGTCAATGGAATTTGCAGGCATCACTCCAGGAAGAAAGAGAGTAAGAGAGAGGGAGAGCTCCTGGCAGACAGCGAGGAACATTACTCTGCTCCTTTAGGACACTAGATGGAAGCTGAAAAGTCCCATAATTGGTAAAATGGAGTCTTGCTAATTTTTTAAAAAGTGTATCAAGTGTCATAGATGTACTGCTAGGTGTACATTATTTTATTTTTATTATTATTTTACTTAAGGCTTCTTGCAAAAATATTTTTGACAAAAAAAAATTAAGACAAGAAACAGAATGAGGTCAAGGTCCCTTGCCATTTAATATAGACTGTTCCTATTAATGTTTATGCACTACTGCCATTGATCTCATCGCATTCCACTCTTCATCTGTAGGTATTAACCAACTTGAAGTCCATCCATCCATCCATTTTCCAACCCGCTGAATCCGAACACAGGGTCACGGGGATCTGCTGGAGCCAATCCCAGCCAACACAGGGAACAAGGCAGGAACCAATCCTGGGCAGGGTGCCAACCCACCGCAGGACACACACAAACACACCCACACACCAAGCACACACTAGGGCCAATTTAGAATCGCCAATCCACCTAACCTGCATGTCTTTGGACTGTGGGAGGAAACCGGAGCGCCCGGAGGAAACCCACGCAGACACGGGGAGAACATGCAAACTCCACGCAGGGAGGACCCGGGAAGCAAACTCGGGTCTACTAACTGCGAGGCAGCAGCGCTACCACTGCACCACCGTGCCGCCATGAATAAATCCAACCCGCTATATCCTAACTACAGGGTCACGGGGGTCTGCTGGATCCAATCCCAGCCAACACAGGGCGCAAGGCAGGAAACAAACCTCGGGCCCACCGCAGGGCACACACACACACCAAGCACACACTAGGGACAATTTAGAATTGCCGATGCCCCTAACCTGCATGTCTTTGGACTGTGGAAGGAAACCAGAGTACCTGCAGGAAACCCACACAAACACAAGGAGAACATGCAAACTCCACGCAGGGAGGACGCGGGAAGCAAACCCGGGTCTCCTAACTGCGAGGCAGCAGCGCTACCACTGCGCCACCGTGCCGCCCAATTTGAAGTCCCATTTCTTAAATTACCACTGAAGGTATCTAGCTTCAGAATTTACCTTTGGTGCAGAACAGTATCAAATAGCTTTTTAAAGATTAAGGAACCAGGAGTGTAAAGGAGGAGAAGCCACCCCACAAAAATGTATTGATTAAAAACCCACTAAAGATGGCGCCAGGACTAAGAAAACATTTTGTTTCCCTTTGCTCATCCCTTCCTTTTGTCAGTCAGTCAAACCTGCTTAGACCTGAACAGGGATTGGGTAGGTGCCAAAGCCTATCCCAGCTGGACAGGGTGCCAGTCCATTACAGGGTGAGCCCACACACACACTCACACACCAACTACACACTACTGCCAGTTTAGAATCATCAGTTTGCTTACCCTGCATATCTTTGGACTATGGAAAGGAAACTGGAGCACCCGGAGGAAACATGTAGAGAACATGCAAGCTCCATGCAGGGAGGCCCCAGGACGTGAACCCTGGTCTCTTTACTCTGCAACTCCCCTTTTTGTGTCATTTATTAATAGAATTCATCCTTTTCTATGTAATACTAGCTGTTCCCTGTGGCTGTACCCACGTAGTAGTGAAACAGGACAAACTTTAAAAATCAATAAACAAACAGGTATCGCTAGCTAAGCAGAGGCAAGTTACCCTCCAACACGTGGTGAGAGGTAGATGGATTCGAATGAAGGATGGCAAGTTAGTGGGTTAGGAGGGCCCAGCCCTGATGTCACGTTTCCCCCTTCCCTCAGCCCGTAGCTTCTATCCCGGATTAGTGCAATAATATGCTGCTCGATTAGTGCAAATAAATTGCTCCTGCAAAGGAACTATGATACTTTGCGTGATGACAGAAGTTGCAAAATCAACAGAAATGTTCAAGCAAATTACAGAAAAAAAAAATGATCTAAATCCGTTAAGTAGTTCTCCCGTTTGCTAGCCAAGCGGAGGTAAGGTACACTAATGTGGCTCTGAGGTTAGGGACCTGCTCTGGCAATCGGAAGGTTGTCGGTTCAAATCCCGTAAAATGCCAAAAGGGACTCTGCTCTGTTGGGCCCTTGAGCAAGGCCCTTAACCTGCAATTGCTGAGCTCTTTGAGTAGTGAGAAAAGCGCTATATAAATGCAAAGAATTATTATTACACACCCTGAGGCTGGTGCATGAGTGAGGAGGGTCTCGCCCGGCTCCCCACTCCTGATGTCACGCTCCCACCAGGGTCAGCAATAATATCCTACTCGATTAGTGCGAATAAATCAAACCTGTAAGCGAACTATGACACTTAGTGCGACGACAGAAGTCACAAAATCCACAGAAATGTTAAAGGAAATTATAGAAAAAAAAATCCGTTAAGTAGTTCTCTCATTCGCTAGCTAAGCAGAAGCATGGTATGCTCCGAGGCTTGTGCATGAGTGAGAAGGGTCTCGCCCGGCTCCCCACTCCTGATGTCGTGCTTCCCCCCCTTCTCGGCCTGCAGCATCTGTCTCGGAATAGCGCAATAATATCCTACTCGATTAGCGTGAATAAATCACTCCTGAAAGCGAAGTATGACACTTATCGCAATGACAGAAGTCGCAAAAGCATCCGGAATGTTCAAGCAAATTATAGAAAAAAACCCAATCTAAATCCATTAAGTAGTTCTCTCATTCGCTAGCTAAGCGGAAGTAAGATAGGCTCCGAGGCTGGCGCATGAGTGAGGAGGGTCTCGCCCGGCTCCCCACTCCTGATGTTGCGCTTTCCCCACTTCTCAGCCTGCAGCATCTGTCTCAGGAATAGTGCAATAATATCCTACTCGATTATCACGAATAAATCGCTCCTGCAAGCGAAGTATGACACTTTGCACGATGACAGAAGTCGCAAAATCAACCGGAATGTTCAAGCACATTCTAGAAAAAAACTCTGATCTAAATCCGTTAAGCAGTTCTCTCATGACAGACAGACAGATGTTGGATTTCATATATATAGAGATGGACTGTTTGGCAGTTTATAGTCTAGATGGTACTCCCAAACACATCAAATATAGAACAGTGGTTTTCAAAATGTGGTCCGTGAGCATGGGCAGGAGTTCCATGGGTTGACCCAGTCATCTTTCTTAAAAGTACTATCTTTCTGATAAAGCCACATGAAATTGTTCTAAGACACTAACCATGGCGTGCCCCATCTGACTGAAAGGATAACACCTTTTTCTTGTACACACTCCTCCGCTCTACAGTTGTGACGATTGTTTCCCCGCTTTCTCTTTTCTAACATCTTCAGTCTCTCTTTCTTTTCCATTCCAAATCATTCACTACGTAGGAATCTTTTTCTGAATCCGTCTTGTCGTCCACCTCAAGAGCCATCCCCTGACTACAGTAACTTAACCCATGTGGATGCAGATGCGTGCTGCTTCTGATGTATTCATTTTGCGCTGCAATGCTGTTTTCAAGTCTACTGTATATTATGGCTGCGGTGGGTTGGCACCCTGCCCGGGATTGGTTCCTGCCTTGTGCCCTGAGTTGGCTGGGATTGGCTCCAGCAGACCCCCGTGAGCGCCAGCCTCGGAGCCTACCTTGCTTCCGCTTAGCTAGCGAATGAGAGAACTACTTAACGGATTTAGATTGGGTTTTTTTCCATAATTTGCTTGAACGTGACCCTGTGTTCGGATTCAGCGGGTTGGATAATGGATGGATGGATGTATATTATGGATTAATTTGCAACTTAGAAAGAGAGTGCGGAGCAGTACGAGTTTGAGTTAAGTTTGTGCTGGGTTTTGGTTATCTCTCTTAGATCACCTTCCAGAAGTGGTAAAGGCACTTAAACTAAGGAGCTGCTTTCCAATAACCGTCCTTGTTCAGGCCTACTAACTCACTATTTGAGTCCGCATACCAAGAAATGTTAAATTGATACCAGAATTTTGATTTTAGTGCAGATTCCAGCTTGTGCACCACAGTACCGGTACAAAACCAATGTAAAACAAGTAACATGTAACACCCTTAGTTCACTCCCACATCTGCGGCTCCCAGTTCTGCAGAACTCTGGTCATCTGGTGTCACAGGCAACCTGACTGCCACAACATCCCCGGTTCTGCTAGGGTCCTTCTGAGGCTCACAATTTCTTAATCGAGCATTTCCCCCTTGGTTTTTCGAGCGCACCAATATATATTGTGAAGAGGAGACAAGACAACGTGAAAGAGTTGGTGACTACGTATAATTAGAGTATTTAGAAACATGAAATACATGGAACAAGTTACGGATGCATCCTTTCAGATGAGAGTTCAGTATAGGAATAATTTCAAAATAGCCAAACTTCCGGTTATAGGGGTTCCAGGCAGGAAGTGGTGGTCCTGGAGGGCAGATAATGTAAGTGACATCAGTGGTGGAGTGGCCATTAGTTTTTACGGTGTCTGCAGAGGAAAGCATTAGAACACAGCGCCAACCTCTGGTGTCGATGGGTGATTACAATCACTAGAGCCCTTAAGCTGCCTCCCATCTGCACATCCATGACAACATACGAGGTGAGACACAAAAATAACTGGACTGGGCTTGGGGATTTCCTGGAAAACTGTCTAGAGCTCGGCTGGACGTTAATCATAGAACTGTATCCCCTCTTACACGCCCTCTCAAACCGGGTAGGTATATCCTGTGAATGGCCCAGTCAGTATTTGCACAACAATCGTTACACGACTTACCATGACAATCGAACAATGGGACAAGACAAGACAACGCTCCCACAAGCGATGCTTTTTCCGTAAAGCAGTTTTTGACTGACAAAAAAATTCCTGTCCTCGATTTGCCCATTTTAGCTCCCAGTAATTTTTACTTTTTCCCAAAAATCAAAAGTGACCTGCAGGAAACACATTTTTCTTCAATGGATGAAGTGAAGACAGAAACGGCAAACCTGTTGAAGAGGCTCAAGCAAGAAGACTTCCAGCACTGTTTCAATCAATGGAAGATACGTATGGAGCGGTGTAGAGATCGGGAGGGGGAGTACAGTATATAGAAGATGACAATGTTTAGAATGCTGGAATTCATCTATAAATATATATTTTTTTTTTACCAATCCGATTATTTTTGGGGCAGCAGTGGTAGTGCTGCTGCCTCGCAGTTAGGAGACCCGGGTTCACTTCCTGGGTCCTCCCTGTGTGGAGTTTGCATGTTCTCCCCGTGTCTGCGTGGGTTTCCTCCCAAAGACATGCAGGTTAGGTGCATTGACGATCATAAATTATTACTAGTGTGTGCTTGGTGTGTGTGTGTGTGTCCTGTGGTGGGCTGGCACCCTGCCTGGGATTTGTTTCCCTGCCTTGTGCCCTGTGTTGGCTGGGATTGGCTCCAGCAGACCCCCTTGACCCTGTAGTTAGGATGATGGATGGATGGATTATTTTTGCGTCTCACCTCGTATATTGTGGGGAGGGTGCAAGTTGCCAATTCACAACCACATTAACATCTGCTACCAAAATTTACATAATGCTGGTATAATATCATTTAAAAAAATTGTCAGTTCAGAACTCTTTTAGTACCGGTTGTCATGCATGCGCATCGGAGGACCTCCTCGCAAGCGCAATGGAGGTATGTAATAACCCACCGAGACAAGAGGAGGTGCTGCCACAAACGCTGTCATTTCCTTCTTTCCCCAAAGTGCAGAGAAGCTACCCGGTGAAGGTGTTTAACCCTGGTCCAGACGCTATAAAACTCTGGGCGTCCCGGAAAGGAGACATTATTACTGGCCAGAGCAAACTTCCAGAAGGAGCTTCACCAGAGCATTCCTTTATTTGACTTCCCACATATAAGATGCATGCCCACAAGTGTGATGTCTCAAAGAATGGAACACCCTGGTTGGCACTCCAAAATTTCCTCAGTGTTTTCCAGACCTGTCATTCCCATACCTGATCACACGGCATACCACACAACACTTTGCACATTGGGCTGTTAAGAAATTTTCAGATGAGTACACTATAAAAAAAAGAATGTCATAATTCATGAAATTTATAGTAATAAGCTGCTGTTGGCCATAGGTGGGGGGGGTCATTGTTGACTTTGATAAAGGCCTAAACACTTGAACAGCTGATAATAGAAGACAATCTGAGTAAAGCTGGACTTTTGGTTTATTCCAGGAGTGGAAAAGGTGTAACTCCCAGTATCTGGGATGTTGTAAGCTTGCAGAAGTTAAACTTTTGTTCTCCTGCGTTTTATCACAGACTGCTAAGAGGTGAAAACCCCCCTAATCGAGACATAAAGATCCACTACAAGACGTATTCTAGCTTCTCACATTAATTCGCAAGGCCTCAGGCGTCGGTTTATTTGGATGGCTGTGATTCAGGGAGCAGAATGTGCCTGGTCTCAGATTTCAAGTCATTTCAAGAATGACCTTCAGCGAATGCTGTGAATGTTAGAAAGGGACTCTCATTCAGCAAAACAAATCATCCGGGATAATGTGAGCTTGGTTTACAAGACGGCGAATGACACCTCTTTGGCACTAAGAAATGTGGCCAATGGAAAAGAGCGTGTGGTGGATAAGAGGGAGAAATGTTATTACCTTCTTTTCGAAGCCAGCGTAAATTGGCAGCAAGTGGACAGGATGGATGAACACTTGGCTCAGCTGAAGCAGAGGCTTTATTTTGCTTTCATCCATCATTCACACGTGTGCATTTATTCTTTTACACAATAATTAAAAGGCATCATTTAAAACATGGAATATCTCGCATTTATTTCTTAATGCTGGATTGATTAGCTCTGAATACTCCAGAGCCCTGCCTTGGATAAGTGGGTTAGAAGTTTGGATGGATTGAAGTGATTAGCAAAGGCATTGGAGCAGCAGATATCAGGAGAAGGTTCAAGAGAAGTGATGCTCTCTTCTAAAATATTAGGATGTCCTCTGTGGTCCTACCTAAAATTTTGGACATAAAGCCCCAAAACGAGGCACCTCAGCTCATTTTAATTAACTTAAGTATCATGTCCCTAAGGTGACGCAGTGGCACAGTAGTAGCACTGCGGCCTCGCCATATGGGGACTGGGGTTAGCATTACAGCAGTGACGTGCGGTGAGGTTCATGGCTGGTGAGGTACTGACTCCTTCAGAGTCAGATTTACAAATATATGAACCCCAAAGAGTAGCTTATTCACTATTCAATTGGCAGCCTGCAAATTGACTACTGGTTATGTTTCATATCTCATCAGAATTCTTTACACACACATAGGTAAGGCGCATATTTGGATAAGAAAGAACGTTACATTTATAGTGACAAGAGAGAGTGGAGAGAGTGCATTTGCTCCTCACCCTCCTTGTGTTCTAAATTTGCTGTTGAAATTCCACAATTCATACTCATTTAATACAAATGAAAGTAGAGAGTAGTGTATAAAAAAACGATTTCAATTTTGACCTTAATTGAAATATTTAGATTTTAATTCTGGTTGGATAATGGATGGATGGATGGATGGATGGATGGATGGATGATGGATGGATGGATGGATGGATGGATGATGATGGATGGATGGATGGAGGATGGATGGATGGATGCTTTAATCAGTTTTAATGCAGACTGTTCAACTAAAGGATAACGAGAAAAAACAAAAGAATATTTTATTTAAGGTCAAAATTTAGTTGTCCTTTAGTTTGCAGCAAACCTTTTAACTCCGGCATTGGTCTTCCGTTATTTATCACATTTAATAAATTTTTGAGCTTAGATAATCTTCCATTTTGGCAGTCATTCAGAACAAAAAATAAAAATAAACAGACCTGCTGCAGTGCACTTGACTTTCTGATGTCGCTAACTTATTGGCGCCTCTGCGTAGAAGAACAGCAGCAACAAGCACCTGCTGGGCTAACATGCGCCCCCTTCAGGGCGACTCGGTACTGTCTGCCTCAGCTTGTGCCTTTTCACTGTGGTTTTAGATAGATAGATAGATAGATAGATAGATAGATAGATAGATAGATAGATAGATAGATAGATATGAAAAGCACTATAAGATAGATAGATAGATAGATAATAGATAGATAGATAGATAGATAGATAGATAGATAGATAGATAGATAGATAGATAGATAGATAGATAGATAGATAGATATGAAAAGCACTATATGATAGATAGATAGATAGATAGATAGATAGATAGATAGATAGATAGATAGATAGATAGATAGATAGATAGATAGATAGATAGATAGATAGATAGATAGATAGATATGAAAAGCACTATATGATAGATAGATAGATAGATAGATAGATAGATAGATAGATAGATAGATAGATAGATAGATAGATAGATAGATAGATATGAAAAGCACTATAAGATAGATAGATAAGATAGATAGATAGATAGATAGATAGATAGATAGATAGATAGATAGATAGATAGATAGATAGATGGATAGATAGATAGATAGATAGATAGATAGATAGATAGATAGATAGATAGATAGATACTTTATTAATCCCAAGGGGAAATTCACATACTCCAGCAGCAGCATACTGATACAAAAAACAATATTAAATTAAAGAGTAATAAAAATGCAGGTAAAAACAGACAATAACTTTGTATAATGTTAACGTTTAACCCCGGGAAAGTCAGGGTGTATAATAAACGTGTCTTCAAATATTATATTGGCGACATACAGAGGAACAGCAACAGGCACGCGCCAATTGCATACATCAGTGCAGTGTGTGAGGGAGAGCGCAGTCCGAGGTGAGGTGAGACTCGTTGCTGCCGCACCTCGCGTTTCCCCCCTGTATTTAAACATGAAATGGATAAATTCAGCAATTTTGGCTATAAAAATTATCAAAATTATTGGAATCATACAGAAAACAAATTTATAGCACAGACCAGTGGACAAATTTATTTTATGTTATCATTATTAGTTTTTTTACTTTTCATGATGACTGCCTGTATCCTGCAAAAAGCGTTAGCTCCCTGGGAATGAGTTCTTTTACATAATCTGAATCTATATAGATTGTGAGCAGAGGGGAGGTAACGGACCCCAAGAAGACACGGATGCTCCTCAAGAACCCCCTGTTAAACGCTGACAGTCTACCTTCACATTGCTCCCTTATTTGCTGGACTGGTGCGGCGGCTCTGTCGCGTGATATGCTTCGCATACTTAAAAGCCTGAACAGCACCTGTCCTTTTTGGCTGATTGCTTGTCTCTCTCTCTCTCCTCCTCCAGACAGGGGGGTCCCGCTCCTGACGCGCACCCCTTTTGAAAGAGAGAAATGTTTGTTTGAAGTGTTTGAATAAAGTTGCTGTCTCTACATTCTCCTGTATTTCTGTGCAAATCAGTGACCGAAATATGACAAGATATAATATTAAAAGGTGATACCCCTCCCTTAGTGATACAGCAGTAAGAAATCACATAGGGGAAATAACTTAGCTTTGTTTAATGATGTCTTACGCTGCATAATAGATGAAGGAAGTCAATGGCAAGAACCCAGTTCAGGAGTGGGGTCCCGATGTGTAGAGTCTGCCATTTTTGCCATTGCAGTGGAAGGATTTTCAGGATCGGATGACGTTATCTTCCATCCATCCGTCGGGTTCAAAGGTGTGCCAGTCAATGTTCCAAGGCTTTATACTCTTTCATGTGCAGGCCCCCAGTTAGGTGAATCATGCCATTCCAAAGTGAACTTTATTGTCATCTCAACCATATACAAGTATACAGATATACAAAATTGCGAAGCTCAGGGTCCACAGTGTAACAACATGACGTGCAAATAATCAATTAAAAATAGAATTAAAATGTAAATGTAAATTTAAAATTTAAAATTAAAACACAAACAAGACAAGACATTATGCAAAGGCAAGACAAAGAAGTAGCAGCAATATTGACGTGTAGTTAGCAATACGAACATTGATGCAATGTATGGTATTTGCAATCTAGATATCTATATTACTAACCGAGAATGGTAAACCGGATGGCATGGACGCAGGTACACGGCGATGGGACCATGAGACATACTGCGCAGGCGCGTACAGCGCGCGTCTCATAGACCGCACGCGAAGTCGTATCCACCGCGAACGAAGGAGTTACGGCCCAAAAACGAAAGAGCTCAACTGACGTGAATGAGAAATGAAGCAACAATGCGCCCATAGCTAACGACTAACGACACGGCCATACAAAAAAGAGGATTCTGCGCTGCAACCCAGAGTCAAACGGAAGAGGCTATGGCGGCCCCACAGGTCCACAATGATACTACGGAAGGCGCAGGCGTCACCGCCATATTGTGAGTGGCACTACTACGGAAGGCACAGGCATCACCGCCATATTGTGAGTGGCACTACTGCGTGGTGAAGTTAGGAGTAATGTGCTGCTTGGGATTGTACAAACCGCTGAACGCTTTACACCGAATTCAAACACAATACAGCTCAATGATACAAACACGAGCCCACCTAGATAAGATCAATGAACGCAGGCGCCTACAACGCGCGCGCAAAACGAACGAGCTCGACTGACAGATATACAAACACGAGCCCGGCTGGATAAAATCAATGAACGCAGGCGCCTACAACGCGCATCTGAAATGCCGCAAGCAGAGCGGGCACGGCTCCAAGACGAACGAGCTCGACTAATGTATTTCAGGATACCCAACGCTGGGGGTAGGCGAGTGAAGCCTAAATATAGTCAATAGATATGTAATATAATAAATAACAGATATTGATAATACAGAAATTATCAGTGTATGATATAGTTATATTTATATTTGACAGCAGAAGGATATCAAGAATGTCAAAATACTTCAAGGTCAGTATGAGATTTTCAGTTCTTTTCTACCCACACACTCGTCTTCACAGGACAGTGGTTCGCATGTATAAAAGTTCTGTTTTTAGCGGTGGTTGAGGCCGTGTGGAAGATCCCAGGGGGTAGCCTGGTGTTAAGGAGTCTGACAGCTTGGGGGTAAAAACTCTCCTGCAGCCTGGCAGATCTGGCTTTGATGCTGCAGTATCTTCTCTTGGATGGCAGAAGTGTGAAAAGTCCATGTGAGGGGTGTAAAGGGTCCTGCACAATGCTGCAGGCCTTGCGGACACTGCGTTTGTAAAATATGTCCTGTAGTGAAGGGAGAGGCACCTCAGTAATGTTCTCTGCTGTCTTGCGGTCGGATATGTTGCAGTTGCCATACCAGACAGTGATGCAGCTGGTCAGAACACTCTCAATGGTGCCCCCTGTAGAACATGGCAATACAGTTTCATGCTGACTTTGACCACACAAAAATCAGTCCTCATTCTGACTGCCTATTTCGCAGTTGTGTCTATCTGTCTTGTCTTCTAATGCTTGCCTAGCAGTTCTAAATGATGAGCCCCTGTGTACTCAGCCTGGCTCTGTGTCAACCGTGCATGTGAGTAGAAAGAAAAGTAGATTTATAAAATATATTTGCACAGAGCACAGTGACATATTAAACGTATACACTTATTACACTGCCTGCTCTGACCGCATGTCCCTGCATTACAGGTGCTTCCTGTGTGGAGTTTGCAGGTTTTCCACGTATCCATGTGGGTCTCCACCGAGTTTTACTGCTGTTTCTCTTAACAGGTCAGACTGAAGCCCTCACGGTGGCTTATTGAGTATTTAATTACATGAAACCTCTGAAACTTTCCATCTGTGTTCAGGCAGCAATGGTACTATGAAGTGGCACCAAAACGAGATCTTTGAAAATGCTTGATTTTTTGTGACAGTGATGAATGTGACCCTCAGTTTGAATCAGAAGAAAAACCTGACATCCGATATATGTGATGCAGATCTTGTCAGCTGCCGTTACTGCATTCTCACTCCAGCTTTTAGGCTTTTTCAAATGTATGAATGAAAGAAGTCAAATCACATTTGTGTTTTGGACTTCAGTTTAGCCGTCTCTTTTTGAAGGGCTTTCTTAAATGTCCTTTCATAGTGTCGCACAGTATTAACTTTGCAATTCAAGACCTATCTTGTGACATTTTTATTCCCTTGACTTCATGTTTTTCTGTAGAACAGATGCCTGGATTAAAAACTGTTGATGTTTAAAATGTAGAAGGAAATGTATTTTGCTTTGGAAAATCTTGTTTCAGGTACTAATAACAAAAATCAGAATTGTCGTTTTGCTGTGCTCCTCATGATGGCAAAAAAGCTCCTGGCCATACACACAATGGCAAATGGATTAAATTGTCAGTGGTGGTTCAGTTTTAGTGCTGCTTCTGTTACACCTCTTCATAGTCCTGGGTTCAAATTTCAATATTTTGGGAATGAGCACATTCTTCTCATGTCTGTACATGTTCTTCTTGGGCTATTCTGTTTTTTTCTGATTTATTGGTATTTTGTCCCCTTTTAAGGGTTGAAGTCAAAGTAATCAGTGCACACCTCAGTGTTAACGTTTGCAGTGCACCATACAGTGCATATGTCTCTGGTACATTCCATTTGGTATGGGATTCATAAAAGTAGTGTTAATGTTTGTGATGTGCCATCTGTTGGAATGACAAATCCATTTTATTACTAAAAATGTTTCTGGTGCATCATCAGTTGGAATGACAAATGCAGTGTATATGTCTTGGTTATATGCCATTTGGTATGGTATTCATAAAAGTAGTGTTAATGTTTGTGGTGCACCATCTGTTGGAGTGATGAATGCAAAGAGCAGCTACATTTGACAAGGGTTTCCAAATAGTTCAAAATGGATCAAATGCAGCTACCAAACAAGCATTTTAGCACTAGTATGACTCACCGTACAATAAAGACACCACAGTCAAAGTGTCTTCATTCTAATGATTTTAGTGAAGTTCAAGGCAAACAGTTCACACATAAATAAAGAAAAAATGTAAGGTTTCTATGCAACGGTCAGAAAAGTATTTGCCCTTAATGCCTATCTGTCTAATTTATGTTTCTTTCTAGATGTCTAACTTCAGTCTAAGGGCTTTTCTACTGTCACACAAAGTTAAAATTAACTTATAAGGGTTTAAATTGGATCTTCTGTTTTCTATGTTAAGCTATATGATATTCAAGTTCAAAGGCTAAGCAGACTAATATAAATTTACATTAACATTAACTTAAAGGATTTGAGTTTTACGCAATAAACTTAACTTTTAAAAATGTTTGTGATACGCTATCTGTTGGAATGACAAATGCAATGTATATGTCTCTGCTATATGCCATTTTGTATGGAAATAGTAAAGAAGCAATGTTAATGTTTTGATATGCCATCTGTTGGAATGACACATGCAATGCATTTTATTACTACAAATTTTTATAATGTGCCATCTGTTGAAATGGCAAAAGCAATAATTTTACTACAATTTTTTTTTGATGTGCCACCTGTTGGAATGGCAAAGGCAATATGTCTATGTTAAATGCCATTTGGTATGGGATTCATACCATTTGTGATGCACCATATGTTGGAATAACAAATGCAATATATTTGTTTGTGATGCACCCTCTGTTAAAATGACAGAGACATAGCAACTGGATGGACACACAGATAGATACACATTTATCTTTTTATTTAGGCAGATGTATGAGTATGAGTGTGCCTTAGGACACAATACTGAGATTGACAGGATAGGCTCCACACCTCCATGACTCTATAGTAGGGGTCTACAACTCCAATCCTGGAGGGCCGCAGTGGCTTCAGGTTTTCATTCTAACCCTTTTCCTAATTAGTTATCAGATTTCATTGCTAATTAACTTCTTTTCCCTTGATTTTAATAGCCCTGTTTTTAAGGATTCAGACATTTGAATTGATTTTTTTCTTCATTTAATGGCTGCCAAACAGAAATGAGATCTGAAGCGAGCCAACAAATGGCCAGCTAAACTGGGGCTTCAGACTCCAACCAATTCCACTCCAGCCAGTTTCTTAAAGAGAAGCCAATTCTTGCTGTTAATTAAACTCGTTATTTAATTCTATGGCTTGTTGCTGCTCTTATTCTGCCACGGCAGACATTTCCAAAACTGTTGATATTCTGTTTTTTTTTAAGAACACCGTCAAGATGTTTTGTAGACCTGAGCAGACCAACCTTACTGAGACCTTCATGTTTCTTTATTTTCAGATAATGTGGTTGGCTGGTCGTGTGACAGCTCGCTTTGTGTCCCATTATTGTTTGGCTGCTAAATATGGAAAAAGGAACAACTAAGGCAGGGGTCCCAACTCCGGTTCTGCTGGGCCCAGTGGCTGCAAGTTTTCATTCTAACCCTTTTCTTAATTAGTGACCTATTTTTGCTGCTAATTAACTTCTTTTGAATTAATTTTATTTGACTTGCTCTTGAAGTCTTAGACCCCTTAATTGTTTCTTTTTCCTTAATTAGCAGCCAAACAATAATGAGATACAAAACAAGCGACAACAGGACCAACAAACTGACTATCATGCAATATCTGAAAATAAAGAAAGGTGAAGGTTTCAGGAATGTTGATCTGCTCCGGTCCACAAAACATTTCACCAGCGCTCTTAGAAAAGAGAAAATCAACAATTTCAGAAATGTCTGCTATTGGACAATGAGAGCAGCAACAAGCCATAGAATTAAAGAACGGGTTTAGTTATCAACAAGAATCTGCGACTAATTAAGCAACTGGTTGGAGTGAAATTAGTTGGAGTTTGAGGCCCCGACTTAGTTGGTCCTCTGTTGGCTCACTAACTTCACATTTCATTTCTGTTTAAGGAAAGAAATGAAGCAATTCAGAGGAACGATAAAGAAATTCAGGGAACAAATCTTAAAAAACAAGTCCATTAAAATGAAAGAAAAAGGAGTTAATTAGCCGCAAAAACAGGTCACCAGTCAAGAAAAGGGTTAGAATGAAAATCTGCAGCCACTGCAGCCCTCCAGGACTGGAGTTGGGGACCACTGAACTAAGGCAGGGGTTCTCAATGTCAGTCCTGGGGGCCCACTGTTGTATTCTGTTTTTAATTGGACTCCTGGGCTAATGAAGGGAACTGTTATTTGCCAGATTCTGTGTTTTGGGAAAATGTAGAAATTAGAAAACTAAGTTTGGTAAAAAAAAAAAAAAAACATATATATATATATATATATATATATATATATATGTTAATATGTACCATATATACATTTTAATATATATTAACTAGCGACTTGGCGCGCGTTACGCTGGATGGCCACAGTTGAAGGACTCCCTGTTTAAACACGGCTACCAGTCGTGAACTGGGTCCTTCATCGCACCGCATTTGATTTTTGCATGGGAAACAAAATTTCAAAACAAAACCCATGATTCACGAAGTGTGTGTGTTGTGTAAATGGTTGTAAGGAAGAGGAGGATCATACCGTTGAGGACGTCCTGTGCTTGTCGAGGGGGCATGTAGTGGTACTTCATTCTGAAGAGCAAAGCGATGTAGGTCATTTGAGTGGTCTTCATTAACTTCGTCAGTGACATGCAGCACTGTGTCATCACGTCCGTCACCTTCATTGCACATACTAATGTCTGTGGAGTCACACAATCCCGTGGCATTTGAGTGGACAGAGTCGAGTACTTCTTGGTAAACAACGTTCTGTGTGAAGTATTTATTAGTATCTTGTAGTAATTTCCCTTGACTTTTGCAAGGCAATATTTTGACTTTCACTTTTGGAAAACATTTCCTCTGGAGAAGGCGACATAGAGCTGGCCATGTGTGAAGACAGGCTCAGGTAGGAATATACGTACAAGATGTAGTGTTTGACCCCGCGCCTTATTTATTGTAATAGCGTATGCCAATCGGAGTGGGAATTGCCTTCTGTGCATGTCAAAAGGCAGGTCAGAGTCATCCATAGTATCGAGACCTATCCTGGGGATGAAGACGTGTTGACCACAGTGTTTACCAGTGATTATGTTTGCTTCAAGTAAGTGGTCATGCGTAATGTGTCCTCTCTCTCTGCAGGAGTTTGTCTATTGCGGTTGTTTTGCAATCGTAAGGACCTCTCGTCGGGTGTCTCATTGGCACGCTTTTGCCTCTTTCTTTCGCAATCACGGCGTAATCTGTCTTCTCTCTCTGTAGGGGTTTCAGTTGCCTTTCGTTGTGCGGCAGAGACGCGTCGTTGAGCTAATCTGTGTGAATGCTGAGTGTCCGTTTCTTGCGAGCGACTGGCACGCCTTTGCCTGTTTGCTTCGTGATCACGCTGTAATGTGTCCTCTCTCGCAGCAGCAGGTTCAGTTGCCTTTCGTTTCGGCATTGTTCCGTAAGGTCTCCTCCGTACAAGTGCACATGGGTATCTGAAGACGGAAAGGCATAGTGGGCCGGAAGGGAGAAAATAGAAAATCGCGGCTTGAAACACACAAATTGGTGACCAGGGGAACCATCCGACTCAGACGCGGGGCTCGAAATACTCACGTGCACAAAGGGGAAAGAACGGAGGGGGGTAAGCAGGAATTCTGAGAGGGGAAGGACTGGGGCTTTTCTGCAGGGGCGGCTATACAGCCAAAAGGAACCCAGACCCGGACACGGACATGGACGCCGTGCTGGGCTTTTATTATATAGATGTACCATATATTATCTTAATACATAATTTGCCAGTCTCTTCACTCACTCACTCACTCACTCACTCAAGTCTGTCCGAAGCCGAATGTGCAGTCACCTTCTGCGCACGTCGCCTTCTGCGCATGTCCAAAGCCGAATGCGCAGTCGCCTTCTGCGCAGCTGCCCGAAAAACCTTACGAGACCGACATCACGGCAGGTGTCGGATTTACGACCACGAAAATTCAAAGAGAAAGGCAACTTCGATTAAAGCTCTAGAGGCATGAAAGGCGATATCGACTACAGCTCGAGGCCTAATTACGCATTCATTCAATACACCTATATCAGGTTTGTGGTGCTTATACTTATTATATATTATACTATTCCACTCGTGCCCGTTTCATCTTACGTTGTCGAAATGGGCTCTTTGTCTAGTATATATATATATTTAAATTGTTCTTCTTAACAATATTTTCATCTTGAGTTCCATTCTATTTTTGGCCAGGTGTTCTAATTAATGGATTAATTTGGCCCTTTGATTAGTCAGTGTTGTATGCCTGGCTGTCTGCTCTGTTGGTTTTCAGTATTAAGATACAATGAAGGGTGCAAACTGGACAGAGAAAGGGCAAAAAAATAATAAAATCAACTAAATAGGGTTAAGCATTTAGATCTCTAGCAAAAATGGAAATATCCCTAAATGTCTTATAAATGTAAAAATCTATGCTGTGGTGCTTTCTTACTGTAGAATTAGAGAGGAGAAAAAAAATACCAGCTAATTAACTGAGATCAGTCCTATCAGGTGTTGTCAATGATTATGAATCTGGCAGCCACAGTGGGCCCCCAGGACTTTGAGAACCCCTGAACTAAGGGATCTGAGTCAAAATAATTAAAACTAAGACACAAAAAGTTAATTAGCAGCAAAAAAAACTGGTCACTAATTAAGAAGATGGTTAGAATGAAAACCTGCAGCCACTGTGGTCCTCCAGGACAGGAGTTGGGGACCCCTTAACTAAGCAATCTGAGTCAAGTTAATTAAAAGCAAAAGAAATGAAGGCATTTCAGAGGAACAATGAAGAAATTCATTGGAACAAATCTTAAAAAACAAGTTTGAGCCCACTGTCCTTATGGAATATACCAGGGGTGGTCAACTCCAATCCTGGAGAGCTGCAGTGGCTGTAGTTTTTGTTCCAATCCCAGTTACTTTATTAATCCTCACCAATAACAGACCTTATTTAACTTCATGGCTTGTTAGTGATTGAATGTCAGTCCATTTTTACATCATCATTTTTTTTTGTCCCTTCTAATGATCCATGTATCACCCAAGTGATTTGAAGCCTAACACAGATGAGTAATTCTCAGTTCTTCACTTTCTCTTCAGTTTCCTTCTGAGTACTTCATTATACCAAATAGTGAGTGATGAATACACACGAGTGGAAATGGAGACATGTGAGATGGAGAACTTCTGGCTCCTTTGTTGTTGGCATCTTATTGCTAATAAGGAGCAGTTAAAACAATGAATACAGCTGTTTAGGACTAAAATAAGCAATTAAGGGTTCAAAATCTTACCAAGCAAGACAAGTAACATGAAGCAGAAAAATGTCACTTCATTCATCAATAATGAATCATTTCTTATGAAGCAATTGGGTTGGAACAAAAACCTGAAGCCGCTGTGGCCATCCAGGACTGACATTGTTCAGCCCTGATTTAAAGGGTCTGAGTCTAAATAAATTAAATAAAGATAATTAGTACCAAAATCTAGTCACTAATTGAGAAAACAGAATGGAGACCTGAAGCCGCTGCGGCCCTCCAGGACTGATGTTGCTCAGCCCAGATAGGGTCTGAGTCTTAAATAACAAATAAATTAAATGAAGTTAATTAGCAGCAAAAACTAGTCACTAATTAAGAAAATGGTTAGAATGAAAAAGGTTGAGTTTTCAAGTGCAAGTCAATTAAAATTAATTAAAAAGGAGTTAATTAGCAGCAAAATCAGGTCACTCATTAAGAAAAGGGTTAGAATGAAAATCTGCAGCCACTGGGGCCCTCCAGGACTGGAAATGGGGACCATTGAACTAAGGGATCTTGGTTAAGTTAATTAAAACTAAGACAAAAGGAGTTAATTAGGAACAAAAAAGCTGGTCACTAATTAAGAAGATGGTTAGAATGAAAACCTGCAGCTACTGTGGTCCTCCAGGACAGGAGTTGGGGACCCCTGAGCTAAGCAATCTGAGTCAAGTTAATTAAAAGCAAAATAAATGAAGGCAATTCATAGGAACAATGAAGAAATTCAAGGGAACAAATCTTAAAAAACAAGTCAATTAAAATGAAAGAAAAATGAGTTAATTAGCAGCAAAAACAGGTACCAGTCAAGAAAAGGGTTAGAATGAAAACCTGCAACCACTGTAGCCCTCCAGGACTGGAGTTGGACATCCCTGCCTTAAACTTTTCAAGCACTGGTCACAGCCTCGTGAAGTGCAGTTTTATTGTACTGCATCAACATACTGTGTATTCATGAAGCATTGAGAATGTTTTATTTAAGGCTCCTGTTTAAGTTCTTATTGATTTAGCATTTGTGCACTGGTCCAGCTGGAGGAGGACTGGTAAAAGGTCCTGCACAATCTGCTCCATCATGATCTCTTCTACAGTGGTGTGAAAAACTATTTGCCCCCTTCCTGATTTCTTATTCTTTTGCATGTTTGTCACACAAAATGTTTCTGATCATCAAACACATTTAACCATTAGTCAAATATAACACAAGTAAACACAAAATGCAGTTTGTAAATGGTGGTTTTTATTATTTAGGGAGAAAAAAAAATCCAAACCTACATGGCCCTGTGTGAAAAAGTAATTGCCCCCTGAACCTAATAACTGGTTGGGCCACCCTTAGCAGCAATAACTGCAATCAAGCGTTTGCGATAACTTGCAATGAGTCTTTTACAGCGCTCTGAAGGAATTTTGGCCCACTCATCTTTGCAAAATTGTTGTAATTCAGCTTTATTTGAGGGTTTTTCTAGCATGAACCGCCTTTTTAAGGTCATGCCATAGCATCTCAATTGGATTCAGGTCAGGACTTTGACTAGGCCACTCCAAAGTCTTCATTTTGTTTTTCTTCAGCCATTCAGAGGTGGATTTGCTGGTGTGTTTTGGGTCATTGTCCTGTTGCAGCACCCAAGATCGCTTCAGCTTGAGTTGACGAACAGATGGCCGGACATTCTCCTTCAGGATTTTTTGGTAGACAGTAGAATTCATGGTTCCATCTATCACAGCAAGCCTTCCAGGTCCTGAAGCAGCAAAACAACCCCAGACCATCACACTACCACCACCATATTTACTGTTGGTATGATGTTCTTTTTCTGAAATGCTGTGTTCCTTTTACGCCAGATGTAACGGGACATTTGCCTTCCAAAAAGTTCAACTTTTGACTCATCAGTCCACAAGGTATTTTCCCAAAAGTCTTGGCAATCATTGAGATGTTTCTTAGCAAAATTGAGACGAGCCCTAATGTTCTTTTTGCTTAACAGTGGTTTGCGTCTTGGAAATCTGCCATGCAGGCCATTTTTGCCCAGTCTCTTTCTTATGGTGGAGTCGTGAACACTGACCTTAATTGAGGCAAGTGAGGCCTGCAGTTCTTTAGACGTTGTCCTGGGGTCTTTTGTGACCTCTCGGATGAGTCGTCTCTGCGCTCTTGGGGTAATTTTGGTTGGCCGGCCACTCCTGGGAAGGTTCACCACTGTTTCATGTTTTTGCCATTTGTGGATAATGGCTCTCACTGTGGTTCGCTGGAGTCCCAAAGCTTTAGAAATGGCTTTATAACCTTTACCAGACTGATAGATCTCAATTACTTCTGTTCTCATTTGTTCCTGAATTTCTTTGGATCTTGGCATGATGTCTAGCTTTTGAGGTGCTTTTGGTCTACTTCTCTGTGTCAGGCAGCTCCTATTTAAGTGATTTCTTGATTGAAACAGGTGTGGCAGTAATCAGGCCTGGGGGTGGCTACAGAAATTGAACTCAGGTGTGATACACCACAGTTAGGTTATTTTTTAACAAGGGGGCAATTACTTTTTCACACAGGGCCATGTAGGTTTGGATTTTTTTTCTCCCTAAATAATAAACACCATCATTTAAAAACTGCATTTTGTGTTTACTTGTGTTATATTTGACTAATGGTTAAATGTGTTTGATGATCAGAAACATTTTGTGTGACAAACATGCAAAAGAATAAGAAATCAGGAAGGGGGCAAATAGTTTTTCACACCACTGTATAATGCCGATCTAATGTTTAAAAGCCATCATTAACTGTATTGATTTGCTTCTTACTAGTCTATTAATATGAAAAGGAATTAATTAGCAGAAAAATCTAGTCACCAGTCAAGAAAAGGGTTAGAATGAAAACCTGTAGCCACTGTAGCCCTCCAGGACTGGAGTTGGACACTCCTGCCCTAAACTTTTCAAGCACTGGTCACAGCCTCATGAAGTGCACTTTTATTGTAAATAATAATAATAATTCTTTGCATTTATATAGCGCTTTTCTCACTACTTAAAGCGCTCAGCAATTGCAGGTTAAGGGCCTTGCTCAAGGGCTCAACAGAGCAGAGTCCCTATTGGCATTTACGGAATTCGAACCGGCAACCTTCCGTGTATTCATAAAGCGTTCCAGAAAATTTAATTTAAGACTCCTGTTTAAGTCCTTATTGATTTAGCATTTGTTCACTGGTTCAGCTGGAAGAGGACTGATAGAAAGTCCTGCACAATCTGTTCCATCATGATCTTCTCCATAATGCAGGCGTATGTTTAAAAGCCGCCATTAGCTGTATTGATTTGCTTTTAGCCTTACATTTGTAGGAGACGAACAAATATTGCTAAAATTCTTCCGCTAATTAAACAGTTGACCAATTAATTAAAGTTTCATTCGACACTTTACTTTTAATCAATCGATGACAAGTGAACCGGAACTCCACTTACAGCGCTGAAATCCCATCTGACTGACCATTGTTTGCAATGTGGACATTAATAGGTAGAACAACGAGTTCTCTTATAATCAGAGTGGACAAAGATGCTAAATGATAACTGAACCCAATCAGTAAAGGAGTTCGTAGTTATTTATGATGGCCAGTGCCGGGTGGCTGATTTGATTTCTTTTTGCTTTTTTTTTTGCTCATTTTGGTCATTAATTTGTATGATCTTGTACTTATTTGAATTGGGGGTTGTTAGGTCAAGGATTCTTTTCCTGTCATTATTCGTTCAGTTCTTCTAGCATGGATTTGCACTGGGAATTGGAAGATTGCCAGTTCGAATCCTGTAAACACCAAAAGTGACTCTACTTCTTTGGGCCCTTGAGCAAGACCCTTAACCTGCAATTGCTCCGTCCTGGGTATGATGTTAATCTGCCTCCAGCCCTGCACGTAGGCTGCCAACCTGTAGGCAAAAACCTGGGGGTTGGTGGTAGAATTGGCACTCCAGCCACCATAAAAAAACCTCACACTGGTTCCACTCCATCTGAACTAGTGTGGTGCTGAGGTGTCACCCATCACATGGCTGCACTCGGGTCCTAATCTGGGATCCTGAGTTGGTTTGGCGTGTGGTGGGTGCGGCAATGCGCTGTATCAGCATGTGCTCCTAAACTTCTCTCTCTATCTTTGCCATAGTATGTTAGGAGTTGTGTAAATTTTAATTACCTCTTGGATGTCATTTTAGGCTCCATTTTGAATACCTGTCACTAGGTCCACAGCCCGCGTTTCAAGGGGTGTGGCCTAAGAGCATGTGACCTGCTGGTGATTGACACAGCTGGATGAAAGGTCAGCTGGTACTTCTTTTCTTAACCTAATCTGCAGATACCAAAAGACTTTGAAGGACCTTTGCTACTTTTCTTCTTGCTAGTGTTGTTTGATTCCCATAGGAAACGTTTGCTGCTTTAAGGTTGATCTCTGATGGCTCATGACACATAAAAGAGATTCTCATTTATGTTTCATTTAAGAATCACCGATGTTTCTTAGGAGGCATAGCTTTATACATAAAGGAGACACACCTGAAGGAAAAGGAAGCAAAATTGAGAATTTGGTTTGAAAGGCATGTCATATTTTGTGAGATCTGTTTCTAGTCGTGTTTTAATTTAATTTTTATTATCGGACTGATGTTTTTATCCAAGGTGACTGACAACATTTGAGATACGATTGGTTCCATTTCTCTTGTTTTTCCAAATGGAAAGGCAGATGAAGTGACGTTCTCGTGGTCACATGGTGTCAGTAGTGGGATTTAAATTCACAACCTCAGGGTTTGAAGTACAAAACCTTAACCACACTGCCTGCCTTTTCTTCCAGAATGAGTTGGATTTCACTGGAGCACAGCAATATAAATTAGAGCAACTAATAATTTGATTTAGAAGCAAGGGCTACTGTTTTGTAATCACAGTAAAGTGTTTTATTACTTCAAACAACTGTCTGTACATTTCACATTATATTACTGAGCACTCAATGCAGATACTTTCAAATTGCAAAAAAAATAAATTGTCAAGGCACCAGTTGGAAAAAGCTGTATGACTTTGCTGAGATCTCTGCAGAAGCTCAAAAGGACTCATTTCTGAGAATAATAATATAAATACAGTAATAAGCTGGTTAAGTATGCAGATGTTACCAAGCTAGGAGAATTGACAGATAATTAAGAATCCATTAAATCATTACAGAGGGATTTGGACAGCAGACAGGCTTGGGCAGATTTGTGGACGATAAAATATAATTCCAGTAAATGTCAAGTGTAACATGTAGAGTGTAAAAATGTGAGGTTTGAATACGCAATGGGAGGTCTGAAAATTGAAAGTCCACCTCATGAGAAGGATTTAGGAGTCACAGAGGTCTCAATGCTAACAACTGCCAGACAGAGTTCAGAAGCCATTAAGAAGGCTAACAGAATGTCAGGTTATATAGCGCCTTGGTGTGTGGAGTACAAGTCACAGGAGGTTCTGCTGAACCTTTGTAACACACTGGTGAGGCCTCATCTGGAGTACTGGGTGCAGTTTTGGTCCCCAGGCTACAAAAAGGACATAGCAGCACTAGAAAAAGTCCAGAGAAAAGCGACTCGACTGATACCAGTGCAACAGGGGATGAGTTATGAGGAAAGATTCAAAGAGCTGAGCCTTTACAGCTTAAGCAAAAGAAGACTCAGAGGAGACCTGAGTGAAGTGTTTAAAATTATGAAAGGAATTAGTCTGGTGGACCGAGACTGTGACTTTAAAATTAGTTCATCAAGAACACAGGGACACAGCTGGAAACTTATTAAGGGTAAATTTCATACAAACATTAGATAAAAATGAGACAAGAGACACAACTGAGGTAAATGGAAGCAAAATTGAGAATTTGGTTTGAAAGGCATGTTATATTTTTGTGAGACCTTTTTCTAGTCGTGTTTTAATCTCTTTCAAGACTTCATATTTTTTATCTATTATTAGACTGATGGCTTCATCCAAGGTGACTGAGAACATATGAGATACGATTGGTTCCATTTCTTTTGTTTTTCTAATTGGACCACAGGCAGAGGAAGTGACGTTCTCGTGGTCACATGGTGTCAGTAGTGGGATTTAAATTCACAAAATCAGAGTTTGAAGTACAAAGTCTTAACCACACTGCCTGCCTTTTCTTCCAGAATGAGCTAGATCTAACTGGGGCACAGCAGTTTTTCTTTTTGACACATGGGATAAATGACCAAGTAGTGGGGTAGACAGTAGGACTTCAGGGACCTTCAAAGCTCAACTTGATGTTTTCTTAGAGGAATTAAGTGAATAGGACTGGCTAGCTTTGTTTGGCTGAATGGCCTGTTCTTGTGTAATTTTTCTGATATATTAATACCGGGATATTCTTTCTCACGGGAAAAAATCTGAGGAGCGTATGGCAAAAAAAAATGTCACCATTTATTTTCTTTCTGATCTCATTGTTGTCTAGGAGAAACCAAAAAATATTAAGCTGATCACATTTTCGAATTATCAGTCCTATGTGTTTGGACTCTTTTGTACCTTTAGACCTCAAGTTTGTCTCACTCTCTGGTTTTGGTAGCTAATTTTTAATCTTTTGGTTTTAATTGTTTTTTATTTATCATTACCAAATGTCCTGTTTTTTTGCTTTGCACCTTCCACCACCATAACCTGCCATCTAAGGGGGATGAGCGAAAGCTTTAGATTTGTCAAAAATTTTGATCTCCAGTTTTTGATGTTTTAGGGGCCCCTGATACTGAAAACATCGAAATCTCAGTGATGGCTGTGTGTCTGTCTTTGTGTCACAGTTTTTTGATTACGGTCAAAAGCCAAAAGAGCTGGATGGAAAAATATCAAACTCGACTCTTAAGCCTGTTATGAGATGACGATGTGCTGATTAGTTTATGAGCCAAATCGTGCAACAGAAAGAGGCACTCCCCAGCTCCGGTCCTGGAGGGCTACAGTGGCTGCAGGTTTTCATTCTAACCCTTTTCTTAATTAGTGCTTAATTTGCTGCTAATTAACTTCTTTTGAATTCATTTTAATTGACTTGCTCTTAAAGACTCAGACCCCTTAATTGTTTCTTTTTCCTTAATTAACTGCCAAACGAAATACAAAATGTGACACAACATGACCAGCAAACTGTGACCATCATACAATATATGAAAATAAAGAAAGGTGAAGGTCTCAGGCATGTTCATCTGCTCAGGTCCCCAAAACATTTCACCAGTGATCTTAGAAAAGAGAAAATCAACAATTTCAGAAAAGTCTGCTAATGCACCATGAGAGCAGCAACAAGTCATGGAATTAAAGAACGGGTTTAATTAATGACAAGCATCGGCACCTCATTAAGCAACTGGTTGGAGTGAAATTGGTTGGAGTTTGAGACCCTGATTTCTTGGTCTTCTTTTGGCTCACTCACTTCACATTTAATTTCTCTTTGGGTACCGTTTAAGAAAAGAAATGAAGCAATTCAGAGGAACGATGAAGAAATTCAGGGGAACAAATCTTAGAAAGCAAGTCAATTAAAATCAAAGGAAAAGGAGTTAATTAGCAGCAAAAAAAGGTCACTAATTAAGAAAAGGGTTAGAATGAAAACCTACAGCCACTGCAGCCCTCCAGGTCTGGAGTTGGGGACCATTGAACTAAGGGCCTGTGGTGGTCTGGCACCTTGCCCAAGGTTTGTTTCCTGCCTTGCACCCTGTGTTGGCTGGGATTGGCTCCAGCAGACCCCCATGACCCTGTAGTTAGGATATAGCTGGTTGGATAATGGATGGGTGGATGAACTAAGGGATCTGATTCAAGTTAATTAAATGGAAAAGAAATGAAGCAATTCAGAGGAACGATGAAGAAATTCAGGGGAACAAATCTTAAAAAACAACTCAATTAAAATGAAAGGAAAAGAAGATCATTAGCAGCAAAAACTGGTCACTTATTAAGAAAAGGGTTAGAATGAAAACCTGCAGCCACTGTGTGAAGTGCAGTTTTATTGTACTGCATCACCATACCATGTATTCATAAAGCATTGTGAATGTTTTATTTAAGGCTTTTGTTTAAGTCCTTATTGATTTAGCATTTTTTCGCTGGTCCATCTGGAGGAGGACTGCTAGAAAGTCCTGCACAATCTGCTCCATCACATTCTCTTCTATAATGCAGACATGTGTTTAAAAGCCCTCATTAGCTGTATTGATTTGCTTCTAGCCTTACTAGCTGATTAAAATAGATAGATAGATAGATAGATAGATAGATAGATAGATAGATAGATAGATAGATAGATAGATAGATAGATAGATAGATAGATAGATAGATAGATAGATAGATAGATAGATAGATACTTTATTAATCCATCCATCCATTTTCCAACCCGCTGAATCCGAACACAGGGTCATGGGGGTCTGCTGGAGCCAATCCCAGCCAACACAGGGCACAAGGCAGGGAACCAATCCCGGGCAGGGTGCCAACCCACCACAGGACACACACAAACACACCCACACACCAAGCACACACTAGGGCCAATTTAGAATCACCAATCCACCTAACCTGCATGTTTTTGAACTGTGGGAGGAAACCGGAGCGCCCGGAGGAAACCCACGCAGACACGGGGAGAACATGCAAACTCCACGCAGGTTGGACCCGGGAAGCGAACCCGGGTCTCCTAACTGCGAGGCAACAGCGCTACCACTGCGCCACCGTGCCGCCCTAATTTATTAATCCCAATGGGAAATTCACATTCTCCAGCAGCAGCATACTGATACAATAAATAATATTAAATTAAAGATTGATAATAATGCAGTTGAAAAACAGACAATAACTTTGTATAATGTTAAATGTTAACGTTTACCCCCCGGGTGGAATTGAAGAGTCGCATAGTTTGGGGGAGGAGCGATCTCCTCAATCTGTCAGTGGAGCAGGACATTGACAGCAGTCTGTCGCTGAAGCTGCTCCTCTGTCTGGAGATGATCCTGTTCAGTGGATGCAGTGGATTCTCCATAATTGATAGGAGCCTGCTGAGCACCCTTCACTCTGCCACAGATGTTAAACTGTCCAGCTCCATGCCAACAATAGAGCCTGCCTTCCTCACCAGTTTGTCCAGGCGTGAGGCATCTTTCTTCTTTATGCTGCCTCCCCAGCACACCACCGCGTAGGAGATGGCACTCACCACAACTGTCTGATAGAACATCTGCAGCATCTTATTGCAGATGTTGAAGGACGCCAGCCTTCTAAGGAAGTATAGTCGGCTCTGTCCTTTCTTGCGCAGAGCATCAGTATTGAAATGAAATGAAAAGAAGTTAATTAGCAGCAATAACTGGTCACCAATTAAGAAAAGGGTTAGAATGAAAACCTGCAGCCACTGTGACCCTCCAGTACCGGAGTTTCAGAACTCTGCTCTAGTTCAGGGATTCTCAAAGTCAGTCCTGGGACCCCCTGTGGCTGCAGGTTTTTGTTCACAACCCCATTCCCAATCAATGACAACACCTGATAGCACTGATCTCATTTAATTAGCTGGTATATTTTTCTCTCTTATTCTACATTCAGAAAAGTACAGCAGCATCATTTTTACATTTATGAGACATTTAGAAATATTTCTGCTTTTGCTATAGATTTAAATGCTTAACTCTTTTTTGTTGCTTTCATTATATTTTTTGCCCTTTCTCTGTGCAGTTTGCTCCCTTCATTGTATCTTAATAATGACAATTAAAAACGAGCAGAGCAGACACCCAGGCAAACAACACTGAAAAATGAAACTACTTTAGTGTCAGACCCACTAATTACAAAATAATGGATTAATTAAACAATTAGAACACCCAGAAAAACTGAATGAAAATCATGATGAAAATATTGTTAAAAAGAAAAAAAAATACATTATTCCCATATAACTGCTTGGTACATTTTACTTTTTTGATATCTTTTTTAACAAACTTTTTTTTTTTTTTAAACTTTATTAACCCTGAAGGAAATTACTTAGTTTTCACATACCCCTTGGTGTCAGAGCACAGGGTCAGCCATTGTACAGCACCCCTGGAGCAATTACAGGTTAAGGGTCTTGCTCAACGGCCCAGCAGAGTAGGATCTTTTTTGACATTGATGGGGATTCGAACCAGCAATCTTCGGGATACCCGTGCAGATCCTTAGCCTCAGAGCCACCACTCCACCCTCTTAGCTTTCTAATCTTAATACATAATTCACCTGCCTCCTCACTCACTCACTCACTCACTCATTCACGTCCGTCCGAAGCCGAATGCGCAGTCGCCTTCTGCGCACTCACTGACGGCAGTCCGAAGCCAAATGCGCAGTCGCCTTCTGCCCGAAAAACCTTACGAGACTGAAATCCAACCCCAACATCGCGGCAGGCGGCGGATTTAGCCTACGCATTATACAACTGTCTTCAACAGGTACATTCATGACTTAAACATTTCAAAGTTCGTCTCACTTCCAACTTATACAAATGCCTCTAAAGAGAATATTTGCTTCATCGCGGCAGGCGGCGGATTTAGCCTACGCATTTCGGTATTATTATTCTGAAATCCCAAATCCTTCCGCCCAGTCGTAGGATATTAGCACCGATCACAGCCAACCCTCACACTCAAAATAATACGTAAGAACATATTATTATTAAGTACTTTTAGCTGGCGAGTGATGTGAAGATGCAAGTTAAAGATGGGCCACATCAAGGGAAATTACTACCAAACAGTGAGAGTGTTGTGGACACTTTTTGTGACTGAAGACAGAGAAGAAAATTAAAATTAGTAAAAACCTTTTATTGATACATACCAGACAAGGGTAAAATGACAGAGAAATACAGTCCTAGGACACCGCACTTCATCTGCCTCGAGCGCAGATATCCTTGCTCTTTTATACCTTTCTAGTCTCCTGATCGTTGACCACGTAAGCAATAAAAATAGCGTCCTGACTCATTTTGTATTATTCCAATTGGTAAAGTCTTTACCCTAAAGGTATATTTTCTTGTCACACACATCATTGAAAGAAAACTTCCAGAAAGTATATATGCTTTTTGTCACGTACGCAAAACACAAACAAGTTTGATCATTCTGTCCTATTTTCTGTACTTTCACACATACATTTTGTTCAATTACATCATTTTATGTTTTTACAGTGTCTTCACAAAAAATGTAGTCTACAGAGAGATCTTACAACTTTAGTTGCATACTGACAGGCCTCCAGTATACAAACAAAAAACGTTGCCATAGATAGCATGTCTTTTTTAAGTGTACATTATTTTTTGCTGTGAAAAAGTCATACATATCCCAAACCTCTTAGTTAATTATCATTACTTACATCACTTTCTTATTTATTTCTTACTTATCATTTGTTCTTCATACACTACTGACACAAACTCGTGCCCGTTTCCATTTTACGTTGTCGAAACGGGCTTTTTGTCTAGTTTCTATATAGTTTCCAAAACACAGAACTTGGGAAATGACAGTTAACCTAATTAGCCCAGGAGTCCAATTAAGAACAGAAGCTGGTTGGAACAAAGACCTGCAGCCACAGGAACCCTCCAGGACTGGAGTTTGAGAACCCTGCTCTAGAGGAAACCCTCAAATAATGTAATTCTGTAATTAATTATGAATTCTTCCCATCAACTTCTATCATCATGACCTATTTTATGATCGGAAAGATTAGCATCAGAGGAGTATATAATTACTGAATTGTTAGAGAATAGTTTGGGTACCTTGGTTCCTAGGGCATAAGGCCTGTAGACGATCAGGTCCAAATTTTTCCTTTTTGTTTTTATAAATTTTTATCCTGCCAGCTTGCTGTCATAACAGTAGTTAAGTATTGTTCATGCACTTTAAGATTTCACCAGACTCGAATGAAACCTATGGTTCTTTTAGAAACTATGCAGACCCCTGCACTTTCTGCACACTTCATTGTGTTGTAGATTGAATTTTAAATGGATACATTTGTCATTTTTGCTCATTAATCTACACCCAGTAACCCCATAGTCCATCCATCCATTTTCCAACCCGCTGAATCCGAACACAGGGTCACGGGGGTCTGCTGGAGCCAATCCCAGCCAACACAGGGCACAAGGCAGGAACCAATCCTGGGCAGGGTGCCAACCCACTGCAGTAACCCCATAGTGACAAAGTGAAAATGTTTTCAGAAAGGTGTGCACATCTCCCTAATATATCAAAAAAAAACTTGGGATGAGGTGTGACATTTTAGCCTGGGACGAGACGTGATTTTTTCAAATCCCGCGAGATGAGACTTTGTGCCAAGAGATTTAACCAGGCCTGGGGCCGGAAATAGGCTAGGGATCTGCATTGGCAATCGGAAGGTTGCCTGTTGGAATCTCATAAATGCCAATAGGGACTCTGCTCTGTTGGGCCCTTGAGCAAGGCCCTTAACCTGCAATAGCTGAGCGCTTTGAGTAGTGAGAAAAGCGCTATATAAATGCAAAGAATTATTATTATTAAAAGACAAAGAGTAGATGACAAAGTAGAATGTCCTAAAGAAGTTCAAAAACTTTGGCGCA
Source organism: Erpetoichthys calabaricus (assembly GCF_900747795.2). Taxonomy (NCBI): domain Eukaryota; kingdom Metazoa; phylum Chordata; class Cladistia; order Polypteriformes; family Polypteridae; genus Erpetoichthys; species Erpetoichthys calabaricus. The sequence continues at coordinate 235,282,502 of NC_041398.2, forward strand.
ATACACATGCAGAGCAGGTTAGAGATAATGGAAGCAGGAAAATTCGAAACTCTCAAAAAAATTTATAGTAAAGATCGCATTTGCGCAAACAAATGGAAAAATATTACTCGGTGAAATAACGGGACGGCGAAAAGAGATCGCATAGTGTTTGAGGATGTCTGGGGGAGAAGAGAGACAAGGCAGTGAAACAAAAGGACAGTTGCTGTACAGGCTTTTAAACATTCGAAGCACCGCACAAGATACAGATCACGTATTATATATTACATATCTATTGACTATATTTATGTATCTAGATTGCAAATACCATACATTGCATCAATGTTCATATTGCTCACTACATGTCAGTATTGCTGCTACTTTTTTGTCTTGTCTTTGCACAATGTCTTGCCTTGTCTGTATTTTAATTTTAAATTTAAATATTAATTCTATTTTTAATTTATTATTTGCACGTCATGTTGTTACTCTGTGGGCCCTGAGCTTCGCAATTTCGTCTGTCTGTATACAGTGGAACCTCGGTTTGCGAGCATAATTCGTTCCAGAAATGTGCTCGCAGTCCAAAGCACTCGTATATCAAAGTGAATTTCCCCATAAGAAATAATGGAAACTCAGATGATTCGTTCCACAACCCAAAACTATTCATATAAAAATGATTAATACAAAATATAAAGTAAAAATACATAAAACAAATTAACCTTGCACTTTACCTTTGAAAAGAATCATGGCTGGTGTGAGTGAGTTTCTAAACTCTTGTGGGATTCCACCCAACGGGACGACACGCGGAAGAGCGTCCCAAAGCAATCGCGGTCTCCCAGCGCTGTAGCAGTTTGCCGTAAAAGCGAATCCGAAAAGGTCGCGGACATGCTATAAGCGCCTGCTGTCGATGGGTGATACAAGGAACAAGGAACATTATAAATGCGCAGGGCACAGTACTACTTGGCCACGACCCTGCCTGACTGCTGTGTCTGTGTATAGGAGAGTGGCAGATCCCGCTACAATAAATAGCCGCGCTGTTGCTGTTTCAAGCTGAATAAAGCTGGTGTCACTAAAGTACTGAGACTCAGCTTCGTGTTTTGGGGCGCATGACAGGGACTCGCACGTCACAACACACGCACACATGCACAGTCACAATGCTGTAGTAAACACTATACGCTCGTACGGATGTTGTCTATATGAGTGAGGCACACCGACTCAGGCGGAGAATAGGAGATGATTGCCCACAATCCCGCAGTGAAAGAGAGAGAGAAGAACCATCAGCTCAGTTGTGATTACATGACGCTCAGCAGACAAAGCGTATACATACTACTCGTATTGCAAGACCTCGCTTGTTTATCAAGTCAAACTTTATTAAAAATTTTATCTCGTCTTGCAAAACACTCGTAAACCAAGTTACTCACAAACCGAGGTTCCACTGTACTTGCATATGGTTGAGATGACAATAAAGTTCACTTTGACTTTGACTTGACGTGGCACGGCAGCAGCAGCAGCAGCAATCCAGCAGCTGATCGAGCAAAGAGGAGGTAAAAAAAAAACCTGTATTTGTTTCCCATTGTATCACCGTTTAAGAGGGGGTTTCGGAGGAGCGACCGTGTCTCCTTGGGGTGCGTTCAGCCCCCCTTTTCACAACAGCGCATAGCACAGGCAGGGGTTGGGTTGGCGAACGAAGCAAGCAGGGGGCGAAGCCCACTAGTTTATTAAAAAATCAAAACCTGAAATGTCTCATTGTCCTGCGGTGGGTTGGCACCCTGCCCAGGATTGTTTCCTGCCTTGTGCCCTGTGTTGGCTGGGATTGGCTCCAGCAGACCCCCGTGACCCTGTGTTCGGATTCAGCGGGTTGGCAAATGGATGGATGGATGGATGGATGAAATGTCTCATTCGTATGAATACGTATGTTTTGGCATTGTCATTCTGAGGTATTGAGTGCTCTTCATGTGCGAGAAAAAAAAACAAATTTAAATGATTTTAGTGCAAAGGTGCAATGGAATAAAATGGGTAAAAAGTGAATGGGCCTTAAGACAAATGCATTTATTATGTAAAATGTTTTACCATAAAGGCTGCCAGAGGCAGGCAGGGCCGTCGTAGCAGTATTATAGGCCCCCGGGTAAAGTAGTGCACTGGGGTCCCTACCTACACAACCACTCAGCAAGTCACAACATACGTAGATTAGCATGTGGCCCCCATGTTGGCAACTGCCCAGCATGCCCATGCATTAAGACATCATAGGCCATAGGTGCCTAGTGGTCAGTGCTGCAGCCTTCCAGTTCCTGAGTTCTTCTTTTGCATCCCATGGCCACCGAATTTCATTTTCTTCCTGCGTCTGTGTGGGATTTACTTCAGCATCCCAAAGCCATGCGTTTTTTTGTTAAATGGCCTCACTATTTTGTCCCTGCGTGAGTGTCCTCAGGAGTGGGTCCTACAGTGGACTGCTTTCTCACCACAGTTGTGGTTCCTGAACTTGTTCCCAATACTACAAGGCATCACAATGGCCTCTTATGACCCTGAATTGGATAAAAGGGGTTTCAGGATATTATGTTATGTTATGTTCTGCCATATTTACCAAAAATGCAGCTTTTCTCAGTAAAGCACACATGAAGACATGAAGTGCTAGTCATTACTGAAACATAAGCCAAGCATCGGACAGACCTGGGCCTTTGATCAGTGCTAATAACAGCTTCTGGAAACAGGAGAGCTATAATTTACTCTTTGGTTCCAGCTGCTGGTGACAGACAGATGTGACTACAAACGCCATAACGTTCACTCTGCCGTAACAGCCTGCAGCTGTCAAGGGAAATAATTGGTGAATTTTTGAAAAATCTGTAACGTGTCTGTCATTTGTTAGACATCTGTCAGCTGAAGGAGGCATTCTTTTTGACTTTCAGCTTTGAAACATTTGTTTTATGGTGGTGTGGAAATATGAGTTTGTTTTATGTGACGGTGTATCTTCTGGTTTAATAACTTATACCCTTAAAAAAAAAATAAAGAAAAAGACTACTGTGAAATCACCTCACACATCTCCAAGACAGGCACATTAGGCCAACTGGTATCTTCAAGCTGTGTGAATGAAGCCAGAGCCGTTTTAACGTATGGGCATAATGGGCACTGGCCGGGGGCTCACGATGTTTCTGATGCTATCAAGACAGGGGGCACAGCACACTACTTTACCCAGGGGTCCGTGATGCTGTTAAGACGGGCCTGAATGAGACTTTAGTGTGGCTGGTGTTCTGTCGAGGACTGTCCCTTTCTCCTGCCTGGTGACACTGGGATGGGGTCACTGAAACAGCTTAGCTATTAGTGAAACAAATCAGATCGATAAATTGAATGGTCTCCTCTCGTTTTGTAAATGTCTTAGATTCTAGCGTTACTTGACCTCCTAATGCAGTGGTCAAAAAACTCCAGTCCTGGAAGGCCGCAATGGCTGCTGGTTTTCATTCTAACCCTTTTCTTAATTGGTGACCAGACTTTGCTGCTAATTAATTCCTTTTCAATTTAATAGACTAGTAAGGCTAGAAGCAAATCAATACAGTTAATGGCGGCTTTTAAACATTACATCGGCATTATAGAAGAGATCATGATGGAGCAGATTGTGCAGGACCTTTTACCAGTCCTCCTCCAGATGGACCAGCGAACAAATGCTAAATCAATAAGGACTTAAACAGAAGCCTTAAATAAAACATTCTCAATGCTTCATGAATACATGGTATATTGAAGCAGTACAATAAAACTGCACTTCACGAAGCTGTGACCAGTGCTTGAAAAGTTTAGGGCAGGGGTGTCCAACTCCAGTCCTGGAGGGCCGCAGTGGCTGCAGGTTTTCATTCTAACCATATTCTTAAATAGTCACCTGTTTTTTCTGCTAATTAACTCCTTTTCCTTTCATTTTAATTGACTTGTTATTTAAGATGTGTTCCCCTGAATTTCTTCATTGTTTCTCTGAATTGCTTCATTTATTTTGCTTTTAATTAACTTGACTCAGATCCCTTAGCTCAGGGGTCCCCAACTCCTGTCCTGGAGGACCACAGTGGCTGCAGGTTTTCATTCTAACCCTTTTCTTAATGAGTGACCTGATTTTGCTGCTAATTAACTCCATTTCCTTTTATTTTAATTGACTTGTTTTTTAAGATTTGTTTCCCTGAATTTCTTCATTGCTCCTCTGAATTGCTTAATTTCTTTCCTTAAATGGCACCCAAAGAGAAATGAAATGTGAAGTGAGTGAGCCAACAGAAGACCAGCTAAGTCAGGGCCTCAAACTCAAACCAATTTCATTCCAACTAGTTGCTTAATTAGTCGCTGCTTCTTGTTGTTAATTAAACCCGTTCTTTAATTCCATGACTTGTTGCTGCTCTCATTGTGCAATAGCAGACATTTCTGAAATTGTTGATTTTCCCTTTTCTAAGGGCGCTGGTGAAATACTTTGTGGACCCGAGGAGATCAACATTCCCGAGACCTTAACCTTTCTTTATTATCAGATATTGTGTGATGGTCTCAGTTTGCTGGTCATGTTTTGTCTCATTTTATATCTCATTATTGTTTGACTGCTAATTAAGGAAAAAGAAACAATTAAGGTTTATGAGTCTTCAAGATCAAGTCAATTAAAATTAATTCAAAAGACGTTAATTAGCAGCAAAAACAGGTCACTAATTTAGAAAAGGGTTAGAATGATAACCTGCAGCCACTGGAGCCCTCCAGGACCGGAGTTTGAGCCCACTGTCCTTATGGAATATACCAGGGGTGGTCAACTCCAATCCCGGAGGGCCACAGTGGCTGCAGTTTTTGTTCCAATCCCTTTTATTTTATTAGAAGCCAATCCTCACCAATAACAGACCTTATTTAATTTCATGGCTTGTTAGTGATTGAATGTCAGTCCATTTTTACATCATATTTTTTTGTCCCTTCTAATGATCCATGTATCACCCAAGTGATTTGAAGCCTAACACAGAATTCTCAGTTCTTCACTTTCTCTTCGGTTTCCTTCTGAGTACTTCATTATACCAAATAGTGAGTGATGAATACACACGAGTGGAAATGGAGACATGTGAGATGGAGAACTTCTGGCTCCTTTGTTGTTGGTATCTTATTGCTAATAAGGAGCAGTTAAAACAATGAATACAGCTGTTTGGGTCTAAAATAAGAAATTAAGGGTTCAAAATCTTAACACGGTGGCACAGTGGTAGCGCTGCTGCCTCGCAGTTAGGAGACCTGGGTTTGCTTCCCGGGTCCACCCTGCGTGGAGTTTGCATGTTCTCCCCGTGTCTGCGTGGGTTTCCACCGGGCGCTCCAGTTTCCTCCCACAGTCCAAAGACATGCAGGTTAGGTGGATTGGGGATTCTAAATTGGCCCTAGTGTGTGCTTGGTGTGTGTGTGTGTGTGTCCTGTAGTAGGTTGGCACCCTGCCCGGGATTGGTTCCTACCTTGTGCCCAGTGTTGACTGGGATTGGCTCCAGCAGATCCCCGTGACCCTGTGTTCGGATTCAGCGGGTTGGAAAATGGATGGATGGATGGAAAATCTTAACAAGCGAGATAACTAACACGAAGCAGAAAAATGCCACTACATTCATCAGTAATGAATTATTTCTCATGAAGCAATTGGGCTGGAACAAAAACCTGAAGCCACTGTGGCCATCCAGTACTGACATTGTTCAGCCCTGATTTTAAGGGTCTGAGTCTAAATAAGTTAAATAAAGTTAATTAGTACCAAAATCCAGTCACTACTTAAGAAAACCTGTGGTGGGCTGGCACCCTGCTAGGGGTTTGTTTCCTGCCTTGCGCCCTGTGTTGGCTGGGACTGGCTCCAGCAGACCCCCGTGACCCTGTAGTTAGGATATAGCGGGATGGATAATTAAGAAAACAGAATGGAAACTTGAAGCCGCTGCGACCCTCCAGGACTGATGTTGCTCAGCCCTGATGTAAAGAGTCTGAGTCTTAAATAACAAATAAATTAAAGTTAATTAGCAGCAAAAACTAATTAAGAAAATGGTTAGAATGAAAATCTGCAGCCACTGCGGCCCTCCAGGATTAGAGGTGGCCACCCCTGGACTATACGGCATGTGGATAAAAAATGGACGGATGAGAACCATGGAAATGTCAATCTCAAATCACCCACACTATTATTTTTGGGCATCTGAACAGGACTCTGTGTTAATACCACCCAACAAAATATCAAATTTACATTCCAGAATGTCAGTCTGTGCGCTCTAGTCTGTACGTATTGGTTTTATGTAGGAAAAGGCTGTTTATCTGATTGTGGCAGTCCACCATATATGAGAAAATAATTTTTCTTCTGCTCGAAGGTTGATCTTTGATGACTCATGAAACTTAAAAAAGATTGTCATTTATGTTTCATTTAAGAATCAACTTTGTCACAATTGTTTCTCCTAAAATTTATTACAAGAACTAGCCATGTGCGCCCAACTACGTTGCGTGTGTTAAAGTTGTCTGTGAAGGGCTCCCTGTTTAAACGCGGCTGCCAGTCGTGAACTGGGCCCTTCGTCGCACAGCATTATGATTTTTTTATAAGGAAAACAAAATTACAAAACAAAACCCTTGGACATTGATTCGATAGGAATGGCCTACTTGGAATCACTGTCCGAATAGTAATTATGTGGTGGTGTAGGAGCATTTCTGCTTCTCTCCGTTCACAGTCCGCCTCGTTTTCACGACGCTGTCGTTTCCTCTCACGATCTCTTCTCAACCTTTCTCCAATCTCGCAGGTTGCTTTGTGGCAATCCAAAGAGTAAGGCAATATACACGGAGCAATGGTTATAAAAGGGGGACACATAGGTATCCAGGCTCTTTAAAGCATAAATAGGGATCACTTCACTGACATGTGAGCAAGCCAGGGTACAACTGTGAGACACGCAGCACTCGCCGGCTACAACGTAACAATAATAATTTCCGGAACGTGCCGTTATGTTGTCATTTATTTTACCCACTGTCTTTCTTTCATTCATATGTTACGTAGGCACGTACCTTTTATCTTCGGCAATCTCATTCTCTAACCAGGCCTCAGGAGCTAACCAGCGTAACACTGTCCACCACCCCTTTCGTTATTCCGGCACATTGTTGACATCCGTGAGTAACAACAACGTACTAAACTGGAAGGTGATCTACGCATGCGTGGAATTCGCGGACAAACAAAGATCAAGATCCAAATGAAGATTATATATAAAGATTAGTTAATTTAAAGCAAAACAATTTGTTTAGTTTGAATGTCCGTGTTTTGAGGTGTGACTGGAGTACTACAGTCTTCAGTAGTATAAGCCTGGAGGAGATTCTTAATGCAATGCCTATGTTTCAGCTGTCTCTCTACTGCCATCTAGTGCTTCTTCTTCTAATTCATTTGCGGACAAACAAAGATTAAGATCCAAATGAAGATTATATATAGAGATTAGCTGTAGACAAAAAGAATACATGAGATATAATTGAGGTAAAATTAGTCAAAATAGAGAATTTGGTTTGCAAAACTTGGCATATCTTGTAAGTTCTTTTTCTATTTTTTTTAATCTCTTTCAATACTTCTTGTTTTTTTTATTTATTATTGGAATGTGGCTTTCAACATTTGAGATAAGATTGGTTACGTTCCTTTCACTTTTTCAAATTGGAGTAGAGGCAGATGAAGTGATTTGCTTTGGTGTCAGTAGTGGGATTGGAACCCCCAATCTCAGAGTTTGAAGTCCAAGCTCTTAACCGCTATGCCACACTCTCTGCCTTTGCTTCTGGAATGGGTCTGATCTAATTGGAGCACAGCAGAATATTATTAGTATATTTTATTCAAGTCAGGTGAGGTCAGGGAGCATACACTGATACAGCGCGTTGCCGCACCCACCACACGACAAAACAGCTCGGGGTCCCAGTTGGCAGACACTCAGTCCAGTTCCACCCTCCAGAAATGACCCTCTATGTGCGTCAGCCAGCTGTTACGTGGGCGACCCCTTGGCCTGGTCCAGCCACTCGGATCACCCAACAATCCTGTGAGCCGGATCACCCTCAGGGAATCGCCTGACATGGCCATTGTGCCCTCACAATGCAGGTAATGTGCCTCATTCAGGACTCCATGAGCAACACAAAGTCAAATCAAGGATTCTCTGAAGAGACACAGTACTGAAGGAGTCCAGTCTTCATCTCAGGTCACTGATATAGCAAGACAGGAAACTCCAGGACTCTAAAGACTTGGACCGTCGTCCTTTTATAGAGATATCAAGAGCCACACACTCCTTTCCAGCGATTAATTGTAGTATCATTCGGAGTGTCTAGTGTTTTACTACCGCAGACAATTGTCCATACATTTCACCGTATATTACTGAGCACGCAATGCAAATTTTATCTCAGGAGAAAACATCTCAGAAGTCAGAGACAATGTCTCCATTTTATTTCTTTCTGATCTTAATATTGCCTAGGTGAAACCAGAAAAGAAAGTAAGGAGATCTCTTATTTTCATTTTTCATTCCTATGGGTTGTTTATTATGTTTGCTGTTCACACAAATATAACATTCTCAAGATGAAGCAACTCAGATATTCACGAGTTTGAGGCATATTCTGTTTCTGAAAAAGTTTCCACTTGCTTTTCTTTGGCTTTTAATCTTTAGTTGTTTTTGTCTCTCAGAGCACTCTGCAAAGTTGATATCACGTAACCCACAATGTTAGACAATGAATTTAACTGTTCCTGGGTTGGACTCCTGACCAGTGACTGAGGTAGGATTCGTAGAAGCAGTGTTAACGTTTGTGATGCACCATCTGTTGGAATGACAAAAGCAATCCATTTTATTATAAAAAACTTTTGTGGTGTGCCATCTGTTGATGACAAATGCAATGCACTTTATTGCTAAAAATACTTGTAGTAAACCATCTGTTAGAATGCACAGACAGACACAGACTCATTCTTTTATTAAGGGGGATACTAAATTATAAAAAATTAGCCAACCCGCGGCGTAGTATATGCAACATAATTATTTATTGATGTGTGAACACTTCCTGAAAGATACAGTTGTCCAAATGGGGTGGGTTTGAGGATACGACTGTGATTGAATGAAAAGATGGAACTCTGGAGAGAGCAACATACAATTGTCCATGACTGAAAACTGGCTCTGTCTTGCGTCTTGCCTGCCATGGTCGGCCGCATTAGTGAATTATATATATAGAAGATAGAAGATTATGCCATAGAATGCACAGCGTAATAGTAAACTAAATGTACATTGAATAACACTGAGAAAACCTTGAACACTGCAAGAGTTTGCGCTATAGCGCTACGAACCACTCGGTAAAAACACTTTTTTAATGAGTTTTAAGCACGGGGAAAAAAGTTAACATTTGAAAAATTCGTAATTTAATAAACCACCAAGAAAAGTAACATTGCAACAATGCACACTATGAACCGATCGCTGTAAACAGAAGTGAAAACAAAATCAAGCCCGGTACATTCTTTAACTGCCTTCTCTGCCTTATGCGTCCAGCTCTCTCTCTCTCTCTCTCGCACCTGTGTGTGTGTCTGTCTGTCTCTCTCTCTCGCACCTGTGTGTGTGTGTCTCTCTCTCGCACTGCCTGTGTGTGTGTGTCTCTCTCTCGCACTGCCTGTGTGTGTGTGTGTCTCTCTCTCGCACCTGTGTGTGTGTGTGTCTGTCTCTCTCTCTCGCACCTGTGTGTGTGTGTCTCTCTCTCGCACTGCCTGTGTGTGTGTGTCTCTCTCTCGCACTGCCTGTGTGTGTGTGTGTCTCTCTCTCGCACCTGTGTGTGTGTGTGTCTGTCTCTCTCTCGCACCTGTGTGTGTGTCTCTCTCTCTTGCACCTGTGTGTGTGTGTCTCTCTCTCTCTCGCACCTGTGTGTGTGTCTCTCTCTCTCTCTCACACCTGTGTGTGTGTGTCTGTCTCTCTCTCGCACCTGTGTGTGTGTGTGTCTGTCTCTCTCTCGCACCTGTGTATGTCTGTCTCTCTCTCGCACCTGTGTGTGTGTGTGTCTCTCTCTCGCACTGCCTGTGTGTGTATGTGTCTCTCTCTCTCTCGCACTGCCTGTGTGTGTGTGTCTCTCTCTCTCTCTCACCTGTGTATGTGTGTGTCTGTCTCTCTCTCGCACCTGTGTGTGTCTGTCTCTGTCTCTCTCTCGCACCTGTGTGTGTCTGCCTCTCTCTCACACCTGTGTGTGTGTGTCTCTCTCTTGCACTACCTGTGTGTGTATGTGTCTCTCTCTCTCTCGCACTGCCTGTGTGTGTGTCTCTCTCTCTCTCTCTCACCTGTGTATGTGTGTGTCTGTCTCTCTCTCGCACCTGTGTGTGTCTGTCTCTGTCTCTCTCTCGCACCTGTGTGTGTCTGCCTCTCTCTCACACTTGTGTGTGTGTGTCTCTCTCTCGCACTGCCTGTGTGTGTGTGTGTGTGTCTCTCTCTCTCTCGCACCTGTGTGTGTGTGTCTCTCTCTCGCACCTGTGTTTGTGTGTCTCTCTCTCTCTCGCACCTGTGTGTGTGTGTCTCTCTCTCTCGCGCACCTGTGTTTGTGTGTCGCTCTCTCTCTCTCTCTGGCTCGCTCGCTTGCTACACAGGGAATGCACAGGGAGAGACTGAACACGTGCGGAAATCATCGGCGTGCACGGCTGCCTAGTGAATTATTGTTGGTGGGCTGGGCTCTGTGAGTTGGCGGGCGTGGCTCTGTCTTGCGTCTTGCCTGCCATGGTCTCGCACGCCTGTGTGTGTGTGTCTCTCTCTCGCGTGCCTGTATGTGTGGCTTGCTCGCTCGCTGCACAGGGAATGCACAGGGAGAGATGGAACACGTGCGGAAATCATCGGCGCGCATGGCTGCTTAGTGAATTGTTGGCGGGCATGGCTCTGTCTTGCGTCTTGCCTGCCATGGTCAGCTGCTTTAGTGAATTATGTTGGTGGGCGGGGCTCTATGAGTTGGTGGGCGGGGCTCTATGAGTTGATGGGCGGGGCTCTGTCTTGCGTCTTGCCTGCCCATGGTCAGCTGCTTTAGTGAATTATATATATAGATACTAACTGAAAGCAGTCACTTTTCTTTTTAATTAGGCTTACAAATCCATGTAAACCCTTCAAGATTCAACTGAATCCCATTAAGAATCCAAAATCGAATAATGACGCCTTTGATCTGCTGCTGGGCCCAAAGAGAGCACTCCATTAGGCTCTTCAGAACATTTTATTTGGTGCTTCTGTTTCAGTCCTTATTGATTTCACAATTCATTTGTTCACTGGTCCAGCTGGAGGAGGTCTGGTAGTACGTCCTGCACAATCTGCTCCATCACAGTCTCTTCTATAATGCAGACATATGTTTAAAAGCCCTCGTTAGCTGTATTGATTTTCTCCTAGCCTTACATTTGTAGGAGAAAAAGAAATATTGCTAAAATGCTTCTGCTGATTAAATAGTTGACAAATTATTCAAAGGAACAAGTGACAATTTATTTTCAATTAAGTGGTGTTGTTAGAAAACTCTTTTTTTCTGGATTTTACAGTTAAATGTGAAAAGTCAACCAAACTCTTCTTACAGTACTATATCCCATGAGACTGATTTCCAAAGTTTGACCTTTTTTACAATATGGACATTGGTAGAAAAGCGACTGATCTTATAGTCAGAGTGAACAAAGCTGCTAAATGATGGCTGAAGATAATCAGCAAAAGAGTTCAAAAATATTTATAGTGGTCAATGCTGGGTGGTGTAAGATGGACCATTATATATAGCGCCCGACCCGACACAGACTGGACACGGGAGGCACGTGTAAAATAAACAGACTTTTATTTTTCTTCTTCTGTGGGCTACACCTTCCCCATACCCACAGACACAACACAATCCCAAGCACACAAGTAACAAAGCACTTCTCCTCTGGCACCACCACCACTCCTCCCAGGCAACCTCGTCCTTCTTCCTCCTGATTCTGGCCCCTGAGTGGTGGTTGCTGGCTTCTTTTATAGTCTTCCTGGAAGTGCTCCAGGTGCTTGATCACCGAGTTCCGGCTGTACTTCCGGGTGTGATGCATTTGCTGCCCACACGGGCTCAGGAGTCCCAAACACAGCACCCCCTGACGGTGCCTGCAGAACCCAACAGGGCTGCACCCACCTCCAATTCCCAGGGATTCCTGTGGGAAACTGAGGCACTGCTCCACCCCAGGAGGGCGGCCATCTAGCGTCCAGGGGGAGGTATTGCAGTGCCCAGGGCTGCTCCCCGGCTGGGCATGGACGCCAGCCGCCTGCCACAGTGGTTAAGCATCGTTAATGCACTATGACTATGAGATTTTGCCGGACTTGAATGAAGCATATAGTGGAATTTTGAAAGTATTCAGACTCCTTCGCTTTGTGTACACTTTATTGTGTTGTAGATTTCATTTAAAATGGATACATTTGCACACCAGCCTGACCTCAATAACCTGTAAAGATATAGGGTTTATTCAGAAGGATTTGCAGACTTATTAAAAATCAAAAACTGAAATCTCTCATTCACAGAAGAATTCAGACCCTTAATGCAGTACTTTGTGGAAGATATCCCCCCCCACCTCTTCGCAGTTATTCCAAGTTTGAGTCTTTTTGGATAGAACTCTATAAGCTTTGCACGCCAGGATTTGATCAATATTTTTTCCAGCATAGAGGTAGGTGGGAGGAAAATTGGGCAGGTTCTGTTTAACAAAGTTTCTAATTTGAAGATAGTGAAAGAAATGTGTTGCTGGAAAGTTAAATCTTGAGTGTAATTGTTCGTAGGATGCACAGACGCTGTCTATGTACAGATCTCTAAGTGATTTAACCCCGGATGTTTTCCAGACATTAAAAACTGCGTACGTTTGAGAGGGTGGAAAAAGTTTGTTATCGTGCAGAGGTGCCACAGATAAAAGCTTCTCCATCTTAAAATACTTCTTACATTGGTTCCATATTCTGATTGAGTGAAGCACAATTGGGTTGTTCATATATTGGCGATAACTTATATTTATTGGGGTGCAAAGCAAGGAGTATAAAAAAGTATTTCTACTGTGGACCAAACCTGTGTCTGTTCATCTATTTGTGCACACCAGGATTTAGGCAGTTCAGCCCTGTGACGATGCGGGTTAGCTCCACGCTCCTATCGTCCTTCTTGGGAGCCCTGAACCCGACCCCGTCGGTAATGTCACCCGATGAGCTTGGCAGTGAGGCACAACAAATGGAGCAAGGGGGTGGTGCAAAAATGCTTTTATTAAAACAGCAAACAAAAACAACAAAACAGTGTTCAAATAGATAGTGCAGTGCTTCCAAAATCTTTTAAATAAATCATCCAATAAAAACAGAGGTGAAAAGTGGAGGTTAAAAAAAAAAAAACAATAAATAAATCCTTTAAAACTCGGTTAAAACAACGGCTGGAAGCAGTCTCTTTAAAAACAAAGCCTGGAGCCTTCTTTTTAACCTGGCGGCTCCCTTGCTTCTCCTATCGTTCTTCGCAACAGAAGAGTCGCCCTTCACTGCAGCTGACCTTCTCTCTCCGTTCTGATCTGGAGGCTTCCTGATCCCTGGCTTCGGTTTAGCACTCACCAGACCCGAGACTTAGGTTCCCCCAATGGCCAGGACGTTCATGCTGGGGAATCCATCTCCCAAGCCTCCCGACTCCTGCTGTTTTCCGCGGCGAGCCATCCTTCTTCTGGTCACTCCCGCTCCTCACAGAATGCTCAGCGGGATCGACCACAATCGACTGCCCTAGGTGTCGGCCAAACACCCCGCTAGGGCTCAACTGTCCAACTGTCCAGCTGCCTGAGAGCCTGCGCTTCCTCGCTCGCTCTTTCTTTCTCCCTCTTTCTCTCTCACACACACACCGGCTTTCTCCTCACTACTTCCTGCCTTCTTCCCTGCAACCTCCATCCAACCATCCATTTTCCAACACCGCTGAATCTGAACACAGGGTCACGGGGGTCTGCTGGAGCCAATCCCAGCCAACACAGGGCAGGGAACCAATCCCGGGCAGGGTGCCAACCCACCGCAGGACACACACAAACACACCCACACACCAAGCTCACACTAGGGCCAATTTAGAATCACCAATCCACCGAACCTGCATGTCTTTGGACCGTGGGAGGAAACCGGAGCGCCCGGAGGAAACCCACGCAGACACAGGGAGAACATGCAAACTCCACGCAGGGTGGACCCGGGAAGCGAACCCAGGTCTCCTAACTGCGAGGCAGCAGCGCTACCACTGCGCCACCGTGCCGCCCTCCCTGCAACCTCCATCTTTCTGTTCTCTTTTCTTCATCTTCCCCTGCTAGCTGCCTTGCGCTTCTATTTATTATGGGGACATGGATCAGCTGTGGCAATCTGCAGCTCCCGGGAACAATTACAGATGCGGACAACTCCTCACCTCTGCACTTATGTGAGAATCGCCCGCATCACGAATTCCCTGAGAACCGCTCGGCCACACACCACCACGCCCCCTCGCTAAGCCACGATTATTTATTTTAAAAACTGGCCCTTTTGACATGAGCTGTGGAGCCTCTATACCACAAGCCCCCTCTTCCTAGTAGATCCTTTCGAGCTCCAGTGAGAAACTGACATTTTTAAGTGAAGACAGTCACAGACTGTGTTCTCTATGCTGTTTGCTTTGGGTCATTGTCATGCTGAGAGGTGAACCGTCATCCCAGCATGCACTCTGGAGCAGACTTTCTTCAGGGATCTCTCTGTATTTGACTGCATTCATCCTTCCATCAATTCTGAACCAGTCTCCCTGTCCCTGCCACTGAGAAGCCTCCCCATATCATCTCCATGTCATAAAAACTGTTGAATTTAAGTCAAAGGATGTTATGCTCAAATTATATCATGCACTAGTAAGACCGCATCTGAGAGTTTTGTGTGCAGTTCTGGTCATCACGCTATGAGAAGGACACGGCAGCACTTGAAACTGACGAGAGTAACCCAGGCGTTCAGGATATGTCCTACTGTGACAGACCCAAAAAATGAAACCCGTGTCATCATTATGCAGTTAAATGAGCACCTCAATAAACATGCTATTCTTGATAAATTTCAGTCAGGTTTTAGAACAAATCACAGCACAGAAACTGCACTCGTTAAAGTAGTAAATGACTTGCGGGTAAATGCAGACAGAGGCCATTTATCTGTTCTCATCCTCTTAGATTTGAGTGCCGCATTTGACACCATTGATCATAATATTCTTAAGAATCGCCTTAGTCAATGGGTGGGCCTCTCTGGCAGTGTCTTAAATTGGTTTGAATCCTACCTGGCAGGGAGAAAATTCTTTGTTAGTTGTGGTAATTATAACTCAAAGACACATGATATTCTATATGGTGTTCCACAAGGCTCTATCCTGGGTCCACTGCTCTTCTCAATCTACATGCTTCCATTAGGTCAGATTATCTCAGGGCGCAACGTGAGCTACCACAGCTATGCTGATGACACACAGCTGTATTTATCAATAGCACCTGATGACCCCAAATCTCTTGATTCGCTAACACAATGTCTAACTTGTATCTCAGAATGGATGAATAGTAACTTTCTCAAATTAAATAAAGAAAAAACCGAAATCTTAGTGATTGGCAATAATGGATACAATGAGGCTATTAGAAATAAACTGGATGCATTAGGATTAAAAGTCAAATCGGAGGTAAAAAGCTTAGGGGTAACCGTTGATTGTAATCTGAATTTTAAATCGCATATTAATCAGATCACTAGGACAGCATTTTTTCACCTAAGAAACATAGCAAAAGTTAGACCTCTTATATCATCGAAAGATGCAGAGAAATTAGTTCATGCGTTTGTTTTCAGTCGGCTAGATTACTGTAACGCACTCCTCTCAGGACTACCCAAAAAAGACATCAATCGTTTGCAACTAGCGCAGAATGCAGCTGCTAGAATCCTTACCAGGAAAAGAAAATCCGAACACATTTCTCCAGTTTTGATGTCACTACACTGGTTACCTGTGTCATTCAGAATTGACTTTAAAATTCTGCTTATGGTTTATAAAGCTTTAAATAATCTCGCCCCGGCTTATATATCGGAATGTCTGACACCTTATATTCCAAATCGTAACCTCAGATCCTCAACTGAGTGTCTCCTTAGAATTCCAAGAGCAAAACTTAAAAGAAGTGGTGAGGCGGCCTTCTGCTGTTATGCACCTAAAATCTGGAATAGCCTGCCAGTAGGAATTCGCCAGGCTAATACAGTGGAGCACTTTAAAAAACTACTGAAAACACATTATTTTAACATGGCCTTCTCATAACTTCACTGTAATTTAATCCTGATACTCTGTATATCTAATTCATTATAATAACTGACCATCAGCATCGAGTGACTCCGTGAAAAACCCGAACTACCAAGAGGACTATTTCATTTATGTTAGGTAGAATGCCCAAAGGGGACTGGGCGGTCTCGTGGCCTGGAACCCCTACAGATTTTATTTTTTTCTCCAGCCTTCTGGAGTTTTTTTTTTTTTTTTTTTTTCTGTCCACCCTGGCCATCGGACCTTACTCCTTTCTATGTTAATTAATGTTGTCTTATTTTAATTTCTTATTTTGTCTTTTATTTTTCTTCTCTTCATTATGTAAAGCACTTTAAGCTACTTTTTGTATGAAAATGTGCTATATAAATAAATGTTGTTGTTGTTGTTGTTATCTCGAGCAGAGGAGATTGCGTGAAGACCTCATCCAGGTATTTAAAATCCTCAACAACAATCCTCAGCAGCACTCTTTCAGCTTAAGTGTGAATCACTTTATCACAGTCTAATTTCTAGGAAGATAAACAACTAATTTTCAATTTATAATTTCGTTCCGTTTATCAATCCGAATGCGTTCTTGCTCTGGGAAGAAAACATCTCCACCTATCACTTGGACACTACACCAGTTCTGGTTTTCGCAGCATATCTATCTATCTATCTATCTAATTATATTAAACTAATAATTAGAACACGGCTTACAGTCATGGCCGAAATTATTGGCACCCCTGGAATTTTCTCCAAAAATGCACCATTTCTCCCAGTAAATTATTGCAATTACAAATGTTTTTGGTCTACACATGTTTATGTCCTTTATGTGCATTGGAACAACACAAAAAAACAGAGAAAAAAAGCCAAATCTGACATCATGTCACACAGAACTCCAAAAATGGGCTGGGCAAAATTATTGGCACCCTTTCAAAATTGTGGGTAAATCGTTTTATTTCAAGCATATGATGCTCGTTTGAACTCACCTGTGGCAAGAAACAGGTGCTGGCAATATAGCAGTCAAAATGGAGAAAAGTTGACTCAACCTTTCTGTTGTGTGTCTGAGTATGCCACACTAAGCATGGAGAACAGAAAGAAGAGCAGAGAATTGTCTGAGGACTTGAGAACAAAAATTGTGGAAAAATATCAACAATCTCAAGGCTACAAGTCCATCTCCAGAGATCTTCATGTTCCTTTGTCCACTGTGCGCAACATAATCAAGAAGTTCACAACACATGGCACTGTAGCTAATCTCCCTGGACGTGGACGGAAGAGAAAAATTGATAAAAGACTGCAACAAAGGATAGTCCGAATGGTGGATAAACAGCCCCAATCAACTTCAAAACATATTCAAGCTGTTCTGCAGACTCAGGGTGCATCAGTGTCAGCTCGAACTATCCGTCGACATCTGAAAGAAATGAAACGCTATTGCAGGAGAGCCAGGAGGACCCCACTGCTGACACAGAAACATAAAAAAGCCAGACTGGAGTTTGCCAAAATGTTCTTTGAGGAAGCCAAAATCCTTCTGGGCGAACATCTTGTGGACAGATGAGACCAAGGTAGAGCTTTTTGGTAAAGCTCATCATTCTACTGTTTAAAGAAAATGGAATGAGGCCTACGAAGAAAAGAACACAGTACCTACAGTCAAACATGGTGGAGGTTCTAAGATGTTTTGGGGATGTTTTGCTGCCTCTGGCACTGGATGCCTTGACTGTGTGCAAGGCATCATGAAATCTGAAGACTACCAAAAGATATTGGGGTACAATGTAGGGCCCAGTGTCAGAAAGCTGGGTCTGTGTCAGAGGTCATGGGTGTTCCAGCAGGACAATGACCCCAAACATACCTCTAAAAGCACTCAGAAATGGTTGAAGACAAAGCTCTGGAGAGTTCTGAAGTGGCCAGCAAAGAGTCCGGATCTAAATCTGGTTGAACACTTATGGAGAGATCTCAAAATTGCTGTTGGGAGAAGGTGCCCTTCAAATCTGAGAAACACTTGAGCAGTTTGAAAAAGAAGAGTGGTCGGAAAATACCAGTTGAGAGGTGTAACAAGCTTGTTGATGGTTATAGGAAGCTCTTGATTTCAGTTATTTTTTCCAAAGGGCGTGCAACCAAATATTAAGTAGAGGGTGCCAATAATTTTGTCCAGCCCGGTTTTTCAGTTTTGTGTGAAATGATGTCAGATTTGGCTTTTTTTCTCTGTTTTTTTTGTGTTGTTCCAATGCACATAAAGGAAGTAAACATGTGGATACCAAAACATTTGTAATTGCAACAATTTTCTGGGAGAAATTTTCAAGGAAAATTCCAGGGGTGCCGATAATTTCGGCCATGACTCTATCAGTGTGTCTATACTATATTTTTGTCTAGTTGATGCTTATAAATAATTACATGTGAAAAATTATTGCTGTTTTTCTATATATGAATAAATCTATGCAAAATTGGTCTTAATTTTTCTCTATACGTCATTTTAATTTTCTATTTAAATAGGTTAACATATTCAGACATGATGGAAGGCGGCAAATTGAAGCACCACCCGCCCTGAGCGGCACAAACTCTAGCTACGCCACTGTTCTCATTTTGTTGCTATGGGTTATTGAGTGAAGACTGAGGTACAAAAATGTCAAATGTATCCATTTTAAAATGAAATCTACAACAAAATAAAGTGTATAGAAAGTGAAGGGGTCTGAACACTGCCTGAATCCACCATATGTGATGTGTTTAGTAAAACCTTCTAGCTATTTTCAAATCCATCACTTAGCATGCACACATAAAACCTCATAAGGAATCACGGATCAGTCTAACATGGATCCGTTTAGGAGGAAAATAGTGCAAGCAGAAAATAAGAGAAGGTAAAAGCTTCATTGTCCCCTGAAGCTGTGAGGCAGCATAGCTCGTTCCCCGAGTATCAAAGTGACTCATATGAAGTTTTTCGTAACTCTCACAGAGTGATGCATCCATTTCTGTCTGAATTCCTTGTGATGTGCCCACACGCACTGCTAGTGTTATGTAGCATCTGTCAGGAAGTGAGTGGGAGGACAGTGCTGTCGACAGAACACCTTTACTTAAAAGCAGAGCTCTCCGATCCTTTAGATTGAAATTAACTGTGGCTTTAGGTTTTATTTAGTTCACTAAGCATTGAATGTCTGGATCCTTTATTTCTGTTCTGGTTATTACACGAAATAATTAAACAAAAAATAGCATAAAATTCCTAAACCCATTTAATCCTGTTCAGGACTGAATGGATCTGAGGACTATCCCAGCAACGTCAGGAGCAAGGCAGGAGCCAACCCAGTCCATTGGAGGGTTCATCCATGCATATAAGTGCAAGGGGTCAATTTACAGTCACTAATAAATCTTACATTCTGGAGATTTGTGGGAGAATAACTATCTACAAATTGATTAGATTTGATAAACTTTCTTAATCCCGAGGGGAAATTCATACGCATACAGCAGCAGAAACATTAAAACAAGGATACAGCCTTACAGGGCAAATAATACAGCCAATTAATCCATATATGAATAAATAAACATACAAATATACAAATAAATAAATAGACAGACAGACAGACAGACAGACAGACAGACAGACAGACAGATAGATAGATAGATAGATAGATAGATAGATATGAAAGGTACTATATTATAGATAGATAGATAGATAGATAGATAGATAGATAGATAGATAGATAGATAGATAGATAGATAGATAGATAGATAGATAGATAGATAGATAGATAGATGAAAGGTACTATATTATAGATAGATAGATAGATAGATAGATAGATAGATAGATAGATAGATAGATAGATAGATAGATAGATAGATAGATAGATAGATAGATAGATAGATAGATAGATATTGTTCAGCTATTTCAAAAAGGTATTTCAAAATAAACTTAACAAGTACCCCAAAGGAAGTATTGAATTGCCTGATAGCAGTATACAGAAAAGACCCCCAGAAGTGCTTTTTAGCATACCGTGGAGGAATGAGCCTGTGTCTTAAAGGGCTCCGAGAGAGCTCCTCCTAGTGGTGAGTTTTCATGATGGCATCCAGTTTTGCCACCATCCTCTTTTCCACAGCAGCTTCCAGTGTGTCCAGGGTTCACCCCATGATGGAGCAGACGTTCCTGAAACGTTTGTTCAGGTATTGTGATCCTCTTGAGCTCAAGTTGCTTCCCCAGTGAAGAGCACCACAGTGGCTACTATGGACTGGTAGAACATTTGCAGTAGCTTGATGCACACATCAAATGACCCGCGTCTCCTTAGCATCTCTGACATCTCATGAGATGGGACATTCTCTACATCTTTATATATATAAAATTCAATGTCTGTCTGTCTGTATGTCTGTCCGCTTTTCACGAGAGAACTATTTAATGGATTTAGATCAGGCTTTATTTTCTATAATTTGCTTGAACATTCCGGTTAATTTTGTCATCACACTAAGTATCATAGTTCGCTTGCAGGAGCGATGATTTATTCATGCTAATTCGAGGCAGAGGCTGTGGGCCGATGGGGGGGGGCCGATGGAGGGGTAGATTGGGGTGACGTCAAGAGTGGAGAGTTGGGCAGGGCCATCCTCACTCACGCGCCAGCCTCCGTTTGAATCGTTCTACCTCCCGCCACGTTTTGGAGCATATCTTGCCTCCACGTAACTAGTGAAATCTGTTTATTTATTTATTTGTAAAGTTTCTCCTTTTTCAATACTACGTGGGCAGGGCTTCGGGGGACAGATTCACAGTATCCAGCAGCACACTGATAAAAATAATATTAATTAAAGAGTGATAAAAATGCAGTGCAAGTTTAAAAATGCAAGGTGGAGAGTGCAAGGCAGGTATAACAGACAATAATCTTGTATAATGTTAACGTTTATCCCCCCGGGTGGAATTGAAGAGTCGCATAGAGTGGGGGAGGAACGATCTTCTCAGTCTGTCAGTGGAGCAGGACGGTGACAGCAGTCTGTCGCTGAAGCTGCTCCTCTGTCTGGAGATGATCCTGTTCAGTGGATTCTCCATGATTGACAGGAGTCTGCTCAGCGCCCGTCGCTCTGCCACAGATTTCAGACTGTCCAGCTCCATGCCTACAATAGAGAATGCCTTCCTCACCAGTTTATCCAGGCGTGAGGCGTCCCTCTTCTTTATGCTGCCTCCCCAGCACACCACCGCATAGAAGAGGGCGCTCGCCACAACCATCTGATAGAATATCTGCAGCGTCTTATTGCAGATGTTGAAGGACGCCAGCCTTCTAAAGAAGTATAGTCAGCTCTGTCCTCTCTTGCACAGAGCATCAGTATTAGCAGTCCAGTCCAATTTATCATCCATTTATCAAATTATCATCATTTAAAAACAAAACCAAAAACAGTGTCCAAATAAATAAGTGTAGTATCTCAAATAGTTCATAAATAAATAATCCATTAAAATAGGTGAACTGTGAAGGTTAAAATCCAATAAATAAATCCTTTTTAAAACTAGATTAAAACAATGGCTGGAAGCAGTCTTGTCTTAAAACTCCGTTGCTTTCTTCTTTCTACTGGTGGCTCCCCTGCTTTTCCCATATGGGCCCCGCAACAGGGGAGTCACCCTACCAGCAAATGCAGCTCCTTCCTATTCTGGTCCGGTAGCCTTCCGATCCCCAGCTACGTAGGGCTCCTGCCGGAATGAGACTTAGGTTCCCTCCCCAGAGCCCAGGGCTCTCACACTGGGGCTCAACATGCCCAAAGCCTCCTCGACTGCCTCTTTCTCTAAGGGTCACTCCAGCTCCTCAAAACTGCTCAGCTGGAGCGACCGCTTCAATCTGCCACCCCAGCCAAGAGTTGGCCAAACACTCCTCTGGGGCTCTCCTACCAGCTGCATTCAACCTTCAATGAGCCAGCTCTCGCTCGCACTCTCACTCGCTCACGCACCGGCTTTCTCTTTCCTTCCCACTTTCTTCTCTCTTAACTTCCCTTCCTGTTCTTTCCTTTTTTCTCACTCCCCTATCCACTTTGCGCTTCTGCTATATATTACAGGGACGTGGATCAGGTGTGGCGATTAGCGGCTCCCGGCTTCAATCACAGATGCGCCCGGGAACTGCTCTGGCCGCACTACCACACCCCCTCTTTAAGCTGCGAGTGCGGCGATTATCTATTTAAAACTGGCCTTTTCAATTTGAGTTGTGTTATACCACAGTCCCCTCTGCTAAGTGAGTTGTTCCAGTGTTCATGATGCTTCAGCCACATCTGCCTCAATGCTGACCCTGCTTACAAGCAGATGTTAGCCACAGGCTCTCTAATCCCCAAAAATTGAATAAGCTCCTTGTAGTGACTTACCTGGAAATCCTAGGCAGCCTACTTCTACTTGGAGGGATTTCATGCCCACTACTCCATATACTTACTTTCATTCATGAGGTACGCTGAAGCAAAATCTTATATATAAATGTCTACAAGTGGAAGTGTGTGTGTGTCTGTCTGTCCGGCCCGAAAGTGAGAGGTGGAGTCAGGGTAAGGGCTCTACCTCCGAGGATACACGAGTGAGGCCAGCATGTCAGCAAAATGAAACCTCCGAAGAAAGAGACACTCGCTTAGCAGCTAATACAGAAGCGAGGCGAGCACATCAGCAAAACGGTATCCCTTTTACTTTTCCTCCCACCGCTAATGCACAAGCGATTCGAGCACGTCAGCAAAACGAAACCTCCTAGGAGAGAGAAGCCCAGAGTAGTTCCTTTCAATTACCTGACATCTCAATTTTTTTTCTGACGATTTCAATAGTTTTTAGGACCCCGTGCTTTTTACAGCACGGGCTTACACAGCTAGTATATTATATTAGATTAGATAAACTTTATTAATTCTATGGGGAAATGCAGGTTGCATACAGAATTAGAAACATAAAAATCAAGGATACAGATTCACGGGACAGATAATACAGCCAATCAATCAGTCAATTGATAAATAAATTTCTCATTTCTCAGTGAACACTTTACCAAGCTGTCCATGTCAATTGTGGGGTCCACTCATACACGTGGCCACATTCATATGGGCATATTGTTAATATCTAATCAACCTAATGATGTGGACATTGTTAAAATAGGTGGGAAGGAACTTATGCTGACAGACAGTGCCAGTTATTTTGTGCCCTAAGCTGAGCTTATTAGTGCGCCAACCGACTGTTTGGTAGCTAACCCATGAGACTGGGTCCCCCCTATCCTTTATGATCTGAATACCTAATTTTCCTTAATGGTGGTGCTGGCACAACAAAATCTTTTCTGGTGGTGTCCATATATGTGACGTCATTCCCAATTCCAGCATCTGAGGTAAATGGAATGCAGGATTCAAATTCATTGGCAACCTGTCTATTGATTATAAAAATATAAACACAGTAAACAGAATCAAGGAGGACTTGGGCATCATGGCTTGGAATGTCAAGCTTTCTCAGGCTGAATGGCCTGTTCTCGTTTAGATTGTTCTAATGTTCTAAAAAAGGTTTCTTCTTCAACAGTCTTTTGTTTGGAGTTTGTTCCAGATTCCCACAACTCATTCCATTAGAACAATCCAGACAAGAACTGTCCATTCAGCCCAACAAAGCTTGCCATTCGTATCTACTTCATTCTTCTAAAACAAGTAAGCCCGCGATTCGCTAGCGAATCAGAAATCCAAGAATGGCAATCAGTTTCTGTTCCGTCCGATATTTGGATGGATGACATATAATGGTGGGTGGGTGCGTCCGGGGAAATGTCATTTAATTAAATAAGCATATCTGTACTAAAGCGGTTTCGTTTTGTGGAGACGTGATTCTGTTGCCTTTGCTGACACCGACTGCTGGCAGAGTGGAGCACAGCAAGTTTAGTTTACAGGTTGTGGTGTTCGTGTGCCAGCCACTGAGTTGGCGAAGCCACTGGGTTTGAGTCTGTGACCGTTATCTGATCTATATTACTGGCACAGTGGATTAGAGCAAGTGTAGTGAACAGGTTGTGTTGTTTGGGCGCCACCTACTGACTCTGGGAAGCCGCTGCATTTGACTCTGGGGCGTGCGCCACGGCGTAATATGCGCCTCGGTGGGAAGCCGCTACGTGATGAAATATCATGGAGGGTATATGCGGTGGTGTGGGTGGTCACGTCCGGGTGGCTGTACAACCTGGCGTGCACGCTTTACCTCAGGTTTAGTTCACAGGTCGTAGGCATGGTAAAGTTTCCATTTAATTCAATAACCCTATTTGAACTAAAGCGGTTTCTTTGTGTGGGCGCCTTCGTTCATTGTTTGTATTCATACGGGCTCATTTATAGGTCGTAGCCATACGGGCTCATGCTTGTATTACTAATCGTTGAGCTCCCTCCATTTGCATACGTGCCTCCTTTGCCTGTGCTGTGTCAAAAGCGCGTTGTGGGCGCGCTCGTTCATTGTGTTTATCCATACGGGGTCATTTTGTATTTCCGTTAGTTGAGCTCTTTCACTGTGGACCGTGATGTCTTTGCTTTTGGTGTGTGTGAAGCGCGTTGTGGCACAGTGGAGTAGAGCAAGTGTATTTTACAGGTTGTGTTGTGTGGGCGCCACCTACTGACTCTGGGAATCCGCCACGTTTTGGGAAGCCACTGCGTTTGACTGTACAGGTTGTGTTGTTTGGGCGCCACCTACTGACTCTGGGAAGCCGCCGTGTTTTGGCAGCGTTTGACTCTGGACTCTGGGGCGGGCCCCAAGGCCGCAGTGCGCATGCGCTTCGGTGCGTCCACCGTGCATAAATTAACTGTGGTTTAGTAAGATAGATAACATCAGGTCTAGTTATGAAGGTCCCTAATGTCCTACAGTCTACCACACTGCTTGGTCACTTATTCCATGTGTCTGTGGTTCTCTGTGTAAAGAAAAACTACTCGTTTGCAAAATTGGCCGTTAACAAGTTTCCAACTGTGTCCCTGTGTTCTTGTTGAGCTCATTTTAAAGTCACAGTCTCGATCCACTGGACTAATTCCCTTCATAATTTTAAACACTTCAGTCATGTCTCATCTTAATCTCCTTCTAAACCTTAACAACCTATAAGACGTATCTGTGTGAGATACTGGGACATCTTAGCTCTTAGATAAAGAAACGAGCTTCACGGACTTAATAACCTCCTCTCGTTTGTCAGATCTCTTATGCTCGTATGCTAAAATACGTTCAAACATCCTCAGGGGACGCACCAGCCACCCTACCCAACACAGACAGATGCGAGACACAAATTCTGTCCGGCACACACGTTTTATTCCAAGTGGGGCAGCGCATTTTCTTCGCTCCCCACTAAAGAATATGCTACAGAATTATAAGAAACTAAACAGTCCCTTGTTCTTCTCTTCCTTAGTCTTCCTCCTTCACTCCTCTCCCAGCAAGCTTTGTCCAATTTCTCCCCACTCTGGATCTTCAAATAGAGTGAGGAGGCCTCTTTTATAGGGCACCTGGAAGTGCTCCAGGTGCTCCAAGACATTCTTCCAGCAGCACTTCCAGGTGTGGCTCAACTGTCCAGGCGCCCCCTGTTGGTGGCCACAGGCCCCAGCAGGGTTGAGCTTCTATGCTCCAAACCCATGGCCCTGCTATGACCCAAGGGGTGTTGCCCTGTAGTGTTCTGGGGAAGGTATTGCCATGAATATGCCCTCTCCCCTGGCCCTTCCATCACAGGGCAGTCTCAGGAGGGCAAGGGCCCCGGCTGTCCGCCATACTGCTGCTGAAGAATGTGAATTTCCCATTGGGATTAATAAAGTATCTATCTATCTATCTATCTATCTATCTATCTATCTATCTATCTATCTATCTATCTATCTATCTATCTATCTATCTATCTATCTATCTATCTATCATGTAGTGCCTTTCATTATCTATCTATCTATCTATCTATCTATCTATCTATCTATCTATCTATCTATCTATCTATCTATCTATCTATCTATCTATCTATCTATCTATCTATCTATCTATACTGCTTAATCCATTTCTCAGCACAGGGAACTAGGAAAGAGCAACACTTAACAGTGTTGGAAATTCTAGTAGCATCCATGTTATCAGCAGGTTTTAATATATGTTTTAATACTCAAGAGGATGTAAAGAAACATGGCAATACAATATTATAATTTTCTGGAAAAAAATCTAAACATCAAAGAAATGTATGAGTATCATGGTCTAGAACTGAGCAGTAAGGTATTTGAGATGAGAAGAAGAAAAAGAAAATTTGATTCCACTACCAGAGTGTTGAAAGGCAAGGGCACCTCCATACAAATATCACACACCAGGTAATCTAACACCACTATAGCAACCTAACTTGTCATTCTGCAACTGGGGACCAGATAAGGTTCAAAAAGCAAAACACTAAACAGACTACAAAAAGAAATGGGGCTGTGTATGTTACATATTTTTGGGTAGTCTGTGTTTTTGTTTACATACAAAATTTCGGATGGAACCATCGGATGGTCTGGGGAATAGGAAATTAGGGTATGTAATGTGTCTAGTGTGAGTGTGGAAGAGCTTAAGAAATGTTTAAAATAATTAATGATATGATGTATATCTAAATCATGGGTACACAGTGGATTTGTGAACAATTCAGACCGCTTTATATTCTGCACACTTTACTGTATTGTACATTTAAGTTTAAATGGGTATGCTTGGCATTTTTGTCCCTCAATCTACATTCAATGATGCATACTGAAAAAGTAAAGACAGGTTTTCAGAAAGTTTTCCAAAGTTTATTAAAAATCAAAAACTGAAATCTCTCATTCATATTAAGCATGTACAGTGCATCCGGAAAGTATTAACAGCACATCACTTTTTCCACATTTTGTTATGTTACAGCCTTATTCCAAAATGGATTAAATTCATTTTTTTCCTCAGAATTCTACACACAACACCCCATAATGACAACGTGAAGAAAGTTTACTTGAGGTTTTTGCAAATTTATTAAAAATAAAAAAACTGAGAAATCCCATGTACATAAGTATTCACAGCCTTTGCTCAATACTTTGTCGATGCACCTTTGGCAGCAATTACAGCCTCAAATCTTTTTGAATATGATGCCACAAGCTTGGCACACCTATCCTTGGCCAGTTTCGCCCATTCCTCTTTGCAGCACCTCTCAAGCTCCATCAGGTTGGATGGGAAGCGTTGGTGCACAGCCATTTTAAGATCTCTCCAGAGATGTTCAATCAGATTCAAGTCTGGGCTCTGGCTGGGCCACTCAAGGACATTCACAGAGTTGTCCTGAAGCCACTCCTTTGATATCTTGGCTGTGTGCTTAGGGTCGTTGTCCTGCTGAAAGATGAACCGTCGCCCCAGTCTGAGTTCAAGAGCGCTCTGGAGCAGGTTTTCATCCAGGATGTCTCTGTACATTGCTGCAGTCATCTTTCCCTTTATCCTGACTAGTCTCCCAGTCCCTGCCGCTGAAAAACATCCCCACAGCATGATGCTGCCACCACCATGCTTCACTGTAGGGATGGTATTGGCCTGGTGATGAGCGGTGCCTGGTTTCCTCCAAACGTGATGCCTGGCATTCACACCAAAGAGTTCAATCTTTGTCTCATCAGACCAGAGAATTTTCTTTTTCATGGTCTGAGAGTCCTTCAGGTGCCTTTTGGCAAACTCCAGGTGGGCTGCCATGTGCCTTTTACAAAGGAGTGGCTTCCGTCTGGCCACTCTACCATACAGGCCTGATTGGTGGATTGCTGCAGAGATGGTTGTCCTTCTGGAAGGTTCTCCTCTCTCCACAGAGGACCTCTGGAGCTCTGACAGAGTGACCATCGGGTTCTTGGTCACCTCCCTGACTAAGGTCCTTCTCCCCCGATCGCTCAGTTTAGATGGCCGGCCAGCTCTAGGAAGAGTCCTGGTGGTTTCGAACTTCTTCCACTTACGGATGATGGAGGCCACTGTGCTCATTGGGACCTTCAAAGCAGCAGAAATTTTTCTGTAACCTTCCCCAGATTTGTGCCTTGAGACAATCCTGTCTCGGAGGTCTACAGACAATTCCTTTGACTTCATGCTTGGTTTGTGCTCTGACATGAACTGTCAACTGTAGGACCTTATATAGACAGGTGTGTGCCTTTCCAAATCATGTCCAGTCAACTGAATTTACCACAGGTGGACTCCAATGAAGCTGCAGAAACATCTCAAGGATGATCAGGGGAAACAGGATGCACCTGAGCTCAATTTCGAGCTTCATGGCAAAGGCTGTGAATACTTATGTACATGTGCTTTCTCAATTTTTTTATTTTTAATAAATTTGCAAAAATCTCAAGCAAACTTTTTTCACGTTGTCATTATGGGGTGTTGTGTGTAGAATTCTGAGGAAAAAAATGAATTTAATCCATTTTGGAATAAGGCTGTAACATAACAAAATGTGGAAAAAGTGATGCGCTGTGAATACTTTCTGGATGCACTGTAAAACCTTAATTCAGTACTTTGTAGAAATTAGACAAAGGGGTTATTAGTGGGATAGAATGACCAAGCAGTGGTGGGGGGGAAGCAGTTTAGCCAGAACATCAGGATACACCCTACTCTTTATGAATGATGCCCAGGGATCTTTAATAATAATAATAATTTATTACATTTATATATAATGACCACAGAGAGTCAGGACCTCGATTTTGCATCTCATCCAAGGAATGGTGTCATATTTAAAGCACAGTATCCCCATCACTGCACTGAGGCATTGGGATCCACACACAGACAGCAGGGTAAACGTCCCTGTCTGGTTTCACCAACACCAGCAGAAACCCAAGCTTTTCCTGGTTGGTCTTACATCCAAGTACTGGCCGGGCCAGAACATGCTTAACTTCAGGTGGATGACCTCTTCTGAAGTGCAAAGGCAAGTAGGCAGTGTCAGATAGTAAACCGTGAAGTGTATATCTCTGTTTATCACAGCGGGGCTGGTATGCCTAACAAAGAGAGGCAACAAGTAGCACAAAGAAAGAAAGAAAGATGTAATAATAATAATAGCAATAATAATAAAAATAATTAGATATATATAAACAAAAAACTGTGTGTGTGTATGGAGTAGTTCGCCCTGCTCACGCTCAACCACAGCCACTAGATGGCGCATGCATGCAATTTTATATTTTTTCCACCATTGCATGCACCTCATTTCTCACTACGAAATACCTGTGTGCAGCAAACGGCGCCACTCAACAATGACATCGTGCTAATGACACAGATGAAGAGACACAACATCAAAACGAAGCAAATGCCGCAGCTCAATAACATGCAAGTGAAATACCTCAGCAATGGAGGGCAAGGCTTGAAGTTTTCACTAAAAACATTGTCTATCTGGAGGTATTTTCTTGAGACAAAGATAAATAAGACTCATATGCCAGCGATACAGCTAAGATATGGAATCACCATTGTCTGCTTGTGAAAACCAGTGGTGCAGCAAGCACAGGTGGGTCGTGTCCTCAGCACTGGGTAATTCTTCAGAGTTAGCTGACACCTCTTCAAGTTCACTAATATAGTAAAACTGCTATGGCATCTTCAGGTTGCTTTTTGACCCAAAGACCACACACAACTAGTAACAATAATAGAAATTCAGTTTATACAATATATATATATATATATATATATATATATATATATATATATATATATATATATATATATATATATATATATATATATATATATAATACATTTTATTTATGTATTGTCTTTCCCATGCAGGTAAGGGTGAGAATGTTCAGTGAATAAAGGCAGCAAGACATCGGCAGTGGTCTCCCCACGACTTTCTCATATATTCAGATATGGGGATGGATATTTGAGGAGTAAACCGCAAGACAATGATTATATGTTTATATTATGTACATTAAAGAACCATCAACAACAAATCAAATTAATAATTTATTGAACACTTATTATAGAAGTAAAGTTGAATAAATCGGACTCTGCAGACTGCATGAATCAAAAAGTACCACTTCCAGATAGTGGAAATAGCCCAAAAGTTGATAGAAATCTACATTTTGTACCTAATACTTGCATGCAAAATTTGGTTGACCTAAGTGAAAGCGTACTCAAGTTATTGTGTTTACTGTAAATACACACACACACACACACACACATAGACATAATTCCAAAAATGTTATTTTCGGACTCATGGAGGTCTTAAACATCAAGATTCATCTAAATCACGAGGTTGAAATATTGGACGATTAAAAACTTTCCCTATATTTCGTATATGAGAAAGTAAAAAGGGATATAAGGCCCACCTGGTGAACAGAGGTTTGTTAATTAGACTTACTGTTGAACCATTAAGGTTGTTTAATAAATGGCCATTTTGCTATGCTAATTTTATAATAACATGCCAGATACAACCATTTATTTCAAATTAATTACAATGAAAATGAAGGAAAAATAAAAATACAAAGAAAAAACATCAGCATTAAAAAAAAATGCAATCCCCACATAAAAGAAAGAGAAAAAGAAGAGGTCATCCACCTGAAGTTAAGCATGTTCTGGCCCGGCCCGTACTTAGATGTAAGACCAACCAGGAAAAGCTTGGGTTTCTGCTG
Source organism: Erpetoichthys calabaricus (assembly GCF_900747795.2). Classification (NCBI taxonomy): domain Eukaryota; kingdom Metazoa; phylum Chordata; class Cladistia; order Polypteriformes; family Polypteridae; genus Erpetoichthys; species Erpetoichthys calabaricus. The sequence continues at coordinate 235,313,114 of NC_041398.2, forward strand.
GTGTTGGTGAAACCAGACGGGGCAGGAAAAATGAGAAACAAACCTCCTCTATTTTTATTTAAGAGAAGGTAAAACAGTTAATGACAATAGAGAGTTTACTGGCCCAGAAAGCTTATTCTAAAATAGTATTATTGAATTTTTACCATATTTTAAAATTGTTTTGGACTTATCTTCTAACAGAGAATTTTTATTGTAATTTGAGATAATGGATAACTTTGCTTACCCACTAAGTTATGATGGTGGGTTGGGATTTTTCCAGTTGAGTGTGGTAGTAGTGTAGTGTAGGTTATTACAATTGATTAATAAATTTGGAGTATTTGTAACAGAGATGTTATTTGAAAAGTATGTAAACATTTTGGTCCAAAATGATGCTAATTTAGTGCATTCCCAAAACATGTGGCCTAGTGATGCTGGAGCTGGATGGCTGTGCTCGCAGGTTTGGTTTTGCCCTTGGGTATGAATTATGGAATGCTTGGTGCAGATAAAACTAGAAGGTTTTCTAGCTATGGCTGACCTCCACTTCTTTCCTGAGATGCCAATTGAGATTTAGATTTCCCAACATCACCCTAGGACAAGGGAGGGCAGATTCAGTCCTGGTGGGCCGCAGTGGTTGCAGGTTTTTGTTCCAACCCAGTTGCTTAATTAAAAAACAATCCTTGTCAATTATTTAATTGCATGGCTTGCTAGTGCTTTAACTCTGCCATGTCAGGTCATTCTCATATCCTAGATTTATTTTCCTTTCTAAGGATATCATCCAAATGATTTGAAGTCTAAAACAGATGAGTTATTCTCAGTGCATCACTTTTTTCTCTTCACTTTCCTTCCAAGTATTTAATTAAACCAAATAGTGCATGAAAAATACACACAGTTGTAAATGAAAACAAGCTAAATGGAGAAATGCTGGTGTCTTTTGTCATTTGCATGTTATTGCTAATTAGGAGCAATTAAAAACCAAGAATACAGCTGTTTAAGACTAAAATAAGCAATAAGGGTTCAAAATCTTAACGAGCAAGACAACTAAAGTAAAGCAGAAGTGTTACTTGAGCAATAAATGCTTCTTATTAAGCAACTGGGTTGGAACAAAAACTTGCAGCCACCGTGGCCCTCCAGGACTGAATTTGCCCACCCCTGCCCTAAGACATTTGAGGGGTAGATTCTTTAATTATTATTATAACATGCAAAAAGTTTCTGTTTTAGTTAAGCATTCAACATTTCTTTCCTCGCATTTCCTGTCATCCAACATTTACCCAGATCATTGTAGACATGGAACACATATGAAATGCATGTATTCCAAATAACAATATATTATTTACCCTCTACAACTCCAGGCACCTCACACCCAAATAAAGAGACTTGAGCTGGGAGAACTTCAGCTGCTTGGGGATGGGATAGCAGGCTACTTGCTGCTTGTGCTGATTGACACATTTACAAAACAAAAGACGCTAATAAAGAGGTGCGAAGGAATTTAAGGTGGCCTGGCATTACAACTTTTTTTGCAGGCTTCAGGGATTCTAGTGTTAAAATGTTTTTATAATGTATGTTGTTGAAATGCTGTCTGACTCTTCACCAATACTGGTCAATATGGCCTCTGGGATTGATATGGATGTAAGATGTGGAAAGCTGGGAATATTTCTATTAACAAAATTTCTAATTTGCATATCAGAAAAAAAACATGTAGTTGCATATAATTTCTCAACCAGGGTTCAGATTTGTGTCTTACATCTTATTTGTTAGTTTTTGATCTTCTTTAAGTTAATTATGTACAGCTTTCTTTATTTTTGATTTTGTCTATGGGTATAAGCTGTCTTTGTTATGCTTCATGTGATTTGTGGGTTGTCCCCCAAGAGGCGCTGCCACCTGCCAATCACCACCAGCAACTGCCCTCTACCCTGTAAGTCTTTCAAGATCCAGTTTGTTAATTCTGAATGTGCTCTGGAGTGGTGAGTTCTTGTGTGTATGTAAATTCTTTAGTTTTCCACCTTCTGCTCTATATTTTAAACGTACTTTTGGATTCTGTATTGGGACTACTCATCTTGGACTGTCATCTTGTTTCCAGCAAATTCCCTTTTGCCTTTGTGCTTGTCATTGTGCTTGGAATACTTTTTTGTGAAGAATAAATCTTCCATTTTTTAAGATTTTGTGCTTGCCCTTTTTACTAGCCAGGATTCGATGATGATATTCCAGTCCTTTGTGTATTATTGGAAGTGTTTGGGACTACGTGCTTTGGAATTCTTTAGTGCTTCAGACTCCTAGTCCATGGTGCTGGATGGCTGAATTTGGAGTGTAATTGTTCATAAGATGCAAATATGTTGTCTATATAAAGATCTCTAATGTCATAATCCCTAGTGGTTTCCATGAGTTAAACACTGAGTACATCCGAGAGGGTAGAAGGAAATAATTATTGTGTAGAGCAGAAACAGATAAGAGCTCCTCTACCTTGAAATGTGTCCTGCATTGGTTCCATATTTTAAGTAGTTGTTGGATGAATGGATTGCTGGTGTACTTGATGATGGATAATACTGAGTGAAGCACAATGCAGGGTATTTCGATTATATTTTAACGATATTGTGTTTTTGCTTGTGTAACCCTCCATGAATTTATCTTTGACAAAGCATAAGAACACCTTTAGTTAAATAAGCAACAACATATTTACAATTTAATTGGAATCAATGAAATCAAACGATCACATCTTAAAATTCTGCCATCTTTCTATTTTAATTCTAAATACTAAAATAGATGAGGGCTCACAATCCCCCAACTTATGCCAGCCTGGAACTCCCTGTATTGGTGATAGCCTCCAATTTATCATCCGTTTTACATTTTCCATCCATAGATTCCTTATCTTTTTTCTTTTACGACTTCCAAGCCTGCTGTCAGCCTGTGACCCCTAGGAGTCAAAGCAGCCACAGACTTTAACCATGTTGGAGACTTTAACTCCCTTACAGGAGACTTTTACTGCTCTATAACTCCTCTTCAATCTTCAGACTTAAACTGGACTGTGGGCAGGTATCCGCTTCCCCCGTTAACATAGAGCTGGTTCATTTTCTTTACTTCTTCATTTTCTACATTTCACCAATAATTTACCATAGGGAAGTGTGATGATGTGGGTTCACTCCAGGTTCCCATGCAGCTTCAGGGAGCTCTTGAACCCGACACTATCGGTAATGTCACCAATGAGCTTGGCAGTGAGGCATAACAATGAAACAAGGGGATGGTGTAAAAGTGACAAGTGCTTTTATTAATACCAACAAAACAAAACAGTGACCAAATAAATAAAGTGCAGTGTCTCTCACATATCCATAAATAAATAATCCATAAAAACGAGTGATGAGTGGAGGTTAAAATCCAATAGAAAAACTCTTTAAAAAACAACAAAGTAAAAGCAATGGCTGGAAGCTGTCCTTTTTTAAAAACCTGATGCCTACTCTGTTCAACTGGCAGCTCCCCTGGCTCCGTACAGCTACTTTACTGGACCGAGACTTGAGTTCCCTCAACGACCAGGTCGCTCACACTGAGGCTCACCCTCCTAAGTCTCCTCGACTCCCATTGCCTTCCGCGGGGAGTCATCCATACTGCCGGTCACTCCAGCTCCTACAAACCGTTCAGCTGGAGCGACCACTTCCAACTGCCCCTCCTCTAGTGTCGGCCACACACTACTCGTGAAGGGCTCTCCATTCCAGCTGCCTGCATTTACCAGGAAACCTGCTCTCTTGCTTGTTCCTGCACCGGCTTTCAACGCCTCCAGCCTTCTTCGTCCCTTAACTTCCATCCATTTCTTTCCTGTTCCTTTCCTGTTCCTCTTCTGCTAGCCGCCTCCTTCTGAAATCAGCAGCTCCCGGGAACAATTATGGATGCAGACAACTCCTCACCTGTGCACTTAAGCGAGAATCGACCACATCATGAATCACCCCGGGAACAGATCCACCACACTTACCATGCCCCCTCTCTAAGCCACGAGTGCGGCGATTATTTATTTTAAAACTGGCCTTTTTGACATGAGCTGTGGACCCGCTATACCACAGGAGGGTGCTGTGGCAGCCCCTCTTGTCCTCTGTATCCGATTTGTATGGACACAAAGCTGTTTTCTCTGAGTACTTTTCTCTGTCTACCTCTTTCCATTTTCTCTGCATTATTTTACCTTTCACATTCCCCTTAATTTTTCTTTTCTCTCATGGCCAACAGAAATTCCAGGTGACCCGAATCAAAGGCTTTAAACTACATGCCTGCGAGTTACTTCCTCCTATTATAACCCCTCTTCTTGATACAACACAGGGTGAGTCAAAATTATGTTAACGCTAATGGATTATTTTATCTCGACCACACCTTTCCAGGTCGATGGATAAGTTGTGGTGGACCATTGCCATGGCCTCCACACTCCCCTGATTTGAACCCTGTGCCTTCTGGTTATGGGGTATGGTGAAGGAGCGCATGTAGAGCAGGAAAATTTGTGATATCAATGACCTGAAGGACAGAATACGAACTGTGGTATCGTCTGTTCCCCAGCAAAATGTTTGTCTGAGCTTTAAATGATACTGATGCTCATTGTTTTTTGTTTGTTGAACATAATGGCGAACAGGTTGAGACATTCCTGTAAATCATCTTGCACATATGAAGTATGTTTTGTGAAAAAATTGTTTTCGCCATTCAAATGTTAACATAATAAATATCCTATATCTTAAGTTGGACTAATGGCAAAGCACTTGCAAAATTTTTTGTTTGTGTGATTAGTGAACAAATAAACAGACATCTAAATTGAAATGACTTACGGTTTTATTTATATAGATGAGCTGAAGTTCCTGGTGTTGCTGGAATAAATAAACAAGTAAAAGTTATCTTTTGAATATTTCACATGATTAAACACAACCCACGGTGAGAAAAAAGACCTACTGTTAGATTAAAGCTGCAATCTTGTGAGACAAGGCCAAACTAATTGAGAAGAAAACGGTGTACGTATCTTTTGCTTTTGTTGCTGCTGGTGATATCTTCATCCTAGTACACTCATGCTGTCTGATGAGTACTGTAGCCCCTGCATCAACACTGTTTTTTAAGTTTCCTTTCCTTCCATCATGAATGTATTTTATAAGTTGGATCAACAGCAAAGTACATGGAAAATTTCGTGATAATCGTCTTAGTGGTTATTGCGCAATTAGCGAACTAAGATGGATATCCAAAAGGAAATGACTTACAAGTTTATTTATACAGATTACCTCCTTTTGTGTATGCAACACACAGTTACTTGTATGAGCCAGTTGATCATAAGCAGCACTTTGATGATGTCTATGGGGAATCTCAGAGGTTCCACAATGTAGCATTATCCTTTCATCCAACCCTAACTTCTATCTAAAACCTTTCTAGAATAGTTGGCTTAGTTATCAAGTAGGCCTAGCACTGGGTTTCATTTCAGTTTTCGTTGTCCTTCTGTTTCTGACTACTCTTTTGTTTTGTCTTTGTGTTTTGTTTGCTTCTGTAGCTGAGAATTGGACCGCCAAGGTCCCCGCCTTCGGCCACCACCCAACTCACACTGCACCCAACCTCCTTGGCCCCTCCCATAGGTGGTGAGCCCATGGGAAGGGGGACCCACATTACCTCTTCGGGCTGTGCCCGGCTGGGATGGGAATCAGCACCACCAAATCCGAGACGATGGTCCTCAGCCGGAAAAGGGTGGAGTGCCCTCTCAGGGTTGGGAGCGAGATCCTGCCCCAAGTGGAGGAGTTCAAGTATCTCAGGGTCTTGTTGACGAGTGAGGGAAGAATGGAGCGTGAGATCGACAGGCGGATCAGTGCAGCGTCCGCAGTGATGAGGGCTCTGCATTGATCTGTCGTGGTGAAAAAGGAGCTGAGCCGTAAGGCAAAGCTCTCAATTTACCAGTCGATCTACGCTCCTATCCTCACCTATGGTCATAAGTTATGGGTAGTGACCGAAAGAACGAGATCACGAATACAAGCGGCTGAAATGAGTTTCCTCCGCAGGGTGTCTGGACTTTCCCTTAAAGACAGGGTGAGAAGCTCAGTCATCCAGGAGGGGCTCAGAGTAGAGCTGCTGCTCCTCCGCATCGAGACGAGTCAGATGAGGTGGCTCGGGCATCTGATCAGGATGCCTCCTGGAAGCCTCCCTGATGAAGTGTTCCGGGTACGTCTAACCAGGAGGAGGCCCCAGGGAAGACCCAGGACACGCTGGAGGGACTATGTCTCCCGGCTGGCCTGGGAATGCCTTGGGATTCTCCCAGAAGAGCTAGAAGAAGTGGCCGGGAAGTCTGGGCATCTCTGCTCAAGCTGCTGCCCCCGCGACCCGATCTCGGATACGCGGAAGAGGATGGATGGATGGATGGATGGATGTTTTGTTTGCTGATTATTTATGATCTTTTTGATTCTGAATGTTCCTTGTTCCTTATTATGAGTTTTCCTGATGTGACATCTCCTGGTCTCCTTGCTCCTCACAATAATTTTTGGAAGGGCTGCCTCTACTCTGTACTATTTCCAGACAATGATTCTGATTTTGACCCCTTGCTTGGCATTTATTTATGTATTCTTTTGACATTTCCTGATTTCATCTCCACTTAAAAGCTGCTGTTACCTTGTGCAGTCAGCATACAACAAATATGATTTTTAGGTTTATTTAATGAGTTTCAGTAAAAAGCCAAATTTCCCAGCCAGGACAATAAAATTTCTATCTATTGTGGTAATCTGAGGGACATGACAGGCTGGTACAGCAATGAATTTTTGGGGTGCCAACATGACAGTCCCTGTTTAATCGAAAAGAACAACAAAAACAATGCGTGATGGTGCTCCAAAAGGAAAACAAAAAAGGCCGCCCCGTAACACTCTGGCTACTTCAGTTGATATACAGGAAGCGAATATGAACAGCTCTTCTCCTTAGGCCACTTGAACCAGAAGTGTCGCCCCCCTTCGGTTAGGTCTTGCTTTTAAGGACCAGGGACCAGCTGAGGCGGAGTCAGTGCCCTCAGCACTGTGGAGATAAAAGAAGACAAGTCAGTTAGTGGCAGTGTTCAATGTCCCCTCATAGCTCAGGGTAATAGCACATACCTAGGAAGGACTCGGAGGGTGACACTCAGACACACATGCATGACACCATCTATAGCAGGGGTCCCCAACTCCAGTCCTGGAGGGCCCCAGTGACTGCAGATTTTCATTTTAACCCTTTTCTTAATTAGTAAACTCTTTTTTTGCGGCTACTTAACTTCTTTTGAATTAATTTTAATTGACTATTGATCCTCTGAATTTCTTCATTTCTTTCCTTAAACAAAAATGAAATGTGAAGTGAGTGAGCCAACAGAAGACCAACTAAGTCAGGGCCTCAAACTCCAACCAATTTTACTCCAACCAGTTGCTTAATGAGGTGCCAATCCTTGTCGTTAATGAAACCAGCTCTTTAATTCCATGGCTTACTGCTGCTGTCATTGTACAATAGTAGACACTTCCGAAATTGTTTGATTTTCTAAGAGCTCTGTTCAAATGTTTTGGGGACCTGAGAAGATTCACATTCCTGAGACCTTGACCTTTCTATGTTTTCAGATATTGTATGGTGGACACAGTGTGCTGGTCATGTTTTGGCTCATTTTGTATCTCATGATTATTTGGCTGCTAATTAAGGAAAAAGAAACAATTAAAGTGTCTGAGTCTTCAAGAGCAAATCAATTAAAATTAATTCAAAAGAAGTTAATTAGCAGCGAAAACAGGTCACTAATTAAGAAAAGGGTTAGAATGAAAACCTGCCGCCACTGGGACCCTCCAGGACCGGACCCCTGATCTATAGGTTAATAGGTGACACTAAGCTGGCCAAATGCAGGAATGTAAATGAGTACGACCTAAGATGGACAGGCCAACCCATTCTGGGACAGTTCACACTTTCGGTCCATTTCTTCTTGGATACTCCATGTGGCTATGTGAGTGGATAAAGCGGGCCTCATAATGGATGGAATTTTTGTAAGGAAAAATTTTAACATGTGGCATGTGAAGAAACGGATGGCTAGTGTGTAATTATAGATAGATAGATAGATAGATAGATAGATAGATAGATAGATAGATAGATAGATAGATAGATAGATAGATAGATAGATAGATAGATAGATAGATAGATAGATAGATACTTTATTAATCCCAATGGGAAATTCACATTCTCCAGCAGCAGCATAATGATACAATAAATAATATTAAATTAAAGAATGATAATAATGCAGGTGAAAAACAGACAATAACTTTGTATAATGTTAAATGTTAACGTTTACCCCCCTGGGTGAAATTAAAGAGTCGCATAGTTTGGGGGAGGAACGATCTCCTCAATCTGTCAGTGGAGCAGGACGGTGACAGCAGTCTGTCGCTGAAGCTGCTCCTCTGTCTGGAGATGATACTATTTAGTGGATGCAGTGGATTCTCCATAATTGATAGGAGCCTGCTGAGCGCCCTTCGCTCTGCCACAGATGTTAAACTGTCTAGCTCTGTGCCTACAATAGAGCCTGCCTTCCTCACCAGTTTGTCCAGGCGTGAGGCGTCTTTCCTCTTAATGCTGCCTCCCCAGCACACCACTGCGTAGAAGAGGGCGTCTTGCCACAACTGTCTGATAGAACATCTGCAGCATCTTATTGCAGATGTTGAAGGACGCCAGCCTTCTAAGGAAGTATAGTCGGCTCTGTCCTTTCTTGCACAGTGCATCAGTATTGGCAGTCCAGTCTAATTTATCATCCAGCTGCACTCCCAGATATTTATAGGTCTGCACCATCTGCACACAGTCACCTTTGATGATCACTGGGTTAATGAGGGGTCTGGGCCTCCTAAAATCCACCACCAGCTCCTTGGTTTTGTTGGTGTTCAGGTGTAGGTGGTTTGAGTCGGACCATTTAACAAAGTCATTGATTAGGTCCCTATACTCCTCCTCCTGCCCACTCCTGATACAGCCCACGATAGCAGTGTCATCAGCGAACTTTTGCACATGGCAGGACTCCGAGTTGTATTGGAAGTCCGATGTATATAGGCTGAGCAGGACCGGAGAAAGTACAGTCCCCTGTGGCGCTCCTGTGTTGCTGACCACAATGTCAGACGTACAGTTTCCAAGACGCACATACTGAGGTCTGTCTTTAAGATAGTCCACGATCCATGCCACTAGGCATGAATCTAATCCCATCTCTGTCAGCTTTTCCCTAAGGAGCAGAGGTTGGATTGTGTTGAAGGCGCTAGAGAAGTCTAGAAACATAATTCTTACAGCACCACTGCCTCTGTCCAAGTGAGAGAGGGATCGGTGTAGCATGTAGTTGATGGCATCCTCTGCTCCCACCTTCTCCTGATATGCAAACTGCAGAGGGTCAAGGGCGTGTTGAACCTGTGGCCTAAGGTGGTGAAGCAGCAGCCTCTCCATGGTCTTCATCACATGTGATGTCAGAGCAACAGGCCGAAAATCATTCAGCTCACTAGGACGTGATACCTTTGGGACTTAATAATTATAATACTATAATAATAATTATAATACTATTATACTTATTAATTTATCTTAGCACTACACTTTTCTTGTCATTCTTTCCATGCATATATATCTGCCATTTCCTATTTTTTCTGCAGTTATTTTTTTTTTGTAACAGCTCACTGTAACTAATGCCCATCTTTTGTTTCTTGAATTCTAAAGGCTACACATAATTTTAGTTTAACCCGGTTAATGATTACCTTTCTTTCTTTTTCTTTATGCCTCAGTGATACATAGCAGAGGACAATGGCAATATTGTAGTTCAGCAGTTCTGATGTGAGTTTTTCATGTAGAAAACTGGGTCAAAGGAAACTTGGGTTTGATGGTTAAAAAAGACCACCTTGCGCAATATTGTTCAACACTGTTTAACTAACTGAGGTGGTTTGTGTGTGTGTGTGTGTGGACTTGGGGTGGAAGGGCGTGTGTGGTAGAGAGACGCTTTGAGCAAATACATTAGACAAAACATGCCTGCTATATGACACGCTTGAGTAGGCCCAAGAAAAAGTGGAGGAACTGGCTCAAAACAACCTGCCGCCGTGAGTCTCTTCAGACATAAAAGTAAAATGTCAGCCTTATCGCACACTGGTTATGCGCTTATCTGATGTGAACGAGCATATTTTTCTGCTTCATCGTTCACATTCTTCTTCAAAATTTTTGCATCTTGTAAGTTGGCATAACACAGTAGCTGATAACAAAGTGCCGATTACTAATTAAAGTCTCCTTTACCAAAGTAGGGGCAGCACCTAAAAAAGTTTTCACCCCTTGGAAGTTTTCACATTTTATTGTTAAACAGCTTTGAGTCACAGTGGATTTCATTTTGCTTTTGTACACTGACCAGCAGAAAAAGACTCTTTAATGTCAAAACAGATGTCTGCTCTGTGCAGATCTCTGTATGTGTACAGTAAGCTTTGACTTTATACAGGGTGAGTAAAAATTATGTTAACACTAATGGTACTGCTGTGTATATACTTATATAAAATTTTTGTGACCAATTTATGTGCCACATGATGTGTTGAACATGATGGCGAACAGGTTGAGACATTCCTGTAAATCATCTTTCACATATGAAGAATGTTTTTTGAATAAGTTGTTTCCGCCATTCAAATATTAACATAATTTTGACTCACCCTGTATATGTGGTAGTTGACACAATAGAACAGGGGTCCTTGAGGACCACCATGGCTGCAGGTTTTCATTCGAACCCTTTTAAATTGAGTGCCCTGTTTGTGCTGTTAATTAACTTCTTGTGAATTCATTTTAATTGAGTTGCTTTTTTAAGATTTGTTCCCCTGAATTTCTTCATTGTTCCTCTGAATTACTTCATTTCTTTCCTTAAACGGCACTCAAACAGAAATGAAATGTGAAGTGAGTGAGCCAACAGAAGACCAGGGAGGTATTTTCCGTACGTCGCTTAAATCATCCGAGATCAGATGCCTCATCTTGGATGAGTTATTGCCGGTGAAACTCATCTGGGATAAGTCAGTTTTTCAAACGCAGCCGTGTATTAGATTAGTCTCGCTGGATCTAATCATCCGAGATGAATGCGTGCGCCCACGCTGATTGAAAAGCCCATATATATTGAGTCTAGAAAACATGATCAGCAAGTCTTTGATAGGCTGTAACAAAATGATAAAAGAACAAGCGCATTTTTTTTTCACACAAGCGGAGCAGGACCTTTTATTCGAAGGATATGAAGAATTTCAAGATTTAATATGCGCAAGGGGTAACACTGCAAAAGCAGCCCAAACCAGAAAAGACAGCTGGCAAAAAGTGGCCGACAAATTAAATGCTAAGTAGTGTGCATTGTACTTACTGAATGCAGCATTTCATTTCCTATGTGTCAGATTAATTATTATTTAATATGTCATAATTCCAGATCAAACGTGAGCACAAGGATAACACGGGAACAGGTTAAAGTGAAGTACAAGAATATATTTCAAACTGGTAAATATTGGTATATAACTATTTAAAGAATTGTTGACATAAATAATCATATATAATATAAAAAACATTAATTTTAAAGCTAATAAGAAGGCAGACAAGCAAAAAACAGGTGGAGGTCCACGCGGTCCAGACCTAACCCCTACAGAAGAGTTGGCTCTCCAGCAAAATGCCCATCGCCCTGTTTCTGAGGGCATTCCAGGGGGAAGCTCCTCCTCAGAACCAGTGGCAGGATGCAGTGGTCACTTCATTTCAGGTAAAGGATGGTCATTGCATATATTTGTCCTCCATGTGTGCCATAGGTATGTTCCATATAGCCCTCTTTTTTTTGTTGGGTCAGTTGCAGGGAATGTCATATCCCTTGAACTTGTGTCTGACCAACGAGATATTGACGAAGGTCAAATATTTGATGAAGACACTGTGTCTGATTATTCATCAGGAGGAGAGGTACATTTTCCAAATAATGTTTGATTTAACTCCTGGTAATGAGAATGTTAGGCTGATTGTGAGATTCTTTATGGAACTGTGGGTGTTTTTGCCTGTGTATTACCTACCTGCAATGGCATGAAACGCCTCTTTTATTGTCTGCACACACGCAGGTGTCCAGGAAACACTATGAAAACCCGAAGGAAATATTTCAGAGCCAAACAGACTTTGCAAATTGCCTGGCAAACTACACTTTTAGTTAGATTTTCCACATCGCCTACAGTATATAAAAAAAGTGCCACTTGTAAAAAACCTCAAAGCAATGCATACTGTCTGTGTGGTTGTGAGAGCCCGACTTCGCCGAGTTTGACTTTGAATATAAGGTGTTAATAAATCTTTGTGGTACAATATTCCCCCTCAGCTAAAGCGGTATCTTTCGAAAAGAATTTCCTCCGGGAGCAATAAAGGATCTTGCCGATCGTACAAACCCTCTCTATATGAAATTCTCTTCTTGTAATTTGCGCACCGATATCAATTGGTTGCTCATTCATGAACGGTGAAGCCATGACTGAACGAATTCCATGCACGGACACTGATTACGTGTGTGAGCTAATCCTTGTTTACATCGAACAAACCTGCTCTGAGCAGGTCAGAGGATTAGGATGTGCTGCTATGACAACACATCCAGCAAGAGTTTCGAAAAACTGACAGATCCAGGATCAGACCAAATCGTCAACAATTACATCCGGCTAAACGAGTAATCCACGTACGAAAAATACCCCCCAGCGAAGTCAGGGCCTCAAACTCCAACCAATTCACTCCAATCAGCTGCTTAATGAGGTGCCAATTTCTGTTATTAATTAAACCCGTTCTTTAATTTCGTGGCTTGTTGCTGCTCTCGTGGTGCAATAGCAGACATTTCCAAAATTGTTCATTTTCTCTTTTCTAAGAGCTCTGGTAAAATGTTTTGGGGACCTGAGCAGATTGACATTCCTGAGACCTTCATGTTTCTTTATTTTCAGATATTGTATGGTGGACACCAGTTGTTTTGGCTCATTTTGTATTTCATTATTGTTTGGCTGCTAATTAAGGAAAAAGAAACAATTAAGGGGTCTGAGTCTTCAAGAGCAAATCAATTAAAATTAGTTCAAAAGACGTTAATTAGCAGCAAAAACAGGTCACTCATTCAGAAAAGGGTTAGAATGAAAACCTGCAGCCACGGTGGTCCTCAATTATGGCATGCCTAATTATTAAGGCACTGATAAAACAGTTCCAGCAGAATTCTTTCAACTTAACAGTGAACCACATATTCAAGGATAACAGTGGACATTAAGGAGAAGCGCATTCTGGACTGAAGCCAGAAAACACTTGGGATCTGGAACCAATTACCGAGATGATGAATTGAAGCAGAGACCTTGAAAACCTTTGAGATACAGGGACAAAACAAGATTGATGAACTGAATAGTCTCCTCTTGTTTGTCAAATTTCTTATGTTCTTATGATGTGTTCAATTTACCTCGGAAGTCAGATGTCAGAGCTGTTGGATGATGTCACACCAGAGTTAACAGCGTCCGTGTGCATGACACTGTATTTTGTGTATCCAAACACTGTGGCAACATATCCATGGACAGAAGCTGGACAGTGCTGTGTGTACGACTGATTTAGTGAGACACAAATGGACAGAACTGCTAAAAAACAGCATAATACTATAGCTTTCGTAAAAGTCTGTAGTGTACATCACCAATATGGATTGACATCATAATCTGAACTCGGAAAAACTCCAACTTGACAAAACAAGCCCTGAGTTTCCAAGTTGGAAATTCTAGTTCAGGGGGCATTCCAGCTGAAAATTCCAACTAGGAACTTGGAAATGCTGACTTCTCACTTCAAATGGAATGGAGCATCCACTTCTTTTTGAGTGACAGTGGGCTCAAAGGAAGAACACCCAAGGGACTCTAATGTTGAAATAAACACATAAAAAAGCCAGACTGGAATTTGCTAAAATGCATATTGATGAGCCATAATGCCTCCGGGAGAAGGTCCTTTGTACAGATGAGACAAAACTGGAGCGTTTTGGCAAATCACATCAGCTCTAGGTGTATTGACAGAAAAAATTAAGCTTTTTAAGAAAAGAACGTCAGACCTACTGTGAAACATGGAGGAGGATCACTGATTTGCTGTGTCTGTCGTGGGCTGTCCTGAGTCTGTGCAGGGAACATTCTGGAATGAAATGTGTCAGAAAGCATCTGTCCAGAAGTGGCCTTACAGGTGTGTGGGGCCTAGGACTGATCAACCCCACGCAGGGCCGGTTACGTCAAATGCTGTTACCAGTATATGTGGACTGAATTTAATAAAAATAACGTTAACATACACCAGAATTTCTCATTTTGTAAGATAACACATGTACTTTATCAAAAATATAACGGTATAATCTATTAAAAAGCTGCAATTCGTAATTCATAAAAATACCACAACAGTGCGAAATGCAATGCGGTGTCATGCAGAAATTAGCAGGGCCTCTTCTAGAAAAAGTCTAGAAAAGTACCCAAATTGTAAGTAGGCCCATACCTTGAGTCTCGATATGCAGGATGGCGCAGTCATAACTCACGTTGATGTCATTTCAGCCAGTTATCATTAGCGATAAATGTTTTTGTGCATTAATATTCAGAAATGTTTATGGCCTACAGATAAAATGTGAGTTTCAGTGTTTCGACAGGAAGTGTGAAATTAACATAGAGGTATCTCCATGAAATCTCTAACCAGTTTCCAGGTTCAGAGATTAAAATCCACTTTTCTTGCATTCCAATTGGACAAGTCGTTGATGACATCTTCATAGTCTAATCTGAGTGCAGTGTCTCAAATATATATATATATATATATATATATATATATATATATATATATATATATATATATATATATATTTATATATATTTGCAGCTGGAGATCAACGAAGGGAGAAAAAATGAATCACGTATCATAAAGTAGTTTTTATTCCTGAGCTTTCAAACCCTATCAGTGGTCTTCATCAGAGGATAATTCTTAGACTTACAAGAATCAAAGGCAATATATAGCAACACATTAAGTGTTGGGGGGGGGGTTGGAGGTGACTAAGTCCGTATGATCAAGGGGGGGGTATGGGGGGTTTGTATAGTTTATTTATTATGTACATGTTCTTCTTAAGTTAGCATATGCTGGATTTATGTCCAAGTGTCTGTTGATGGCGTTTTCATCTGATAGCCAAGATTCGGCCAACTCTCTGGCGCTTTTAGTACTGGCCTTAAATTTTACTTTTACATTGTCCCAGTTGAATGTGTGTCCTGTCGATTTAGTATGTGCATGGATCAAAGATAGTGCGTCCTTTCTTCTGACGGCGTTGCAATGTTCCTGTACACGTGTTGAGATTCTTTTTGACGTTTGTCCTATGTATACCGCACAAACCCACGAACAATCTGTGCACGGTCCTGTTTAATGCTAAAAACAAGAAATTGACAGCAGAAACACGAAACGCAGTTTATAGTAACCCATGCAATTCTTGCTCAGCGGTATACATAGGACAAACGTCAAAAAGAATCTCAACACGTGTACAGGAACATCGTAACGCCGTCAGAAGAAAGGACGCACTATCTTTGATCTATGCACATACTAAATCGACAGGACACACATTCAACTGGGACAATGTAAAAGTAAAATTTAAGGCCAGTACTAAAAGTGCCGGAAAGTTGGCCGAGTCTTGGCTATCAGATGAAAACGCCATCAACAGACACTTGGACATAAATCCAGCATATGCAAACTTAAGAAGAACATGTACATAATAAATAAACTATACAAACCCCACCCCCCTTGATCATACGGACTTAGTCACCTCCACCAAACGCTTAATGTGTTGCTATATATTGCCTTTAATTCTTGTAAGTCTAAGCATTATCCTCTGATGAATACCCCTGATAGGGGTTGAAAGCTCAGGAATAAAAACTACTTTATGATACGTGATTCATTTTTTCTCCCTTCGTGGATCTCCAGCTGCAAATATGCAAACCGTATCACAGACCTTCTCTTCCATTCATATATATATATATATATATATATACTGGAGAATATAACTTGACAAATCCACTCGAACGGGACACACAGACCTCAAAAGCTGGGCCCTCTTAAGTCGACCCCCAAACGTCGCTCTTGGCTCTGTCGCAGTCGCAGGTCAAGGATCCTTCAACAGGATAAGGAGGCAAAGCACACAGCGAAAAGCATCAAGAATCAAGAACCAAACACTGGACTACTCTGAAGTGGCCTTCTGTGAGCCCTGATTTGAATCCTATCAAACGTTTATGGAAAGACCAGAGACATGTAGTCTGGAGAAGACCCCTTTCAAACCTGACGCAGCTGGAGCAGTTTGCTCAGGACGAGTGGGCCAAACAACCTGTGGACAGGTGCAGACGTCTCATGGATGTGTGCAGTGAAGGCCTCAAAAGGTTGTGCAACAAAATATTAGGTTAAGGGTCTCATCATTTCCGTCCATACCGTTTTCACTTGTGTTATTATTTGAAACATTCTATTGTATCAAAACTCGAAAGCAAAGTCGGATTTTTGTTGAATGCAGAATAAACAGTGATGGGCGCCAATTCCGTTTATCAATTTCAGGTTATTTCAGAGACAATTGTGGGCTCATCTTTTTTGTGGAGGAGTACCAACGAATGTGTCCATGTTTATCATCCCTTGCTGGCATTCTTCCCAAAATGGAGTCGATTCCCACAAAGTGACATATCTATCAATGAGAACAGATGAAGGAGGCTGGAAACTCATCCTTCAGCTGAAACTGATTCATCAGTTTCTGAGAACTCACATGGTGTCTTGTGTAACCCCTTTAAGTGATTTTTGCCCTCAGATTGTGTAATTCCTGTAAAACCGCAGAACGTTGCAAGCCCTCTGTAATCCGTAAAACGAGCTCTTTTTCCTTACTAATTAAATGACTATAAACATTGGATTTCCATTTCTTTGAAAGTATGCTTTTTCGTTAGGCTGCTGCTATGTAGCTTTTAATTTTGGTGCAATGGGTCTTAAATTAGCTACTAATCGGATAACATTTTGCAAAGGCATAGTAAACCAGCTTAATGGCATGCGGTCGTTTAACAGCCATAATGCACAGAGCAGTGCTTCAGCTACATTGAAACCATGTGTACATTGTACATGCCACATCACACAAATGACTTTATTTTACGTCCAAATGGCTTATTTACAGTAATCAATGCGCAAATGATTAACAACATTTGTGCTGCAATTTAGTTTAGACATAATTAAAAACAGTAAGACAACAGCAGCTGCTTCTGTTGTAGTAATCAAAGGTTCAGAATCAGTAGGGGAAACAAAATGAAAAATTCAGACTTCTGTGGAGAATTTAGTGAGTTTAAGGGCAGCTTCAGCCTTGAGGACTGACTGCACATCTTCCTCTCCTTGTAATATTTGCATTTTAGATGTGTTGGTCCCTGCAGATGGACCATCCCTGTAGCTTAGAATTTGAAATTTTGTGTCTCTTTATTTTACGAACCGTATAAAGAGCAAACAAAAAACACGAAGATCAGTTGTGTTGTGTTGATAAGATGCCACATGAGAGATGGGCATCAAACTAAAAGAAGTGGGACTTCAGGGTGTGGTGTGTAGATGGGTGCAGAATTGGCTCAGATACAGGAAGCAGAGGGTGATGGTGTGAGAAACTTTATCAGAATTGGCCAATGTTAAGAGTGGTGGCCAGCAGGGGTCAGTGCTGGGGTTGCTGCTATTTTTAATATCTATAAATGATTTAGATAGGAATATAAGTAACAAGCTGGTTAAGTTTGCAGATGAAACCAAGATTTGTGGATTAGCAGATAATTTGGAATCTGTTATATAATTACAGAAGAACTTGGACTGCAGACAGGCTTGGCCAGATTTGTGGCAGATGAAATTTAATGTCAGTAAATTTAAAGTGTTACTCATAGGAAGTAAAAATGTTAGGTTTGAATACACAATGGGCAGTCGGGAAATCAAGAGTCCACCTCATGAAAAGGATTTAGGAGTCATAGTGGACTCTAAGCTATCGACTTCCCATCAGTGTTCAGAGGCCATTAAGAAGGCTAACAGAATGTCAGGTTAATATAGCGCCTTGATGTGTGAAGTACAAGTCACAGGAGGTTCTGCTCAACCTTTATAACACACTAGTGAGGCCTCGTCTTGAGTACTGTGTGCAGTTTTGGTCTCCAGGCTACAAAGAGGACATAGCAGCACATGAAAAGGTCCAGAGAAGAGCGACTCAGCTGAGTCCAGGTCTACAGGGGATGAGTTATGAGGAAAGATTAAAAGAGCTGAACCTTTACAGTTTAAACAAAAGAAGATTAAGAGGAGACCTGAGTGAGGTGTTAAAATTATGAAGGGAATTAGTCCAGTGGATCGAGACTGTGACTTTGAAATGAGTTCATCAAGAACACGGGGACACAGTTGGAAACTTGTTAATGGTAAATTTTGCACAAACATTAGGAAGTTTTTCTTTACACAAAGAACGATAGACACTTGGAATAAGAGATCAAGTAGTGTGGTAGACAGTAAGACTTTATGGACTTTCAAAACTCGACTTGATGTTTTTTTTGGAAGAAATAAGTGGATAGGACTGGCGAGCTTTGTTGGGCCAAATGGCCTGTTCTCATCTAGATTTTTCTAATGTTCTAATGCTGTGGTACCATCCGTTGAATACTACAGATGCAGAGCTTTCAGTGTTGTCTATTGCATAAGCCTTTTGCTTTGCACCCTTCCCCATCATAACCTTCATCAAATATTTTGATCTCTAGCTTTCGAAAGATCTCAACATTTTAGGGTCTGCTGATACCGAAAACATCGATATCTCAATGATCAGTGTGTGTCTGTGTCTGTGTGTCACAGTTTCTTGAGGACGGAGCTAAAATGGCTGGACGGAAAAATACCAAACCCAAAAGTTAAGCCTATTAGGAAATGACAATGTGCTGATTAGTTTTTGAGCCAACTTGTGGAAGAGAAAGAGGCACTTTCGACTTTTGTCGTACACCATGTTTTAGTGTGAATTCTACGCACAGCATTATGCATGAGGCCCCAGGACCGGAGTTTGAGAATCCTGCTCTAAAAGAACCCTCAAATACCATAATTCTGCACTTAATTATGAATTCTTCTTGACAATTGTTATTGTAATGACCTATTTTATGATCAGAAACATCAGCGGTAAATAATTACAGAAATCTTATAGAATAGTTTGGGTAACTTGATTCCTAGTATACTGCAGTATTACACACCACCATTTCTGACACACAGTCCTTCAGCCTCACAAGCAGCTGTCTGTTGGTCATGTAATTCATGATGCAGGAGATTGTGGGGGCATCAAGATGCAAAGCCTGTTGATCTTCTTCAAGGCTTCTTGAGCATCTTCCCTGGTCGATGAGGCAGAATGGGGTTAAAAGTGGTGATGTCACAAGGAGGGGAATGAGTGAACTGTGGTCAAATTTGTATGATCTTATGAATATTTACGTTGTAGCATTTAGGTAAAAGTAATACTCAAGTTGGGTTTACAGTAATCCCTCGCTATATCGCGCTTCGCCTTTCGCGGCTTCACTCCATCGCGGATTTTATATGTAAGCATATTTAAATATATATCGCGGATTTTTTGCTGGTTCGCGGATTTCTGCGGACAATGGGTCTTTTAATTTCTGGTACATGCTTCCTCAGTTGGTTTGCCCAGTTGATTTCATACAAGGGACGCTATTGGCAGATGGCTGAGAAGCTACCCAGCTTACTTCTCTCTCTCTCTCTTGCGCTGACTTTCTCTGATCCTGACGTAGGGGGATTGAGCAGGGGGGCTGTTCGCACACCTAGACAATACGGATGCTCCTCTAAAAATGCTGAAAGATTATCTTCACGTTGCTATCTTTTGTGCAGCTGCTTCCTGAAATGACATGCTGCACGGTGCTTCGCATACTTAAAAGCTCGAAGGGCACGTATTGATTTTTGATTGAAAAACAAACTCTGTCTCTCTCTCTCCCTTTCTCTGCTCCTGACGGAGGGGGTGTGAGCTGCCTCCTTCAACAGCTTTGTGCCGCGGTGCTTCGCATACTTAAAAGCCAAACAGCCCTATTGATTTGTTTGCTTTTCTCTATCTATGTGACATTATCTGCTCCTGACACGCACTCCTTTGAAGAGGAAGATATGTTTGCATTCTTTTAATTGTGAGACAGAACTGTCATCTCTGTCTTGTCATGGAGCACAGTTTAAACTTTTGAAAAAGAGACAAATGTTTGTTTGCAGTGTTTGAATAACATTCCTGTCTCTCTACAACCTCCTGTGTTTCTGCGCAAATCTGTGACCCAAGCATGACAATATAAAAATAACCATATAAACATATACTTCGCGGATTTTCTTATTTCGCGGGTGGCTCTGGAACGCAACCCCCGCGATGGAGGAGGGATTACTGTATATGTTTGAAGTCATTCTTAACATACACATTCAGACGTCACTAAAGTAGAGACGACACATCTAACGGAATAAAGGTTTCCCACTGACTTTACTTTCTATGCGCTGTGCTAATTCAGCACTGGTCCATTCTGCTACTCTGTAAAAACTTTCTTTTTACTGGCAGTTAGTCACGCTGACAAGCACTGGTGGGTTTTCTCTACTCAAAAGTGTTTATTTAAAATATCAGAAGAAAACGGGGGGAGTTGAAGGAGATATAAGAGGTTGTGGTGTCTTGAAAAAATCAAACAAAAAAAATAAAGGAATGTCTGCCTGAAACTGATAACTAAAGGTCTGTCTGTGATCACGCGGCCTCGAGGGACTGTGTTTCTAAACACGCACTTGTAATACCTGACCGTATAGTGATCCATCTCGATCAATCCATCGGTCAAATCACAGCATACTCCATTAGATTAAATAAGGACACTTTAAAAAAAACAAAAAAAAAAAAACAAAAATGAGCCATCTGTTCTGCCTCAAGAAGCTTTTGCATTATTTCATTTCAGAGCTCGCTCCATTTATGGGATTCCTCTCTGCATGCAGCACGGCCTATTTAATCTCCTGTCTGCACACCATTACTCCTAACCGGGCTGTTCTAAACTTTTATTGCACAACGTTTGTGATTTACACCATGGCAATTAAACAATCATTTCACACAATGAAACAATTAAACTGCAAATTAAACAAGGAAATCGTCTATCAGTACAGTTAAGCAGAATTAATTCAATTTCAATTTTCTGCAGACTACTTGCAGTTTCTTCTGCAAATTGGAATTATTGTGCTTAAACTCTTTTAAAGGCAGACTGTAGGTTTAGCAGACAGAGGAACTTAAAATGTATTAGACAACGCCACATGACACTCTCAGACTTCCAAGATGGGGATGTCAGAGCAGTTGTGGTCAGAAGTTTAACTTACGCTTATCATGGACATGAATGTCATGGTAATTGTGGATTTTCAGTGATTTCTTTGAACTGTTCCTTTTCTGGGGTGGAATGATTGTACAACATACATCATTAATGGCTCTAAAAACAAGAATTTGGTGCAAAAGCTTGAATTTATTTTGGATTTTCGTAGTAGTTGAGTATTGTACCGTGTTAGTTATTATGGATGCAATGAGAAGTCAAGCAAAATGACACCTTTTATTGGCTAATGGAACAGATTACAATATGCCAGCTTTCCTGGCATGAAGAAGGGGCCTGGGATGTCTCGAAAGCTTACATATTATAATCTGTTCTGTTAGCCAATAAAAAGTGTCATTTTGCTTGACTTCTTTTTGGATTTTCGAAAATCCACACAGGGTCAAAATTATACATACACGCTCATATATATATATATATATATATATATATATATATATATATATACAGTGATCCCTCGCTATATCGCGCTTCGCCTTTCGCGGCTTCACTCCATCGCGGATTTTATATGTAAGCATATTTAAATATATATCGCGGATTTTTTGCTGGTTCGCGGATTTCTGCGGACAATGGGTCATTTAATTTCTGGTACGTGCTTCCTCAGTTGGTTTTCCCAGTTGATTTCATACAAGGGACGCTATTGGCAGATGGCTGAGAAGCTACCCAACTTACTTTTCTCTGTCTCTCTTGCGCTGACTTTCTCTGATCCTGACGTAGGGGGATTGAGCAGGGGGGCTGTTCGCACACCTAGACAATACGGACGCTCGTCTAAAAATGCTGAAAGATTATCTTCACGTTGCTATCTTTTGTGCAGCTGCTTCCTGAAATGACAAGCTGCACGGTGCTTCGCATACTTAAAAGCTTGAAGGGCACGTATTGATTTTTGACTGAAAAGCAAACTCTGTCTCTCTCTATCTTTCTCTCTCTCTCTCTCCCTGCTCCTGACGGAGGGGGTGTGAGCTGCCGCCTTCAACAGCTTTGTGCCACAGTGCTTCGCATACTTAAAAGCCAAACAGCCCTATTGATTTGTTTGCTAGAGATTGTTTTCTCTATCTATGTGACATTCTGTGCTCCTGACACGCACTCCTTTGAAGAGGAAGATATGTTTGCATTCTTTTAATTGTGAGACGGAACTGTCATCTCTGTCTTGTCATGGAGCACAGTTTAAACTTTTGAAAAAGAGACAAATGTTTGTTTGCAGTGTTTGAATAACGTTCCTGTCTCTCTACAACCTCCTGTGTTTCTGCGCAAATCTGTGACCCAAGCATGACAATATAAAAATAACCATATAAACATATGGTTTCTACTTCGCGGATTTTCTTATTTTGCGGGTGGCTCTGGAACGCAACCCCCACGATGGAGGAGGGATTACTGTATATAATATAGTAGAAGATATCTGGGGCTTCTACCCAGCTGGGATACCTGTTTAATGGAAGGACTGAGAGGGAGATAGCACATGCAGGGCACTACCTGCCTAGTAAAACTTGATGGCAGCCCCCCCCAGGGGGTTTACAGTGGTGCCTGGGATTCCCACCGTGCTTCATGGAAGTTGGAGTTTGGCACAGCCCTGTTGGGCTCCATGCTGCAGGAATGGCGTTGGACCTCCACCTCATCCAAGAGTACTTCCGGATCATGCTGATAGGCCACCTGTAGTGCTCCCGGGTATACCATAAAAGGGTCCACCTCACTTCATTCAGGGAGCCAGAGTTGAGAAGGAGAAGACGAACGCTTCTAGAGGAGGAGTGAAGTTGGAAAGAGAGAGACAAAGAGAAGAAAGTGCTGTGTGCTTTATTAGTGCTGCTGTACTCTGCTTTGGTGGTGGGAAACACCTTAAGAGTTTCCCACAGCAAAATAAAAGCTGCTGGACTTGTGCCTCATGGCTGTCTGTGTCGGGATGGGGAGCTGGTGTGCCCCCTGCAGGCCACAATACAGACACCCCAATTAATATTTTGTTGAATGTTCCTTATCAAGTTGCACCTCGACCAGACACTTTTGGTAGCCATCAACAAGCTTCTCGCATAATTCTGGCTGGATATTTGACCACTCTAATAAAATATTAGACACACCGAGGTACAGTGGAACCTCGGTTCACAAACGTCTCGGTACACGTACAACTCGGTTTACGACCAAAAAGTTCGCCAAACTTTTACCTCGGTTCATGACCACACATTCGGTATACAAACAAGTCAGGTTCCCTTTTGGTTTGTACATGTTCAGTCTCTCCCTGTGCATTTCCTGTGCAGCGAGCGCACACACACAGGTAGCGCGAGAGAGAGACAGACACACAGGCGCTCCAGGCTCGCAAAAGAGAGAGAGAGCGAGCGGGCGGGCGAGCGAGAGAGGGAGGACTGGACACATAAGGTAGAGAAGGCTTGTTTTTCTTTTCAGTTCTGTTTACAACGATCGGTTCGTAGCCTGCATTGTTGCAATGCTACTTTTCTTGGTGGTTTATTAAATTACGGATTTTTCAAATGTTCATTTTTTTCCCCTGTGCTTAAAACTCATAAAAAAAAAGTGTTTTTAACGAGTGGCTCCTAGCACTATAGCGTGAACTATTGCAGTGTTAGTTTTCTCTGTTGTTCAAGGTTTTCTCAGTGTTATTCAATGTTTTTACATTTAGTTTACTATTACGCTGTGCATTCTATGGTTTAATTAACTATATTTGTGCTTAAAAATTGAAAAAAAAAATATATATACATACAGTTTGTACGGTCTGGAACAGATTAATTGTATTTACATACAATCCTATGGGGGAAATTGCTTTGGTTCACGACCAAATCAGTTTACGACCAGAGTTTTGGAGCAAATTATGGTCGTGAACCGAGGTTCCACTGTATTTATTATAAACTTGATATTATCCTTTTATTGTAAGTGCAGACTGCGGTGGGTTCAACCCATTGGGTTGGCGCCCTGCCCAGGATTGGTCCTTGCCTTGCTGGCTGTGTTGGCTGGGATTGGCTCCTGCAGACCCCCGTGACCCTGTGTTCAGATTCAGCGGGTTGGAAAATGGATGGAGGGATGGATGGATGTAAGTGCAGATGCTCATATAGGAATGATTTCAAAGATTCTGAATATACATAGGAGCTCATTTAAGGGGTTTTATTATTTAAATATACTATATAGAATTCTTATAGAGAGTGGCTCAGCTTATTATTGTTATTATTATACAGCTGAATTTGAAAGTATTCAGAACTCTTCACTTTCTACACACTTTTTTGTGTTGTAGATTTAATTTTAAACTGATAAGTTTACCAATTTTGACCCTCAATCTACACTCAGTAACAGATAATGAAGTGAAAACATGTTTGCATAAAGGTTTGCAAAATTATTAAAAATCAAAAACCGAAATGTCTCCTTCACATTAGCATTCAGACCTTTTGCTCCGGCACTCCAAATTATGCTGAGGTGCATCTTGTTGATTTAATTCTCCTTGAGATGTTTCTAGAACTTGACTGAAAACACAGATTCATTGGAAACTCGGGTTAGACCTCATTCAGTTTCACTAACCTGAACACAATCACCCTAAACAAAAAAGAAGCAAATAGGATCACTACTGCATCAGCTACCATACTAAATAATCACTTACGTCATTATGTTGGTTGGGTAAAAATGCCTGGAACTTCTCACCAATGTTTCTTTGTATCCATGTGTACTTCCTACATGGATGTTGTTTAAAAAGAATTACATGCCTAATGTAACATGGTAATCCTATTGCATTCTGGAGATACTGTAAATGTTCACTATCAACAACAATGAATTCCTCTTCAGAGCTCTTCCACTCTAACCGTATCTGAAATGAAATCATTGCTGTCATTGTTTAACATAAAACTTCAATCAGGCCAAGTTTATTGCCATGTATCTGCTTACATAACTTCACAGAACAGAAAGCAGGGTCTCCCCTGGCAGTGGTTCAAAGACTTGTTTCGTGTCTTTTTATTCCATTTATTTATGTTAATGTTGCTTTGGTTGATTATGTGTGTAGGTCTTCTATGACCTTGTCTTTAAGCTGCCTGTGTTATGTCCCATGTATTTTGTGGGTGGTCCCTCAAGAGGCGTGGCCACCTGCCAATCACTGGCAGGAACTGCCCTCCACCCTATAAATCCAGAATGTCTTCCACTGTTCCTGGTGGTGCTTCATGTCATACGTGCCTGGGAGTTAGCGAGTTTGCTTGTGCCTTTTCTCTGCTTTTGTGAACCTGTTTGCTCTGTTTCTGAACTTGCTTCCTGGATTTCTGTATTGGATTGCTTTTTGCTTCTCCATTCTGCCTTTTGTTTCATAGCATTTTTGTGGAATTAAACCTTTTCATTTCTATAAAGGTTCTTTGTTGCCGTTGTTGTAGAAAAAAATCTTTCTTCTGTGTCCAAAGTCGTCATTCACAGAGTCAGATAAGAATGTAGAATATGTCTTTATTTGCACACAGAAATGCACAAATGTCCCAGTCCATGGAGTGAACAGCTAATTAAACGATTCTCTCCCTTTTGTACTTTTCTATTACCTTTACGTTATCTAATAAACCAGGTCATGTGGCTCTTAATAAGCAGAATTCTGTCATCTTAACCAATCAACTACAGCCATCAGTAATCTCATACACATGTTGTTTCTTTCATTATCAGAAACATTGCTTTATTAATAGGGGTGTCTTGTGGGTTTTGCCATCTTATCACCGCTTTATAAAAGGGCTGTTTGGACTTTCTCACTAGTTTCTTCTCGATTTTTAATGGGCATTTATTAGTCATTTATTTCATTCTGACCTTGGGAAATCAAGCTGGTGGCTTCTCTAAGATGTGGCTGACCTCACGTACTCAAGCTTTAAGCTACATTTAGTTAACTCTTGGGTGGCACGGTGGCGCAGTGGGTAGCACTGCTGCTTCGCAGTTGGGAGACCTGGAGACCTGGGTTCGCTTCCCGTGTCCTCCCTGCGTGGAGTTTGCATGTTCTCCCCATGTCTGCGTGGGTTTCCTCCGGGCGCTCCGGTTTCCTCCGGGAGCTCCGGTTTCCTCCCACAGTCCAAAGGCATGCAGGTTAGATGGACTGGCGATTCTAAATTGGCCCTAGTGTGTGCTGGGTGTGTTTGTTTGTGTCCTGCGGTGGGTTGGCACCCTGCCCGGAATTGGTTCGTGCCCTGTGTTGGCTGGGATTGGCCCAGATCCCCGTGACCCTGTGTTCGGATTCAGCGGGTTGGAAAATGGATGGATAGTTAACCCTTTAGTTCCCTTCAGTCCTATTCATTGTTACAACTTCATTTTAACTCTTTGAGGGCTAAATATTTTTTGCAGGCAACTCAATTTTCTGAAAAGCACAGAAAGCAAAGGTTTTACAAGTAAATCAAAGTAAAATGTCTGTTGCTGTGGCTGCTGTTGGTGCCTGTTCAGCATTTCTGGTGGTTGTGTAGGGATAGCTCGATGGCTGGTAGGAATGTGTGGCAGGCCTACTGCCTGGCCTGTCTTTGCGTGGCAGTGCGACACAATCTGGTTTGTAACTCTTGTCATCGTAAGTGGCAGTCTTCCCAGGTGAATGTTGCCATTGGCGCATCAGCTACACAAGCATGTTCAGCACCACGATCAACTGGGGACCAATCAACTGAAGCTGGTACCTCACTTTCATTTTTGATCTCCATCTCCAGATCACTTGCATCAAAATCGAAGTCTGATAAGTCAGAGTCCGATTCGGCGGTAAAACACAAAATGTCGTCCACGGAGTATTTTGCTTTGTGCATTCGCTTTGGTCGCGATTCCATTTTAGAGGTTGTTTGCTCTTCACTACTCATTTACGCGCAGGTCCTCTACCCCCGAATTTTGACAAAAGTCGACATCCACCCTGAAAGAGTTATGCACATACTTGTAATAATTTGTAATGATTATATTTTAAGTAAAAATTCCATACCCTTATATCTAGTCAGGATTTGGCAGTATACCCCCCTCTAGTATGCAGCCAGAAGCCATACCACATGCACTACATATCAGGTCATCCACCTGAATCTAACAGCTTAATGTTTGGGGCCGGGTCAGTACTTGGAAGGGAGACCACCTAGGAAAAAGCTTGGGTTGCTGCTGAAAGAGATGTTGGTGAGGCCAGTAGGTGGTCTGAATTTGGATCCCAATGCTCCAGTGCAGTGATGGGGACACTGTGTTGTAAAAATGGCTCTGCCCCTCGGATGAGATATAAAACTGAGGTCTTTACTGATCCTTGGATATCCTTCATAAAGAATAGGGTGTTTCCCAATGTGCAGGCTAAATTGCCTACCTTCCGGACCCCTAATCATCCCCTGTCTCTAACTGGCTATCTCTCTCTCATTCCTGAACCACCTAACAACTAATGTATGGTGAGTGTACTAACACAAAAATCGCTGCCGTCACATCACTCAGGTAGACTTACACATTAGTGGTGGTTGAAGTGGCTCTCTACTCACTACGTAAAGTGCTTTGAATAGTGAGAAAAGCACTATATAAATATAAAGAATTATTATTATTATTATTATTATTATTAGTGGGCACTTTAGGAAGTGCTTTTGGAGCTTACTGGCATTTTTCTGCTTTGGGACTTGAAGGCTATGTCCATATTACCTGGCTGAAGCGACTCAAATCTGATGTTTTCAGGGCTGTATATACACACCGAAATCCAACCTTTTCAAGTCCATATGTGGTCCTAGATCAGATACGTATCTGATTTGAGATCATGCAACCTAAATGTGAACAGTCAGATCAGAATTCATGTGTTTTTTTTGCCTGAGTAGGGTTCTTTGTGTATAAAAGTTATTTTCGATGGGGCTTTGGAATGATTCATAAAATGTGAACAAAACAGGAATTGTTAATGCGTAGCAGGCTCTGTACTAACAGATCAGGGAAACCTAAGCTTAGTCTGTGTTACTGCATGTCACAAGAGTCCATTACAAAAGACAGGAACCCAGAGGTATTTTACAAACCTGTTACCATCTACGCATAGTTATTTAGAGAACCTTGTCATGGATCTAAATAAGTTAAAGTTCTTTCTGGAGTCTTCATATGTAGGGATGTTTTGGGAACCAAAATTGGTTCCACCTATGGCTTTGCTTTGAAAGACCAATTTGGCACCTTCATTTTTAAGAACAACTGTGCTTTAGAACAATCAGGACTAGAACAGGCCATTCGGCCCAACAATGCCCTCCAGTCCTATCCACTTAATTCTTCTAAGATAACATCCAGCTGGGCTTTGAAGGTCCCTAAAGTCCTACCGCCTACCGCACTACTTGGTAGTTTATTTCATGTGTCCGTGGTTCTCTGTGTCTTCTTTCAATAGCTTGCTTATCACCAAGATGTTTAAGATTCCCTAAGTTGTATGTTTTGGAGCTTTCTTCTACATAAACCCAACTAAAGTATAACTGTTACATATCATTCCTATAGCCTATAAGATCCTATAGAAATCGGATTATGATACATGAATTATACCTTAATAGATAATAGTAATAAGTGACCTTGTGGAACTTTTCAGCCATTGAGGGAAGGTCCCAGTCCACAAATAGAAGAAAGCTGAGGGGGAATAGGAACCACAGATAGACATACTGTACTGCCTAAGGCCCCAAAAAGGCTGGAAATGTACCCAATCAAAGGACACACAGTCTGTAAATTTATTCTGTAAATGTTCTCTTCATTTCTACGGCTTTAGTGCCGAGATCAGTGCAGTCAGCGGGTCAAGCGCCTCATTCTTGAAGTTCATGAATGTGAGGCTGAAATGAAAGAAACCGTTTTTCATGCATTTACATCTTGTGTTATTGAGGCACAGCTCAAATACAAGATTATTATTCCATTAGGGCCGCACGGCTCTGCAAGCCTTGTGCTTTAAGTCCATCAACCTTTAACTATCAGTTGAGAAATCACTGGCAAGCCTTCAGCATGGGAAATGTGAACTTCTTTCATTTATTTTTTTTTTGTGTGTGTGTTAGCAGTAAGAAAATTTACATAATGAATTTGACATGGCCCTACATTTCTTTTGGAAATATTTCTATGCCAGGTTTCACTTGCCTCATTAGAAGCTGAGTAGCCTGAAGAAAGACATGTCTTTAAAGGGTGGCCTTGCTTCAATGGGTGCCAGTCATTTCATTTAACAGAAGGCTATCCGATTCCATGTAACTGTTGTCCTTCATGGCAACAAAGTAAAACCTAAAATAAGTGTCCTTAAAAGTAATAAAACTCTGTTAATATCTATTACCTTCCTGCCTAATGCTGAAATGCTTGTGGTATTTTTGTTTAGAGTTCGTGTTTCCTCCCCATGACTTTGGAAGTTTTACGTTGGGCACTGCAGCTTCTGTCAAATATGGCCGAATTTTTACATGTTATGTGACTGTAAACCGGGCCTGCTTTAGTGTGGGTAGGAGGGTGAGTGCATGAATGGACCCTGTGACAGATTGTTGAGTCATCTAGTGTTGCTTCCTGCCTTATATTCAGTGCTGCCGGGCTAGGATGCAGCCTCCTGCAACCCAACCCAGAGTTAGATTAAAAGTGGGAATGAGAAGGTAATTTTGCTGTTTTATCAGCAAATTATCATGTATTTGGCAGAGTGGTGGCTCTGAGGCTAGGGATTTGCACTGGCAATCGGAAGGTTGCCGGTTCGAATCCCGTAAATACCAAAAGTAACTCCACTTTGTTGGACCCTTGAGCAAGGCCCTTAACCTGCAATTGCTCTGCCCTGAGTATGATGTTAATCTGCTTCCAGCCCTGCAAGTAGGTCCTCCAACCTGCTGGGAAAAACCTGGAGGTTGGTGGCAGAATTGGCACTCCAGCCACCATAAAAAACCTCACACTGGTTCCATTCCATCTGCACTAGTATGGTGCTGAGGTGCCACCCATCACATGGCTGCACTCGGGTCCTAATCTGGGTTCCTGAGTTGGTTTGTCATGTGGTGGGTACAGTAATGCGCTGTATCAGCGCGTGCTCCTAACCTCTATCTCTCTATCATGTTTTATCATGTATGGTCTGTCACAGGGGACTGGGGGTGGTACCCAGCTGGGACGCCCAGAAGGACCAGAGGAGGGCTTATGCCTCCCCCAGACCACATGGGGGCAACCGCCCTTGTTGCTTTGGGGACCACGGGAACTGAGCTTGGAAGCTCAACCCTATAGGGGCCCGTGATCACCGCCAGGGGGCACCCGAATGCCTGAGGAGCCCTGGCCCTCAGCACTTCCCGGAAGTGCCTGGGGGGAAGAAGACCAGGGACGTCCGGAGTGCTTCCGGGTGCACAGCTGGTACTTCCACCACAATGGGGAGTGCTGGCAGAGGCTAATCGGGAGGCACCTGGAGCATGTCTGGGTGGGGATAAAAGGGGTCGCCTCCCTCCATTCAAGGGCTGGAGTCGGGTGGAAGTGGACAGAGCTCAGAGGAGAGGAGTGGAGGCGGTCAGAAGACAGAGAAAGGCATTGTGAAGAGGCCAGGACTTTGGGGGTGATTGGTGCTGCGGCACTGGGTTGTGTGCTTCACTATTGTGTATATAATTGTAAATAAACGTGTGTTGGGTGATAAAACAATGTCTACATGTCTGTGTCCGGGCTGCATTCCACAGGTCCTATGGTGACCCTATTTTCCCCTTTCATGCTCTTTATTGTGTAGACCTTAATAAAATGTCTAAAATCCTACGCACTTAACATTCTATGATCAGGTACTTTAGCACTTCCTCCCTCCTTCCCTTCCACATCCGTAACCTCAGAGAATTAGTCAAAGTAAAGAAGCAGGCAGGAGTTAAGCTACACATTTAATTATCTATTCATCCATCCTCCAACCCGCTGAATCCGAACACAGGGTCACGGGGGTCTGCTGGAGCCAATCCCAGCCAACACAGGGCACAAGGCAGGAACCAATCCCGGGCAGGGTGCCAACCCACTGCAGGACACACACATACACACCCACACACCAAGCACACACTAGGGCCAATTTAGAATCGCCAATCCACCTAACCAGCATGTCTTTGGACTGTGGGAGGAAACCGGAGCGCCCGGAGGAAACCCACGCAGACACGGGGAGAACATGCAAACTCCATGCAGAAAGGGCCCGGAAAGCGAACCCGGGTCCCCAGGTCTCCCAACTGCAAGGCAGCAGCGGTACCCACTTCGCCACTGTGCCTCCCTTAATTATCTATCCATCCATCCATCCATCCATTTTCCAACCCGCTGAATCCGAACACAGGGTCACGGGGGTCTGCTGGAGCCAATCCCAGCCAACACAGGGCAGGAAACAATCCTGGGCAGGATGCCAACCCACCGCAGGACACACACAAACACACCCACACACCAAGCACACACTAGGGCCAATTTAGAATCGCCAATCCACCTAACCTGCATGTCTTTGGACTGTGGGAGGAAACCGGAGCGCCCGGAGGAAACCCACGCAGACACGGGGAGAACATGCAAACTCCACGCAGGGAGGGCCCGGGAAGCGAACCCGGGTCCCCAGGTCTCCCAACTGCGAGGCAGCAGCGCTACCCACTGCGCCACCGTGCCTCCCTTAATTATCTATTATTGATCAAATACCCAAAATATTAAGGAAGAAGAATTCTATGTGAATATTAGTAAACCACCCTTACAGCCTAAGCATCCATAGGCAGCTCTTTGTTTATCTTCAGTCTAACCTGCTTTGCTGTAACATGGCCTTTAAATGGAGTATTGAAACAGGCAACATGTCTGCCAAAATATGGCTGCCCAGATAGCGTTGCCTTCATCATGGTCTTCTCTTCAAGGCCAGATGTTGAGAGAGAGAGAGAGATAGGTAAAGGCAAGGTGACTAACTTTATACCATTCTTCAACCAATGGGGTGTCGTAGTACAGAATGGCCTCCGATTCAAAACCAATCATAAACAGCCATACTTTAGACCAATAGCATTAGTTCATCAGTCCCTTACTGAGCTATCTACCAATGAAAGCTCTCAGGTCCAACTCATCTCCGAGTTCCTTTGTTTAGTCAGTTTATGCAGTAGACAGCTTATAGGCTTTAAGTCCAAACACAGTCACCCTTGCAAAGCTGGTCTGATGCTTCATCCACCTGAACATAACTTTCACATCCTGAGTCCGCCCTAAAGACTTGGAGGGGATTGGATAGGTAAACATCAATGCACCGCTGTTCTCATCAATGAAGTCCAACAGGCCTTGTGAAACACTGTCTAATATTAATTTGCTTTGTCTAGCTTACAAATAAAGATATACAATCCATCCATCCATTTTCCAACCCGCTGAATCCGAACACAGGGGTCTGCTGGAGCCAATCCCAGCCAACACAGGGCACAAGGCAGGAAACAATCCTGGGCAGGGTGCCAACCCACCGCAGGACACACACAAACACACCCACCCACACACCAAGCACACACTAGGGCCAATTTAGAATCACCAATCCACCTAACCTGCATGTCTTTGGACTGTGGGAGGAAACCGGAGCGCCCGGAGGAAACCCACGCAGACACGGGGAGAACATGCAAACTCCATGCAGGGAGGACCCGGGAAGCGAACCCAGGTCCCCAGATCACCCAACTGCAAGGCAGCAGCGCTACCCACTGCGCCACCGTGCCGCCCCAAGATATACAATATATTTATCAATTTAAATGCTATGGGTGGCGTGATGGTGCAGTGGTTGTGCTGCTGCCTCGCAGTAAGTAGACCTGGGTTCACTTCCCGGGTCCTCCCTGCGTAGAGTTTGCATGTTCTCCCCGTGTCTGGGTGGGTTTCCTCTGGGTGCTCTGGTTTCCTCCCACAGTCCAAAGACATGCATGTTAAGTGCATTGGCGATCCTAAAATTGTGCTTGATGTGTGTGCCCTGTGGTGGGCTGGAACCCTGCCTGGGATTAGTTCCTGCCTTGTGCCCTGTGCTGGCTGGGATTGGCACCAGCAGATCCCTGTGACCCTGTGTTAGGATATAGCAGGTTGGAAGATGACTGACTGACTGACTTATGTGCTAGAAATCAGTCCACCACAATTTTAAATCAGTGTTTTTCTGTAGTAGCATATTATAGAACAGCTTTGTAGAGGGCCGAAACGTTGCTGGAGCACAAATGGAAGTCACAAGGCTAAAGTCTTTACCAAATTTGGTTTACTGTGGTTAACACTACAAATGCCATTTAACATCTCAATCTGCATTGTATTTTAAAATTTTTAATCATTTCATCAGTATGTGGGTGTGTGTGTCATGCACTTTTCCTTCCTTGACGTTTTTAAATTATTTGGACTTATTTATTTATTTTGTTCTTTTGGAAGAATTGAGTGGAGAGAACTGACAAACGCTGTTTGGCCTGAATAGCCTCTTCACATCGAGATTGTTCTAATGTTCTAATGGTACCATCCTGTTTTTTGCTTTCACAGTGGCAATAGGATGCATCTCATAGCCGTGATCTTTGCATCAGTTACATCATGGAATGTGATAGCGTAAATATATAATATATAACTACCGCATAAACTCACATAAAATCGATCATAAAATCAGACCCCGACTTATACGCCCGTTCAAAAATACGACACTTAATTTTTTTTTGTCATCTTCTTGCCTCCTCTAATCTCACACCAGTTTCTCAGACACATCGAATTTTGTTGCAGCAGCGCAGTTACCAATTTCTTTCGCTACTTCAGCGACTTTTAATTTTAAACCAGCTTCATATTTTCTTCTGATCGAATGCTCCATCATAGATAAGGGTTGCTCTTACGATAAAGGTGTATGAGGGTGTGTGATACAAAAGACAGAAATCAGTGAAAACGTTGCTTCAGAATAGTTTGGGTATTACCGTGTTGTCACATAGGCACAATACATAGAAGAAAAAGGCAGTGTGGTCCGTGGTTACTCTCTCAGGTGGACATTAGTATATCGTAATCTCTTGGACAAATAGCGTGAGTTTTCCGCATTCAGCTTATACGACAACATTATAAAATACTGGAAATTATATGGTAAAATTAAGCCCCGACTTCTACATGGGACACCTTAAATGCGAGTATATACTGTACTTTATCCAGATCCTTTTCTTAGTACTTAATTGAGGCCCCTTTGGCAGGAATTCCTAACTGGAGTCTTCTTGGGTTTGCTGCAGTAAGCTTCACACACCAGGATTTGGAGATTTTCGGCCATTCTTGCCTGCAGGACCTCTCAAGCTCCTTTATTTTGCATGAAATCCATCAGTGGACAGCAGTTTTTCAGGTCTCTCCAGTGATGTTTCATTGGGGTTCAAGTCTGGGATCTGGCGTTGCAGCTCAAGGACATTCACAGAGTTGAGCCTTAGCCATTCCTGTGTTGTCTTTGCTTTGTGCATGTTGAGTCATTTTCATTGTTGGAAGGTGAACCTTCAGCCCCATCTGAGGTCCAGAGTATTCTGCAACAGGTTTTCATGAAGGATATCCCTGTACTTTGCTCTATTCAGTTTTCCCTCAATATTGTCAAGTCTCCCTGTCCCTACTGCTTAGAAGCAATCCCTCAGCACAATAACGTTGAAGTGATATTGCGCAGGTGATGAGCTATGCCTGGTTTCCTCCAGATATAACAAATATAGTGGTCTCTGCAGACCTGGGAATCTCATTTCTTATAGTCTGATAGTGCGTTGGGTGCCATTTGGCAAATTCTAAGCGGGCTTTCATGTGTCATAAAACCCAGATTAGTGGAGTATTGCAGTGGTGGTTATCCTTCAGGAATCTTCTATCATCTCCATACAGATTCTCTGGAGCTCAGCCACAATAACCATTGGGTTCTTGGGCACCTTTTTCCCCCAAGGCTTTTCTCACTTGACTGTTTCAGTTTGGCCAGGCAGCTATTTCTAGGAAGAATCATGGGTATTTCAAATGTCTTCCATGTAAGAATTATGGATGCCATTGAGATCTTGGGAACCTCAGTGTGGGAGAAATTTTGTAGCCTTCCCCTGATCTGTGCCTACAACACAATCCTATGTGTAGCTCTGCATGCAATTCCTTTGGCCTCGTGACTTGGGTTTTGCTCAAATGTTGGACCTCTTCCATAGACAGGTGGGCTCCTTTTCTAATTGTGTCCCGTCACTGAAGTTATCACAGGTAGACTCCGAAAACAAGGTGCAGGAACATCTCAATGATGACCAATAGAACGGGATGCACTCGAGTCACATTTCAAGTGACATAGAAAGTGATCTGAATACTTGAGTCAATGTAATATTAAAGTTTTTTATTTTTAATAAATTTGCGATAATTCCTAAAACTCTGTTCGTTCTTTGTCATCCTGGGGTATTGAGTGTTGTCTGATGAAGGAAAAATGAATTTTAAAGATTATAGGACTGGGAGACAACATAACAAAATGTAAAAAAGTGAAGGGGTTTGAATACTTTCTGAAGATGCTGCACATTTATTTTTACTGTAAGTTATTGCACTGGACAGAGATACACAGTTAATCTTCAAGATAGGAAGAAGGTTTAACACTAGTAGATGAGCTGCACTGTTGAAACTTTAACCACCTGCAGTATTCTTCCCTTTTGTGATTTTTGTACAGTTCAGCAAAGATTCACAGTTGGTCAGCTCACACCATAGGCCCAAGGCAGGAACCGTTGTTAGGATGAGGTGACCACCCAAAGCAGAAAATGTAATCTAGCTCATATGAATTATTATAGAAGCAAAATGACAAGATAATAATAATAATTGTAATAATAAGAATGATAATAAATGATAGCACCTTTCTAACACTGGAATAGAGTAGGTTAGGGAAGCTTCCTTCATGTCTCTCTTGATTTATTGAAATATTTGACTACGGTTGTTCTTTGTGTACATTTGTTCAAAATATTTGCAAGATCAAACATATAAGTGAAAGACCTGTGTGTGTATGTATGGAGCAGTCCGCTATACTCACGCTCAAACACAGCCACTAGATGGCGCATGCATGCAATTTTTATTTTTTTTCGGCCCTTGAGTGCACCTCACTTTTCAATATGAAAGACCAGAGGTGCAGCAAAAGCCACCGTGCAGCAATGATGTTGTGCTAATGACACAGATGAAGAGACCCAATGTTGAAATGAAGCAAACACCACGGCTCAACAATGTCCAAGTGGAACACCTTAGTAACGGAGGGCAAGGCTTGAGGTTTTCACTAAAAACATTGTCTATCTGGAGGTAGTTTGTCGAGACAAATGATTAGTAAGACTCATATGCCAGTGATGTGGCTAAAATATGGTATTTCCAATATCTTCATACAAAAGCCAGTGGGGCAGCAAGCACAGTGGGTCCACATCCTCTGTACTGGGTAATTCTTAAGAGTTAGCTGACGCCTCTCCAAGTTCGCTAATATAGTAAAACTTCTAGGGAGACTTCGGGATGTTTTTTGTCCTGAAGAATACAAGCAGCTAGTAAGATAATATAACATTGGATTAAGCAGGTTTGTCAGTTTGGGGTAACAGGGGCCACAACTCAGATAGCTGACTATTCTCTGTTAAATTTGGTTGACTTTAAGCACTCAAGGTTCAGTTATGGCAATGGCAAATGTATTGTGGTCCAAAAATGGAGCCAGATGTCACCAGCCACAATTAATGATTTTCACGGTATAGAAATTCTGGGCCAAACACAGCCCAGATACAAACATTTGTATGTAAAGTATGTTTGGCATTACAGTTATGGACCAATTATGGCCCAGCTGTCACCAGCCACTTTTATGAGCGTTCATGCATATTGTATACTGGGCCAAATGTAGCCCATATGCAATCATGGACATGTAATATATTTTTGGCATATTCATTAAAGTCCAAAAGTTATATTCAGCCATATGTAAGGATGGCATGCCGTTTAGATTCTGGACAGGACTCGGCCCAGATGCAACTAACCACAAATCCTGGAATTACAGGTTTGGGCCAAATATGGCCTAATAGTAAAGAGAAACATTCAACTGTTTTCATGACATTTGTATTCTGGGCTTTCTGTGTCCCAAATGCAATAAACCCTAAAATAAAGCGTGTTTTATTTCTATTTTGGGCTAACAGTAACCCACCTATAACAGCCACACATGTCTATGAAAGGCCCAGTTGACAGGGACACCTTAACTTTAATGTCCGCATCTAACAGAACTGTGTGGAAGTGTTAGGCACTTGTGATGAAATGCTGTTAAGCAAGGATGATCCCAAAAAAAAATGAAATGAGGACTTTTTATGAATTCATAAACTTTACACAAAAAAAACTACATCTGATCAATATTTCACGCAGCCTCTGTTCTCTTGGAGACACTTGTATGCAGTTTTTGTGATGTGTCTCAAATCCTGCATCATAGATGGTCTTATTAAGCTTTGGCCCGGTTGAGCTTCACGCTTTGTCTTATGAAGGTCCAGTTCTGGCCCGTAGCACACCTGAGATTTGGTTTAATAAGCGCTGAGCTAAGGCTGCGCTCTGGAAACCAGATATGGATGAGTTCATCACTGTCATTCCACAGCGGTATGTGGGCCAAATGAAAGTGTTGCGCATGGGCCAGCACTCGGCCATTGCTCATTTGCCATCTGGGGGGTTATCCTGGCAGTATCAGGCATAAGGTAGGGACCATCCCTGAACAGGACACCAATGCCTTACAGAGCCTAATTGGATGATACGTACTGTACATGCTTTTTAATTTGGTAGGATCATCAACTTATACTTGATCTGTACATACAGAACAAGGCAAAAATTCACAAGAAAGGGAATTTCCAACTAATCCAAAGCAAACAGTAAATATTAAAGGAATTAAGGTAATAGCTCACAAAGCAGCTAAGTGTTTCCAGCCAGAGTCTTTCAACTTTCCAGATTCATTTCGACAACCCGGAGTATTTAGTTCAGCGTGATGACAAGTGTGCCACTGACTTGAGTTACTGTTGACGCTGTGTTTGCCAGTTTTAAACCTTGCCTTGTTGAATGAGTGAATATGTACTTTTATCAAGATACTGGTGAGTCATGCTTTTCTTCAGCACTGTTTCACGAGAACTGAATACGGCATTTTGTGCAGGAATCAGGGAAATTTACACTTCAGAGGGGAATTTTGGAAGTTATGGATTTGGTGCATATAAACTACAGGGCCCTCCATAATGTTTGGATCAAAGACGCATTGTTCTTGATTTAGCCCTTTGCTTCACAGTTTAAAATTATGGAGAAATACACATTATGGTGCCCTGAAATGGGGGGACCATTTATGAAAAATGTAAATTCTACCTGGTGGGACCAAAGTGAAAAGTGAAAGTCTGCAATGCGGACTTTAATTATGTCTGAATAGTTTGATTTGTAAGTTTAAACTGTGGAGCAGAGGGGTAAATCAAGGGAAAATGTGTCTTTGTCCCAAACATTATGGAAAGCACTGTATATTAGTGAAACCTGGGTAGTGTGAGAAGACAGCCCGGACACAAACAGACGGACACCGGCAGTTGTAAAAAACACATGTTTTATTTAATAAGGTCCCTGAGTCCAAGTCCCGCACACACACAGTGCTCCAACACCAAGCACCCTCTCAATGGTCCTCCTTGGGCCACCTTTCCTCCTCACTCCTGAGCGTTGCCTTCTTCCACCTGACTCCGGCTCCCCGACTGTAGGATGGCGGCCCCTTTTATCTTCACCCGGATGTGCTCCAGGTGCTTCCTGACGTCCTTCCGGCGGCACTTCCTGGTGTGGCAGAAGTGCTGCATGGGCACCCGGAAGCACTCCAGGTGTATTTGGTTCCTCTTCTGGAAGCACTTCCTGGTGTGGCAGAAGTGCTGCCATCCAGGGCTCCGGGATTGTCTAGGCGCCCCCTGGCAGTGGCCACAGCCCCCCCACAGGGTTGAGCTTCCTAGCTCTGTGGCCCCCATGCAATCCAGGGAGGCTGCCCTCTTGCGTTCTGGGGAAGATACTGCCCCTCTCCCGGTCCTTCCCTTCTCTAGGCATCCTGGTGGACCAAGGTCCCCAGACGTCTATCACACCAAATAACAGAGTATAAGACAAGGGAACGTTTGTTATGGACTCCAAGTAAAACATACAAAACTTCAGGACCTTTGAGTTGTATTTGCTTATTATGCTGGTCGTTACAATATTATATTAATTAATTAATTTTGCTGTATTTTGCTAATACAGTTTTGTTTTGTAAAATAAATACGACTATTCGAATTCATTTAAATTAGTTAATTTTGTTAATATTATATTATATTTTGTTAATATAGTTTTTTTTTTTGAAAATAAATACGACTATTTGCTAATCTACTGTCTATCATAGCTGTTCTGTTATCTGTCTCTTCTCTGCTCTTATCCGTCACGGCCTCGGTTCCGACCCATGACGGATAATCGAGTTTTTACAGTATTATTTTTTAACTTCAAAAATAATATCTGTCCCACTTTTCAATAAAGAAAAGTTAGCAAATTTGGATTAGCTATTCAAATCTGAATGACTTCTGAAAGATCTACTGTGGCAGGCAGATGGGGATCAGTCCCACCCGGGACGCCTGGAAGGACCGGGAGGCGGACTGTACATCCCCCAGGCCATGAGTCTCCGACTCATTCTTGTGACAGTTTGAACAGTGCAAACTACTTACAA
Source organism: Erpetoichthys calabaricus (assembly GCF_900747795.2). Lineage (NCBI taxonomy): Eukaryota > Metazoa > Chordata > Cladistia > Polypteriformes > Polypteridae > Erpetoichthys > Erpetoichthys calabaricus. The sequence goes on from NC_041398.2 coordinate 235,352,825, forward strand.
TGACAAGATATACTGTTCACTGACAGTATAATACTGTATAAAGCGAAACATGCTTTTTATATGAGGCCAGGGGTGTTCATCTTCATCCTCTTCAGTCTTACCATTGGAGACAGTTGCCTCTGCCATTTTTCATGTATTCTTTCTTTCCCTGTCCGCTGTCTGTGAGGAGTTTGTGCCGCTATGCTGCCACAGTTTGTGTGTAGTCATGTGACTGCATGGCTACGTCTGATTGGTGAAACAGAGTCATGTGACTATTGTTGCTACATCTGATTGGTGAAACGGAGTCATGTGATTATTGTTGCTACGTCTGATTGGTGAAACAGTCATGCAGTAGATCCACTGGTGGCTTCTCTCTGGCAAAAATATAGCGTATCTAATGTGTAAATGGAAAAAAGTAACAAGTCGAGTGTTGCCCAATGTAGCGGAGTAAGAGTAACATTTCTTCTTCACAAATGTACTCAAGTTAAAGTAAAAAGTATGGTGCAGTAAAATTACTCTTAGAAGTACAATTTTTTTAAAAAGTTACTCAAGTAAACATAACAAAGTAAATGTAACTCGTTACTACCCACCTCTGCCAATAATTATCTCCTACCTCTCACATTCTGTCTTTTTCTATACCGCAAACACCCCTGCTTATTGTCTCCTGATGCCTTACTCAAATCTTCCTTCCACCGCACCTTCCTTCTCTTTCTAACTTCTCCTGACACCCTCGTGTCCACCTCTCACAGAACAGAAGCCCCTCCGCCAGTCCCATCACTTACAGAGCATTCATTCCACACTTTCTGCTCCCTCACAGCACATCACAAGCTGCCTGCATGCCACAATATATTAACAAAACATAATATAACAGAATTTAAAGAGAAATTTACAATACAGAAGAACATTAACATTAATGCAGAATAACATTACCATCAGTGGTTTCCATTTTCAATACGTTTTTTAATTTTGTTGGTATCACACTTTGTATCGTTCACTGTTCTGCATACTCCAGAAATTGAAGCAATATCTGAAACACTTTCGTCATTTCATAAATGTTTAATAATTTTAATTTTTGCGACAATTCCAATGCCACATGCATACATTTATCAGCCATAACAATGTATAGCAGATTAATTATAACAAAAGAGAAAAGTTACGAAATGCTATTAAAACTGTTGTTCCAATGTGCAAAGCTTGCAGCGTACTGCATGGCAGTTGTAGCACAGTAATAGCTAGGCACTGGTGTGCACAATGGGTTTTTTTTTTTGGCCCTTATGGTTAATCGAGTGATGGATAATCGAGGTTTTACTGTCATTCATGCATTGCAACTTTTACTTTGCATAAGAGATTAGCACATTTTGGTGATCTGGTTCCTGTCTTGTTCCCAGTGCTTCCCAGATAAGACTCTACCTCATGGTGCAATAATAGACCAAAGAGCTCAGAAAATGGAAGGGTGGGCTTGTTCCAAATGGTGTTTTTGTTTATTGATATAGTGCCTATTAGTAAAAAGACAGACTGGAAAATGATGTGCAAGTCAAATGGGGATGATATTGAGTGACTTGACCACTGCATCATGGACTATATTAACTTCTGTGTCAGTATTATTGTGCCCACAAAAGCAAGGCACAGGTTTTCAAACAAAAATCCCTGGAATACTAAGAGGCTGAAATATTTCCTGAATGAGAAAAAAAAGATTATTCAATCCTGGTCACAAAAAGGCTCTAATGGGCGTACAGAAAACTCTGAGTTAACCTCATAAGCGTTAGACCTGAGTGTCAGTTGGACTGTGAAAACGGTGCTAAAAACATTAGTCCCGAGTGTCACTCTTTACCCTCTTGTGACAGACAACCTGGACCCACGGCAGTGTCCCTATTACACAGAGACTGTAGTAGAGGATACAGTTATCTTGTCTGCTCCTTTAGGCTTACTGCCACTTGGGTAAAGCTTGCAGCACTGTGAGAATTATGTTTCTTGATTTTTCCAGTGACTTCAATACCATCCAGCCTTGTTTATTAAGAAATAAGCTCAGAGATATGAGGTGGAAGAAGCTATGGTGTCCTGTTGGGCAGACTGCAGTGTGTGCGGCTCAAGGGCTGTGTGAGCAACACTGGAGCATCACAAGAAACAGGCTTGTCTGCTTTACTCGTCACTGAGTACACCTCAGACGATAAACATAATGCCAGGTGATGCTGCTTGCAGAAATTCTCAGATAAATAGATTGTATACATAAGGGGGAGTCCTGCGGTGGGTTGGCACCCTGCCCGGGATTGGTTCCTGCCCTGTGTTGGCTGGGATTGGCTCCAGCAGCCCCCTGTGACCCTGTGTTCGGATTCAGCGGGTTGGAAAATGGATGGATGGATGGACATAAGGGGGATGAGACAGGGGAGAGGAGTCAGGTGAAGAGATTTGTTTCTTGGTGCAAAAAGAATTGTCTGCAACTTAACATCCACAAAACCAATGAACTGCTTATTGATTTGCTATGGCTTGGGGGGCCGTATCAATGACAGGTTGGACTGGTCTCATAACACAGAGGAACTGCATAAGAAAGGGCAGAGGAGACTTTTTGATTTAGAAGACTTTGTTCATTTAATGTGGGTAGAGACTTCTGTGTTGGCCAGTGGGGTTTTATATGCTGTGCTTGGCTGGACAAGCAGCATGAGAGAGAAACCACCAAACCAAAAAGCTAATTACAAACACAGCCTCAGGTATGGGATACACTCTTAACCACCTGGAGACAGAAGGAGAGAATGAGGATAAAATGGAGTGCTGTTATGAACAATGCTGCACATCCTCTCTCTGACACACCAACACTGAGCAGTTTCAGTTAACGCAAATATTCAGCAAAAGTGTGTCAAGAAACATTTCACATCTATCTGTCTTTATACCATCAACTATACATCTGCAAAGTGCCTCACTTGGACTGGCTAGTCAGGCATTTTTTTTCTTTTTATTTATTCTGTTGAATATTTGACAGGGGCTGTTTGTTTGTCATAATACAATAATATTATTTGCTTAGTAAGCAAATAATAAACTTCTTTCTTTCTTTCTTTCTTTCTTTCTTTCTTTCTTTCTTTCTTTCTTTCTTTCTTTCTTTCTTTCTTTCTATCTATCTATCTATCTATCTATCTATCTATCTATCTATCTATCTATCTGTCTGTCTGTCTGTCTGTCTGTCTGTCTGTCTGTCTGTCTGTCTATCTATCTATCTATCTATCTATCTATCTATCATATAGTGCCTTTCATTATCTATCTATCTATCTATCTATCTATCTATCTATCTATCTATCTATCTATCTATCTATCTATCTATCTATCTATCTATCTATCTATCTATCTATCTATCTATCTATCTATCTATCTATCTATCTATCTATCTATCTATCTATCTATCTATCTATCTATCTTAAACTGCTACTATAACAGCATAAATGTTATGATGCTGCATCCATTTGTTCCTTGTAATTCGGATAAGAAGAATGTCAAGTGGGATCAATGGACCTCTGCTGTTTTCCTTCTATGTACTATGAAAGCCAGAGTGTTGCAAATCATTTTTAAGTGTGATATAATAGCCAGTGCACATCTCTTTATTATAATAAAAAAATCTTGGGTTGAGACGTGATCTTCTCGGAAGACACTTTGACATCCCGTGAGACAAGGCAGTGAGACGAAAGGACAGCTGCTGCACAGGCTTTTAAATGATCAACGCACAGCACGACAAGCAGAACATGCAGCTTGGCAGCAGTAAGACAGCAGCTGATCTGTCCGTATCTCCTTAGTGTGCGTTCAGCCACCCCCTTCACAGCGCAAGTGGCAGAGACGCAAAGTGATTGGCACGTAGTGCGACCCCGGGGGGTTGGGGGGGGGGGGGGGGATTTGAGGGGTTGGGCAAGCAAAGCGAGCAGGGGTTTTAATAAAAATACATACATTGCTAAACCTCTTTATTGCCATCCAGACGCATCTGTTTTGCCAGATTGAAATTTAACCATAGACAGGTGCCAGTCCTTCACAGGACCCATTCACACACAAACCTACACTCACACCCAAATGACATCAGTCTGAAGTTGCCAAATACCTTATCCTGCATGTCTTTGGGGAGGAAAGCCCAGGAAATTTTAAGCATATAATTGCAGTCATAGTAGTAGCAGTAGTATTCTAACCTGTACAGAGTATAGTGAAATTTTTAGTTACCAACATACATCATGATGCCACTCTGCAGAGCCATGATAATACATTTGGTGGTGTAGTTATGGGGAGAGACCAGGACTAAACTTGAAAAGCCCTTGGTCTAATATATTTCATTTGGGAAATAAATATTATTTGGATAAACCTTTTAACAAAAATACACCATTCTGTAGAATTAGTTTCAATGTGTTTTTTGGCTTCTGATATTCACACGTTTTCACTTTAAAATACTTTCCAACATTCAAAAATTACAGGTCACATAGGGCACATCCTGTTTTAAGTTTTTGCTTATGGAAATGTTTGTTACAACATGAGATTTTTTAATTCAGTATGACAAATCCATAATCTCAATGGACTCCTGAGTATTTCTCTCATTGCTTGAATTGCCAGGTGTGAAGTCCCAGCTAATTAGATCTCCTGTCATGGCATCAGCTTTAGGCAAATTCTTTCCTGTCTGAAAAGCAAGAAAAAGGAAATTAGGCCTTTTAAATTCCACAATATCTCCCCCGTAATGTCATCACCTCAAACATTTGTGCTGATGGTAAAATTCATACTTTCTAGTGTCTGATTAGCTCATTAGGTGGAAGCAACGATTATGATGTGTTATTGATAGAGTCAGACAGAAATTGATTTAAAATAAGGACACTTACAGTACTAAGAGACCCTTTTTAAAAGATTCTAGAAACTTTTCTTGTTTTACAAAAAAATATCAACATGATCAAAGAGGTGCAAACTATACCAATAAGCTGTATGTAAATGACATTCTCCATTAAGTCATAGTAAATAATGAATTATTTTCTTTAAAACAAAACCTACATTTAAATACAAATAAACAAAATATGTTTTTAATATATTGCATTTCATTATATTTTTAAAAACATATCTGAGATAAATGGAGCAAATTGTAACAATATAATGTATGTAAATGACATTTTCCATTAAGTCACAGTAAATAATGAATTATTTTCTTAAAACAAATCTACATTTTCATACAAAAGAATTTGTTTTGCAATATATTGCATTTCATTATATTTTTAAAAATTCATCTTAGATAGAGTTGCTTTTCTTGCTTCCTCACATAGTTATGGAAAAGCACTATGCAATACAGGATAGATAGATAGATAGATAGATAGATAGATAGATAGATAGATAGATAGATAGATAGATAGATAGATAGATAGATAGATAGATAGATAGATAGATAGATAGATAGATAGATAGATAGATAGATAGATGCGAGGGATATTCAAAAAGTTTCCGAACTTTTTTAAACTCTGTTTATTAAGGATTTAAAAAACAAATGACATCACTTTTCTACATTGTCACCTTAGTTTGCGATGCAATTTTCCCAGCATCATACCAACTTTTTAACGCCCGGTTACTTTTCCTCTTGCCTTCACCATTTCCAACGAAAATATAAAAGTGCGGAAACTTTTTGAACGTCCCTCATAGATAGATAGATAGATAGATAGATAGATAGATAGATAGATAGATAGATAGATATGAAAGACACTGCAGTTTATGTATTTTATTATTATTTTAAGTCATTTCTGTTATGTTTGTAATTATGCACTGCCTTTTTAAAAGCTCTCTTATTCCTTTTGCTTGGTGGGTGGAGTCCCAGGAGGCGGGGCCACACTGATGTCACCACTCTTGGGCCCTCCCTCTAGCTATTTAAGGCAGAGCAGGGAAGGCTCATTAGGAGGAGAATGTTGTGTATGTGGAGGAGCCTTGTTAGTACTGATTTTTTTGTCATTTTTTTTGGTTCCTGTACTTATTTTGCTTCTGTCTTTGAATTTTTCTTATGAGTGTGGATTTGGACCTGTTAGCACTAGAATTGCCTATGAGCCAACTCCTTTTGGTTTTTTTTTCTTGTAGGTGTGTCTTTTTCAGGTTCTCAAAACTGAGCAGCCACTGAGTTAATAACGTAGGATCCAGCATAAGTCAAATACATAACAAATGAAGTCTACAGTCCAATAAAGTTCATTTTAAAAAACGTTACTGTAAACTATAAAAAGAAATAGAAAATAAGGAAAAAGATGCTACAAACACAAAATAAGAAAGCAGAAAAAAAGAAACACGGTCTCTGTTTTATTACAATGTTAGCTTTCACATGTCACACTTCAGTTACATTCTATACTTTGAGCTACAATTAACTTTTTTTATGGTGAATTTACACACAGTTTGGTATGGTTTGAAACTGTTTGCCCTCCATAACTTGCCAGCTATAAGGCAGATCAGAAACTAAAGTAGTTTCCATTCAGAATGACTAGAAATAAAATAGAACCTTCCATTTGCTATATAGCAATAATATAGCCAAACCTGTTAACATAACTAGGTAAATACTTATATCAGATGAACATAACCTAACTAATTAAAAATGGATGATATAAAGCATTCCCTTGCATTTTTTTTCTATTTTTTGTGAATAAATTCTTAATTTACAAAGATTCCTTGTTTGCCTTTGTGTACACAAGCCAGGGGCTTTGGTTATCCTTCTCCTTGTAAGACTATGTTTTATTCTGAGACAATTCTTGTTGTGTTGCCAGCTCTTCTTGTTTGGGGCCTGCTAGGACTGAACTCTGCATTTAGCATTGGTGAGACCTCCTGGCTTTGGGGTGAGTCTCTTCAGGCAGGTTGATTAGTTTGTTGCCTGGCTTTTACGTTTCTTGTTTTAGGTGGCCTCACACCCATTTTGTTATGCTTGACGTTCCACATCACAACAACATTCAGCCATCAACCATACCATCTTCTAACCTGATCATTGAGTTTAGAGTCATGAGGAATGCAATACCTATACCTGCATGACTGATCACATGGCCGGAACCAGTGCATGATGGGATATCATTCCATCAAAGACCACACTGAATCACCCTGCATGAATTTAGAATGCCAATGTAGATTAATCTAAAAAAGATGGCTGTGGGAGTTACGAAAGAGTACCTGCAGGAAAAAACATGGGGGGAACTTGGAAACAAGACACAGGCACTGCTTTTTTGTGTGATTTTAAACCTTGGACTCTAGCACTAAACACTGCTCAGTCTCAATGGATTCTACTTCATGTAGTCAACTTTGGATTTTACTGCATTAATTTTTCCAAGCCCAGGTGATGTAAACCTTATAGCAATCCAGAAAATGTCTTTGACTCCTCAGTGATATGTTGGAGCCAAGTGATTTTCAACCAGATCTCTTTTATTTGTTTGTTTCTGTAGGAGTACAAGATACACAGCAAGAAAAAATTATCACAGTTGTATCAGAAGGAGTTATACAGAGTCCAGAGTTTCCCCCGCACATATCCTCGGAACAAAGCAATAGTGTGGCGACTGATTGCCATCGAAGAAGACAGGAGGATACAACTGACCTTTGATGAAAGGTTTGGCCTTGAAGAACCTGAAGATAACATATGCAAGTAAGTAACACTCATCTTATGTGATCCCCTTTCTGGTGAAGAAATCCTCAAATGAATCTTCAGTTCAAAAACTGGGACACAACTGTTTTAGCTCACAAGAACTTTTTTTCAGAAGAGATTTACTTAACTATATATACTGGATAGATAGATAAGGCAGTATATAATTAAAAACAGATGTGAAAAGCAATACAAAAGAGATAGATAGATAGATAGATAGATAGATAGATAGATAGATAGATAGATAGATAGATAGATAGATAGATAGATAGATAGATAGATAGATAGTGTGACCTGTAGGAGGCGCACCTGAACCCCAAACTCTCAGACGCAACCAAACCACACAAGTGTCACAAGCTGAAAGTTTTTATTCAAACCAAATACATTCTACAGGTGGAGGCACGGTGGCGCAGTGGGTAGCCTCGCAGTTGGGAGACCTCCCTGCATGGAGTTTGCATGTTCTCCGCGTGTCTGTGTGGGTTTCCTCCGGGCGCTCCGGTTTCCTCCTACAGTCCAAAGACATGCAGGTTAGGTGGATTGGCGATTCTAAATTGGCCCTAGTGTGTGCTTGGTGTGTGGGTGTGTTTGTGTGTGTCCTGCGGTGGGTTGGCACCCTACCCTGGATTGGTTCCTGCCTTGTGCCCTGCGTTGGCTGGGATTGGCTTAAGCAGACCCCCGTGACCCTGTGCTCGGATTCAGAGAGTTGGAAAATGGATGGATGGACATTCTACAGGTTTGTATCACCTTAAAAATCAGTCACAATTAGGTTTTGTTTTGTTTCTTTCCTTTTCCACCTTCACTCTCCTCCAAGCAAGTCTTGTTCACTTACTCCCGACTGTTGGATGAGGCAGAGCAGCTACTTTTCAACATTAACTCTGGAGTACTCCTGGTGCAACATGATTAGCACCTGTAAGCACTAACCAGGTCCTGTGTAACCTCTCCATAATAGAGGAGTCAGAGAGGAGCCCTTTGTCCTTCCCTTATAATCGGCTCCCTACTGGGAAAGGTACCACTAACCAACCCGGTCAGGATGCCTGTCCATCCATGTCCTTCCTTTATCATGGCTTCCTGGCCGGGTAAAGAACCATCCACCACTGCTGGGGTGCCAGTCAACCCGTGTTTTCTATGATGATAGATAGATAGATAGATAGATAGATAGATAGATAGATAGATAGATAGATAGATAGATAGATAGATAGATAGATAGATAGATAGATAGATAGATAGATAGATAGATAGATAGATAGATAGATAGATAGATAGATAGATAGATAGAACTTTATTTGTTCCCAAGCTCTTTCTTTATATATATATAATCCAATGTCTGTCTGTCTGTATGTCTGTCCACTTTTCACGAGAGAACCACTTAATGGATTTAGATCGAGTTATTTTTCTATAATTTGCTTGAACATTCCTGTTGATTTTGCCACTCCTCTTGTCTTAGTTCACTTGCGGTACCGAGTTATTTTCGCGAATCTGAGAGAGATGTCGTAGGCTGAGGGGGCCCTCCTAACTCACACGCCAGCCTCCGTTCGAGTCAGTCTACCTCACGCCACGTGTTGGAGTGTACCCTGCCTCCACTTTGCTGTTTGTTCAGCAGACATTATCATCTACAGATTTTTAAGGAGTAACGTTTGACGTTTTTGAGAGAGAGAAATCAGAGCTACGTGTGCTGCTGACTGCCAGAGATATCATGGCCATGTGCTTTTCTCCCCACTCGGGGGACGCTTTCCCATCTGAACTGAACACAAGCAGATACAGTGGCAACATTTGACGTTGGAGCGTACTGACCGTCCACTTGGCCAGAACTGCATTTTTTTTTTAATTGATTGTTAAAGTTTGTCTTGTTTCAATACTACGTGGGTGGAGCCGTGGAGGTCAGCTAGTAAATAAATAAATACATAGACACTATGGTCAGCACACACACCAGAATGACTAAAAAGAAACAAAACTTTTGACTTGGTAGTCCAACATAGTGAGCCATCATTGTTGTTGGTATGAAGGAGCTCTAGTTGCATTTCTTGGCACACTTCTGCTAAAGAGTTTCTTAGCTGAAAGTACTCAGTGTTAGTGTGTCAGAGAGAGGATGTGCAGCATAGTTCACAATGGTGGATGATCTCTTTTGAGTGTATGTATTTATACACATACACATACACATACATACCTGCATAAAGTACATATATATCATTTATATTCTTATGTAGAGTACTAGCAAGAAGAAGTGTTAAAGAAGTTATGAAAAAGAAAAGGAAAAATTTTAAAAATTACGTAACAGAAAGTACAAAGGAAGGCGAGAAGTGGTGGAGCAGGGAATGAAAAGCAGAAGTCAGCACCAGGAAGACATACGTGAGCAAGTAAGGAAGCCCAACAATGACAGCCTTGAAGTGGTGGAGTAAAAGATAAGGCAGGAGTCACCAGCAGGAAGACGTGAAGGAAGGCCAACAGTAACAGGCTTGAAGCGGTGGAGTAAAGAAGAAGGGAGCAGTGAGCACGACAAACAGCTGAGATAAGTAAGGAAGTGAGTGAGGAGGCACATGAGCGCAGGATGTCGTTAATGTATATAGGTAGGGAGCTAACCACGTTGTAGGTTCGCGGACAGTGGCCGTGCAGAAAAAGGAAGGGGAACCGGGGTTGGCCCTTGTGCGTCTCTGCCATGAAATAAATCATCTGTTAATGGAAATAAGGAATGAAACCGCTAAAAGGAGTGGTCAGTTCCAAAAGTTCCTTATGGCATAATGGTGAGAACCGCCAAAGAGAAAACGTTATTTTCGAATGTTCGTTACAGGGCACGGCGCAAAATGAAACACACTTAACATTTGTAAGTACAGTGTAAAGGATGAGCATAGGAAATTTGGGCTCCCTATGTATATTAGAAGTCGCAAAAATAGTAAGGAGGGGTTTCTCCTATTTATATATAAAGTTTAGGGAGTACACCTGTTTCCCCCCTTTGGGCGTTGCAATAGGACATGAAACATACCTAACTTTTGTAAGTACACTGCAAGGAATGAGTGTGTGAAATTTCAGCTTCCCACCTATAATGGAAAGTGGGAGAATTAGTGATGAGTCAGTGAGGGCTTTGCCTTTTATATGTAGAGATTTGCATTTATAAAGAGTACGATGTAGCTGGGTGGGGATCAAAATTGCAGGCAAAAATTAATTTTAGTTAAAAATGATTCCCTTCTTTTTTAAAAAAAAAGGAAATAAAATGAGGATCGACTGCTGGGGACTGTAGACCATGCAGGGGAACAGGGATGAATGGCCAGGTAACAGTGGTTATCAGTGTAATAAAACCCCCCAGCCTTTTAGGTGGCAGCAATGGGTCTTTATAAGGTTATACTGAAGAAGCTACCTGGGCAGTGCCTAACTGTGACGATGCTGGTTCTGCTCCATACTCTCACTTCCTTTTTAGGAGCTCTTGAACCTGACACTGTCGGTAATGTAACCGGATGAGCTGGACAATAAGGACAGCAAACGGAGCAAGGGGAAGGTGTAACGTAGAAACAGTGCTTTTATTACAAAACCCAAAGAAATCAAACAGTGTGCAAAGTGCAGTGTTCCACAAATATTTCAATAAATAATCCATAAAACCGTTGTTAGAAGTGGAGGTTAAAATTCAAATAAATAATTCCTTTAAAACGATGGTTAACGATGGGAAGCAATCTCTTCTTTAAAAACCCAGTGTTTTCTTCTTTGGCTGGCGGCTCCCCTGCTTCTCCCAAATGGGCCCAGCAACAGGGGAGTCGCCCTACCTGCAGATGCAGCTGACTTTCCTTCTGCTGGTCTGGTAGCCTTCCGTCACCTGGCTATGCACAGCCATCACGCCAGACCAAGACTCGGGTTCCACAGCGACCAGGCCACTCACGCTGGGGTTCATTCTCCCAAGCCTTCCACGGCCTTATGCGGTGAGCAAACTTCCTTCTGGGTCACTCCAGCTCCTGATATCGCTCAGCTAGAGCGACCGCTTCCTGCTGCCCCTGCCGAGTGTCAGCCTAACACTCCTCCTCCTCGTCCGGGGCTCTCCTCAGCGAGCCTGCTCTTCCTGCTTGCTCGCTTGCTCACACCCACACAGGATCTTTCCTTCTCCTGCCTTCTTCTCCCACTCTTAACCTGCATTCTGTTTTCTTTCTCTCCCCTCCGCACTCACGCTACTCCTATTTATAACTGGGACGTGGCACAGGTGTGGCGATTAGCATCAATTACGGACACGGGCGATTCTTCACCCTTGCCGCGCCGCGTCTGAGAACCGCTTTGGCCACACTATCATGCCCATAAGCCACGAGTTCGCTGATTATTTCTTTTAAAACTGGCCATTCTTTCTGAGCCGTGGACATGCTATACCACACTAACCCTTTGAAGATGAGGTTTAACCTCTGAAATCTTTTAGGAAAACAGCTTCAGGGTTTCAAAAAAGCAGTCCCGCCTGGGGTTAAGTTTGGTCAAAAACTCAGCAAGCCTCGAGTCTGGTTGTGAACCGATGCTTTATGGGTTATGAAAGTGGTACACAAAGCATAAGTGGGAAAAAAATCCCATTAACAAATACATTAAAACAGGCAGATTGTAGGTTTAGCAAAATCCATCTTTCTACTTGCAAAGGAGTGTTGTGTTATGTGGCAGGCGGCTGCTGTCCATGCACACTATATTCAGGGGGAGCAGCCCTGGACACTGCAATACCTCCCCCTGGACGCTAGATGGCCTGCCCTCCTGGGGTGGAGCAGTGCCTCAGTTTCCCACAGGGCTCCTTGGGAATTGGAGTTGGGTGCAGCCCTGTTGGGTCCCACAGGCACCATCAGGGGGTGCTGTGTTTGGGACTCCTGAGCCCATGTGGACAGCAAATGCATCACACCCGGAAGTACAGCCGGAACTCGGTGATCATACACCTGGAGCACTTCCGGGTGAACTATAAAAGGACCCAGCGACCACCACTCAGCGGCGGGTGGAGGAGGACAAGGTTACCTGGGAGGAGTGGTGGTGCTGAGAGGAAGAGAAAAGTGCTTTGTTACTTGTGTGCTTGGGACTGTATTGTGTCTGTGGGTATGGGGAAGGCATGTCTCCCGTGTTCAGTCTGTGTCGGTTCGAGCGCTATATGGTGTCATCTTACAGTTAATTTGTGCTGTATCAAAACTCAAGGGTTCAGATTTGATTTCCCACCCATGACAGTGGCATGGCACGTCTGATTGCTTTTTCTCTAACATTTTAAAGATCGCTTGTTAGATAAGTGGCTGACAATCCCATCCAGGACTGGTCCACACCTCATGCCACCATTACACACTCCAGCTCTAACACTATTAATGGAAGAAACTAGTTCAGAAAAGTGTGTCTATAAGGAGACATCCCATAATTAGAATAAAAAACCTTAATAGCACAGAGATTGCATTTTACATCTAAACAAACTGATAAAGGTACCAAAAGACTTTTTATTAAATCACACAGATTTCAAATGCAGATTCTCTTGCCTCACCTGCTCCATATTGTCCAGATGACATTAGCAAAACTGGATTAGTGGGAGCCTGGAACAAAAGCCACTAATAAAAGAACTGAAAAAAATAAAAAAACAAACACATACAATTTTCATCCATCAAAGCAAATGTACAGTATTTGAAATTAAATGAAATCATGGTATTCATTTAGCAGTGATGCAGCTGGCCAAATTAATTTAGCTGCTTTGATTAAGGAAAAGCCCTTGCCAAGCACCAAAAATGAAATATGCTAAATTAATCAGTCTCTGCATAATTGGACATTTGCCCATTCTTCAGAGCAGAGTTAGCTAATGTATGCTTGTTTGTATTTCCATTCAAAATATGGCGGAATAGTGCTTAGTGCTGCTGCCTTACAGCCCCAGCAATCCTGGTGGGGCCGGCAGGGGGCGTACCAGCTCCCCAAACCCGACACAGGCAGACACAGCCACAAGTCCAGCAACATATGTTTTTATTTTGCTGTGGGAAACGCTTCCCAAATCATTTTTTGGAAGTTGAACCTTTCCCACGGTACAGCTTCAACTTTTGGACGGATGGCGCCATATTCTACTCAAGAATACTTTACCAAGATGCAATGTTCATAGTTGACCCGTAGGCTTCAAGCTGCCCAGGTCCTGATGCAGCAAAGAGATCCCAAAACATAACATTTCCACCACCATATTTTACAGTTGCTATGAGGTTATTGTTCTGAAATGCTGTCTTTGGATGGCAACAAACACGTCTGCCTTACCGTGGCCAAACAGCTCTCTCTCTGATTCATCTGGTCCCAGAAGGCTTGGTCTTTGCTTAGATGTTCAGCTCCAAACAGTCATCTTGCTTTGATGTCCTTTTTGGACAGCAAAGGCTTTATCCTGGCACACTTCACATGCAGCTCCAATTTGTGGTGCCAACACTTTCTGATGCGTGCATTTTGACACCAACTTTGGGAAGCGTTACCTGCAGATTCTGCAATGATGTTTTGGGGTTCTTGCAGACATTTTTTTAGTATCAAACATTCACGTCTTGGCCTGTCAGTCCTGGACAAATTAGCACTCATGTGAAATCTTCACCTCTTGTTGATGATTTTCCATACAGTGGAATGACTGATTTTGAACAATTTCATCTTTTTAAATCCCTTGCCAGCATCCTAGGCATTGACAACCTTCTTGCTTGGGGCCTCAGAGAGCTCTTTAGATCTTGGCATGATGGCTCCACACATTCCAATAGCAAAGAGAACACCAGACCCTAAATGTCTGTGATTTAAATAAGAGACAGTCCCCCTGCACACACCCTAAGGTGGTCTAGCACCTAATCTGCAACACCTGATTCTAACGTGATGGAGGTGAAGTGGTGATAGATGTACAGTTGTGGCCAAAAATTATGAGAATGACACAAGTATTTGTTTTTACAAAGTTTGATGCTTCAGTGTTTTTAAATTTTTCTGGCAGATGTTTCTATGGTATACTGAAGTAGAATTACAAGCATTTCATAAGTTTCAAAGGCTTCTATTGACAATTATATTAAGTTTATGTAAAGAGTCAATATTTGCAGTGTTGGCCCTTCTTTTTCAAGACCTCTGCAATTCGCCCTCGCATGCTGTAAGTCAACTTCTGAGCCAAATCCTGACTGATGGCAGCCCATTCTTGTGTAATCAATGCTTGGAGTTTGTCAGAATTTGTGAGTTTTTGTTTGTCCACCCACCTCTTAAGGATTGACCACAAGTTCTCAATGGGATTAAGGTCTGGGGAGTTTCCTGGACATGGATCCAAAATTTCCATGTTGTATTCCCTGAGCCACTTAGTTATCACTTTTGCCTTGTGGCCCGGTGCTCCATCATGTTGGAAAAGACATTGTTGGTCACCAAACTGATCTGGGATGGTTGGGAGAAGTTGCTCTCCGAGAATGTTTTGGTTCCATCATGTAGATGCGGATATTACGGTGGGTCCTAGGCCTCACCCTGCTCGACCATGTCACGAATGAAGACTTCCACAAGATGATGGGCGTAGGCGCCAGTCAATGAGAAGATGTGTGGAGTGTGACTTCAATGGTGCGGTCACATAGTCCAGAGTGGTGACAACTCAGTGGCCAAGACACCCTATGAATAAGCCCGTGTGGCAAACGGCTGCATGAAAGTCTAAAGAAGCACGATGTCAGATGCGTCTCACTATGCCGCTGACATTCCTCACTGAATGGGACATCTGATTGTCAGCATTCTTCCACTTGGCTGTGATGTCCCTTTTCTTCTCTCCGGCCAGAATATGTATGTATACAGGATTATGCATTACATTCTGGAAATTTAAAACAAGTTAAATACATATATCTCTTTTTGAACCATATTTCTGTCTTGTACTTATTTTTCACCATGGGTACAAAAGGGATGGTATTGGTTCTATTCAATTCTGCATCAAGAAACACATCCCAGGGGAGAAAGAGTGCACTCTGCTGGATACAAGGTAATTGGCAGCTTGCTGGCTCTATTGATGGATCTACTTCTTAGCTTATGGAACCCCCGTAATGTGAGACCCCCTCTGCTTTTTTAAAGATGATCAGCCTTGCTTAATGAGAAGGAAATAGTAAAGCCTTAATGCACAAGTCTGTACAAGTAATTTCCTTTGCTCAGTTGGTCAATTGAAATTATTATCGACAGGCTGAACAGTGTAAAAGTATTCAAAGTTGAAGAATGTTCAACTTATTTTTACATTTGACCACTTCAAACAAGAATGTACTGTAATTAAGGCACACATGACTTTTCCTGTACAAATCAGCTCTGCGTTTCTTTTTAAAGTAAATACCAACCTCGGCAGGTACTGTTCTTGGTGCAGGCACACAGCTGCTTTTTGTTAGGTTTGACAGGATTTAGAGCCCTCCCTGAACTAAAAACCTCCATTCATCATAAGAGTCAAAGGAACGGCTCGAGATTTTCTGATGAACCGGGCACCCCGAAGTATACAAAGGGGTTTTCTTAAAGAATGAGTTTGAAGTGAAATTCCAGGGGGGAATAAGACTGTGCAGCTGGCGATTCTCACAGCCGGGCCTCCATGCTTAATAGCTGTTTAGAAATGCACCCTGTGAGAATTTCAACAGTTCTACATTAATGTGTGGTAGCTTCAGATCCGTATTGTTATAACGGTGGGTATGGATAATAAATGCTCCAATAAATCTAAACAAGTCGAGATGATAACGTCACACTAATAGCAGCCTGTATCTTTTAAACAGGATCGGTAATTGCTTTGGTGTTTACATCCACATGTCCGTGTTATACTGATTGCACACATCTCACAATGCATACACTTTGAAGCACGCATCGAAAGCTGTGAGAAACCGAGACTGCGGCGAGCCTTTGGTTATATTTATAGACACAATGAAGATGAAGTGTTCTCTAATGGAATTTCTGAGATCATCTAATGTTTACATTTTCCTCTGTGTCTCCTCAGTAGCTTTGTTGATGTAACTCGAGGCTGTTGCCTCAAGGTTGAATACACCTCCTGACTGAATAAGGGCCAGATTTCCCTTGCTTTGAAACTAATACTTGAAAAACAGACCAGTGTGGTCTTAATCATCACACACTTGACTCACTAATGTCAATGAAATGTCAGAGTGCGGTCTAAAACTAATCCGGTTTTAATGCCATTACAAGTGAGTATCCCATTTTATGCTGGTGGCCCCTTATGTTTCTATAGCAGGTGGTACTACCCTGGCAAGGTAGTGGTGGCATGCTGACTGTAAACCATTTAAACTGGGACCATACCAAACAAAGTAACATTACAAACTGGTATCTGAAAGTTACACATGCAGCTCCTTTAGGGGAACAAGCCGGCCCCAGACAGAGGGTACCCTATTCCACGGCACATTGTGCCTTCTATATAACTGATTATTTACTAATATTCCCAGGGACTCTTCTAGGAACTGTGGACACCAGGGGCTGCTCCATCTCCCCAAACGCTCAACACAAATAAGCACACACACAAGGTAAATGCCCAAAGAATCTTTTATTGTGGGAAACTCTTTGAATCAAGTGTTTCCCACCACCACAGCCACAAGTATCTCTATATATATAAAATCCAACGTCAGTCTGTCTGTCTGTATGTCTGTCCGGTTTTCATGAGAGAACTACTTCACGGATTTAGATCGGGTTTTTTTCTATAATTTGCTTGAACATTCCGGTTGATTTTGCAACTTCTTTCATCATGCTAAGTATCATAGTTCGCTTGCGGTACCGATTTATTTGCGTGAATCCGAGATAGATGCAGCCGGCTGAGGGGAGTGGGGAAGGACCCTCCTCACTCACGCACCAGCCTCAGGGTGTACCTTACCTCCTCTTAGCTAGCGAACGAGAGAACTACTTAATGGATTTAAATCGAGTTTTCTTCTATAATTTGTTTGAAAAATTCTGGTTGATTTTGCGACTTTTCTCATCGTGCTAAGAATCATAGTTTGCTTACAGGATCGATATATTTACGTTTATTCCGAGACAGAGGCTGCGGGCCGAGGGGAGGGGGAGCGTGATGTCAGGAGTGAGTCGGCTTTCTCTGTGTTTTGGAGTGTACCTTGCCTCCGCTTAGCTAACAATACCTTTTTGTGTATTGATTTGTAAAATCTGTCTTGTTTCACTACTACACAGGTGGAACCGCGGGGAATGGCTAGTATACAATAAGTACAAGAAAGCAACTCTTTGTCTATTTTTCTTTCTCTGTCACTTTTCCACTTCCTCCTCCATTCCTCCTTGCAAGCTTCGTCTCCCATTTTATGCTGGTGGCCCATATGTTTCTATACCAGGTGGTATTACCCTGGCAAGGTAGTGGTGGCATGCTGACTGTAAACAATTAAAATTGGGACCATACCAAACAAATTAACATTACAAAAATAGTATGTGATGGTTACACATGCAGTGCCTTTAGGGGAACATGCCAGCCCCAGATAGTGGACACCCCATTCCACAGCATACTATGACTTGTATATAACTGTTTATTTACTAATATTACCATGGACTCTTCTAGGAATGGTGGATACCAGAGGGGCAATCCAACTCCCCAAACACCCAACACAAACAAGCACAGAAACAAGGTAAAAACCCAAAGAGACTTTTATTGTGGGAAACTCTTTAAATCAAGCATTTCCCAACACCACAGCCACAAGTATATACAATAAACACAAGAAAGCAACTCTTTGTCCTCAGTCACTTTTTCGCTGCCTCCTCCACTCCTCCTCGCAACCTTCGTCCACCTTCCACCCGACTTTGGCTCATCCATCTTAGTCAGGCAGCTCCTTTTACCTTCCACCTGGGAGTACTTCTAGTCTCCCATACACATTGTCTGAAAGTATTTCCTAGTGAGATGGAAACCACGTGAAATAGAACTCACCAGTCCCTGCAGCACACCCAGCTGCATCCACAGAACCTAATAGGGCTGAGTCAAAGAACTCCATGTCCCATGCTTTTGTAGGAATCTGAGGTCCTGCTGCAACCCTGGGGGACTGCCATCTAGCACTCCAGGGTAGATAGTACCCTGTGCACACTCTCTCCCCTTGACCTTCCATGTCATGGGCACCCTGACCGGGTAAGTGTGCTGGCCATCCCTTACAGAACAGATACATAATTTTACTATGTTATTATTAATATTAGTTTATTAATGTTGTTGTAACATTGTGTTTTATATCTGTAATTAATTTAGGCCACTTGGCAAAGATCTGTTTATGCTTTGATATTAAAGAATTTTCTTCTATAGATAAATGTCCAAAATGACAAATTACATTCATTGTCATTGGGACGAATATTTTTATAGGCACTATGTTGGGAGAAGTAAAACATGGCAGCCGCATGTTCACCTTATGACTACAGACCAGTGGCACTTACATTTCACATCATGAAGACCTTTGAGAGGCTAGTCTTGGATTATATGAGTTCTCTTGTGGTAGACCATCTGGACCCCCTACAGTTTGCCTATCGGACAAAGATTGGAATGAAGGATTCAATTATCTGTCAGTGCCACAAAGCTTATTCTCACCTGGACAAAGCTGGCCGCACTGTGAGGATTACGGTTTTTTGGTTTCTCTAGAACATTCAATGCCATCAAGCCATCCCTGTTCAGGGTTAAACTCAAGCATATGCAGGTGGACGAGCCTGTGGTGTCCTGGACCGAGGCGTAGCTAGGGTTTTCAGCGCCCGGGGACAACTGAAGATTTTGCGCCCCCTCCTGTTTGCCAAAATGCAATGGGGAAGGGAAATTTGGAGCCCCCTGGATGCTTCGCCCAGGGACAAATGTCCCCCCTTGAATCCCCTCCTTGCCCCGCCCCAGCTACGCCACTGGTCCTGGATAATGAAATACCTATCAGGGCAGAACACAGTTTGTGAGACTCAAGGACTGTGTTTCTGGTGTGGATGTGAGCAACACTGGAGCACCACAAGGAACAGGCATGTCAGCTTCTCTTTTCAATATGTACACCCCTAACTATAAATATAACAGCAGGTCATGTCAATTACAGTAATTCTCAGATGATTCTGCACTTCTGGGGTGTATCGATATGGGGGATAAGACAGAGGAGAGGAGTCAGGTGAAGAACTTTGTTTCTTGGTGCAGAAAAAATTGTCTGCACCTTAACATCAGCAAAACCAAGGGACTGCTTATGGACTTTGACCCCACCAACGAGACTCGACGTCTGGTTATGGTTCAAGGAGTGAATGTCGAGGTGGTGCACTCCCTCCCCTGCTCTTTAAGCATGCTGGAAACACCAAGAGGACCACCAACCAATTCAATCTTTGTTCTAATACCATTTTATTCAAAAATGCAAAGGGGACCTTCCAAACCCCTGGCCTTCAATGTATTGTACATATAACCATGTGATCGGTTACATGGATAATTTATAATGCATCCCATTGGGGAACATAGGAAAGGCTCTATATACTGTAAATAAAATGTATTATTATTATTAGTAGTAGTAGCAGTAGTAGTAGTACTAATAGTAGTAGTAGTAGTAGTAGTATTAACGTGAAAACAGCAAAAACTGAGAGAACTGGCGATTATTTGTTTCCACTTCAAGCATTGACAACTTATAATGTGTTATTTGATTCCTAAGTCATGTCTTGTTTGCATTTGGCAGATTTCAGAAATGTATTATCTCACATCAATAGATTGTGTGGACTGTAGGGGGCATCACAAAGTCCTAAACCCTTGACACAACTATAGACACACAAGTCCTAGGTTCAGGAGACCTTTTATTTTTCATACAGTTTTTTCTCCACAATAAACAGACTGCTTTTCTCTTCCTTCCTTCCTTCCTTCCTTCCTTCCTTCCTTCCTTCCTTCCTTCCTTCCTTCCTTCCTTCCTTCCTTCCAGGCAAGCATTATCTTCCTCCTCTCTCAACTCTGACTGTCCCAGCAGAGGCAGATGAGATCTTTTCACAAGAGCTTTTCCATTACAATAATATTAACCAGCGGAAAACACTTACTGGGTCTGGCTTAAAAAGCGCTTAAGAACAGGAGTCTCACCCCTAGCAGCTCCTTTTACTGGTGGTCAAGGACATGCAGCCCTGTTGGTGTCCAAATGGGAGCACCAGAAGACGAATGCCACCACCAAGTGTACTATGGGAACACATGTCTCACCTGTCTATCCTCTATGACGGCCCCCTGGCCCAATAGAGTCCAGCTGCAGGTGAAACAGTCCAAAGCCTTGGACAGATTCAGTAACCTGAGACATTCTGAGGCCCATAAGATGACGCCCTTGTAAGCGGCTTCTCCTTTACTCTGCCCACTTTACAGGAGTCACTCCTTTGTTTCGCTGGTGTATTGATGCCTCCATTACATGCCCCTCATGTTGCTTTAATTTCCTTTTGGTTTGTGCTCTCAAACCTGTGGACTCGATAGTTTTGAGGACTGTGTATTCAGCATTTATTAAACTTCTAAACAATCAAGGTCTCTCAGTTCTGCATCTGAAGCAAAACCACAGAATGGATGTGTCTTTTCTTATTAGTTTTATATATATGTATATTGTGATAAACCCAGGGTGTCAGTGAGCCCCAAACCCCAACACGAACACACTTGTACAGTCCCGGGTTCCAATAATTGAAGGTTTTTATTTTAAATAGGCCCAAATGTGACACAAGCATAAACAAATGCAGGTCTTCCTTTCACAATATCTCCTTTCTCCCTACTGCACTGCTCTCCTCCACTCAAATGTTGCTCCACTACCTCCCAGCTCCAACTCGCTTGAATAAGGGAGTGCGGTGCCCTTTATTGCAGACCTGGGAGTACTTCCGGTGCCAGAGCGACTGCCCAATGAAAGCACTTCCAGGTCGCATGAAAGTCCATAATAGGGAGCTTGTCTCCCTACAGCATCCTCTCGTGGCACCCAGTGAACCCAGCAGGGCTGCTCTACATATCTAAATGCTACATATCCCAGCATGCCCTGTTGGCTTCTTACTGTGCACGACCTCCGGGGCTGCTGCCATCTAGCATGTTGGGGGAATAAAAAACCTCCAGAAACTTCTTCTCTTTTTAATGGGCTGTCCGTCCACCCTTTTCGGTCCTTCCTTCCAGGTCTGCCAGGATGCCCGTCCAGCCCATGTTGCATCTACTATATATATATATATATATATATATATATATATATATATATATATATATATATATATATATATATATATATATATGTTGCATAATTTACTGTAAAATAATGCAAAGAGTACGCGACATGTGTTTCACCCTCATTTGGGCTCATCAGGTGCGCATGCTCTACTGCTCCCCTCTCAGGGATCGAACCTTGGACGTCAGCATCAGAGGCAAAGCCCCTTTATGCTGCGCCACGGCGTGTGGTTGATTTATTTCACAGCCTGTGCACCCTGGCGGATGTTTGCTGAATGGCAGACCAACCACAAGCATTACCTGGTAGGTAACTACCCACACTATTCAGTTCGGGACTCAGACTATAAATGTAATGAATATATATATATATATATATATTGTGAGATATGGCCGGCCATTCATCCCGGCCAATACTCCCAGGCCGCTAGATGGAGCCCTCTTTGCAAAGTGGAGATGCCCCGAATTCCAGCAGGGCATCATGGACTATGGAGTTTTAATACACAGCCCTGCTGGATAACGTCGGGGTCACCAGGGGACACTGCAGGGAGACACAGAGACGTTTATTTTCCATACAGCCCGGAAGTAAATCCCAGTCACATGGCTGGAAGCAATAAAGTGCTTCCGGGCTGATGAAGAAAAGGAGAAGTTTTTACCTGACCCGGAAGTGATAGAAGTCACATGGACTGAGGGACAGAAACACTTCCGGGTCATGGACTATAAAGGACTCTGGGAAATCCCAGACGGACGAGCTGAGTTGGGAGTCAGGGTGGCTAAGCGTCTGGGAGTGGAGGATTATTGTGATTATAGTTTATTGATTGTTTATTAAGTATTGTGGAGTGGAGGGTGCTTTCTGCACTGCATTGTCTGAATAAAATAAGTATTTGGACTTTTATCTGGTGTCTGAAGTCTGGTCTGAGGGTTCAAGGGGTCGACAGTGCCTCTATCTGTCACTATATATATATATATATATATATATATAGAGAGAGAGAGAGAGAGAGAGAGAGAGAGAATGTCAACATAACTTTTTTGTGTGAAAAAATAAAATGAATCTGTTTTCTAGGTAAAGCAACACATCACATTAAAAGTGTCAACTGAATCCAGTTAGTAAATTCTTTAATTGTTCAGTTTTACAAGAGGTAAAAATAAACGTCTTTGTGTATCTCACATGAATACAAAGATGTTTCGGGCCTCATAATGTCTAAAGTGCTCAGATCTGTCAGAGGCCTAAAATTGTCCTGACTGCAGCTGGCTGCTTCTCCCCTGGCCAGGTAAGAAAACCCCGTCCCATCCTATCCAGGATGCCAGCCTTGCCTTCTATGACAATTAATATCTCTCTTTTTTTTTTGCCGTTTCAATTGTATTGATTTTTTTATATATATACTGTATCCCATTGCAATGAAAAGGAATAGACTGATATCTCATTCTTCTAATTCTTTATGCTTAGGTCTTGATTTATTGTCTAATTCTCACAGTGCTCCAGCCAAAATTAATCTTGCTGTCCTTGCTCTTCCTACCTCCCTTGTGAAATTTCAGAAATACAACATGCCTGCCAGCTGAACGTCTTAGAAATAACAGAAGATGCATGAGGGCCCAATCAGTAGTGCATGATGAGCAGAAATGAAATGGAATTTAATTTATTTAAATAAAGCAACCCTAATTCTAGCTAAGAATATATAATGCAGGAAAAATGGCAAATGTACTGTAAGTATTCTCTGTAATTGTAATAATATTCAGTGTATTCCTTTAAAAGGGTTATTGACGCCAGGAAGAGTAATCTGTTATTATCGGCCTCGCAGACTTAATCACCACTAAAAAAGCAGGTGGAAGTTTCTTGCTGTGCCTGCATCTAATAGAAACATTTAAAGACATTATTTTTATATATTTATCTAAAGTGTGAGGAAAAGAGGATCATTGGCCCCAGAGATGCACATAGCACATTGTATATCTTGAAAGCTGTGACTCAAATGGCTCCTTCAAGTTACACATTCGGGCTCCATGCCATTTAATGTACTACTTTATTATACCTAAGAGGTAAGAGATTGATTTAGAACAAAGCTACAACTTGTATTTTATATAACACATTTTTATGCGGCTCGCAAGGTGCTTTACAATTAAAACAGTACTAGATACTTTGTCACAATTTTTACAATTGGTGCACAGGCACAGTAGGTGATGTGGCCTGCTTCTTGGCCCATATCATTGTTTCCTGTCACCTGACCCCCTGTTCCTCTTGTTTGTCACTTGCCTGTATTTATTAAATGTCATTCTACTGAAATCCTTTGCTGTTTTTTAGAAGATGATAGTCCTCCTTTACTTGCTTGCTTAAAAGAATATTCCACACATCTTACATATAAACGTCTATACGTGGAAGTGTGTGTGTGTGTCTGTCTGGCCTGGAAGTGAGAGGTGGAGTCGGGGTAAGGGCTCCGCCTCCGAGGAAACAAAAAATTTGCTTAGCACATCAGCAAAACGAAACCTCAGAAGAAAGACAAAGTCGCCTAGCCGCTAACATCAGCATAACGGTATCCCTTCCTGCTATTTCACAAGCAAGACAAGCATGTCGCCAAAACGAATCCTCCTAGGAGAGAGAGTAGTTCCTTTCAATTACCTGACATCTCTACATTTCAGTTTTTTTTCTGACGATTTCAATAGTTTCTAGGACTTTTTACAGCACGTGCTTCCGCGGCTAGTAAATTATATTTTTTTTATAATTGGGGGTACCCAAAAATATACTGTTTTAATAATTTTTGCTTACTGAAACTTTAGTCTCCTTCAAAGTACTCTCCATGTAAATGAATGTACTTGTCCCAATGGTTTTCCCACTGGTGGAAACATTTTTGGAATTGCTGAAGAGGAACGTTGTTGATGGCCTGCAGCGATGTTTCTTTTGACTTCCTCCACGCTACAAAAATGCTTTCTTTTGAGATGTTTTTCCACAAGAACAAGAAAAAGTCACATGGAGCAAAATCAGGCGAGTAGGGATGGTGGGAAGAATTCCAAGACGCACAAGTCAATTCGGAAAACTCTTCAATAGTCCGACTACGATCTTCGTAAATTACATTCCTAATTGTGGAAGGATGACCAGATCTTTGTTGGTCTTCATGTGACATTTTCCCTCATTTGAAATGCGAAAATCACTCGTAGGCCTGTGTTTTACTTAAAGCATCCTCTTTAAAAGCAGTATCAAGCATCACTACAGTTTCAGCAGCTGTTTTCCCGAAGAGAAAACAAAATTTAACACAGACTCGCTGTTTTTTATGATCATCCATCACAAAAATCGCAGAACACGTTTAATAAACACCAAGAAAAACCGACATGGAATGCTGTACGAACAACAGATTTAAGATTCAAGATTCAAGAGTATTTATTGTCATTTCATCCATATATAGCAGTACAGCATACAGTGAAACGAAACAACGTTCCTCCAGGACCATGGTGCTACATAAAACACAGGACAACGAAGAATCCACGACACATAACATAAAGACACATAATATATAATAAGGTGCATGTGCAACACTGCAGAACAGAACACATACAGTGCATCCAGAAAGTATTCACAGCGCATAACTTTTTCCACATTTTGTTATGTTACAGCCTTATTCCAAAATGGATTAAATTCATTTTTTTCCTCAGAATTCTACACACAACACCCCATAATGACATGAAAAAGGTTTACTTGAGATTTTTGCAAATTTATTAAAAATAAAAAAATTGAGAAAGCACATGTACATAAGTATTCACAGCCTTTGCTCAATACTTTGTCGATGCACCTCTGGCAGCAATTACAGCCTCACTGTAAACAGTGAATGTGAGGGGTGTGTTGGATCATTCACAATGCTGGTAGCTTTGCGTATGCAGCGTGTGGTGTAAATGTCCATGATGGAGGGAAGAGAGACACCGATGATCTTCGCAGCTGTCTTCACTATCTGTTGTAGGGCTTTGCGATCCCTGACCGTGCAATTTCCAAACCAGACAGTGATGCAGTTGCTCAGGATTCTGTCTATGGTTCCTCTGTAGAATGTTGTTAGAATAGCTGGTGGAAGATAGGCTTTCCTCAGCCTATGCAGGAAGTAAAGCCGCTGCTGGGCTTTCTTGGCTAAAGAGCTGGTGTTGTAGGACCAGGTGAGGTTCTCTGCCAGGTGGACACCCAGGAATTTGATACTGTTGACGACCTCCACAGTTGAGCCGTCAATGTTCAGTGGCAGATGGTCACTCTTAGTTTTCCTAAAGTCAACAATCATCTCCTTTGTTTTGTCTACATTCAGAGACAGGTTATTAGTTTTACACCAGTCCGTTAACTGCTGCACCTCCTCTCTGTATGCTGACTCATTGTTGTTCTTCCACAGAATACTGTAAGTGTGCTACACCTAGCGGCAAAATTCGCAACTAATTCGAGATTGCATGCCAGGTAGAGAGTCCAGTTGTTTTAGGATTCCCCTCATATGTTACTTACCCCATGTAGTTTGCAGTGATGGCTGAGAACAAAAATTAAATCTCATGTTTTCATGCAGAATGGAAATGCATTGTGGCCTGAAGGGGGGAATTCCAACTCCCCAAACCCAACACAGACGCAAGTCCAGCACAGCACACAAGTATTTGTATTAGTGGGAAACCCTTTCTCTGTTGTTTCCCACAGCACCAACACCAATACAAATAGGGCACACACAGCAAAACCTTTTTGTCTTCTTTTCTTCCTCTCTCTGTCTTTCTCTTTGTTTCCGCCTCCCCCTTCTTCCGTCAAGCTTCATCCCTCTTCCTCTCGGCTCTGGCTCCTGGAGCTGCTTTTATGCTGCACCCAGCATTGTCCCGTAAGTCTCGTCCAGAAGCACTTCCGGCTGAGACAGAAGCCTGACAAACTAGGGCACAGCAGCGCCTGCAGCACCTCCAGAACCCAACAGGGCTGAGCCATCAAACTCCAACTTTCATTGTGCCCTGTGGGTTTCCATGACAGAGGGTCTGCCGTCTAGCGATCTGAGGGAGATAATGCCCTGAGCACGCTTTCTCTCCTGGGTTTAAGAAGGCGTCCCAGCTGAGCAAGAGCACCGGCCGTCTGCCTCAGCATGAAAACTCTGAAAACAGCAAACAATATAAAAACGCGTGTAAAAGTTACTCACGCTACTGGTGTTGTATAATTCACATGTCAAGTCATCCAGTTGTATGCTCACAATGTCCTAGACATACATACATACATACATACATACATACAGGTATTTTTATTAAAATATTGTTAAATAAACACTTCCAGAAAATGCTCTTGTAAGCAAAAATGGAATGTATTTAGACTCACTGGGCTCTTTCAATTGAAAACCCGCTTCCCCACTTCATTCATTGGTCAGGAGTCCAGCCTAGGAACAGCTTCATTGGCTACTCTCAGAAGCTCTCTGGTGTTTTGGTCTTGGAGTGCACCAATATTAACCCCTCTAATCTGTTCCGATGTTCTGGCCTCGGCGTACACCAGCAGTAAAATCCCACTAAAATTCCCTTTCATCGCTTTATGCTTCCTCTTATGGTCCAGTCACCTTTCATTAATAATCCTACTGCAGAGCTGCAGCACCAGCAGTTTTTACAGTGGAAATTAAGGTTAGGTTGTTGTGTGGTTTACGCGTCGTATGAACGTGCAGTGACATCACTTTTGTTGTGAAACTACTGATGTAGACCTCTGGTTGGTTTATGGTACTGCAGCTCTGCATTTAGACCCACTTCATGCTGTCCACTGTGAAGGCAAGAGGGTGCCACAGAACCCCAAACCCAAAGTATGAACACACAAACACAGTTCTGGGTTCAAATCAACGGGGTGTTTATTACAAAATACCTCGTATAAACAATTAAACCCTTTGTTTCTTCTTCTTCTTCTTCTTCATTCTCTCACCCTCTTTCTCCACTGCACTGCTACTCCTCCAGTTGAGTGTTGCCTGTCTCAGCTCCCAGCTCCGACTCACCTGGACAAGGCAGTGTGGTCTTTTTTATTGAGGACCTGTGAGTACTTTCAGTCATATGACATAGCCAGTTGGAAGCACTTCCAGGTTATGAGAAAGCCAGAGAGACCCTCCCTGTCCTTTCTCATCCGCCAGGGATCCCTACAGGACTGCTCCAAATTGGTACTCTATATAGGGACGCTGCCACCTATTAAAGTCATGGATGAACTGCTCCCAGTTCTTGCACTCTTCGGGCATCTCATCCAGGACAGGGATCATAAGGCGTCTTGACCAGGTATTTCCCCCATTTAGGCCATCTTTCCATTATGGCATCCCAGACAGGTAAGGGCTCCACCTCCGTCCCGGGAGGGACCCCCGACCGTCCTCTGGGGCATCTACACCACCCAGTTTTCAGAAGTCCCCCACGGAGATTTCCACACGTTGAACTTTCTAGATGCCATCTTTTTCATGATGCCACGCCCACCAGCCAGCCCTTAACATACTTGCAATGACGACCATCTGGTAAGAGCAGAAGGGCAACAAAAAAATGGAAATAAACAGGAAACACACCTGAGCCAGAAATTAAACCCCTGCTGAACCATGAAATATATATTTCCAATACTGAACATCATACAATTTTAAAGATTCCTTTTATGTGGTATTTGAAGTGTAAAGAATTGTTGATGCTCAGTAAATTAAATAAAAATGAGAATTTGAAGCTGGCAATCATGAAACAAGGAGTGAGAGGTGTAAAAGCAGAAACAATGCACTGGTAGAAATCTGTGCCAACATGTGAGTTTGACTCCACTGCTTCTAATTGTAAGAATATTAGAAGAAAAAAATTAAATTAAAAAAATAAAAAATTCAATATTAGAAGAAAAAAACAGCTTAATTTCTGTAAAGGAGAAATACCCCTTTAAAGTGCTAGAAAAGTGCACTGCCTTGCTGCTGCCTTGTAATACATGATGCCCCAAGTAAGTACAAGCGATAAGTACAAGCGACGCCATCGGAATGAGCGATCGTGCGGGAAATATGAGCGACGCTCTGAATTCGTGTGAGCGATCGCTCATGCGCTCAGCTTAGAGGGAACATTGCCCGT
Source organism: Erpetoichthys calabaricus (assembly GCF_900747795.2). Classification (NCBI taxonomy): domain Eukaryota; kingdom Metazoa; phylum Chordata; class Cladistia; order Polypteriformes; family Polypteridae; genus Erpetoichthys; species Erpetoichthys calabaricus. The sequence goes on from NC_041398.2 coordinate 235,381,438, forward strand.
GACCCTCTTCAGGACTATGCGAGCTGATAAACTTTTTGTTGCATCAACTTATCATTACATATGGAAAAAAGTTGCAAGTAGAAGAAAAAACAATATTCATGTATTCCTTGTAAACGAATACACCATATTTGTTTTGTCTAATTGACTTTAATTTTATTCATAGAATTAAATTTTGAAAGTTTAGCAAGTTGAGACAACCTATCTTTGAAGAGGCATTTCATGGACTTTATTGAATTTCTGTTCTGTTTCCTGTTATTCCAAATCAGTTTCACTTTGGTTTCCTCAGAGTAGGGTACAATTCCAGTTCCAAATCCAGCTTCTTGAATTGAACTGCCATGATTTCCAATTTCACTTCATGAACCAAAATGCTGACAGATTTTACATTATATTAATTAAATGTACTGTACACGTTTATCCAAGGTGACTTACAACATTTATGATACAACAGGTTAGTTTTTGGCTTTCCAATTGGGTCACAGGCAGGTCAAGTGACTTTCTTAGGGTCACACAATGGTAATAGTGGAATTTGAACCCACATCCCCATGGTTTGAAGGTCAAAGCCTTAACTACTACACCACACTGCCTACCAGATTTGGGCAGAAGACAAGGACCAAGCCCAGATAATGAACCGACCCACCGTATACTGGGTCAAGCTGAAAATTGCACCATTTTGGGGTGTGGATATCCACAAAGGAAAACCCCCACCAATGCAGGGTGAGCAACTGGGCAGCCATACTAACTTCAGTGCCATCATGCTACTCCACTGGGTAGTGACATCTTTTACTGTCAGTACCAGTAATGGTAAAGGTCTCCACCCCCTGTTAAGACAACCTTTGTTAAATAGATAGATAGATAGATAGATAGATAGATAGATAGATAGATAGATAGATAGATAGATAGATAGATAGATAGATAGATAGATAGATAGATAGATAGATAGATAGATAGATAGATAGATAGATAGATAGATAGATAGATAGTGTGAACAGTAGGGGGCACCCCTGAGCCCCCATCCCCAGACACACAAGACCCAACACAATTCTGGGTTCAAATATAAATCCTTTTAATTCACACAGCTTTAATAAGACAAGTAACCAAAGCCAATACACAGATTACATGCTCGTTCCTTCAGTCTCTTTTCTGTCCTTCTCTCCTCCAGTGAGTTTTGCCCTCTTCCACCCGACTCTGACTCTTATGGCTGCAGGCTCGTTTTAAGTTGTACCCGGTCCCTGTGGCACATCATGGCTTGTTGGAAGCACTTATGGGTCATACAGAAACCAGGGAGATCCTGACCTAACAGTGCCCTCTGTCATACCCCAAGGTCCCCTACAAGGCTGCCTTCTGGATTCCAATTCTCATGTAGCCCTGTGGGTTCCCAAACTGGGATTAATTGTTAGGAACACTGCCATCTATTAAGTTGGGGGGATGAACTTATCCCAGCTTTCCGCTCTTAATAGTCCATCATTCTTTATTCTAGCATCCCATACAGAACATGAATTGTATGGTGTCCTGATTGGGTAGTGTCCACAACCTGGCCATTCTTCTATTATGGCTTCCCAGCCAGGCAACAAATCTTCCTCTATCCTGGCCGAGATGCCCGTCCGTCCAGCTGGGCACCTACAATAGACAGAGAGTTAGATAGATGAGGCAATAAATAATAGATAGATAGTGTGGTAAATAATCAAGCCTTGACACACAAAGACGTTTGGAGCAGCCTCCTGTATACTTGAGAATTGGCTGCAAAATTTGAGAAAAGTTTGAATGAAATGGTCTTTACAGACTAGAGTACAAAACAGAACTACTCAGGTTAGTAAACATGGCGGATATATAGTGAAATGGCAGGAAGAGGAGGGATCTTGGGACCAGAACCGGAAATTAGGTTATTGGGCTGCGACTTCTTGGATGGTGGAACTGGAAGTGACATCTCACGTCTGGACAAACTAGTGAGGAAGGCAAGCTCTATTGTTGGCATGGAGCTGGACAGTTTAACATCTGTGGCAGAGCGAAGGGCGCTCAGCAGGCTCCTATCAATTATGGAGAATCCACTGCATCCACTTAATAGTATCATCTCCAGACAGAAGAGCAGCTTCAGCGACAGACTGCTGTCACTGTCCTGCTCCACTGACAGATTGAGGAGATCGTTTCTCCCTCAAACTATGCGACTCTTTAATTCCACCCAGAGGGGTAAACGTTAACATTCAACATTATACATAGTTATTGTCTGTTTTTCTGTTTTTCACCTGCATTGTTATCATTCTTTAATTTAATATTATTTATTGTATCAGTATGCTGCTGCTGAAGAATGTGAATTTCCCATTGGGATTAATAAAGTATCTATCTATCTATCTATCTATCTATCTATCTATCTATCTATCTATCTATCTATCTATCTATCTATCTATCTATCTATCTATCTATCTATCTATCTATCTATCTATCTATCTATCTATCTATCTTCTAGGGTGGAACCAGGTGGAATTTTCCCGCATTTGGTCTGCAGGGAGATAAGAGAAATGATTAATAGAACTCTGCCACCCCCTGGTCTGATCGGGAATTACCTTTTTTGAGCCCTTTAGCTGCCTCCCATTCGCACATGTGTGGCAATAGATAGATAGATAGATAGATAGATAGATAGATAGATAGATAGATAGATAGATAGATAGATAGATAGATAGATAGATAGATAGATAGATAGATAGATAGATAGATAGATAGATAGATAGATAGATAGATAGATAGAATCATTTTGCAAATGTATTTCTGTTGGTATTAAGGAGCCTCGGTTGTGATTCTTGACACAATTCTGCTGAATAATTCATTGGCCGAAAGTCCTCAGTATTAGTGTGTCACAGAGTGTGTGGCATTGTTCACAATGGCACTCGGTTTTGTGTTCATTATCTCCTTCGCCACAACCTCCAGCAGGTCCAGAAGGCATCCCATGACTGAGTGTACCTTTTTGATGACCTTATTGATTTTGGTGGGTCTCCCCTGATGTTACCAGCCCAGTACACCACAGCATAGAAAATCACACTGGCCATCACAGAGTTGTAGAAGATGTGAAGGATGTCACCACCAACATTAAAGGAGTGCAGTATCTTAAGGAAAAACTAGCCTTATTTAGTTGCCCCATGATACAAGACCAGTCCAGTCTATCACTGATGCAGACCCTCAGATGTTTGCAGCCATGTATCACCTTCATTGGTTTTGCAGTTGTTAAGTTGCATACAATTTTATCTGCACCAAGAAGCAAAGTTCTCCACCTGTCTCATCTCCTCTGTCTCATTCCCCTTATCAATACACCCCAATGCAGAATCATCTGAGAATTTCTGTTAGTGACATGTCCTGCTGTTATACTGTATTTATAGTCGGTGGTATAAAGTCTAAAGAGAAATGCAGACAGACCTGCTCCTTGTGGTGCTCCAGTGTTGCTCACACAGTCATTGCGCCTCATAAACTGTGGTCCGCCCTTATCAATACACCCCATAAGGGCAGAATCATCTGAGAATTTCTGCAAGTGATGTGACCTGCTGTTACATTTATAGTTGTAGATGCACAGATTGAAGACGAAAGGATTCGGGCCTGGTCCTGGTGTTGCTCCAGTGTTGCTCACATCTATATAATCTCCATTCATCTGCAGCACATAAAATCATAAGACTATGCAGCCAAGTTATGATTTTCCAGTAAAAAGTGATATTCCTCTTTGACTTTGTGCTTAAGTGATTATAATGGTTTAATAGTTATTGAATGCTGACAGAAATATCACACACTTAAAATGCCATCAAGATCATAAAGCAATTCAGAAGAAATGATTCCTATCGTTTTAATTCCTGCTGTCGGGGCATTTAGTTTCATTATCTTTAAACAAAGCCTACTGTGTTTATTGCCTTCACTTTTCCACTGAGGTCAAAGATATAATGTACAATGCTGAGCTTGTATTTATATTTAATAAAAGTTATAAATAATACATTTCCTCCATGTGCCTGAGGGACACGTAAGATGATGGTGTTAAAAGTTCTAAAGCTCTTTAATGTAGTATCACGTTGCCCTGTGACTCGTTTTTTTCCTCTTTTATAACACACACACATACAGAAGTGGGCAGATATGTTGGCACCCCTCCACGAAAAAAGAAGAACCCACAATTATCTCTGAAATAACTTGAAACTGATAGAAGTAACTGGCACCCATCATTGTTCATTCTGTATTTTCCAAAAATGAGACTTTGCCTTAGAGGTTTGATTCAACTGAATATTTGAAATAATAACACAAACGAAAATGGCATGGACAAAAATAATGGGACCCTTAACCTGATATTTGGCTGCACAGCCTTTAGAGTTTGCTATCACTGCACACAAGCGATTCCTGGAGCTCTCCATGAGACGTCTACACCCGTCCGCAAGTCGTTTGGCCCACTCGTCCTGAACAGACTGCTCCAGCTGTGTTAGGTTTTGGAGGTCTTCTCCAGACTGCATCTTTCAGGTCTTTCCATAGATGTTTGATGGGATCCAAATCAGGGCTCACAGAAGGCCACTTCAGAATAGTCCAATGTTCTGTTCTTAGCCATTCTTGGGTGTTTTTCACTGTGTTTTTTGGCTGTCGGAGAATCCATGACCTGTGACTGACTGAGCTTTCTGATACTGGGCAGTACTTTCACTGCAGAATGTCTTGATACTCTTGAGATTTCATTGTTCTCTGCACAGACTCAAGGCCCCCCATACCAGACGCTTCAAAGCAGGGCTCAAAACGTAAGTGAGCTTCCTCCATGTTTTACAGTAGGTCTGGAATTCTTTTCTTTGAAAGTTTCATTTTGTTATTTGTAGACATAGAGTTGATGTGACTTGCCAAAAAGCTCTGGTTGTGTCCCATCTGTCCAAAGGACATTCTCCCAGAAGTATTGAGGCTTGTCAATATGCATTTTAACAAATTCCAGTCTGGAATTTCGAGTCCTCCTGAGTTCTTCTTCCATTGAGTTCACTGTCACTCACTGTGTAATCAGACACTGCTAGACCTTGACTTTGGAGTTCAGCTTGTCTCAGTTGTCCTTAGATTTTTGTCTGCCATTCTCACTCTCCTTCTGCCCTTTCTGGGGTTGATTTTCCACTTAGAGAGGTTGGCTACAGTCCCATGGACCTTCAAGTTCTTAATCATATTTGCAACTGTTGTCACAGTAGCATCACGCTGCTTGGACATAATGGTCTTCTATCATTTGCCTTTCACATGTCTGTCTGTTTTATTTCTGATCTCCTCAGATGACTCTCTCTTTTACTTTCTCTGGTCCATGTTCAGTGTGGTACACATAATGACACCAAACAACACACTGACGGCTTTTCTCCATTTAAATCGTCTAAATTACCGATTGCATGATTGATACATGCAATATGAATTTAAGGAAACATCTAGTTTGGAAGTTCACTTGAATCCATTTATTTAGGATCTTTTATAGGGGTACCAACAGGTGTGTCCAGGCCATTTTAGAATGTCTCTGGGGAATAAGCAACACTTGATCTCTTGTCACACTTGCTTTGCTTTACTCGTTGACATATCAAAGGCAAGCAGGTATACAAGGGACAATTGCTTTTCATTTAAACACTCCTCAGGAGGCAGACACCACTTTTTCAATGAGCCATTAGGAGAATTTGCCCACGTCTGTATGTAGGTTGGCATGGCTGTGTATGCACTGAACATATACAGACTTTAATTACTTGTCATTATTCCCTAAATAATACAGTTCTGAATAACAACTAATAATATAGCATCCATCCATTTTCCAACCCGCTGAATCCGAACACAGGGTCACAGGGGTCTGCTGGAGCCAATCCCAGCCAACACAGGGCACAAGGCAGGAGCCAATCCCGGGCAGGGTGCCAACCCACCGCAGTAATAATATAGCATTTACATTGTATTAAGTATTATAAGTAATCTAGAGATAGTTTAAAGCAGGGGTGTCCAAATCCAGTCCTGGAGGGCCACAGTGGCTGCAAGTTTTCATTCTAACCATCTTCTTAACTAGTGAGCCATTTGTACTGCCCATTAACTTGTTTTACCTTTGTTTTAATTGACGTGACTCCGACCCCTTAGTTATTTCTTTATCGTTAATGAGCGGACAAACAAAAATGAGACACAAAACAAGCCGACATATGACCATCCATCCATTCATCCATTATCCAACCCGCTATATCCTAACTACAGAGTCACGGGGGTCTGCTGGAGCCAATCCCAGTCAACACAGGGTGCAAGGCAGGAAACAAATCCCGGGCAGGGCGCCAGCCCACTGCAGGGTGCCACATGACCAGCTAACCTGAAAATACAGAAAGGTGACGGTCTCAGTCATGTCAGTTTGCTCAAGTCACCAAAACATCTTGACAGTGGTCTTAATAAAAAATAGAAAATCAACAGTCTGCTGTGGCAGAATGAGAGCAACAACAAGTCATGATATTCAATTATGGCTTTCATTAATAGCAAGAATCGGCTTCTCATTAAGAAACTGGTTGGAGTGAAATTGGCTGGAGTTTGATGTTCCAATTTAGCTGGTCATCTGTGGGCTCGTTTCACATCTCATTTCTGTTTGGCTGCCATTTAATGAGGAAGAGAATCAAATCAGAGGACTGAATCCTTAAAAACAGGACTATTAAAATAAAGGGAAAATGAGTTAATTAGCAGAGAAACTGGTCACTGATTATGAAAAGGGTTAGAATGAAAACCTGCAGCCACTGCTGCCCTCCAGGACCAGAGCTGGGCATCCCCAGTTTAAAGTATATGAGACGATGTGTTTAAGGTATATGCAAACTCTATGACGCTTCATTTTATTTTATTTTATATAAGAGACTTTTGGTATCTACAGAGTGCTTGGTTCCAGGACCTCTATACCTAACTGTACCTAATCCACCTGTCCATGGAAGAGACCAAGAACAGACCAAATTTTTCATCATCTGGGATAACGTCAGTTCACAATTAGCTCATTTATCACCACCAATTTATTGTTCAGTTTTCACACGGTAAGAGGACCAACAACTTTGTCCACATCTGTAGTTCATTGTCTTTCTTTCTCATGGTCAAAGCTGTCCTGGCTCAGTAGCAAACAGATACCATATATACTCAAGTATAAGCCGACCCGAATATAAGCCGAGGTACCTAATTTTACCTACAGAAACTGGAAAAACTTATTGACTCGAGTATAAGCCTAGGGTGGAAAATGCAGCAGCTACTGGTAAATTTCAATAATCAAAATAAATACCAATAAAATTACCATATATTAATTGAGGCATCAGTAGGTTAAATGTTTTTGACTATTTATTTCAAAGAAAAACAGTAAACTAGCTCTGTAAGTGGAGAAGAGGGTCAACAAAAACAATATGATATCTCTCTCACGTGTGTGTCTCTCTCTTGCACGTGTGCATGTGTGTGTCCCTCTCGTGCATATGTGTGTCTCTCTCTCTGCACATGTGTGTCTCTCTCGCATGTGTCTCTCTCTCTTGCGTGCGCGCGCGCGTGTGTGTATGCGTCTCTCTCGTGCGTGTGTGTTTCTCTCACGTGTGTGTCTCTCGCATGCGCGCGTGTATGTGTGTGTGTCTCTCTCTCGTGCGCGCACATGTGTGTTTGTGTACTCTACACTCCAGCTTTCTGTCGGATTGGTGGGGGCAGCAGGACCTGAATCGAATATAAGCTGAGGGTGATGTTTTTCAGCACATTTTGGGTGCTAAAAAACTCGGCTTATTTTCGAGTATATACGGTAACTAATTTTTTGAGTTGAACAAAACAAAATGAATAAAAAGTTAACAAAGCAACCAAAACCGAGATAGGAGGCAAAATTTACATTAAAAAATAAGGCAAATAGTCAAAAATAGGTAAAACAAGAATATCAATAACAAAGAAAAAGTTTGCTTTAAAGTTTTAAAGGAATTATCCACGGATTGGATAAAGTTGGTGCAGATTTTAACCCATCGTGGTGAAAACTTGAGGTCACGAACCTGGAAAACACGCCCCTAGAAACATGGGATGTGACCTTAATTACAATTACACAAAATGGCGTCTAAAAACTGTAAAATTCAGCCCTGATCATGACAAAAGCCCCTTCAAGTGCAACTTTTGGAATCTACAAATAATATGCAAATTGCCGAGGATGGTCTTGAGTGTATCTTGTCTTGTTTTTGTCGCAGAAGAGTTCACAGTTTATGAAGCTGCCGCACTGTGTTGCATGTAGGGAGCTGTTACAATATACTTTTATAAATCTGAGAGTTTATTTTTCGCTCAATTAGTGTTCTATAGGTCTTTTCAAATAAAGCATACTGATGGATCCTATAAATATAAAGCTTACACGATGCTCTGATTTCTCATTTACAGATATGACTTTGTAGAAATTGAAGAACCCCTCGATGGTACAATTCTAGGCCGCTGGTGTGGAACCAAGCCAGCCACTGGGAAACAGATATCTAAAGGCAACCAGATTAGGATACGATTCGTATCGGATGAATATTTTCCCTCAGAGCCTGGATTCTGCATTTATTACTCCCTCCTTCCCCTGGTAAGCTCATTTTATATATATATATATATATTTTTTTTTTTTTTTTTTTTTGCTTTTGTTTCATAATTCAATTAAGAGTCTCATGTGTGTGGAATATGAAAGGGAGCCAAGAGCAGCCTTGTTTTCATAGCATCTGACAGCCTCCCTTTAAAGCCTAAGACTCGTCTGTAGCTTTCCTTTGTCTTCCCTGAAACACAGAAAGCTCCCCTGACATGATTAGGCAAATGTCCCACAACTCATGTTGACTTACTGAGCACAGATGAGATAATTCCCTGATTTAATTCTCTCAAGTGGAAATAAAGAAAGGATTAGTGTTACCCTTCTAAAAAGCTGGTCAAGCAAGCAGAATTATACAATGAGGGACCTTCAAAACAGCCATGCCAAGCTCTTTTTTTTCCCTCTGAAGGTAGGACCACACACAGCATCTTCCAGATTTTTTTTATTATTATTATAATTTTAACATTTGAAAAATGACAGAAAAAAATTGGAAGGTTGTTAAGTTTAGTAAAGGCATTTAAAATAAAATGTGAAGTTCCGTCAAGACAAACATGAAAGGATTTCTTGCACTGAAACAGAATATGTTGCCAGTGTAACCAGGATTTAATACTGAAATTTTAAAATCAAATGGTTTAAAGTGGCACAGTGGTTGGTGTTGCTGCCTCATGCCCATTGAGTCAAAAGTCAAAATTCTAGTGTAGTTTCTCTGCATGGAGTCTACAGCAGGGGTGGCCAACTCCGACCCTGGAGAGCCACAGTGGCTTCAGGTTTTCATTCTAACTGTTTTCTTAATTAGTGACCAGTTTTTGCTACTAATTAACTATATTTAATTTATTTGCTATTTAAGACTCAGACTCTTTAAATCAGGGCTGAGCAACGTTGATCCTGCAGGGCTGCAGTGGCTTCAGGTTTTCATTCTAACTGTTTTCTTAATTAGTGACCAGTTTTTGCTACTAATTAACTTCATTTATTATTCGCTATTTAAGACTCAGACCCTCTACATTAGGTAAGAGCAACGAAGGTCCTGGAGGGGTGCAGTGTCTTCAGGTTTTCATTCTAACTGTTTTCTTAATTAGTGACCAGTTTTTGCTTCTAATTAACTTCATTTATTATTCGCTATTTAAGACTCAGACTCTTTAAATCAGGGCTGAGCAACGTTGGTCCTGGAGGGCTGCAGTGGCTTCAGGTTTTCATTCTAACTGTTTTCTTAATTAGTGACCAGTTTTTGCTACTAATTAACTATATTTAATTTATTTGCTATTTAAGACTCTTTAAATCAGGGCTGAGCAACGTTGATCCTGCAGGGCTGCAGTGGCTTCAGGTTTTCATTCTAACTGTTTTCTTAATTAGTGACCAGTTTTTGCTACTAATTACCTATATTTAATTTATTCGCTATTTAAGACTCAGACTCTTTAAATCAGGGCTGAGCAACGTTGGTCCTGGAGGGCTGCAGTGGCTTCAGGTTTTCATTCTAACTGTTTTCTTAATTAGTGACCAGTTTTTGCTACTAATTAACTTCATTTATTATTCGCTATTTAAGACTCAGACTCTTTAAATCAGGGCTGAGCAACGTTGGTCCTGGAGGGCTGCAGTGGCTTCAGGTTTTCATTCTAACTGTTTTCTTAATTAGTGACCAGTTTTTGCTTCTAATTAACTTCATTTATTATTCGCTATTTAAGACTCAGACCCTCTACATTAGGTAAGAGCAACGAAGGTCCTGGAGGGGTGCAGTGTCTTCAGGTTTTCATTCTGTTTTCTTAATTAGTGACTAGATTTTGCTGCTAATTAACTTCATTTATTATTCACTATTTAAGACTCAGACCCTTCAAATCAGGACTGAGCAACGACAGTCTTGGATGGTGGCACTGGCTTTAGGTTTTCATTGTAACAATTTTCATAATTAGTGACCATTTTTTGCTATTAATTAACTTCATTTAATTTATTTGCTATTTAAGAGTCAGACCTTTTAAATAAGGGCTGAGCAAGTGTATTTGCACGTATTTCTTTGGGGCTTTTCATATACTGTATTTTGTATTAAGTCGGATGTCAGAGCTGGGAGTGACGTCCTACCCGAATTGACTGCATTCTAGTAAAACATTTGGAAAACCAATATAGATACATCTAGGAAAACCTTTGTTCTGCTTGAAAAAATAGCAGTTGATAACACATTATATGATATTTTGTGTATCCAAACTCGGTAGTCAACATTTCCGCAGATAGAAGTTGGACAGTGCTGTGTGTGCGACTGATTTAATGAGACACAAAGTGACAGAATTGTTAATCTTCTTCTTCTTCTTTCGGCTGCTCCCATTAATAAACTGTATAATACTACAGCTCTCACTAAAGTTTGTGGTGTATGTCACCATTTTGGATTGACGTCAGGATCTGAAGTCGGATTAACTCGGACTTGACAGGCCAACCCCAGGTTTCTGAGTTGGAAATCCAAGTAGGAAATCAGAAACTGTTTGACTTTCCACTCTGGTTTGTCGTTGTGCTCGCCCCATTGCCTAACAGCGGCTAAGTGAGTTTCTCCCTCCTCGGTGGTTTTGTTTTGCCGATGTTCTCGCCTCACTTGTGTATTAGCAGCTGAGTGAGTTTCTCTTTTCTCGCCAGTTTTACTTTGGCAACAGAGTCACTTTCTTTGCTCTTCATGTTGTACCCTAGCAGACAAATAGACTCACACACTTCCACACGTAGACATTTATATATAAAATATGAATGGTGATGATGGGCTGAGGGTGTCATATATTAAGATAAGAACTTATAATGGAGTCAGTGTACCAGTGTTTGGCCCATATTTTTGGGTGGGCTTCATCTCTTCAAAACCCTAACACTAACCCTAAGTCAAGTGGGCAAACAGCAGACACTAAGAAGTGTTTTGAATTTCAAATACCTAATACAATTAAGCACCTCTATGTTTGGGTCAGAGATAACTGCCATTTCATTAGTGAACGGTTACTTCCACACTTTTTGTGATGTGATTTTATTGAATTTGAACAAGAGAACAGCAGCCATGATATTTTAAAATGAACAATCACAAAACGTAATAGAACAGCTCCTCCATCACACCCACTTCCATACCCATACCATACCATACCATCTTGTAATAGAGACCCCTAAAGGGACAAAAGCCACTCATGTCTGTACAGGCCAGGCACAGAGACACGACTGTTACTGCCACACTTGACAAATTGAGTAAATCTCATTTATTCAGGCAAGTCTGCACCAGGGAGCTCGATCAATAGAGATGTCTTCAAAGGTCCAGGCTTCAACAAAATAAAACTTAATCAATTTGTTGATTAATTAGCATCTTACAAAGTCAACAGCATTTCCAACCACTACAAATGTTTATTCTGATCAATTTTAATCTTGGCATTTGGAGATTCTGGTCTTTCAGGGCTAAAGTATCTTCTACTTTATATTCCAGTGATGATATTATAAAATGAATCATATATCCTCATAGGAATGAAAAATCCAAAAAAAACAGAAATTTCCTTTTGATTTCTCCTAAGCAATAAAGAGATCAGAAAGAAATAAAATGGAGACGTTTTCTTTTGTCTCAGGCTGCACAGGTTTTTGTCCTGAAAAAAAAAAATTCCCCGATATTCTGACAAGGGTCTCCTCTCGAGTTTCAGCAGAGATCTCAGCAAAGTCACACAATGGGCTCAGATTTTCCGAGTGGTGTCTTGACATTTTTTTTTTTTTTTGTAATTTGAAAATATTTGCATTGTATCCATCCATCCGTTATCCTACCCGCTATATCCTAATTACAGGGGTCTGCTGGTGCCAATCCCAGCCAACATGGGGCACAAGGCAGGAAACAAACCCCGGGCAGGGTGCCAGCCCACCACAGGGCACACACACATACCCACACACCAAACACACACTAGGGCCAATTTAGAATCACCAATGCTCCTAACCTGCATGTCTTTGGACTGTGGGAGGAAACCCACGCAGACACGGGGAGAACATGCAAACTCCACGCAGGGAGGACCCGGGAAGTAAACCCAGGTCTCCTTACTGCGAGGCAGCAGCACTACCACTGCGCCACCATGCTGCCCTATTTGCATTGTGTGCGCAGTAATATATGATTTAGAAAAGGATAAGGTAGCAGACTTAAAAAGGTTTGAGGATGGCCACCCTGTATACTTGAAAAAATAGCTAGCAAAAGAAAGCACATCTTTACAGCCCGGAGTCTAAAACAGAACTGAACTAACAGGGTGAATCTGGTCTAAAAATATGGCAGAAAACAGGAAGAGGTGGGATCAGGGAGGCCAGAGCAGGAAGTGATGTCGTGGGTTCTGGATACTGGTGGTGACATCATCAGAGGGTGTCAGAAGTGACATCATCAGTGGGAGATGCCGTCATTGAGAGGCATTTGAGCATAAGATCAGTCTGGACAAGAACAGGCCATTCAGCCTACCAAAAGCTTGCCAGTCCTCTCCACTTACTTCTTCTAAAATAGCAAGTTGAGTTCAGTGGCGTAGCTCGGGCCGGTCCATCCCGGGTGACACATTTTTGGGAGCAGCATCATTGGCCAAAAGGCTCAGTACAATTCGTGTGTAAGCAGCAGGCTCCGGAAAAATATCACTCTTAAATGGAAAAAGTAAAATTCTCTGATTTGTATCCACAAATGCTTCAAAAATAACTTTCAGACTGTCCTTCTGTGATGGTATCAGACACAGCAGTTGAAATTTATGAGACAATAACAAAAATAAACATAAACATCCATCCATCCATTTTCCAACCCACTGAATCCGAACACAGGGTCACGGGGGTCTGCTGGAGCCAATCCCAGCCAACACAGGGCACAAGGCAGGAACCAATCCCGGGCAGGGTGCCAACCCACCGCAGGACACACACAAACACACCAAGCACACACACACACACACACACACACTAGGGCCAATTTAGAATCACCAATCCACCTAACCTGCATGTCTTTGGACTGTGGGAGGAAACCGGAGCACCCGGAGGAAACTCACACAGACATGGGGAGAACATGCAAACTCCACGCAGGGAGGACCCAGGAAGCGAACCCAGGTCTCCTAACTGCGAGGCAGCAGCACTACCCACTGTGCCACCGTGCTGCCCAACATAAACATTACACCGATAATAATATCTAGGAGGATAAACAACTAATTTACAATTTATAATTTCATTTCATTATCAATCCGAATGCGTTCTTGCTCTGCGCAGGAAACATCCCCACCTATCACTTGGACACTACACCGGTTCTGGTTTTCGCAGCGTAATTATTTTAAACTAATAATTAGAACACGGCATATCAGTGCGTCTATACTATATTCTTGTCTAGTTGATGCTTATAAAGAATTATATGTGAAAAATTATTGCTGTTACGCCTGAAAGGACCGGGAGAGGGACCATACCTCCCCTGGGCCACAAGAGGGCAGCCACCCTGGTCTGAATCTGTCTGTGTGGGGGATCATGGGACCAGAGCGTAGAAGCTCAACCCTGTTGGGGTCTATGGCCACTGCTAGGGGGCACCCTGGAGGATCAGGGAACCTTGGAATGCTGCACTTCTGCCACAACTGGAAGTGCTGCCAGAGGAGGTTGTGGATATATCCTGAGTGCTTCCGGGTGCTCATGCGGCACTTCCACCACACCAGGAAGTACCGCCAGAAGATCGTCACGGAGCACCTGGAGCACATCCGGGGTATTATAAAAAGGGCCGCCTCACTCCATTGGACGAACCGGAGTCGGAAGTTAGAAGGTGGAGCTTGACAGGAGAAGAGTAGAGGCGGCTGAAGTAATTGAAGAGTGAAGAAAAGAAGGGACTGAGGTTGGCTGGAAGGGCATTGTGAGGTGTTGTGTATAAAGATGACAATAAATATTGTGTGTTTGGACATCTGGTGTCGTGTCTGTCTGTGTACGGGGGGCTGTCTTATCACACTCAATATATGAATAAATCTATGCAAAATTTCTCTTAATTTTTCTGTATACGTCATTTTAATTTTCTATTTAAATAGGTTAACATATTCAGATATGTTGGACTGTGGCAAATTGAAGCGATGAGCGGCCCGAACTCTAACTACGCCACTGGTCGAGTTTTGAAGGTCCCTGTAGTCCTCCTGTCTACCACACTACTTGATCACTTGTTCCACGTGTCTGTGGTTCTCTGTGAAGAAAACCTTCCTGATGTTTTTGTGAAATTTCCCCTTAACAAGTTTTCAACTGTGTCCCCATGCTCTTGATGAACTCATTTTAAAGTCACCATCTCGATCCACTGTAATAATTCCTTTCATAATTTTAAACACTTCACTCAGGTCTCCTCTTAATCTCCTTTTGATTAAACTGTAAAGGCTCAGCTCTTTTAATTTTTTCTTCATAACTCATCCCCTGTAGCCTACGGTCTTTGGCTCGTTTGCCAAGGGACAAAAGGAGAATAGATCAGATAAAAGCGCCAACGCCTGATCCAACCGAGAGACAACACTATTTGAAACCCATAAACCATCTCCCATGTGTGACAATGGACAGATGTTTCTGATAATAAAATACTTTACTATGATTCCAAAACTATAGTCTTTGCTTGTGAATAGTACAATTAGTTGCTGTCATTTTATTGCTGTGTTACAATTAGATTAACTCCTTGAGGGCTGAATATTTTCTTCAAAAAACTGGCGGCTGCACGTAGGTGGCTTGACAGTGGGCAGGCTGCCTGGCTGTCTTCATGCGGCAGGTGGGCAGTGGTGGAAACCGAAGTGTGACACAATCTGGATTGTACCTCCTGTCATTGTAAGTGGTGGTACTCCCAGGTGAACGTTACCATAGGTGCATCAGCTACACGAATGTGTTCAGCACCAGGATCAGCTGGAGAGCAATCAGCTGATGCTGGTACCTCACTTTCATTTTCGATCCCCATCTCCAGATCACTTACTTGAAAATCAGAGTCCAATTCAGCGATAATACGCAAAACGTCACCAGCAGAGTATTTTACTTTGCACATTTGCTTTGGTCTCTCACCAGATGTCAATGCCATTTTAGAGGTCCTTGTCGCTACTCATGCATGTGCAGGAAATCGAGGTCAAATCAACGAAGCTAACTTTCCTTCTAGCAAAGAGAGTCGAACTAAAATATAATAGCAAGGTTTGTCACCGTTTAGGACCAATTACCGTCCTCTACCCCTGAAGTCAACATCCACCTTTCCAACTCATTCTGGAAGAAAAGGCCAGCAGTGTGGCATCGTGGGTAAGACTTTGAACGTCAGCACCCTAAAAATACTGTAGATCTCGCAAAGTAGGCCATGATTTTCAACTTCTCAATTTTGACTCCTTGCACCTCAGATGTATGGCATGTCTCCTTTTTTTGTCTAAAGCTATTTCTTCTATGGAAAATGCCAGGGACTGGTAGACTAGGCAGAGTTGGATGGAGGACAATACTGGTGTCAGCGTGACACTGTGGTGACATCGGAAGTATTCTCGAGTCTGACTTGAAAAAGGGCCATGCCACTTCACATCGTGGAGTCAGCAGGCAAAGCAGGATCGGAAGGAGAAGACATTTATACCGTGATATCGTAGAATTTGTGGCTGTGAGCTCTGGGAAAAGAGGCCGGTAAAAAATGAAAAATGTTTTATTTTAAATCCGGAGTTGTGTTGGGTGATATTGTGTCTGAGGTTCAGGGCTCAGTGGTGCCCCCTTGTGGTTACAAATCCTTAATCTGGTATGGAAGCCCGACTATAATATGACAACAATTATAATTTGACGATACACGTCACAAGTCTTTATAAAAGCTCTTTTAATTTTCAGGCACCAAATTTGAGCTGTCACTGTACATTGTGATGTGGTCCTCCATGTCTGTTGCTTTCTTTAAGTGCAGGAGAGCACTCATGCTTTTATAAATGAGTACTTTTGGTTTTTGTTCACACTTCTGTAAAAACAGTGGGGGGACAAAACTCTCAAAACATTAGAAAAAAAAAAACATGCACATACCTTGTCTTTTAATGTTGATTTAACTTCCAACTCTCAAAACAGCCACAGAGATAGGGAGGCTGTCATTATCATCACGATCAGAATGAGAGCACAAGCACGTTTTCCTTCTTTGTCTGAGTTCTACATAAGCAAGTTACTTCACTCTTTGTCTGAGTTCATGGCTCTTCAGTTCTGTACAGGTAGCCTGGTTTCAGGGAAAGATCTAAAGATTGGATGGATTGATAGAATCCGACAAGACAGGACGGAGATCTTAAACCATTGTGACAGGCGGACCACCAGCGAGCAGAAGGGTGTGGAGGCTGCTCTTAATAATAGCTTATTCATGCGGTGGATTCCAAAAGTGTTCAGACCCCTTCACTTTCTGCACGCTTTATTGTGTTGTAGGTTTTTAATTTAAATGGATATATTTACAATTATTTACCCATCAATCTACACTCTGTAACCCATAATGACAAACTGAAAACAGGTTTTCAGAGAGGCATGCACATTTATTAAAAATTAAAAAAACTGAAGTCTCTTCTTCATATAAGAATTCAGACCCATAACTCAGTGCTTTGTAGGGACCCCCTTTGGCAATAACAGATTAGAGACTTCTTGGGTAAGTCTCCACCAGTGTAGCCTGTTGGCGAGTAAGGCAGGATTGAGCACGGGTCAAACGCGTATCTAACCAAATCTCGCAGTTCAATAAAGGTTTGTTTTTAAAAAAAGGTTTAGCGAAAATTCAAAGCAAACAGTTCACACAAGAAGAGAGAAAGGTTGTTACACACTGTGGCAGACGACCAGGGACCTTGCCCCACCAGGGTGCCTGGAGAGTGGAAGGACCGGGAGATAATAATAATAACTCTTTGCATTTATATCGCGCTTTTCTCACTACTCAAAGCGCTCAGCAATTGCAGGTTAAGGGCCTTGCTCAAGGGCCCAACAGAGCAGAGTCCCTATTGGCATTTACGGGATTCGAACCAGCAACCTTCCGATTGCCAGTGCAGATCCCTAACCTCAGTGCCACCACGCCACCTCCAAGGCAATACCTTACCCGGGACACGAGAGGACAGCCCCCCTTGGTTTGCATTGGGACCACGGGAGTGAAGCTTGGAAGCTCAGTCCTTGTTGGGGACTGTGGCCACCGCCACGGGGCGCTTGGACAATCCCAGAGACTTGGATTGCAGCACTTCCACCACACCAGGAAGTGCTGCAGGAAAAGCGTCAGGGAGCACATCCGGGTGCATTATTAAAGGGGCCTCCTCACTCCATTTGGGGAGCCGGAGTCGGGTGGAAGAAGACAGAACTTGCGGAAGAGGAGAAAGGACTGTGAGCCATTTGTGCTGGATGGGACATTGAGTGGTGCTGTGTGCAGAAGAAAGCAATAAACGTGTGTGTTTTTGGGACGTTTGTCTTGTGGTCTGTTTGTGTCCGGGCTGAATCACCACAACACATAGAATAAAAGGCAAATTAAAGGAAAAATATTTCTTCTTATTAAACTTCAATTGTTTCTATACTTAAAGATGAAATTATTTCTCTATGCTTTACTTCACATTCAGTAAACGTGCGGCTCTGCACATACAACTGAGCAAGTTAAGGCCCGGTTTGAAACTGTGTGCCCTCCATGCTTTACCTACGGCAAGGCAACAACAACAGCAACAACATTTATTTATATAGCACATTTTCATACAGATAATGTAGCTCAAAGTGCTTTACATGATGAAGAAAGAGAAAAAAAGACAAAATAAATTAAAATAAGGGAACACTAATTAACATCGAATAAAAGTAAGGCAGATCACTAACTGAGACTAACCTATGATCAGAGGGACAAGAAATACCGTAGTTAGATAATACCAATTCATCTCAGGTTTTGGGGGTTATAAGAACCTCCCATATACTATGCACTAATTTATAGGCAAACATTTAATATAACTAAGAAAATACTTCTGTTAACTTAACATGACCTAAATTCCTGGCAAATAGCTCTTACAACAAGCTTTGCACGCCTGGACTTGGGCAGTTTATCTCATTCTTCCTGGCAGATCCTCTCCAGCTCCATTAGATTGGATGGGAAGCTTCTGTGAACACGCCATCTTCACGTCTCCTCATAAATGATCTATGTAGTTTCATTCTGGACTTTGGCCTAGAGACTTGTCCCAAAGTCACTCCAGTATAGTCCTGACTGTATGCTTTGGGACATAATTGTGTTGAAAGTTGAACCAGGCTGAGGTTGTATGCACCCTGTCTCTGCCACTTAGAAGCCCCCTCATAGGATGACACTGCCACTATCTGTGCTTCATTGTCTAGATCAGGGGTCCTCAATCACGGTCCTGGAGGGCTGTAGTGGCTTCAGGTTTTAATTCCAACTAGTTTCCTAATTATAAAGCAGTCCATGCTGATAATGAAACGTGGTATTGAACTGTTTGGCCGAGAAGATCGGAGGAGGGCTTGTGCCTCCTCCAGACCTCAAGGGGGCGACCGCCCTAGGGGACGCGGGTACAGAGCTGGGAAGCTCGACCCTGTAGGGGCCTGTGGTCACCGCCAGGGGGACCCCAATACCTGGAGGACCCTGGACCGCAGCACTTCCGCCACACCAGGAATTGCTGGGGGGAAGAGGAACAGAGACACCCGGAGTGCTTTCGGGGAGACAGCCGGCACTTCCGCCACACTGGGGTGTCGGTGGGAGATTGCCAGGAACACACCTGGAGCACATCCGGGTGCTTATTTAAAGCGGCCGCCTCCCTTCAGAGATGAACTTGAGTCGGGTGGAAGAGTGGACAAGGTTTCTGAAGGAGGTGGTCTGAAGAGAGAGAGAGAAGGCATTGTGTTGGCCTGGACTGAGGTGGTATTGGGGCTTGTGTGAGTAGTGATGGATTGTATCATGGAAACCCTAAATAAATGTGTGTGGGGTAATATAAACGTGTCTGCCAGTCTGTGTCATATTCCACACTTGTTAATGTTTATATTCATCCAAGAGCAATTTGAATTGCACTGCAGAGTTTCCTTCTATGAGAACATTACCCAAGTGTTTTGTGAACCAGAATAGATTTAAACTTAACGTTTCTTCCAATTCCCCTCTCATTCATTTCTAAACATTTTTATAGCAGATACTTCATGATAAGCACATGAGCTGGAGAGCTGCTGGTTTATTGGTTAACTGAATCTCATTATTAACTAATGTCTGATTAGGAAAACAGGCAACAATTAAAACTTAAATACAGCTGCTAAAATCTAAAATAGGCAATTAAGGGTTCTGAATGGTAACAGGCAAGACAAGTAAAATTAAGCCCAAAAAACGTATTGCTTTAGTAGTAAATAAAAGGGTCCTAATTAAGAAATTGGTTAAAGTGAACATCTGCAGCCATAGCAGACCTCCAGGCCTGTAATGGAGGACTTCTGATCTACAAAGAAACTAAAATTTGTCTTTGATGAATAAAGGACAGGACCTGTGAAGCGAACCCAGGTCTCCTTACTGCGAGGCAGTGGTAGCGCTGCTGCCTCACAGTTAGGTGACCTGGGTTCACTTCCCCTGCATGGAGTTTGCATGTTCTCCCCGTGTCTGCGAGGGTCCAGTTTCCTCCCACAGTCCAAAGACACGCAAGTTAAGTGCATTGGCGATCCTAAATTGTCCCTAGTGTGTGCTTGGTGTGTGTGTGCCCTGTGGTGAACTGGCACCCTGCCCGGGGTTTGTTCCTGCCTTGCGCCCTGTGTTGGCTGGAATTGGCTCCAGTGGACCCTCGTGACCCTGTGTTTGGATATAGCGGGTTGGATAATGACTGACTGACTGACTGAATAAAGGACTAACAAGGCATAGAGCTATCATTATCAACAAGGACTGAGTGGCTGGAATGAAAACCCATAGCCACTGTGGCCCTCTAGGACCGTGATTGAGGTCTACTGGTCTAGATGGTGATGAGCAGTGACTGGTCTTCATAGATTTCAGTTTTTGTTTCAGCAGACCAGTGAATCTTTTTCCTCATTTCCCTTTAAATGCTCCGTCCGGCAAACTCTAAGCTGACTGCCATGTGCACTTTTAGAGTGAGTGCTGCTGAGGACTTCTGTTAAAGTAACCATTCACTTCTTGGTCACCTCCCCGACCACGACCCTTTTTGCCTGGGTACTCATTTCGGCCTGACAGCCAACACTAGTAGGAAGAGTCCTGGTAGTTCCATTTCACAGTTATGGAGGCCATGGTTCTACTTTGAATAAACGTTTTAGAAATGGTTTTATCCTTCTGTCCTGATCTATGCTTCACCGCAATTTGATGGTGGAGGTCTGCAGAGAGTTCCTTGGATTTCAGGGCTTGGTTTTTGTCCTGTCATGTGGTGTGAATTGCGGTCCTCCTATATACAGATCCACACGTGTGCCTTTCTAAATGATTACCCAGAACAATTCAGTTTGCCACATCTGGACTCCAGTCAAGCTCTAGACACATCTCAAGGAGAACAAAAACAAACAGGATGGAAGTGACCACAATTTGGAGTGCCAAGGAAAATGGTCTGAATGAGAGATTGCAGTTTTTCATATTTAATACATTTGCAAAACTTTCTGAATTCATGTATTCTCTTCGTCATTATGGGTTACTGAGTGTAGACTGATGGCGAAAAATGGCAAATGTATACACTTAACTCTACAGCACAATCAAGTGTTTGGAAATAAATAGCCTTGACACACAGAAAAAAGGTTTGGGACAGCCACTTTTTGTGTACAGATGTGTACAGAACTGAGTCCAACATAGAACTGGTCTCAGTTTTAAGGTAGGGAACCGAAAGTGATGTCAGGGTGGCCAGAACCGGAAATGGCATTTTTCTAAACTGGAACTGGAAGTGATGTCTTCTTAGCCAGATCCAGACATGACTTCATCGTGGCTGGAACCAAAAGTGACCTCATCGTGGCCAGAACCGGAAGTGATATGTTCATGGCCAGAACTAGAAATTACATCCTCATGGCCAGAAATGGATGTGACATCATTGTGGTGGAATCAGGCAGAATTTCCCATGTTTTGTCTATAGGGATAACAGAAAAAGATTTAGCGCACCCCACCACCCCCTGGCCTGACATGGAATTACCTTCAATTGGTCCTTTTAGCTGCCTCCCATGTGCACACGTGTGACAGTATGTACAAAACAAAGGGGTCTGAATACTTTCTCAATTCACTTACATACCATGGCAGAGCGACGGGCGCTCAGCAGGCTCCTGTCAATCATGGAGAATCCACTGCATCCACTGAACAATATCATCTCCAGACTGAGGAGCAGCTTCAGCAACAGACTGCTGTCAATGTCCTGCTCCACTGACAGACTGAGGAGATCGTTCCTCCGCCACACTATGTGACTCTTCAGTTCCACCTGGAGGGGGTAAACGTTAAAATTATACAAAGTTATTGTCTGTCTGTATACCTGCATTGTTATCGGCATTGTTATCACTCTTTAATTTAATATTGTTTTTATCAGTATTTTGCTGCTGGAGTATGGGAATTTCCCCTTAGGGATTAATAAAGTATCTATCTATCTATCTATCTATCTATCTATCTATCTATCTATCTATCTATCTATCTATCTATCTATCTATCTATCTATCTATCTATTGTGATAGATTAAGGGTCTCCGTGACCCCTTGAACCCTCAGACTAGACGTCAGACACCAGGTAAAAGTCCAAATATTGGTTTATTAATAATAATAAAGTGCACAAAGCACCCTCCTCTCCACAATACTCAATAATAAATCAATAATCAATACACAATAATCAATCCTCCACACTCCCAGACGCATTGCCACCCTTCCACCCAGCTCAGCTCGACGTCTGAGATTTCCCATCGTCCTTTTATATTCCCTGACCCGGAAGTGTTTCTGCCCAATCAGTCCACAGTTCCTTATTCCTTCCGGGTCAGGGCAAACAGTCCTTTTCTTCAACCCGGGAGCACATCGTATCTTCCTGTCACGTGACCATGACGTACTCCCGGGTTATAGGGCACATAAGAGCCTCTGAGTCCTCCTACAGCGACTCCTGGTGGCCCCCAAGGTATCCAGCAGGGCTGTGTATAAAAACTACACAGTCCATGAGGCCCTGCTGGAACTCGGGGCACGTCCACGCTGCTGGGAGAGCTCCTCCTGGCGGCCTGGGGGTGAGGGCTGGAGTAAAAAGCAAGCAATCCTTCACACTATCTATCTATCTATCTATCTATCTATCTATCTATCTATCTATCTATCTATCTATCTATCTATCTATCTATCTATCTATCTGTCTATCTATCTATCTATCTGTCTGTCTGTCTGTCTGTCTGTCTGTCTGTCTGTCTGTCTGTCTGTCTGTCTGTCTATCTATAAGTCTGATTGTGTATCACATGAGTCCTGGTAGTCCACTGCTCTTACAGTATAACAAGGCTTAACAAAACATTGCCAGTCTGGGCTTTGCATTGTATGTGGTGCTAGATGGCCACTGTGATTTCTACCGAGGGTAGTGATGGTATGTTTCTTGAGATGCAAAGGATCTTTCAGTTTGTCTATATGATTGCCCTCTAGGTTTGAGAGTTCCATTTTTTATCTAAACCTGTTAAACACAGGGCATGGTCACTCAGGGTTTAGAGTTTGCCCCCAGGTAGATACTACATATCCACACACCAATCTGTCAAGCCAGTTTAGTGTGGTACAGGTTTGTTGTCAGAATTATACCCACCTCTGGTCATGTCACCAGTCCATCACAGGGCACAATCCAACACAAACACACATACTCATTCTCTCATGCAGAACCAATTTAGAGTTCCCGGGGACCCCGACATGTACGTCTTTGGGAGGAAAACCAGAGGATCAAAAGAAAAACTCACAGAGACATATTGAGTAGAAGCAGACTGCACAAAGTTGGTGAAAGGGTTGGAATCTGAACCCAATTTGGCTAAAGGCAGGTGGCAGCAGAGCCAACTACTGTGCTAAGCCTAGTGCTAGCTAGGTGGGTTGTACAACTCCTCATGAACCTCCTTAAAAGGTTCTCCCATGGTGTGACGAGGCAGGTCTTCATTTGTGAAGAGGTTTATTTCACAACTATCTATGCTTCCTGCTGAAGACAGGTTAGAGAATAAATTAAAAAACTATTCAGTACTTGGCATCTCTTGCCTTACGTGCACCCTCAGTGTTTATCCTATGCATATGGTATCCTTGTGTGTCCCAACCTGTCTTGCCCTGGAACTTCCTCTCTCCATTGTGTTCTGTTATTTCAAGGTATGTTGCTCAGCTCCTGTCCCCTTTTTGACAGGCCTCCAGGCTGACAAGCCCCCATTACCCAGTGTGAAAACATCATTATTGTTCTTCCCGTGTATAATTCCCATGTTTGAAGGCGACTCTCAGCATTCATCTGATGCCTTTTTTTGGCATTCTCGTGTGCCTCAACCTGTCCTGCTTGACTGGCATTTCCTCTCTCAGTTGCGCACCCATAATCCCTCCTTCTTTGATTCCGTCATTCTCACGGGCGAGTTGCTCAGCTCCTATCTCCTTTTTGACTACCAGCAATTGTAGACAAGCCCCCATTACCTATTGTGAAAACATCATTCATGTTCTTGCGAATACTTCCCGTATTTGGAGGCAGCTCTTAGCGTTCCTCCTGCACTTTTCCTTCATACCCTTGTGTGTGTCAATCTGCCTTACCCAGCACTTCTTGTCTCAATCAAGTTAGACTGAGCAACCAATACATAGCTGGCCAATCAGATCAAAGCCAAACTGACCGGACACACACACACAGACGTTAACATTTTATCTATTGTGGTAAATGAGTGAAACTGTTCCAAAAATAGTGGGGTTGCCAACCGGGCCTCCCTATTTAAAATCTCTTTCAAAAATAAAAAGGTTGCATTTAAGAACTCAAAATACTTTTTGGCTTTGTGTAACTAGGAGCTCTGTTCTGCTTCGGGTTCGGGTCAAAGGGAGACTCCACCTACCGGGGATGTTTCTGACCAGAAGGGGTGGAGCTTGAGGAAAAGATGGGAGTGTGGTCAGTCAGTTTCCTGGGTCATCTTCTCTGTGCTGTGGAGGGACGAGACATGATGTAGTTAGTGACAGCGCCCCCTCTCAGCCTGGAGTGGTACTGCATACCTCATCAGAGCTGGCAAAGTGATCCTCAGAGGCGAATGCACATCCCTACATAATAAATACTATACTGTAGAGATTTTAGCAGATATACATGTGTTTGGAATGTTGTGAACATACAACTGGATAATTGACATACGGATTATGTGACTGTGATGCTCTAACTAAAAATGCAGTCAGTCCAGAGAAACAGCTGAGTTAGAATCAGGAGAAAGAACAGAGTGAAAAGCAAACAAAAATCAAAACCAAAAGTCACAAAGAGAGTCATCTAATCCAAGTCGCAAATCAACAATCGAATTAATGAAACAGAGCGTATTCCAAGAATGATAAAATTAATAAATAGCAAGTAGTTATGTTAGTCCAATCTTGGATACATTAGGATGAAACTATAAATATCCTCGCTGATGATGTCACCGTTGCACAACTCTGGGGCATCGTGTAATACATCGTCTTGGAAACAGACTATGCGAATTCCCCCAAATGGCAGTGGCCATAGCCATAGTCAAAGCAAAGTGGCATCGGAAATTCACCTTTTAAGCCTAAGCTCCCATCCCAAAACCATTGTCTGGGTATCAAAACCCCGGAAACAACAGCAGTCATTAAGTCCACGAGGAACTCATAAAACATTTAACAAAGCTCACCAATTAAAACATGTCCCGGTGTTGTTCCTGCCATGGGCTCAGTGATTGTTGCTATAGGCTCCAGCTGCCCCACAACCCTGCCCTCTGGAAAAGCAGGTTAGGAAAATGGACGGGCAGATGGATGGATTAATGGATGGATGGACGGGCAGATGGATGGATGGATGGATGGATTGACAGACAGACAGGCAGATGGATGGATGGATGGATGGATGGATGGATGGACGGATGGACGGACGGACTGATGGATGGATGGGCGGACAGATGTATGGATGGGCAGATGGATGGATGGATGGATGGATGGATGGATGGATGGATGGATGGATGGATGGACAGTGTGAAACATGTAAGCTGATTTTTTTCCCAGGACATTTTCTTATTGTTCAGCATCGTTTCCCATTAAAGCCTATTGTGTCCCAATCTTCATCCCCCATAAAAACATGCAATTTAACATTTTTCTTGGCCATCACTACAAACAACATGGGGTAAGTAACAGATACTAGGATACAATCATTTTTGGATGTAATATTCCTTTCAAACCCTGAAAGCAAGTTGCTGACATAATGAACCTGCAAACTTTTAAGAAAGAAAAGCAATGGCTAGGGGGACATGTCTCTTACGTCAGGTTTGTCAGGTTTTTCCTGTATGTTCTTGTCGGAGGCCCAAGTGAGAACAAGAGTCTACAGTGCTGTGGCTGTGCTTACCGGTGAGCTCCCTATTTGTGCTGAGCCAGCCAAAGGATGTGTTGATTCACAACTTCACATCAGCGCTGTACTTTTTCTGTATCTGCCTTTCGGTTTTGTAGAGTCACTCATGCATTTCTTCATGCAAAGAATATTTCGCTGAGGTCCACATTTCTCGTTTATCACGCAAACTTTAAATAGCTTTGTCAAAAAGTTCTCAGGCTAGAGGATGACCTGATTCTGTCGACATACTTTTTTTTTTCTTTCATCTAATATGTTCTGCCGTTTTGTCTGCTCTAGGTGCTCTGCGGCCGTCTCCTGTGTGTCCATTACTTTAAGCAAATAAGATTTTCAGCACTATTATTACATTCTGTGGAAACTAAAATTCATCTAAAACTCAACTTATTTATTAAAGATTTGTCTCCTCACTCTAATTTGGCTGTACTGGTGTAAAACTTTTTATTTTTTGTTCACGCATGTCAGTAATACGTTAATGTCACCAAGGAGTTAAGTAATTGAGACGGAGCTTCATCTTGTGTCGCTGTAAAGGAGCAGCATGGTCAGAATTATAGCGGCTTCCCACCTTCAGGAGTCTGCTTACTTTCTGTATGGAAGCTGCATTTTCTGCCGTGTCTGCAGGGCTTTTCACCTTTCCTGAAGGTGAGCTTGTTAGACTCATTCAAATCTCTAAACTAGGGGTCCCCAAATCCAGTCCCGGAGGGCCACAGTGGCTGCAGGTTTTCATTCTAACCCTTAATCAGTGACCTGTTTTTGCTGCTAATTAACTTCTTTTGAATGATCTTCATTTGACTTGCTCTTGAAGACTCAGACCCCTTAATTGTTTCTATTTCCTTTATTAGCAGCCAAATAATACTTAGATATAAAATGAGCCAGAACAGGACCAGCAATTAACTTGTTTTAAGATTTGTTCCCCTGAATTTCTTCATCATTCCTCTGAATTGCTTCATTTGTTTCCTTAAACAGAAATGAAATGTGAAGTGAGTGAGCCAACAGAAGACCAACTAAGTGAAGGCCTCAAACTCCAACCAGTTTCACTCCAACCAGTTGCTTAATTAGGTGCCGATTCTTGACGTTAATTAAACCCCCCGTTCTTTAATTCCATGACTTGTTGCTGCTATCACTGTGCAATAGCAGACATTTCTGAAACTGTTGATTTTCTCTTTTCTAAGAGCACCGTTAAAACGTTTTGAGGACCTGAGCAGATCAACCTTCCTGAGACCTTCATCTTTCTTTATTTTCAGATATCGTATGATGGTCACAGTTTGCTGGTTCCGTTTTGGCTCATTTTATATCTCACTAGCCATGTGCGCTCAACTACGTTGTGCGTGTTAAAGTTGTCTGTGAAGGGCTCCCTGTTTAAACGCGGCTGCCTGTCGTGAACTGGGCCCTTCGTCGCACAGCATTATGATTTTTTATAAGGAAAACAAAATTACAAAACAAAACCCTTGGACATTGATTTGATAGGAACGGTCTACTCAGAATCACTGTCCGAATAGTAATTATGTGGTGGTGGAGGAGCATTTCTGCTTCTCTCCATTCACAGTCCATCTCATTTTCATGACGCTGTCGTTTCCTCTCATGATCTCTTCTCAACCTTTCTCCAATCTCGCAGGTTGCTTTGTGGCAATCCAAAGAGTAAGGAAGAACCAATGCTTCTTTCTTGAACTCCAAACGCCGACTGATGGAAAATCACAGAAGTGTGTCCGACTTATATACTCTGACTGCCGACTCCAAGAAGTGGGTGAACATTCGATTTGGACGAAGTGCTGCCAACGACAGTCGATAGAAACACAAAAAACCACAGTCTCGACAACAAAACAGGTGTCAACGCCAGATCTAAACACAAAGCACGGTGTCGACGCCAGATCTAAACACAAAGAGTGCTATCGACAGTGTTTGTAAAGAAAAGTAACAACCAAGGTGTTGTGTATTCAGCCAGTACAAACAGCACGTAGTCTCCTTTAGTTCAATCCTCTTTAATCACCACACTCCAACCTCATCCAACGATCCTCCCCCTCACTTCCTCTCCTCCTCCATCACTACTGCCCTCTACTGAACACAGCAGGAACACCACACAAGGCAGTGAATTCGTGGACAAACAAAGATCAAGATCCAAATGAAGATTATATATAAAGATTATTGTTTGGCTGTTAATTAAGGGAAAAGAAACAATGGAGGGGTCTGAGTCTTCAAGAGCAAGTCAAATAAAATGAATTAGTTAAACAGGTCACTAATTAAGAAAAGGGTTAGAATGAAAGCCTGCAGCCACTGTGGCCCTCCGGTGTTGGGGACCCCTGCTCTAAACAGAGGGTGGTGTGAACACATGTCCTGAAGTGGAGAGGTGTACTCTTTGGTCTGTTCCAGCTTTGTGCTACTTGCTGCCAGTAAAGGCTCAGACTGCTCAGAAATGTAAAAGCAAATGAAGATAGCAGCTTCATGGATTAAGATGTTAATGGCATGAGGTCAGAATTTGGGTTAATAATCACTGTCCGTGTGGAGATCTACAAGCAGAGGCAGGATGATGGAGGCCCGACTGGCATATGTTCTAGACCCCAGTAAGGATAAATTGCTGAAAACCCATCTAAGAGAAGGTTTGGACCTCTATCTAGATGGGATCCATGTCTAAATAAGAACTAGATAATTTGGCTAGAACAGCCACTGTTAGCCCCATGCAAGTTTTCAGGTTATTCTTATACAATATTGAATCATAACACATGCACTTCAGAAGAGGTCATCCACCTGAAGCTAACGATGCTCGGGCCCAGCCAGAACTTGGATGGGAGACCAACCAGGAAAAGCTTGGGTTGCTGCTGGAAGAGGTGTTGGTGAAACCAGAAGGGGAAGTGGGAAGTGACATCCTTCATATCTTCTACAACTCTGTGATGGCCAGTGTGATTTTCTACACTGTGATGTGCTGGGCTGGTAACATCACTTCAGGAGAGGACCACCAAATCAAAAGGCTAATTAAAAAGGCAAACTCAGTTATAGGACACACTCTGGACCCCCTGAATATCATGGTGGAGGAGAGAATTAAAACAAATCTAAGTGCCATTACGAACAATGCTGCACATCCTATGTCTGATACACCAACATGGAGGACTTTCAGACAAAGAATTATTCAGCAGAAGTGTGTTAAGAAACGCTATGGGGGGCTCCTTTATACCAAGAGCAAAACGGCTTTTAAAATCTATCTATCTATCTATCTATCTATCTATCTATCTATCTATCTATCTATCTATCTATCTATCTATCTATCTATCTATCTATCTATCTATCTATCTATCTATCTATCTATCTATCTATCTATCTATCTATCTATCTATCTATCATATAGTGCCTTTCACATTATCTATCTATCTATCTATCTATCTATCTATCTATCTATCTATCTATCTATCTATCTATCTATCTATCTATCTATCTATCTATCTATCTATCTATCTATCTATCTATCTATCTATCTATCTATCTATCTATCTATCTATCTATCATATAGTGCCTTTCACATTATCTATCTATCTATCTATCTATCTATCTATCTATCTATCTATCTATCTATCTATCTATCTATCTATCTATCTATCTATCTATCTATCAGTCATATAGTGCCTTTCACATTATCTATCTATCTATCTATCTATCTATCTATCTATCTATCTATCTATCTATCTATCTATCTATCTATCTATCTATCTATCTATCTATCTATCTATCTATCTAGTATATAGTGCCTTACATATCTATCTATCTTTAAGTTTTCACTTCAGATTAGTTTTTCAGTTAAAATAGAATACAAAGAAACATGTTTCTACTTAATATTTGTCAACCATTAGTGGGAAGAAAGTATGTAACTGACTAATGTCATTTTATGAACACCAAATATGCAATGTCAGAGGCACACCAGGCTTCAGTAGATTGTTTCATTATTTCATGTGCCATATTATAGCTGAGCTGATGCCATTTATTATTCTTATTATTTGACTGGATGTTGTTTTACCAGATTTTAATTCTTTCAAGAGGTTCTTTCCCATTTTACATCCATCCCATTAGTCAAATTGCTTTTAAACCTCATCCACTCTCAAAACAAACCGTAATCACAATTCATTCAGGCTAGTTTAGCAGCAGAGATCATTGTTATGATTTGATTTTCTTTTGAATAGTAATTTTTGAATTGAAACATAAAGAATGACCGCATGCGGGAAAGGAATAAAATAATAAAATGCATTTTCTGAACTGAAGAATGTGAATGTAAAACATTTTTTTTTTTACATTTATAAGCCAGTGACTGTTTTTCTAAACTCAAAACACATTTGAAAATCAAGTAGAATTATATCCAAGCTACTCATTTCATCCTGCATTTGGAATGTACTTATTTATGGTCAGTCAGTTAAAGTGAAATTCTTCAATTTCTTAAGGAATCCATCCACCCCATTTAATTAAGCTTTGGGATACATGCATTGGAGGTCCTCCTGGCAGTTTTGGACTCAAGTAAGAAATCAGCCCTGAAGTGTGCAGCAGTCTGTTTCAGCTCAACTACAATCTCATGCCAGGTGAGAGTCACCGGTTCACCTAATGGAGGTAGAAGAGAACTGAACAAGAAAGAGCAGAGCAGATACAGAGAGGAGCTGAAAATTCAACAGAGACACTGTCAAAGCCAGCGTGTGAATTCAGGAGGCAGCAAGAGTTACTGCTTCACCACCAGGCTGACCACCACTAGAATCTTTAACACTAGAATCCATGAAGCCTACGAAAATCTGGTAATCCCAGACCACCTTAAATTCCTTCATGCCTCTCTTCATCGGTGTCTTTATTTTTGCAAATGTGTTGATTGACACAAGCAGCAAGCAGCCTGCTATCCCATCCATCTCCTCAACGGAGCTGAAGTTCTCCCAGCTCAAGTCTCTTTATCGTGGTGCGAGGTGCCTGGAGTTGTATAGGGTAAATAATATATCGCTATTTGAACTACATACATTTCATGTGCATTTAGTGTCTTCAAAAATCTGTGTGAGTGTAGGATGACACGAAATGCGAGGCAAGAAATGCTGAACATGTTGTACTAATAATTACGTGAAGTGTACAATGTGTGAAGACTTTAGTCCAAATACTGTAGCAAATAAACACGTGAGCTTTTATTCAAGAATATAACCAAGGTGCATGCGTGTGACAAGATTTAACCATCAATAACTGGAACAAATGAATAAACAGAAGTTTCAGATGCCCAACCTCTCCATCTGTTTTCTGAACCTGCTTTTTCATTATGGGATTGGGGGAGATGTGAGTCTAACATTAGAAAGACTGTGACGAGAACAGACTGTTCACTACAAGTGCGTCCATCCTATTCACCTCGATTGTCCAAAGTAACAGCAAGTCAAGTTCTAATGGCTCTTTGCATGAAGAAAATTCATCTGATACTTGTGAAAAATCTGCCTATAACAAGTGTCCAATTGTGTCCCCACATTCTTCTCAAACTCATTTTAAAGTTACCGTCTCAATCCACTGGACTAATTCCCTTCATAATTTTAAACACTTCACTCAGGTCTCCTCTTAATCTTCTTTTCCTTAAACTGTAAAGGCTCAGCTCTTTACATCTTTCCTCATAACTCATTCCCTGTAGCCCTGAATTAGCCTCGTTGCGCTTCTCTGGACTTGTTCTAGTGCTGCTATGTCCCTTTGGTAGCCTGGAGACCAAAACTGTACACAGTACTCCAGATGGGGTCTAACCAAGGCTCAGAACTGGGATCCACTGGACTAATTCCCTTCATAATTTTAAACTCTTTAATCATGTCTACCCCTTCATCTCCTTTTGCTTAAACTGTGAAGGCTCAGCTCTTTTAGTCTTTCCTCATAACTCATAATCTGTAGCCCTGGACTCAACATAGTTGCTCTTCTCTGGACTTTTTCCAGCACTGTTTTGTCTTTTTTGTAGTCTCGAGACCAAAACTGCACACAGTATTCCAGATGGGGTCTAATCAAAGCTCAGAACTGGGATCCCCTGGACTAATTCCCTTCATAATTTTAAACACTTCAGTCAATTCTACTCTTCATCTCCTTTCACTTAAACTGTAAAGGCTCAGCTCTTTTAATCTTTCTTCATAACTCATCCCCTGCAGCCCTAAAATCAGTGTAGTCGCTCTTCTCTGAACTTTTTCCAGCACTGCTATGTCGTTGTTTGAAGCCTAAAGCATAAAACTGTACACAGTACCCCAGATGGGGTCTAACCAAGGCTCAGAACTGGGACCCACTGGACTAATTCCTTTTATAATTTTTAACAACTTCAGCCAGGTATCCCCTTCATCTCATTTTGCTTAAACTGTAACGGCTCTGCTCCTTTAATCTGTCCTCATAACTCATCCCTTGTAGTCCTGGAATCAGCCAAGTTGCTCTTCTCTGGACTTTTTCTAGTGCTGCTATGTCCTTTTTGTAATCTGGAGATCAACACTTCACACAGTATTCCAGAAGGGGTCTAACCAAGGCACAGAACTGGGATCCACTGGACTAATTCCTTTTATAATTTGAAACACTTTAATTTAATTATGTTTAATTATGTCTACTCCTTCAGTCTCTTCTCATAGCTCATATCTCCTTTCAGTCCTGAATCACCACAGTTAATCAACTCTGAACTTTATATAGTGTTGTTATGCACTTTGTGAAATATGGAGACCAAAACTGAAAACAGTACTCCACTTGAATGTATCATGGGCAAGGGTTAAGATGCCTGGATGCTGTATTGCATCACTCAAGCTGAGACAATTTCGTGTTGCCATTGGGGATCATCAGCACATGTTTATGATGTTGGAGGAAATCACAGCATTCAAAGAAAGAACATGAGAAGATGGTGAGGACATGGACACTCCAGACATCCAGGAATTTTTATAGGAAGCAAACACCTTAGCAGTAAGAAAATCTGGGCTGTGCTGTGTAATCACCCAAAGGATTCAAGGAGTTTACTGATAACTGCTCGGGTGCCAACTGGGCAAACTCCGTTTAAGAGAAGGAAACAAAATAATAAAGTGCACAAGGGCAAAACTGAACATAGGCCAGCTCAACCAGTAATAGGAATGCAACAGGGCAGGTCAAGAGTGGTGTTTGAGGTGGCATGTGGGGTGGCTGCCCCAGGCCCTGTGTCTAAGGGGGCCCCCGCTTTTGAGGTCCGCCTGTCCCGTTCGAGTGGATTTGTCAAGTTATATTCTCCAGTATATATATACAGGTAGTCCCCAGGTTACGAACACCTGACCTACAACATACGAACCGGGCTGCAGCTGCAACGCATGTGCCTCAGTAACTGCCGCTCCGACATCTTCAGCCCAGGGACGCTGCAAGCGGTGGCTGGACGGAGGCTGGAGGGGGTCGATTTCACTGCTCACGCAGTGTAGTGTCCGTCAGGCGGCTCCCAGCGGCAAGCGGTTTCACTGCCCGCCCCCCGCTGCTACTGGTGACCCTGTTGTGGCTGAACGGAGGCCATTGAGGATAGCATTGTAGTGTGCCTCGGATGGCTGCGTGTTAAATGGGGGTGGTGGTGAGGTGGGACACTGCAGGCAGCATACTGTAGTGGAGGTGACTGTGATGTGGGCTGATGATGAACCGCCCCTCACTGCCCCCATTCTTTCTCAATAGAAAGCCTGCTTGTACTGTTACGCACATAGCAGGAAGTTGCCTCTTGTCAGTACAGGGTGGTCCAGATCTAATTCTGCAGATCCAGATCATCTGGATGACTTTGATTTATACGGGGACGATTCCAATTCGGCGCGAAGATGATTCTTCGTGTTGTCAGTTTGCACACTTCTTGATGGTCCGGGATTTTTCGGGTGATTTTCTATGTAATAAACTGAATAAGTATATAGCGTATTGAAAATTAGATCTGGACCACCCTATACATCAGACGTGTTGACGACTGGTGCCTAATCTGCTGTGATAGCGTGTACAGTGCTGTACAGAAGAGCTCATCTTAACCTTTTGTCTTCACCCTTCATGAATGTCTCAGAAACACAAATCTGATGCAAGTGCTGGTGCTACAGTAAAGAAGAGAAAAACCATCACCATTGAAAATAACGTAGAAATAATAAAAAGGTCAGAGAGGCCATCATTCATTAGCACAGCACTTGGCTACAGTCGGTCAACAATAGCATTTATTTGTGAATTTCCCATTGGGATTAATAAAGTATCTATCTATCTATCTATCTATCTATCTATCTATCTATCTATCTATCTATCTATCTATCTATCTATCTATCTATCTATCTATCTATCTATCTATCTTTATTAAAATAATGTACCTGTTCCAACTTACATACAAATTCAAATTAAGTACAAACCTACAGTCCCTATCACGTACGTAACCCGGGAACTGCCTGTATATTTGAGATGCTTCTAAGAGGACCCCTTTTAAAATCCTTCTTCAAGATCAAATTCCGTAAATGTACATCTTTGAAAACATTCCATTGTCCACCTTCATCCCCCGAAAAGGGTCGCCAGTTAATCGCTTCCTAAAACAGGTGTAGCACATTAGTTGCTGGGTTGGCTTCTCCTGTCTAGAGAAAAAGACACTGCACCGAGATTAGACTACGAAGATGTCATCAATGACTTTTCCAATAGGAAGGCAAGAAAAATGGAACCTGGAAACTGGTAAGAGATTTCATGATGATACCTCTACGTTAATTTCACACTTCCTGTCTAAACACTGAAACTCACATTTTAGTTGTTGGCCATAAACATGTCTGAATATTAATGCACAAAAAAACATGATAACCGGCTGACATGACATCAACATGAGTTATGACTGTGACATCCTGCATATCGAGACTCAGAGTTTACTTGCAATTTGGGTACTTTTCTAGAAGAGGCCCTGCTAATTTCCGCATGACACCGCATCGCATTTCGCACTGCCGTGGTATTGTCATGAATTATGAATTGCACTTTTTTAATAGATTATATCATTACATTTTGATCAAGTCTGCATGTTATCTTGCAAAAATTTAGCTGAATACTGTAATGAGAAAATTCGGTGTATATGAACATTATTTTTATTAAATTTGCGCGGAAGTTTATAGAATCCATACATACGTAACCGGCCCTGCGTGGGGTTGGTCAGTCCTAGGTCCCGCACACCCCTAAGGCCGCCTCTGGGGCAGGTCATGCAAGAGTTCTGTTCTCTACCAGGCTCCGGTCCAAAAATGACATGCCTATGTCCTTCTTTATGGTGTCCCAAGCGGATGAGGCAGGGCCTTCTCTAGGTGCCATGGGCGGGGTCAGATGCCCTCACTGGGTGTCTTCTCGAAGCTGCAGGTGGAAGAGTAAAGACAGTTAGTGGCAGCGCCTCCTTTCAGGTCGGGGTGGTATTGCTTACCACTATGGAGCCCTGAAGGTAATCCCCAGGTACACATGTGTGACAATTCTTATACTGTAATGTTTTGATTATTGCGTACTTTGGAAAAGGCAAGGGAAAGGTGCTATATAAATAAAATGTATTATTATTATTATCATTATTATTATTTTGTAAGGAACCCTAAAACGGAGCTGGATAAAAAAAAGCTTGTTTTGATTGATTGATTGATTGATTTATATAGCTGGCTCCAATCCTCTGTCACCCTTTCGATGAACTGAGTAGATTTAGAAAATGGATGGGTGGTGTTTGAATATGAATACATTACACCGTGTGACATTATTAAACCTGTTCACAGTTCAAAGACGATTACCATACTTATAAACTCATCTTTATGAAATTTATTTCAAGTAAAAACAAGAATGAAGAATTGGCAGAAACTAGAAGGAACCTGGAAAAAAAAAAAAGACCGCACATCAGGAATTGAGAACAATGTGCTATAGAAACAGAAATCCACTGAAATTAGAAACGTACAGTATAACCAAATTTGACTTGAGGCTATTCAGTTTAACATCACAAGGGAGCATTAATGGCTTTAAGTGTTACATAAAATATCACATTAAAACCCACTTAAATCCTATTCTGGGTCATATGGGCCCACAGCCTAGTCAGGCAGCACTGGCCAGCACTAAGGCAGGAACCAACCCTGGATAGGGTGCCAGTCCATTGTAGTGACTATACATTTACAAGCTAATTCAGCATCACCACTTGACCTAACATAAATCAGTCATTTTCTAACCCACTTGTTCCTTAAAAGGGTCATGGGGGTCTGCTGGAGCCTATCCCAGCCAGTAGGGTGCAAGGCAGGAACAAACTCTGAACAGTCCATTGCAAATCGATGTGACAGTGTGGGTCGGCTCCTTGCTCCCTCTTCTCATGACAAGTGACAAAGTGAAAACGGGACAATAGCACATGTGGCACCTGCTACAAACTTTTGAGCAAAACCATGAGTTGCACATAAAAAAATAAACAAAACCAAAAAAATGGAACTTAGTGAAATGAAACTGAAACCCAATACAAGAGGATGTTGTTCTTCATTCAGTGGAGCTGAACTCTCCCAGCCAATCCTGCTGCCATTTCTGGTAGCTTTCAGACGTAAGCTTTGTCTGCATAATCTTAAAGAGTCCCGGGCAGCGGTGGTGCACATCCATGATTTCCAGTCAAAATCATTTCAAAACATGAAAAACATTTCTGTTTTAACGATGTGTTTACTGTACATAGATTGTTGTAGACACGGAACACACATGAATTGCATGTGTTCCATATAACCATATAGTATTTATAAAAGGTGTCATTTTGCTTGACTTCTCACTCTATACAACTCCAAGCAACTGACACACAGGTAAACAGACTTGAGCTGAGAAAACTGTGCAGTGGTGGAGAATGTGATAGCAGGCTGCTTGCTGCTTATCGACACATTTACAGGATGAAAGACGCTGCTGGAGAGATGCAAAGCGATTTAAGGTGGGAAGGAGGATCTACGAGTTTTTTTGTAGGCTCTGGTAATTCTAGTGTTAAAATGCTATCTCGTGTTTAATGCGCACCCCCATTTTTAGCGAACTAAAATGAGTAAAAACTGCACGCGTTATATGTGAGATTTTATAGTAATTAAGTTGCTGAACACATCCAAGTATATGTTTTGTGACTTGTTTGTCATGAGGTTTACAGCAGATAGAAATGGCCTTCTTAACACTGTTTAATGACTTACACAGGTTATTTGTGATCAATCAGTCCAAGGATATTTGGGATATGTGGTCTTAAAAGCTGTGCAGTTAAAGCCTGTGTCCTTATATTCTCGGAGCAAGTGGCAGAACACGAGAAGGGTTAAAGCAGCCCGCTGTTCTCATAAGAGCTGCTTGCCAGTGCTGGAATGTAGCAAAGAGAGCAAAGCCAGATCAGTAAGACAGTGCCTGGCTTTTCAAGTACATTCCTTATGGCTGGAACCTCAGCTACAGTGGCTCTCTGTTTCTCAATGGCAAAGTCAATTACTGGAAGCTAAGGCGTAGAAGCAGCAATGTGTTTATATTTAACAGCAATAATTCTTTTCGCACTACTCTATGAAAGGGAAAAAAAAATAATAAGCTTGGCACTATTTGATAGGAAGCAATTCTGGAAACAGTAAGGCCACGCAAAGGTTGTTAAAACACAGCACAGAGAAGTGAGACTGGCTTGAGACGACTGAAATAAAGTCGTCTTTTAGACGTCAGGCCAGACCGACCGACCTTGCAAAACCTCTGAGGGCTACCCTTGAGAAATTTCTTTTTTTAATTCCCTCTGTACCCCCCTGTCTTGGCTTATTGCACCTCTGTGCGTAAACACTGTCTCATCAAGAAAACCGGAAATCATTAATGTTAGCTTGAAACAGAGCAAAAAAAACTTCTTCTTCATCCTCTTTATCATGTCCCACTTCTACGTGGGATCGATATGCTTGATCAGCATTCCCTTGATTGCAGAACTTTAAATTTAATTTGCTTTGCTTCACAAAATGAATCGTAGAACTTTGCCAGTAAGTGCCCAGTTAAATTGCCGTCATTTAGGTAGTTTTTCATTTTTTTTTCCTTAACTAGTTTTTGTAATTTCATTGCCTCACTGGATTACAGCTTTTATGTAAACAGTACTCCTTTTTGTCTCATTGTGAGTTGTCTTTAGTTATATTGCCTGTTTATTTTCATCTGGAAACTTTTCTGAGAAACCAACTGGTCTAAAATGGGGTATGTGCCATTGCTAAACCCTTAAGGAACAAAGTTTCTTTCTTTCCTCTCCCCAAACAACTTGATAAATTGTGAAAGAATTTTAATGTAAATTTCACAAAAGTGCATACTGAGGGAAAAATGGCTATCTTGTTCATTATTCCCTATTATGCTTACTGGCCACTGTATTAGGTACACCTGTTCAACTGCTTGTTAATCCATCCATCCATTATCCAACCCGCCATATCCTAACTACAGGGTGACGGGGGTCTGCTAGAGCCAATCCCACTCAACACAGGGCGCAAGGCAATTTTTAATGCAAATATCTAATCAGCCAATCACATGGCAGCAATTCAGTGCATGCTGAAATTCAAACTGAGCATCAGAATGAGGAAGAAAGGGGATTGAAGTGACTTTGAACGTGGCCTGGTTGTTAGTGCCAGATGGGTTGGTCTGAGTATTTCAGAAACTGCTGATCTACTGGAATTTACACACACAGCCATCTCTAGGGTTTACAAAGAATTGTCTGAAAAAGGGAAAATATCCAGAGATTGGCAGTTCTTTAGGTGAAAGTGCCTTGTTGATGGCAGAGGTCCAAGGAGAATGGCTAGATTGGTTCACGCTGATAGAAAGACAACCATAACAAAAATAAGCATTTGTTACAACTGATGTATGGAGAACACTCATCATGCCAAACCTTGAAGCAGCAGGAGACCACACCGGGTGCCACTCCTGTCAGTTAAGAACAGGCAACTGAGGCTATAATTCACAAAGGCTCAACAAAATTGGACAATAGAAGATTGGAAAACTGTTGTCTGGTCTGATGAGTCTCGATTTCTGCTGCAACATTCAGATGATGGGGTCAGAATTTGGCATCTACAACATGAAAGCATGGATCCATCCGGCCTTGTATCAACAGTTCAGGCAGGTGCTGGTGGTGGTGTAATGCTGTGGGGGGATATTTTTTTCTTAGTACCAGCTGAGCATCATTTAAATGCCACAGCCTACCTGAGTATTGTTGTTAATCATGTCCATCCCACCTTCTGATGGCTCCTTCGAGCAGGATAACATGCCATGTCACAAAGTTCAAATCATCCCAAACTGGTTTCTTGAAGGTGACAATGAGTTCACTGAGATGGCCACCAGAGTCACCAGCTCTCAATCCAATAGAGTACCTTTGGGATGTGGTGAAACAGGAGAGTCACATCATGGATGTGCAGCCCACAAATCTGCAGCAACTCTGTGATTCTGTCATGTCAAAATGGACCAAGTTCCCTGAGGAATGTTTCCAGCACCTTGCTGAATCTAACCCGTGAATTACGGCAGTTCTGAAGGCAAAAAAAAGAATTTACCCTTGGGATTAATAAAGTATCTATCTATCTATCTATCTATCTATCTATCTATCTATCTATCTATCTATCTATCTATCTATCTATCTATCTATCTATCTAAAAGGGGGTCCAACCCGGTACTAGCAAGGTGTACCTAATAAAGTGGCCGCTGAGTGTGTATATTAAGATTAATCTACTTATTTAAATAGTTTAAATACTTTATTGTTTTACACTCTAGTATCGATATATCCTGAGTTAAGTGTGCCACTTGGTGGATATACGAGAAAGCTCTCTGTTAATAGCTATTGTTAACATTGACACATATCTTCACATTTATGTAACTGATGTAGGAATTAATAAACAGATTTTGGACATGTTCATTAATCTCTGACCGGATAGCCATAGCGGTTTTAATTCAATTCCGAACCAACTTAATTCTTCTCAACAACAGCTCTTTAAAACACTATATACAACTTATGGTATAGTAATAATGTATTGTTATGATTGTGCCACAGAGAGATACAAATAGGGGACAATACACTCTGCAGTACATGCAGTGGCAGTAAGACAACCAAATTTTCCATCTACAATAGCAACTGAGCTGTTTTCTTGATGGAATTATTGAGGCAACCATGAGTCTACTTAAATTTGGCTAGAGTCTTTCACCAGCCCCTCTCATGGACATGCCATGAACAAGAACATGGTCCACCAAAGTTGCCTGTGGCTCATCCGATACAAATGTCCTTCCTCTTCTTCACCCTTGTGCTCTTCCACATCTTCTTCTCATTGTTCTTCTGACATTGGCATACATCATTCCAAAGCATACAAGCAAACCTGTGGCCCTTGTTATTCATCCTAAAGTTCTGACTTACTTCAAAGGGTCCATTCACAATTTCCAGTATTTCTTTGGCCTTTCTCAGAGTTTTGAATACCATTTTTCAAGCATACAAGTGTTCCCCAGCCATTAACAGGTGTTTTTTTTCAAGCATTTTTCAGCATTTTCAAGGTTTATCAAAGAAGCGTTTTGCAAGGAAAATATGGTTGACATCATTTCTTTTGCGATTTTGTTGGTTGGGAGGTGTGTTGTGTCTCCCGAATTTTTCTTATGACTTCAGTGCTTCTAATCCTGGGGATCACAGTACTCTAAAAGGGGGTGTCATCAGCTTTGTGAACACAGATGTTGGGTTCATCCTATTCTGCATCAAAGGGAGTCTATAGCAGTGGTTTTCAACCTTTTTGACAAGCGACCCGGTTATAGTTTAAGAATCGCTTTGTGGACCTTTACGGGGGAATCGAATAACAAGGGAGAGTTTCAAATGGCTCAATTTGGTAACATTAGATTTAGAGAGTTTCCCTTGAGGAGTTTTGAGGGACCTTGATTAAAGTAACATTCGATTGGAGAGCAGGTTGCACTTTCGGTTTTCGAGTTACCAGGTTTGTTAACAGTGGAGAACATTGTGTGAACTTTCCTCTCCTGCTTTTTGCGGACCGGCAGTTGGGAATGACTGTGCTAATTCATATGCCTTGCCTGCTTTTCACAGGTAGGCAAACATTTCTATGGACTGATGATGGTCTATGGACTGACGGTTGGGAAGCACTGGTCCAGAGGACAATTCTTGACTCTCCAAAGGCAGCATCCTGAAAAATTCAAGGATTATGCATGGCTTTCAATAAGCCCACAAGTGCATTGATATGTGATTCTTTATGATATTTATAGAAGCTTATTCCCACTACTCAAAAACAAAAAAATCATTGCATTTATTCACAAAAAAATAAAAATTAAAACCCTTTTTGGCCTCAGTGCATGATCCGGTCATCTAGCAACAGCTATTAAGGAAGAAGTTGAGCACATTCATAGCGTGTAATGAAGTGATAGCTACACAATTAATCCTGCATTTCATAAAGGGTACATTTGATCGGCTTAGTTTAGGGTCACAGGGTTATCGCTGTAGCACTGAGCATAAATCAAAAAGTAAATGTGGTGGACGGTAGGCCAGTCCAATCAGAAAAGAGTGTTCTGTGTGCAATCCAGTAACAGAGACTTATAAATAAAATATCTATTTAGTTTTTAATTTGGTGATATAGATGTTTTAAAACAGTGGGATCTGGTGGAGCAACAGTGATGGATGTTATTTACTTCACGGCCCATGAAGGAATAAACATATGTTCTTAGTTGAGGGTATTGCTAAATCATTTCTAGTATTCAGTGTCGAAACAGGTAATCATACACACTTAAGCACAATTATCTGCTAATCCACCTAACTTGCTACCATCTGCAGATTTAGCCAGCTTATTATTTATATTCCCATCCAAATCATTTATATATATTAAAAACAGCACGGCCTCAGCACTCGTTATCAGTTTCTCGGACACATCGAAGTTTATTGCAGCAGTTTCTTTCGCCACTTCAACAACGTTTAATTTAAAACCATCGAGTTTTAAATAACTAAGTGTATTGAGTTATGGTGCTTTCTAAATGAGAATATTGTGTTACCTGTGCTTTATGTGTATAGGGTTTTGCACAAAAGGTTCAAGAAATCTGCAACATGTCAAAACCAGACAATTGAGTTAAGAGTTTCGGGAGAAGTGGGTTTCTTTTGGCAACTGAAGAAATGGTTTGAGTTATACAGTTCAGCTTAGGGTCAAAGTGACTTAGAAAATTTGTAATAGCTAGATTGCTTTGGAGGTGAAGAAGGGCCCATTACTACAATTCAGTCCCTAGTCCTGACATATGTAACAGTGTCCCTGAGGAACCCGTTTGGATCTTTGTGGGCACTCCATCTTTCTGAGTCACCAGGTGAAGAGTGAGGGTCAGGCGCAATGCAATAGTGAAATACTGGACCCTGCCAATAGAAACTTCCTCATGATTTATAGAATTTGTACATTTTTGCTCTGTTAATGAAATATGTGGAGCAGTTTCTAATGAAATTTTGCTGTGAAGAAAATAAACTGCAAGATGTCTGAATCTTCTCCTCTATAATGGAGGTAAGAGGTTGTAAAACATTTTGATTTCAGCCCATTTAGTGGTAATCATACACACTTAAGCACACTCACTGATATCAATCAATCCACAAATGCCCAGTAGAACATGCACTGCCACTCTGCCTATTTGTTAAAACAGTGTTTCTTAAACTATGGGTTGTGACTCATTTTGGGTCTCTTGACGTCTGAAATCAGGTCACGCTGAGTCATCAATCACAATAATACAGAACAGGAAAGTATCACAAAATATTTGCAGAATGGCTTGCCACTTTGTAATGGGAAACCATGATAACAATCAGTAGAAATTCTCCAAAGGGGAACCCCTACCGGGGAACGACAATTCTCCAAGGAAGAATCTAAACAACAAAAGCATGTGTGTGCTCAAAGACACCAGCATTTCTTGTTTCTTTTTCTGGTTTCAATGTGCTACTTCACTCCTGGCTTCTCCTCGTTACCCTCATCTGCTCCTCATGACAGAGGAACTTGGACAACAGATAGGCTTGGGCAGATTTGTGGCTGTTGAAATTCCATGTAAGTAAATGTAAAGTGTTACACGTAAGAAGTAAAAATGTGAGGTTTGAATACACAATGGGAGGTCTGAAAATCAAAAGTACACCTTATGAGAAGGATTTAGGAGATTTGGTGCAGACACAGGAGGCAAAGGGTGATGGTGTGAGGAGTTAAGAGTGGTGTCCAGCAGGGGTCAGTGCTGAGACCGCGCTGTTTTTAATATATATAAATGGTATGGATGGGAATATAAATAACAAGCTGGCTAAGTCTGCAGATGATAGCAAGTTAGGTGGATTAGCAGATAATTGAGAAATCCATTGAATCATCACAGCAGGACTTGAATGGCAGACAGACTTGGGAAAATTTGTGGAGGAAGGATTTTAATTTCAGTAAATGTAAAGTATTACACTCAGGAAGTAAAATATGAGGTTTGAATACACAGTGGGAGGTTTGAAAATCGAGAGTCCACCGCATGAGAAGGATTTAGGAGTCATAGTGGACTCTAAGCTATCAACTTCTCGTCATTGTTCAGGAGCCATTAAGGAGGCTAACAGAATGTTAGGTTATATAGCGCCTTGATGTGTGGAGTACAAGTCACAGGAGGTTCTGCTCAACCTTTATAACACACCGGTGAGGCCTCATCTGGAGTACTGTGTGCAGTTTTGGTCTCCAGGCTACAAAAAGGACATAGCAGCGCTAGAAAAAGTCCAGAGAAGAGCGACTAGGCTGATTCAGGGCTACAGGGGATGAGTTATGAGGAAAGATTAAGAGCTGAGCCTTTACAGTTTAAGCAAAAGAAGATTAAGAGGAGACCTGAGTGAAGTGTTTAAAATTATGAAGTTCCAGTGGTTTGAGAATGTGACATTAAAATGAGTTCAACAAAAATATGCTGACACAGTTGGAAACTTGTTAAGGGTGAATTTCGCACAAACATCAGGAGGATTTTCTTTACACAAAGAACGATAGACACTTGGAATAAGTGACCAAAGTAGCGTGGTAGACAGTAGGACTTTATGGACCTTCAAAACTTGACTTGATGTTATAGAAGAAGTAAGTGGATAGGACTGGGGATCTGTGTTGGGCTGAATGGCCTGTTCTCTTCTAGATTGTTATAAGGTTCTAATAGCAGTGCAGGATGAAGTCCAGAGAAGAGCAACTTGGCTGATTCCAGGGATACAGGGGATGAATTAGAAGGAAAGATTAAAAGAGCTGAGCCTTTTCAATTTAAGCAAAAGAAGATTAAGAGATCAGAGTGAAGTGTTGAAAATTATGAATGAAATTAGTCCAGTGGATTGAGACGGTGACTTAAAATTAGTTCATCAAGAACACAGAGACACAGTTGGAAACTTGTTAAGGGTGAATTTCACACAAACCTTAGAAGTTTTTCTGTACAGAGAGAGCCATAGATACATAGAATAAACAACCACGTAGTGTGGTAGACAGTAGGACTTTAGGGACTTTCAAAACTCGACTTGATGTTATTTTAGAAGAATTAA
The DNA here is from genome assembly GCF_900747795.2 of Erpetoichthys calabaricus. Taxonomy (NCBI): domain Eukaryota; kingdom Metazoa; phylum Chordata; class Cladistia; order Polypteriformes; family Polypteridae; genus Erpetoichthys; species Erpetoichthys calabaricus. Next base: position 235,425,688 of record NC_041398.2, read on the forward strand.
GTAAAACGGACTGGTGAGCTTCATTAGGCTGAATGGCCTGTTCTCTTCTAGATTGTTCTAATGTTTTAATAGCAGTGCAGGATGAAGTCCAGAGAAGAACGACTCGGCTGATTCCAGAGCTGAAGGGGATGAGTTATGAGGAAAGATTAAAAGAGCTGAGCCTTTTCAATTTAAGCAAAAGAAGATTAAGAGGAGACCTGAGTGAAGTGTTGAAAATTATGAACGAAATTAGTGCAGTGGATCGAGACGGTGACTTTAAAATTAGTTCATCAAGAACACGGAGACACAGTTGGAAACTTGATAAGGGTGAATTTCACACAAACCTTAGAAGTTTTTCTCTACACAGAGAACCACAGACACTTGGAATAAACAACCAAGTAGTGTGGTAAACAGAAGGACTTTAGAGACTTTCAAAACTCGACTTGATGTTATTTTAGAAGCTAGACTTGATCTAGGAAGAGGCACTGACTTCCTGTAACAGCATTTTACAAGCATTACCATTGATTTCAACAGAATAAGCGTTTTGGGCTTGATAATTGCAGCATACAGACGTTTTCCAAATCTGTCACTTAGATGTACAGTAAATAGTGTCATTGAAAATAATGACAAATAACTCTACAGGTAGTTTAGTGGCATTCTGGTCCAGTGTGAAAATACTAGAAAAACACTTGGGAGTGAATGGGCCCTCGATGTTCCCTTCTGGTGGGTTTTTTTGTGCTCATTTAAGTTCAGGTTTGGATAATTTCAGTTACCATATATGCTCGTGTATACGTCGGGTCTTGAAACCCGAAAAATTGATCATAAAATCAGACCCCGACTTATACGACCGTTCAATAATGCGACATTTAATTATTTTTTTTTACGTCTTCTTTCTTCCTCCAATCTCGTTATCAGTTTCTCGGACACATCGAAGTTTATTGCAGCAGCGGAGTTACCAATTTCTTTCACCACTTCAACGACGTTTAATTTAAAACCATTGAGTTTTAAATAAGTAAGTGTATTGAGTTGCGGTGCTTTCTAAATGAGAATATTGTGTTACCTGTGCTTTATGTGTATAGGGTTTTGCACAAAAGGTTCAAGAAATCTGCAACGTGTCAAAACCAGACAATTGAGTTAAGAGTTTTGGGAGAAGTGGGTTTCTTTTGGCAACTGAAGAAATGGTTTGAGTTATACAGTTCGGCTGAGTGTCAAAGTGACTTTTTGAAAATTTGTAATAGCTAGATTGCTTTGGAGGTGAAGAAGGGCCCATTACTACAATTCAGTCCCTAGTCCTGACATATGTAACAGTGTCCCTGAAGAACCCGTTTGGATCTTTGTGGGCACTCCATCTTTCTGAGCCACCAGGTGAAGAGTGAGGGTCAGGCGCAATGCAATAGTAAAATGCTGGACCCTGCCAATAGAAACGTCCTCATGATTTATAGAATTTCTACATTTTTGCTCTGTTAATGAAATATGTGGAGCAGTTTCTAATGAAATTTTGCTGTGAAGAAAATAAACTGCAAGATGTCTGAATCTTCTCCTCTATAATGGAGGTAAGAGGTTGTAAAACATTTTGATTTCAGCCCATTTAGTGAATAGGAGTTGGCAGGGTGGTGGTGGTGGGGAGTATTAGGGATTGGGTGGCTTTACCCTGTAAATATTTAATTTAATACAAACTTCACAATTCACTGTATAAACATCTGGGTCACCTAAGAATAACTGCTGACTGAATGCTCAATTTGCTTTGTATAATTTTAAATACTGTCATTAGGCTTCTTCCCTCAAGGAAGACAAGCTGTGATTTGCAGCTCTTGTTCAGTGGAATGCAGGATGGGTCCTCACAGCGCTGCACAGCACGGGGCTAAACAAACACAAGTGTGATGGAGGTGAAATTTACCTGTAAAACACAGGAATAAAAATGGAAAGCGGCTCTGTACGTGCCTGGACATCTACAGGAGTTCAGAGTGAGCAGAAGAAGAAGCCGTCAGCTCAGATTTCCCATTTTTGGCACCTTAATAATGTTAATAGTATTAATAATGATATACTAGTAAAGGAAGAAGGCTTGTTTTGACTTCTTCAATTACTTTAACATAGACAGAAAGGTTATTGTTCCTGAACTTGCTTCTGGGCATTACCTTATTCAGCTTTCATGGTATAATTTGTTCAAATGCTGTGAAATGCAGCAGATGGCAGAGGACGCTCTTAATTCCGTGGCTCAAACATCAGCACAGCAAATATATATATATATATATATATATATATATATATATATATATATATATATATATATATATATATATATATATATATATATTTTATTAAGGTGAGTTCATGCTTTGTTACCAATTAAATAAATGCCTTCAGCGTAACTTTAAAAATTCTTTGCCAGTTTTTCCGTTCAACTTAATTGTAGTCGTTTGCAGTGTTATGGGGATGGGCTCCGGCTACCTGTAATTATTTTAAATGGACTCAATAAATGGATGGAGGATTGGACTGTCGAGCATGTTGAGTTAAAAAGTGTAGGAGCTTTGGTTAAAGGCCTAGTGTGTGTTCTTTGACACACAGTGTAACTTTTAGCAAGTCACTTAGTTTGCATCTGTTGCAACTCTAACTAGAATACTTTCACGAGAACAAGCCGTTCAGCTCAACAGAGCTCACCAATCCTATCCACCTAATAGCTACAAAATAACATCAAGTCGAGTGTTGAATAGACATACATATGCACACCACAATACTTGGTAACTTACTCCATGTGCCTATGGCTCTCTATGGGACGAAAACCTTTCTAACGTTTGGTGTAAAATTTACCTTCAACAAGTTTCCAACCGGGGGCAGCACGGTGGCGCAGTGGTAGCGTTAGGAGACCTGGGTTCGCTTCCCGGGTCCTCCCTGTGTGGAGTTTGCATGTTCTCCCCGTGTCTGCGTGGGTTTCCTCCGGGCGCTCTGATTTCCTCCCACAGTCCAAAGACATGCAGGTTAGGTGGACTGGCGTTTCTAAATTGGCCCTAGTGTGTGCTTGGTGTGTGGGTGTGTTTGTGTGTGTCCTGCGGTGGGTTGGCACCCTGTCCGGGATTGGTTCCTGCCTTGTGCTCTGTGTTGGCTGGGATTGGCTCCGGCAGACCCCCATGACCCTGTGTTTGGATTCAGCGGGTTGGAAAATGGATGGATGGAAGTTTCCAACCGTGTCCCCGTTTTTGTATCTGCCTGGATCCACTATACTAATCTCTATCTGCTATTTACAGCATATAAAATCCAACGTCTGTCTGTCTGTTGTTCATGAAAGAACTACTCAACGATTTAGATTGGGTTTTTTTCTATAATTTGCTTGAACATTCCCACTGATTTTGCGACTTCTCTCATAGTATCATAGTTCACTTGCAGGAGCGATTTATTTGCCAAGGGGACGGGGAAGAGTGGTGTCAAGAGTGGGGAGCCAGGCGGTGTTGCTGCAGATAGAAGCTCCTGTCGCACCCTACATAACTGTGTAGGAAAAGATCCCAGTCACCCCACGGGAGAAAGACTTTCCAAGACTAAGGTCATAAAACTTATGAAACCATTTCTGGACAAAGGCAGAACCATAAGAACAGTTGCATTGAGCTTCCACCTGCAGCTAAAGTCACTTCAGTACACATGTACTGTGTCAGCATGCCCATGTCGATCAAACAGAGGAAGCTCTGCAGTCTACTTGTGACTTTATGCTGTAGGAAGATACGTAAATAAATCAAGGTAAATAACATTTGATCTGGCATAAGTAACATATAAATGTTTTTTATATAAAGACTATCACAAACTGGACTTTGCACAATACCTTGGCGAGTTCTGTAAGCCCTGCTTTTTCTTTGAAGGACAGGTGTGGGGCAGACTGACTGGCAGGATGACGCCCGACCAGTTGCTGCATCCAAAATGGTGCCATCTTTCTCCTTTACGCCTGGTGCACCTGTGTTGTTCTTATGTGTGAGTGGACGTTTCTTGCAGGGAGGGCTTCTGTTCTCTTTGTCTGAAGTAGAACCCTCATCCTCATCTGAGTTCACCTCTGTTATAACACGTCTTTATTTGAAAACAGCAGTGTCAGATCAGGGGGAGCGTGAATGTGACTGAGAGAATAAAACTGAATAAAATAAATTAAAAAAACGCTAACCTTTACAAGTACCATAAATTTACACTGGCTGTTACAGACTCAAGTCATATATATGTTTTTATTGTACCATAGTAACAATAAGAGCAGCTCACTATTCAAAATGTTAATTCTGGGAAGTGACCAGGATCAAACCCACGACCTGTTGGTTATGAGTCAGCAGTTCTTACTGCTGTATTACCAAAGCAGTCATATAAATGATGTACACTGAAAAAAAAAGGTGATGATTCACACTTATTATTTTCAATCTGAACCAATATAATTCTTTTTAGCTTATTGATCCCACAATTTTTAAGTTGAGGCAAATCATTTAGAGTGATTGGGTGCAATTCACTTGTTTTATACTAAATCTATTTTTTAAGTTGTTCTTCTTTTTTGGCAGTTGGAAAGCCAGCACGCTGGAAAGTTTGACCGGAAGAATATACAAATGGCCCCTCAAACACAGCACACGAACAAACTAAAATATTAAGTTAACTGAAATAGGATTTCTACGTTTATTCCTTCCACCATAACTTACTTTGGTACAAACAAATTTTTTTACTTTGATTGAGATCTGAAACCAAATATTTCAAGCTACAACACTAAATGACTAATCTTAAGTTGCTTGAAAGAGAAAATTTACATTGAATGAACAACATCAATGTTATACTTTTTCAGTGTACATTAACCTGATTTCTTTTTTCTTCGGTTATATTCTTGAATAGAAAGTGTACTTGTTTTGTTATATTTGTACCTTTTGTGAAAGTGCTTATTTGATATTTGGACTTCAGTCTTCACACATTATACACTTCATGTCAAATACTAAAACATGAAATAAGTTTGTGTTTTAGGTGTGTGTTCAACATTTCTTGCGTTTCTCACATTTCCTGTCATCCTACATTTACCCAGATCGCTGTAGACACAGAACACACATGAAATGCATGTGTTCCAAATAACGATTTACTGTATTATTTACGCTATGCAACTCAAGGACTCTTGGAATAATAGGCAGGCTACTATTAGAAAATCTGCGACTATGACTTGGAGTGTAGGAGGACGGGCCCTCCAAAATATAGGAAGGGGCAACATTTTTAAAGACTTTAATCACCATTAGTAATATTCTAAAGTACACTGGTAACCAGTGTAATGATGCTAAGACTGGAAAGATGTGCTCAGATTTTCTTTTTCTTGCTGCTGCATTCCAATCTAATTGCAGCTCATTGATGCTGTTTATAGGTAGCCCAGTTAGGAGTCCATTACAGTAGTCTAGCCCACTAAATACAAAAGTGTAAATTGATTTTTCTGCATTTTGCAGTGTTATAAGAAGTGTACCTTTAGCAATAATCAGCTGGCTAAAATCCATAAGAAACAATACAATTTAGTTTTGTATACCCCAAAATCACACAAGCCCTATCTTTTGACAGCCCCCCAGAGTTGACTCTCTATGAAGATAAGAAAAAAACTCCCAAAAAAAACCCTTGTAGGGAAAAACAAAAATGGAAGAAATGTCGGGAAAGGCAGTTCAAAGAGAGACCCCTTTCCAGGTCGAATGGGCGTACAATACAATGTACAGAACAGAACACAAGTTATCCTCAATATAATACAATAATACAATGGTAATATTACAAGTACAGAGCAAAATGCAAGTAGATGATATCATTGGCCATTCCACAGCTGAGTCAGCCAGCCAGTTTGATGAAAGGACCCATCTACCTGACGATTTCAGTGCTCCTCCATCAGAGATGACTTTTCCTGAGGCAGGCAAACAACTTGGCAGGTGAGCCGTGGCACCAAGTGCAATATTTGAGTACAGAGAAGAGAAACAGAATAGGTGAGGGTTAGTAACAAATTATAACTATCATGTTACTTATGTTTTAGTGCTAACTAGAGATGCAGTCTGTACAGTTAATCAGCAGCTCTAGTCATGGTGTGCTAAACTGAAGTAGTGAATCTTCAGCTGGGATTTGAAAGCTGAGAGTGAAGGGACATCTCTTATAGTAGCAGGCAGACCATTCCACAATTTAGGGGCCCTGTAACTAAAAGCTTGACCTCCCACTGTTATTTTATTAATCCCAAAAGTGTTCTGAAAGCCAGGTCTGCATTACCCAGTGTTACCTAATCTCCTTTCCATGCTTACAGTTATTGTTAGACAAACTCTGCTCTAACTAAGAAAGCTCCCCGACTGTAATATTTCTGTGTGGGCCAAAAGTTTGGAAGATCTCCTAGCACCAGCTCCACATATATTGTAACAATATGATAAGGTGAACAAACTAAAAAAAAACAGATTCACCAGTAAGAAATCACGCAGAGTGCTGCTCCTTTCCGTTTCGTGAGCCGCTGTTTTGCTTCAGCAGTGCTAATTCTGCCCAAAATCTGGCATATGGTAATATTTTAACTGTTATACCCAAAGAACAAATGTATCAAAGTATTCATCCCTGTCAATTCTTCTGCCAGGTTTGCTTTCAAGAGGACCACCCTCTTGACAGCAACTACTTTAAAATGAAAGTTAATTGATAGTGCTTTCAATTGTGTATTCTTCCATTTGTCATTTTTTCCATACCGAATTAAGCACATAATATTCTTGTCAGTCATTCACTGGCAAGTTGGGTATTCCAGTAAATCAAAATAATATCTAAACATGGTAACAGTAAAAAAACGACTAGACGCTTAATGTGATTTTTTCCCATCGGAGATAATTGTACTTCCTTTTTTGGTTTCTATTGCTGAATTTAGTGGTCCTGGATCCCCTGTGAAACTTGCTAGAATGAAGAACCTTTATCAGGTTGTTAGGAAGCCCCATCTCACACCAACTTTATACTCACAGGAATTTAAATTAACAATATGGAAAAAAAAATGTGCTGATATCTGTCATCTTAATTTAGCAAACCCTTCCCTTAAGGCCACAATTATTGCAGTGAGGCAATAGTCCAATTAGGCCCTGTAATATTTTTGGTTGAAATATCTGTGTGTGAATAATACAAGCAATGCGGGAGCAGCTGGAACTTCAATAGATGATTCATTACAGTAACACATTATCACAAATGAGTTACAGTGATGCGGCTCTATGTGGGTTTGGAATGTCCAAGTTGAGGGTTTAAAGTGTTTAAAGTGTAATATAGTAATATAGTAATAGTATAGTAATGAATTAATATAATTAAAACAAAAAATCTGTCAAAAAACTCAAATTTACTGTAGTTACAAATAACAATGACTGACAGCCAAGCCCCTAGAAATGAACAAAATGTAATTCATTGGACTGGTCACCTCATTAAGCATTCAGTTTAGTTAAAGGCGAGGATTTGTTTTTGATTTAACACTTGAATGCAGTGAGCGCCTGCAGCTGCTGCGGATTGAAAGGTAATCCAATTGAGTAATTGAGTGTGGCATGAAATAATGGAACATAGGCAGAGAACGTGATGATTGCACTATGTTTGCACAGGGTGCAGCTGCTGTAATTCAATAAAATAGAACATTGAAAAAATGACAATATCCAAGTCCAAGGAGGTTATGATGAATCTTTAGAACGCACTGGTGAGGCCTCATCTGCAGTACTGTGTGCAGTTTTGGTCTCTGGGCTACCAAAAGGACATAACAGCACTGGAAAAAGTCCAGAAAAGAGTAACTAGGCTGATTCCAGAGGTACAGGGGATGTGTTATGAGGAAAGATTATAAGTTCTGAGCCTTGGTTAGACCCCATCTGGAGTACTATGCGCAGTTTTGGTCTCCAGGCTACCAAAAGGACATAACAGCACTGGAAAAAGTCCAGAGAAGAACAACTTATGCTAATTCCAGGACAGCAGGAGATGAATTATGAGAAACGATTAAAAGTGCTGAGCCTTGGTTAGACCACATCTGGAGTACTGTGTGCAGTTTTGGTCTCCAGACTATAAAAAAAGACAAAACAGCACTGGAAAAAGTACCGAGAAGAGCAACTTGGCTAATTCCAGGAGTGCAAGGGATGAATTATGAAGAAAGGTTAAAAGAGGTGAGCCTTTTAAGTTAAAGAAAAAGAAGATTAAGAGGAGACATGACTGAAGTATTCAAAATTATGAAGGGAATTAGTCCAGTGGACATCAAGAACACAAAGACACAGTTGGAAACTTGTTGAGGGTAAATTTCACACAAACATTAGGAAGTTTTTCTTTACACAAAGAATGACAGACACTTGGAATAAGTGACCAAGTAGTGTGGTAGACAGTAAGACTTTAGGGACTTTCAAAACCCAACTTGATGTTCTATTAGAAGAATCAAGTGGATAGGACTGGCGAGCTTTGATGGGCTGAATGGCCTTTTCTTGTCGGGATTGTTCACTTTCTGCCTATTTTATTATGTTATAGATTTAATTTTAAATGGATAAAGGTGTAAATTTTGCCAGTCAATCTGCTCTCAATAACCCACAATGACAAAGTGAAAACATGTTTTCAGAAAGTTTTATAAATTTATTAAAAATGAAAAATGTCATACATTCTAAATCCGCTGTATCTTAGGATTGAATTCTGCAAAGTGAATGATGAACTGAAGTTTCTCTGACCATAAAGTCCTACAACGGTCACTTGGGTCACCTCTACCTTACATTGAAGATATGTTTGTAAAGCGTGGCATCCGCAAAACAAACCAGTTTCTAAAAGACCGCCCACACCTCTCCCATGATTTTCTTTGTCCCACTTCCAAATAGCAGAAGGTACTGTAGTATCCAAACCGGTTCTGCCCAGTTCAACAAGCTTTGACCCCTTGGCTACTTGGACCCTGAATTCTTTGCTGTGGGCGGCACGATGGCGCAGTGGGTAGCGCTGCTGCTTCACAGTTAGGAGACCTGTGGTTCTCTTCCTGGGTCCCCCCTGCTTGGAATTTGCATGTTCTCCCCGTGTCTGCGTGGGTTTCCTCCGGGTGCTCCAGTTTCCTCCCACAGTCCAAAGACATGCAGGTTAGGTGCATTGGCGATCCTAAATTATCCCTAGTGTGTGCTTGGTGTGTGTGTGTGTGCCCTGTGGTGGACTGGCACCCTGCCCGGGGTTTGTTTCCTGCCTTGCGCCCTGTGTTGGCTGGGATTGGCTCCAGCAGACCACCGCTGACTCTGTAGATAGATAGATAGATAGATAGATAGATAGATAGATAGATAGATAGATAGATAGATAGATAGATAGATAGATAGATAGATAGATAGTTAGATAGATAGATAGATAGATAGATAGATAGAAAGGCACTATATGATAGATAGATAGATAGATAGATAGATAGATAGATAGATAGATAGATAGATAGATAGATAGATAGATAGATAGATAGATAGATAGATAGATAGATAGATAGATAGATAGATAGATAGATAGATAGATAGATAGATTTGTCCCCATGGTGAAGTTTGGCTTTTTACAATATAGTATAGTTCTTTATCTGTCGTGTTTATGGGTATTTTGTGGCACTTTGTGCTGCAATATGGTGTAAGAATGGCATGGCAATAAAACCACTTGACTCGACTCAATGAATCAGGTCATTCACAATCTTGTACATGAGAAATCCATCCATCAATCCATTATCCAACCCACTATATCCTAACAGGGTCACGGGGATCTGCTGGAGCCAATCCCAGCCAACACAGGGCGCAAGGCAGGGAACAAACCCCGGGTAGGGCGCCAGCCCACCACAGTACATGAGAAATAAACTTCTAAAATAGGTTTGTAGCTTAAAGGAATGCTGAACCCAAAAATGATATTTTTTTACGTTAGTTTCCCACATGGTTGACAGTGATGCCTTTTAATCTCACATTTTGATGGAAGGAGGAAATGACAAAGTTCCTGACAGAACAGGCATCTATGGAGACCAACTCTGAACGCCAACAAACAATATCAAAATCATTCATTTTCGCAGCAGTAGTACTTTCTGGAGCACTAAGGACAGACAGGTGACAGAGGACCTCACAAAGTTGGTCAGCACAGGGCTTAAGAACTCAAGGACTGATCTATCTGGTCCTGCAGCTTTTCTTGTGTGTAACTTCCTCAGTTCTCCCCATACTTGGTCTTCAGTTATGGATAGCCCATACTGATGGTCAGCAGTAGACTCGTCACTAGCCATTCCTTTTTTTTTTTAAGACTGACATTGCTCACCCCTGATTTAATGTGTCTGTGTCTTAAAGAGAGAGAGAGAGAGAGGGTGGGGAGCATGCACTGATACAATGTGTTGCTGAATCCACCACATGACGATCCCATTTTAGGACCAGAGTGCAGCAGGTGACACCTCAGCACCACACTAGTTTAAATGAAATAGTGTGAGTTTTTTTTTTTTTTTTTACAGTAGCCGGAGTGCCAATCCTGCTACTGCCTTATCCCTGCAAGTTGGAGGACCTCCTTGAGGGCTGGATGCAGGTTAACGTCACACTCAGGAAGGAGCAACTGCAGGTTAAGAGCCTTGATTGAGGGCCCAACAGAGTGGAAACTCTTCTGGCATTTACAGGATTTGAGCTGGCAACCTTCCACTTGCCAGGATAGATCCCTGGCCTTAGAGCCACCACTCCGCCTTAAATCTTACTCTAAATCTTGGCCCTTGAGCAAGGCCCTTAACCTGTAATTGCTTCATCCTGGTATGATGTTAACCTGCATCCAATCCTTGAAAGCAGGTCCTCCAACTTGCAGGGAAAACCTGGGGTTGGTGGCAGGATTGGCACTCCAGCCACCATAAAAAAAAACCTCACACTATTCATTGTGGTGCTGAGGTGTCACCTGTTGCACGACTGCACTCGGTTCTCAAGCCAGGTGGTTCATTGTGTGGTGGGTGTGGCAACACGCTGTAATCAGCGAAAGCGCCCAAACTCTGTCACTCTAAATCTTAATTTAAGACTTAAATGAAGTTAATTAATTCAAGAACTGGTCACTAATTAAGAAAATGGTTGGAGTGAAAACCTGCAGCCACTGCAGCCCTCCAGGACTGACGTTGCTCACCCCCCGGATTTAAAGGGTCTGGGTCTAAAATGAAGTTAATTAATTCAAGAACTGGTTGCTAATTAAAAAACAGTTAGAATGAAAAACTGTTGCCACTGCAGCCATCCAGGACTAACATTGCTCATTTAATGGGTCAGACTGTAGACGCCAATGTCGGTCCTGGAGAGCCACAGTAGCTACAGGTTTTCAGTCCAACCCAGTTGCTTAATTAGAAACCAATCCTTACCAATCTCAGACCTCATTTAATCTTACAGCTTGTTACTCTGCAATGTAAGGTTCTTACAGTGGGTACGGAAAGTATTCAGACCCCCTTCAATTTTTCACTCTTTGTCATATTGTAGCCATTTGCTAAAATCATTTAAATTAATTTTTTCCCTCATTAATGTACACACAGCACCCCATATTGACAGACAAAAAAAAGAATTTTTGAAATTCTTGAAGTGATGAGCAGTGCCTGGTTGTCTCCACACATACCGCTTAGAATTAAGGCCAAAAAGTTCTATCTTGGTCTCAACAGACCAGAGAATCTTATTTCTCACCATCTCAGAGTCCTTCAGGTGTCTTTTAGCAAACTCCATGCGGGAGTTGGCCTTAATTCTAAGCGGTATGTGTGGAGACAACCAGGCACTGCTCATCACTTGTCCAATACAGTCCCCACAGTGAAGCATGGCGGTGGCAGCATCATGCTGTGGGGGTGTTTTTCAGCTGCAGGGACAGGACGACTGGTTGCAATCGAGGGAAAGATGAATGCGGCCAAGTACAGGGATATCCTGGACAAAAACCTTCTCCAGAGTGCTAAGAACCTCAGACTGGGCTGAAGGTTTACCTTCCAACAAGACAATGACCCTAAGCACACAGCTAAAATAACGAAGGAGTGGCTTCACAACAACTCTGTGACTGTTCTTGAATGGCCCAGCCAGAGCCCTGACTTAAACCCAATTGAGCATCTCTGGAGAGACCTAAAAATGGTTGTCCACCAACGTTTACCATCCAACCTGACAGAACTGGGAGGATCTGCAAGGAGGAATGGCAGAGGATCCCCAAATCCAGGTGTGAAAAACTTGTTGCATCTTTCCCAAGAAGACTCATGGCTGTATTAGCTCAAAAAGGGTGCTTCTACTAAATACTGAGCAAAGGGTCTGAATACTTAGGACCATGTGATATTTCAGTTTTTCTTTTTTAATAAATCTGCAACAATTTCAAAAATTATTTTTTTTGTCTGTCAATATGGGGTACATTAATGAGGGAAAAAATTTATTTAAATGATTTTAGCAAATGGCTGCAATATGACAGAGAGTGAAAAATTGAAGGGGGTCTGAATACTTTCCGTACGCACTGTATATCGTAGATTTTTTCCTTTCCAAGGATATCATCCAAATGATTTTTGAGCCTAAAGCATATCATTTTCAGTCTTTCATATTTTTCTATGAAGTTTTTTATTAAATCAAACAGTGCAGAATGAACACACACAGATGTAAACGGAAACAAGCTAGATGGAGAACTTCTGGCTGCTTTGTCATTTAAATTGTATTGCTAATAAAGAGCCATTAAAACACTGAATGCAGCTGTTTAAGATTGAAATAAACAATTAACTTTACAAGCGAGACCACTACAATGAAGCATCAAAATGTCACTTGAGTAATAAGGGCTTCATCAGCAATAACTGACTTCTCATTAAGAAACTGGGTTGAAACAAAAACCTGCAGCCACTGTGGCTCTCCAGGACCGACATTGCCCACCCCTGGGTCAGAGTCTTAAATAGCCAATCAATTAAATAAAGTTAATTAGCAGCAAAAGCAGGTCACTAAAGATAATGGTTAGAATGAAAACTTGCAGCCACTGTGTCCTCCTAGGATTTTAGTCAACCCGGATTTAAAGGGTCTGAGTCTTAAAAAAGCAAATCAATTAGATGATGTTAATTAACAGCAAAACTATTCACTAATTAAGAAAATGGTTAGAATGAAAACCTGCAGCCACTGCGACCCTCTAGAATTAGAGTTCGGCACCCCCCAGATTGAAAGGGTCTGAGTCTTAAAAAAGCAATTCAATTAAATGAAGTCAATTAACATCAAAAATGTTTACTAATTAAGAAAATGGTTAGAATGAAAACCTGCAGCCACTGCGGCTTTCCAGGACCGACATTGCCCACCCCTGGGTCAGAGTCTTAAATAGCAAATCAATTAAATAAAGTTAATTAGCAGCAAAAAACAGGACACTAAAGATAATGGTTAGAATGAAAACCTGCAGCCACTGCGGCCCTCTAGATTTAGAGTTCGGCACACCCCAGATTTAAAGGGTCTGAGTCTTAAAAAAGCAAATCAATTAAATGAAGTTATTTAACAGCAAAACTGCTCACTATTTAAGAAAATGGTTAGAATGAAAATCTACAGTCACTGTGCCCACCTCCCCCCGGGATTTTAGTTAACTCGGATTTAAAAGGGTCTTAGTCTTAAAAAAGCAAATCAATGAAATGAAGTTAATTAACAGCAAAGCTGGTCACTAATTAAGAAAATGGTTAGAATGAAAACCTGCGGCCACTGCGGCCCTCTAGAATTAGAGTTCTGCACCCCCCAGATTGAAAGGGTCTGAGTCTTAAAAAAGCAAATCAATTAAATGAAGTTAATTAACAGCAAAGCTGGTCACTAATTAAGAAAATGGTTAGAATGAAAACCTGTAGCCACCGCGGCCTTCCAGATCCGCCGTCGATCACCTTTGTTTTCGAGCTTCCATCTTCTAAAATATCGATGTGCTCTGATTGTTACTCTCCTGGTGTTTAACTTCATGAAGTGCGTCTCGATCTTTTTCAAGTAAGATAGAGGATTCTACTGTTAATATTAAGCCTTACTGCCTTTTACCTTATGAGGAATTGACAACTCCTTCCAGTAATAATCCTAAGAAAAAATACACAACTATGCAGTTAACTTGCAATTTCTTTTTTAAAATACATGTTTCATTTATGCTACAGAAAAAAAAAATCAAGTATGTAACATTTAGACTTTATGTGTTAAACACAGAAGAGATTGTATCAACGCTTCATGTATTGAAGGATCCTGGCAGAGGAGGTGTAAACATAAATCTTGAAAGTGTGGGAGTCCAAATATTTTGCAGCTGTTGCTATGGCAAGCAAGGTAATCTTAGCTGAGGTTTTGCTTTAAAAAGCGTACAGCGGGGACAAATCAATTAATCAACTTGCAAACAAAACCCATAACACCAGTGAAAGCTGTAGTAAAAACATTCTTTAGAAAATTACTTGTTGAGATAACACTGGTATTAAATTAGCATTGTATTCTTTGTGGTCGCACACGTAAAATGATATTTTGTGGTTTTTAGTGATACAGCATGGTTAACCACAACAGCTTCAAAGGAAGCAGTGATACCGTATCCTATGTAAACTATGCAAAGTATGACAATAAAGTGAAGTGTCTTTATTGTTATACTATATAAACTATGTATGCTCCATATTTCACTACACTCTCAACTTTGAAAACAGAGTATAATTATTTTTCTCCTTTAATCAGTGTAGCCAACGCATTCACCGCTGGTCTCTTCTGCATGCGTCTGCACAGAGGAGGTGATTCAGTGCATTAGAAACTTGACAAACAAGAGGAGACCATTCAGTCCACCAAGTGCGTTCGTTTAGCTAATCACATAGTTGTTCCAATATGTCATCCAGGTCCTTCTTAAAGGCTTTCAAGATTTCGACTCCATGGAGTTTGTTCCAGATTCCCACAATTCTTTGCGTGAAGAAGTGCTTCCCGGCTTCAGTTTTAAATGCACTCCCCCTTAATTTCCACTGGTGTCCATGAGTATGTGACTCTCCCTTAAGATGAAGGGTCACCTCTGCAGAGATCAGTTCTCCATAACTGGGCAACGATATAAAAATGTTGTCGTAGAATGGGTGGAGAAGAGTGTCAGGAATGATTTGTGACAGACGGATATCAGCAAGAGTGAAAGGGAAGGTCTACAGGACAGTAGTGAGACCAGCTATGATATATAGGTTGGAGACGGTGGCACTGACCAGAAAGCAGGAGACAGAGCTGGAGGTGGCAGAGTTAAAGATGCTAAGATTTGCATTGAGTGTGACGAGGATGGACAGGATTAGAAATGAGGACATCAGAGGGTCAGCTCAAGTTGGACAGTTAGGAGACAAAGTCAGAGAGGCGAGATTGCGTTGGTTTGGACATGTGCAGAGGAGAGATGCTGAGTATATTGGGAGAACTATGCTAAGGATTGAGCTACCAAGCAAGAGAAGAAGAGGAAGGCCTAAGAGGAGGTTTATGGATGTGGTGAGAGAGGACATGCAGGTGATGGGTGTAATAGAACAAGATACAGAGGACAGAAAGATATGGAAGAAGATGATCCGCTGTGGTGACCCCTAACGGGAACAGTCAAAAGAAGAAGAAGAAAATGAAGAAGACGTTGGGCCTGCGTCTTGTCTTCAGGCCAATCCAGACTACAGATCATTTAGAAACCGAAAGATGGTGTGGAAGAGAAACTCTGATTTACAGTAAGTCCATGTGGGGGCAACTTGGGAAGGAGAGGTGGTGAGCTGAAGGGAGGAATACTGTTAGTTCACTTTAATTTGTAATTAGCTTATATGTAAATATGTTTTTTTTTCCTTGAAGAAAGGGCTTCCTGTACTGAGCTATTTGTAGAATGATGAAACCTTTCTTTCTTATTTATTTATTTCTGATTGTACAACACAGTGCAGGACTTATTTCTTTATTTTCCACCTTCCGGTTTTGGCATATTGATAATTTTTTCCGGTGTGTGTGTGTGTGTCATTGCTGGGTTGTGCAGTAGTCATTTTTGCATGACACTTATATTTGTTGACTATTGTTTTTCACTTTCGATCTGTTTTATAACAAAGGACACTATGGTTTGCACCTTTTCCGTGTGCCTGTGTACATTTCTCACTCACTACTCGTTTGTGTTTGGTTATGAATTAGTTGAAACCCAGAATCCCAGATCGTGCAAAGGGTGCAGAAGCCCGGAGTTCAATAGTCGGTCCTCATTCTAATACAGGCGATGATCTTCAAACCTCATTGCTTAGCTGGAAAGTTCTGTTTGGATATGTGCACACACACACACATACACACACACACACATACACACAAATCAAAGTAGAGAGTCGTCTGAGGAGATCAGAAAGAAAATGATAGACAAGCATGTTAAAGGCTTAAACACACACACATTAAGAGAACAGAGAACACTGCAGGGCCAATTGCAACTCCGCCAGACACAAGACGGTTTCACATTCTACAACAAAGACCTTTTTTCTGGGTAAGTAATTACATTTTGCATATGATATCTCTCTATTATAAAAAAAAATTTTGGAAAGTTGGAAGGAGATGAGACATGATTTTCTCAGAGAGACTCTTCCATGTCCCACAAGATGAGACTTTGCGCCAAGAAATTTAACCATACCTGGGGCTGGAAATAAAAGACAAAGAGTAGATGACAAAGTAGAACGTCGTAAACTATTCAAAAACGTTGGCACGATACACATGCAGAGCAGGTTAGAGATAATGGAACTACGAAAATTCGAAAGTCTCAAAAAAATGATAGTAAAGATCACATTAGCAGCAGCAAATGGAAATTATTACTCCGTGAAATAACGGAACAGCGAAAAGAGATTGAATATATTGTTCGGATTTAATCTTTTAGTCGGAGACTTGTAGATTGTCTCATTCAAGTTGCCATCAGGGAAAAGTAGTGTTTCTTGAGAGGCGTATCCGCAAGAATTAAGAGAGAAATCATTTCCCATTTGTGTGAATGCTATTGTCTGACACATTTCTTGTGGAGAGAAAGAAATGATATTCACTCACAGGCAGTTATACGTTGCATTGTCACGATGTAATTCCAAATACAGAATCAAAATTCAATGCGATATTGATGAAAAGGTAAAAGCGAAAAGAGATCGAATATATGGACTTAGGTGATATGACAGAAGTGTGCCGTGCGAGATGCAGATCACACGGCACGGTAGCAACAGCAAACCAGCAGCTGATCGAGCAAAGAGGAGGTAAAATAAAAACTGTATTTGTTTCCCATTGTATCGCTGTTTAAGAGGAGGTTTCGGAGGAGTGACCACATCTCCTTTGGGTGCGTTCAGCCGCCCTCTTCATAACGTGAGTGGCAGAGATGCAAAGTGGCTGGCGCAAAGCGCAGGCCGGGGATTTGGCAAGCGAAGCGAGCAGGGGGCAAAGCCCCCTAGTAAAATAAAAGGCTTAATGAGATAAAGCTGAAGGCTGTTATAAGTAATTTAATAATAAGTTACATTTCTCAGGCTCATTTTGCACAACATCTCCTAGGCTATGTCCCACTGTGGCCCTTAATGCAGAAATGCCACTGACAGATACATGTACAGAAATTCACCAGCAGAGCCATGAAAAATGGCAGTACCCCTTTCCTGATTTTCTCTCTTATTGCAAACTTTTGTCACTGTCACCAGTGAGGAATCCCTCAGGCCAATTTATTTTCTGAAGGCATCACCTTTTGCTCAAATGGGTAAGCAGCTGCTTACTGGCTCAGAGGCCCCAGGTGGACAGCCAGGCTGTCTGTGTGTGGATGTGTGGCAGAGAAGGGCAGAGCACTGATGGATTTCTTGCCGTTCAGGTTTTTTTCATTGAATAAGTCCTATTTGCCTCCTGAAAAGTGACAACATGAAAAGCAATTGTCCCCTGTATAGCTACATACCTTTGATATGTCATTGAGTAAAGCAAAGCCAGTATGACAAGAAATCGAGTATTGCTTATTCTACAAAGATATTCTGAAATGACCTGGACACATTTGTTGGTCAGTCAGTTAGTCATTCTCCAACTCGCTATTTCCTAACACAGGGTCATGGGGGTCTGCTGGAGCCAATCCCAGCCAACACAGGGCGCAAGGCAGGAACAAACCCCGGGCAGGGCGCCAGCACACCACAGGACACACACTAGGGACAATTTAGGATCGCCAATGCACCTAACCTGCATGTCTTTGGACTGTGGGAGAAAACTGGAGCACCCATCAGACACGGGTCGAACATGCAAACTCCACGCAGGGAGGATCCGGGAAGCAAACCCAGGTCTCCTTACTGTGAGGTAGCAGTGCTACCACTGCACCACTGTGACGCCCACATTTGTTGGTATCCCCAGGAATAACTGGATTCGATTTTTCAAGCTAGCTGTGTTCTTGAATTTGTATTTCATGTCTCCTATCGTGCAATGGGTCATTCAGCTGATTTAAATGGAGAAAGGTTGTCACTCATTTTTGTGTCATCGTGTGTCCCACATGGACCAGAGAGAAAACAAAGGAGAGAGTCGTCTGAGGAGATCAGAAAGAAAATGATAGACAAGCATGTTAAAGGCAAAGGGGAGAAGACCATCATCTTCAAACAGCTTGATGTTCCTGTGATAACTAACAAGTTTAAGGTCCATAGGTCTGTAGCCAACCTCCCTGGCCGCAAGAGGAGAGTCGACCCCAGAATGAGCAGAAGGACAGTTAGAATGACAGACAAAAAGCCAAGGATATACAAGCTGAACTCCAAGGTCAAGGTCCATCTGATCACACCGTCCATTGCTTTTAGACTGACAGTGGGCTCAATGGAAAAAAAACAAGAAGTACTCCACTGTTGAAAGAAAAAAAAATGCTGTGATGCCCGGGCGCATACAGCCACCCTAACCCCAACATAGACAGGCAGGACAACAGTTTGGTCCACATAGCACACAGTAAAGCACAGTGCACTAATCACCAACACTGTCCCTCCTCCTTCAGTCCTCCACAACAGGCTTTGTCCTCTGCTGAAGACTGACCCCTTTTTATAGGGCACCCAGAAGAACTCCAGGTGCCCAATGAACTTCTTCCAGCAGCACTTCCGGGTGTGGCAGAAGTGTTGTAAAATAGGGCCATACAAACATCCAGGCACCCTGGCGGTGGCCATGGGCCCTGCTGGAAGCCAAGGGGGCAGCCGTCTGTCGGTCCGGGGGAGAAACGGTCTTAAAAATACACTCTCCCCCCTGGTCCTTCCATGGCCAGAGCGTAAGGGCCCCAGCCATCCGTCAACAATGCATATTGACAAGCCAAACTACTTCTGAGAAAACGTCCTTTGGACAGATGGGACAAAACTGGAGCTTTTTGACAAGTCACATCAGATAAAATGAAGCTTTCAAAGAAAAGAATACCAGAACTACTGTGAAACAAGGAGGAGGCTGTCTTATGTTTTGAAGCTGCTTTGTTGCGTCTGACACAGGGGGTCTTGAATCTGTGCAGAGAACAATGAAATCTCAAGACTTTCAAGACATTCCGGAGCAAAATGTACTGTGCATTTTGAGAAAGCTCTGTCTCAGTCGCAAGTCATGGATCCTCCACCAGGCTAAGGAGCCAAAACACACAACTAAAAGCACCAAGAATGGCTAAGAACAAAACATTGGACTACGCTGAAGTGGTCCTCTAAAAGCCCTGATTTGAATTCTATGGAACATCTATGTGTGACAGATAGGGGGCACTATCGTCCCCTTGAACCTTCAGACAATGTGTCAAACACCACATAAAAGTCCAATAATTATTTATTATAATAATAAAGTGCACAAAGCACCCTCCACCCCACAATACGCCAATAATACTTCAATAAACAATCAATAATCAATCAATACACAATCCTCCACTCCCAGCAGCTCAGTCACCCTTCCTCCCAACTCGGCTCAACTTTCTGGGGTTTCCCATAGTCCTTTTATATCTCTTGACCCGAAAGTGCTTCTTTCCCTCAGTCCATGTGATTTCCCAGCACTTCCGGGTCAGACGCAAACTCCTTCTTTTCTTCAACCCGGAAGTACATCATTTCTTCTGTCCCCATGACTGGGAAGTACTTCCGGGTTATATGGAAAATACAAGTCCTTGAGCCTCCCTGCAGAGTCCCCTGGTATCCAGCAGGGCTGTGATGAAAAACTCCAAGTTCCATGATGCCCTGCTTGAACTCGGGGCCCCTCCTTGTTGCAGGGATGGCTCCATCTGGCAGCTTGTGGGTATTGGCCGGGATAAACTGTCAGCCATCCCTCACAATGGAAAGACCTGAAACATGCAATCTGGAGAAGAATTCTTCAAACCTGAGACAGCTGTAGCAGTTTGCTCAGGACGAGTGGGCCAAACGACCTGTGGACAGGTGCAGACGTCTCATGGAGAGCTCCAGGAATCGCTTCTGTGCAGTGATGGCAAACTCTAAAGGTTGTGCAACCAAATATGAAGCTATCTATCTATCTATCTATCTATCTATCTATCTATCTATCTATCTATCTATCTATCTATCTATCTATCTATCTATCTGTCTGTCTGTCTGTCTGTCTGTCTGTCTGTCTGTCTGTCTGTCTGTCTGTCTGTCTGTCTGTCTGTCTGTCTGTCTGTCTGTCTGTCTATCTATCTATCTAATGCCTTTCATATCTATCTATCTATTGTAAAAGGCGCTATATAGTGCCCGACCCGGCACAGACTGACATAGAGGCACATGTAAAAACACACATGTACTTTTATTTTTCCTCAGCTGGAGGGCACGTCTTCCCCGTAATCCCTCCAGCCACAACACAGTCCCAAATAAAGCACTTAGGACAAATCCAATCCTTACCCTGGCTCCACCACTCCTCCCAGGCAACCTCATCCTCTTCCTCCCGATTCTGGCTTCTCAGTGGTGGATGCTGGCCCTTTTTATAGCCCACCCAGAAGTGCTCCAGGTGCTTGATCACCTGTTGCTAATTGCACTTCCGGGCGGGACTGTAGAGGTGTCCAGGTTGGCTCCAGGATCCATGGTGGCCACCCCAGATCTCCACAGGGTTATGGAGAACTTCATCTCCCACGGAGCCCTGCGGCAAACTGAGGCACCATCGTCACCCAGGGAGGCTGCCACCAAGCGTCCCAGGGGAGGTACTGAGGAGCCCATGGCTGCTCCCCTGGAACATATGCAGCAGTGGCATCCCGGCCAGGAATGGGACCCGGCCACCTGTCACACTATCTATCTATCTATCTATCTATCTATCTATCTATCTATCTATCTATCTATCTATCTATCTATCTATCTATCTATCTATCTATCTATCTATCTATCTATCTATCTATCTATCTATTATATAGTGCCTTTCATATCTATCTATCTATCTATCTATCTATCTATCTATCTATCTATCTATCTATCTATCTATCTATTATATAGTGCCTTTCATATCTATCTATCTATCTATCTATCTATCTATCTATCTATCTATCTATCTATCTATCTATCTATCTATCTATCTATCTATCTATCTATCTATCTATCTATCTATCTATTATTATAGTGCCTTTCATATCTATCTATCTATCTATCTATCTATCTATCTATCTATCTATCTATCTATCTATCTATCTATCTATCTATCTATCTATCTATTATATAGTGCCTTTCATATCTATCTATCTATCTATCTATCTATCTATCTATCTATCTATCTATCTATCTATCTATCTATCTATCTATCTATCTATCTATCTATCTATCTATCTATCTATCTATCTATCTATCTATCTATCTATCTATCATTCCTTGACGTGTTTTAGAGATTCTCCTTTGCAAATATATTGTAACTGGCAAAAAAGACAATATATATGTGCTGCTTTTTAAGCAAAATTCTGTTTCTCTTTTACAATTATTTTTTAAATGAATCTCAGGCATCATTGTGGGTGTTAAATGATTTAAATAAAATTGTCAGTGCGACTATTTTTCATTTTTACACATTACAGTATGTTTCCTGTTCCTTAAGGTTAATCAGTTGTTAGATCTCTGTTGGCTGTTGAAAACATCATACATTATTTATATTTTTGCTTCAATGCCTTTTGGAAAAATGAGAGTCGATGCATTTTAATGATAAAAAATTGCATGTTTTTGTTGCTAAAGGTTAAGCATTTAAAATGGGGCACTTTGAAATCTTTATGCAGATGTGGCATTTGTGGGGGCTTAATAGCTGAGATTTGGGATGTGGACAAACACGAGAGGAGCAGCAACGCTGTCTGGTATTTGTAAACACACTTGAGGACCGATGATATTTAAATAATTGTGGGTGAAAATTATGAATTTTGTAAAATTAGTCATTCGTATTTTAGCTGTAAACTTGCTGCCATGCTCTGAGCCTATACAAAAGTGAATTGAATTGGCACAGTTTGTTGTTTAATCAGAATCGGAATCATCAGACTCAGAATACTTTATTACTTCCAAAGGAAATGACTTATGTTACAAATGTATGGATAGACAAAGGCACAAGGAACACAAAGAGCAAATATTAAAAATAAGCAAAGTGAAACAGAAAATAAATATCAAAATAAATTTCAAAAAATCCTCATTTACTATGTGTTACAGGTACACAGTGAATTAAATATAATAGATACTACACATCTGAGTCTCTTACTAAAATCCCTATCTTACTAAACAGAATAGCACGCTGAGCAGGAAGTGTTTCACGTAATAAGGTTGCAAAAAATTGGTAAAAAATATTACATATTTGGAGAAAAAAAAGTTCTAAGTTATTCTCATGAAAAGCAACAGATGAGATATTGCATATCTAAGGAGATGAAAAAATGTTCTGGGAGATCCATTAAGGATGGAGAGAACAGCCTATAGTGTGGATGAGCGACCGGAAGAGGATTCCAGAGTCTGATGACCTTGGGGGGTTCCTGTGGAGCACTTTATGCTAGTCAGTCTACTACCGAAAATGCTCCTTTGTCCTGTCCTGTCCAAGATCAACACTATGAAGTGGGTGATTATCATTTTCAATAACAGACTGAAGTCCGGACAACTTTCTCTGATCTGCCACACTTCACAAGCTGTTTACTTGAAACCGTTAATTTGTAATCATTTATTTGAAACCGACTCTTTGTGACCTGACTTCAGCACTCCAGGCCTTTCATCCGAACTGCTTCTCTGACTCCCATTAAGGTCATATGTACAGCCTTGTGAAAAAGTAAATACAACCCTTGGGAATTGTTGATCCTTTATTTGAAGAGGCAAATATTCAGTCTTCATGCAAAAAGTGACTACAGATACGAGGGTTGTCTGGGTTCCGCGCGGAATCACTCGAAATAAGTAGCCAAGGATTTTTTTTCTATTTTTCTCATGTACTTCGATCCTTTTTAAACTTTTTCCAAGTATTCACCGCCAACATCAATGCACTTTTGGGCTCTTCTGACCCACGCCACAAAACACTCGCGAAAGGCTGTCTTTGGGAGGTTGTCCAGCTGTTCTTTGACAGCTGCAATCAGTTCCTCTCGAGTTTCGAAGTTGTGTTCTGGGGTTCTGTCACCTTCGGGAAGAGCCAAAAGTCACATGGTGCAAGATCAGGTGAGTAGGGTGGCGGGTTCAAAACGTTGACACCACTGTCTTCAATGAAATGCTTCATCGCATTAGCCGTGTGGGCTGGCGCATTGTCATGATGCAAAAAGTGCCTTCGCAAGTTCTTGGACCAGCCTCTAGCCATCGCAGAAAAAACGTCAGGCAGGCACTGAGTGGTGTACCACTCAGAGGTGACAGTTGTCCCCTCCATCAGCGGAATTGACACGACAATGCCATCGATGTTGAAAAAGACGGCAAACATGGTGCATTCCACCGAGCAGATTAAACCATCAGAAAAGTCGTAAAAAATCATCACTTGAAAGTCACGCACGCACGGAGTCGGGAGCTTCACCGCTAGCGCCGGCTGCACACTCTTAGTTCGTTTGCTTCTCGTTTTCTTTCTGAAGGAAGAGAGGGAGCAAAACATCTGAACAAAAACATGCAACCACTTGAATAATCCCTCTACACAGCAGAACAGGTTTCGACAGGCTGACACTTCGACAAACGATAAAATTCCACGCAGAACCCAGACAACCCTCGTAAAGGTGAAATACTTCAACAAAAAGTCAAGAAAAAAGTAACCTTTTCAGACATTTATTCAAGGAAAATATCAAGAGATGGGGAAAAAGAAAGCCCACCCTTGGCCTCAGATGCTGGTATTGCCCCCCTTTAGCAAAAATGATTTCTTGCTGATGTGTTGCCTACAAAGCCCTGACATCGACTCGGCAAAATTTGCAAAATGTTTTGTGGGTTTTCTTAAATATACTGCTTGTTTTAAACAACATTTAAATCACTAGTCCTGTCTATAACCACCCATTTCATGTTGCTGTGCAATTCCTTGGTGGATTTGCTAGTATGTTTCAGGTCATCATCATGTTGAGAGGTCCATTTCCAGTTCAAGTTCAACTTTTCGAGAGATGGCTTTACATTCTCTTCAAGCACACATTGATAGGATGCAGAATTTATAGTTCACTCGATGACTGCATGCTGCCCGGGCCATGAGGCAGCAAAAAAAAACCAAAAAGAGAACGTGTCCATCACCATGCGTCACATTCAGTATGGGGTTCTTCACCTAAAATGATGTCTTTGGTTTGTGCCAAACATGTCCACTGTTACTGTCGCCTGGGCACATTGTCTCAGAAGGCCTGGGCATTGCCTGTTTATTACCAAACTGTAGCCTTTCTCCAATGTTCCTTTAGGACAGCAAAGGCTTTTTCCTGGCACACCTCACATTGCAGTAATTAATTTGTCTTGTTATGATATTTTTTAATAGTTGTGAAGTTTGGATTTTATATCTTAAAACAATTAAGCACATTTAGCAAAGTTCACTATATACCGTATATACTCACGTTTAAGTTCTCCCACAGATAAGTAGATGTTTCTCCTTATGGTGGAATGATTGATTACAAATAATTTGATAATCTTTTCAAATATCCTGCTAGACTCATAGGAATCCACAACCTTCTTTCCAAGGGTCATAGAGAACTCCTGTGATCTTAGCATGATGACAGCACTCAAATCAATAGCAAAGAGAACACCAAACCCCTGCTATCTGTGGTTTACATAAAACTGATTCGCTTAAGGAGGTTCTAACATGGCTGGATTAAGGTAGGTGCTATTGATGCTGCAGCATCCTGAAATAGGCCCAGATGGAAACAGACAAGAATTTTCCGGAAGCTGAACGGTTTTCCTTTGCTATATTAACCTCAAAATAATTCTTAGAATGAAATTTGGAGTTCGACTTTCGGACGCCTAGACACAGCGTTACTTATTATACAGTTACTATTGTTCTTTGCGCCGTGACGTAACTATAACGTCGTTGTGTTTATTGTTAACCGAAGATTTCAAGTTAATGCTATCAATTTTACGTTAAACAGTTTACAATATCTTGGGTATTCTTGCCACTTTATTATTATTCGGTAAGTACCACATAGTAAATTTTTCACCTCGAAAGTTAGTTGTACAGTAAAAATCGATGGCTATTTAAATGATAATCTGTAATGGTAAAACTAAAAGCCGGCCCGCGGGCCAAGCATGAACGAATAGAATTTTTAAAATCCTCGACAGGATTCTGGTCTATTATGAAATTTAAATCGTGGACACATTTTTACCCTCAAGAGACGTGAACTGAGTCACTTTGACCCAATGTCTCTGTAAATTCATTTTTTCTTACTCAATGTGTATTTCATTGTTAGGTTTTCTGCATTAAGTGCACTTTTCAGACAATTGCTATTGTATGTTGATGTTACATAGTTTGATGTTTATCTCGAGTTGTTACGATACTACGTCGTTATTATTATTCATGTTCAATTAAAGCTGGCTGGTTGTGTCACAAGCAATTAAGGATCCTTGGTCGGTCTGAGTAAGCATGTACAGTGAGTGTCGAATGCACATGCACCAATGGCGAGAAAAAATAGGCCTTTTTTGTGCTGCAGCATCAGGCCCAATTTCGTCTTAATCCGGCCCTGGGTTCTAATCATTGGCACCTAGGGAACAGAGATACCAAACTTTCTGTTTGAATAAGCTCTGGTGCACCTGCCACCCTGAATTAGATTTAATTGGTTTCAAATGTTGTTTTTTAAAATTTCCAAAGGAGTTTATAAATTTGCTTGTGTAATCGCCAGCAGTTCCCCCAGTGCAAAATGTGGTGCCTGGGATGGAGTGTGGTGTAATTTCACAGCAGAACACTTGGCGTAGTTGTCAGGATTTGCACTTTGAGGGGATGGAGTGTAGAGGAGGCCCTGTACAGTAAGTTGAGGGCTGAGTGAGAGAGAACGATCAGCTAACATCACCAGTATGTTACTTACAGCCCCAGTGCAAACACGTAGAGTTGTTACTAGAATGCTGCTTCGAAGATCTTTGTAAGCCAGATGTCTCAGGTTTGTGGCTGACCACTGGCAGTTACCACAGTGCAAAATGTGCAACCTGGGATCAATCATGGTGTGTTTCCACAACTAAACCCCTTTCAACCAGAAGGCCTGCTGTTGTAGATCATGTTTATCTTGCAGTTCACCACAAAAATATTTGATTTGGTTCTTTACGTTCATCGTACATTTAAAGAGTTAGATATGAATCTCTCTCTCTCTCCACCAGTTTATGTGCCAGCGTTTTCAAATATGTCTGTAGGAACTGGTTTCCAATCGGCCTAAATTTGTGCGGTCAGGTGTTAGACGAGAAGACCTGGCTCACTATCACCATTCCAATTCACTCTAAAGGTGTTTAATAGGGCTGAGGTCAGGGTTTTCTGCAGGCCACTCAAGTTCCTCCATGTCTTTATTTACCTGGCTTTGTACACTGTGTCACAGTCATGCTAGAACAGAAAAGAGCCTTCACCAAACTATTGCCACAAAGTGCACAATTTTCAAAAATGTCTTTGCATGCTGTCACATGGACAGTACTCTTCACTGGAGTGAAAGGGCCTAGACCAAGACCATGTAACTTTACAGTAGAAGATATGCAGCCCGGAAGCATTTTCTTGGTGTTTTCCTGGCATCTGCCAAACCAAGATTTGCCTGTCTGATTGCCAGGTAAGGCAGCATGATTCATCACTCCAGAGAACACGTTTCCACTGCACCAGAGTCCAATGGTGTTGTGCGTTATGTCACTCCAGCCAATGCTTGGCATTCCACATAATTTGCAGACGACACCACTGTGGTGGGGCTCATCTCTGGGGAGGATGAATCTGCCTACAGGGACGAAGTGGAGCAGCTGACAGCATGGTGCACTGACAACAACCTGCTCCTGAACACAATTAAGACCAAGGAGCTCGTTGTGGACTTCAGGAAAAAGAAAACGGACATCAAACCACTCTACATCGGAGTGGACTGTGTGGAGAGGGTGTCAGACTTCCGCTTCCTGGGAGTCCACATCATGGAAGACCTGTCCTGGGGTGTGAACACAGCTGAGCTGGCAAAGAAGGCTCAGCAGAGACTTTATTTCCTGAGAGTCCTCAGGAAAAATAACATCCCCCAAAAACTGCTGGTGTCCTTCTATCGCTGGTCTATTGAGAGTATCCTGTGCTACTGCCTCTGAGTGGGGTTTTCCAGCTGCACAACAGCGCAGAGGAAAACACTTCAGTGGATCGTAAAGACTGCCCAGCAGATCATCGGCTGCTCTTTACCCTCTCTGGATAAACTGCACAGCTCTCGCTGCCTCAGGAAAGCAGAAAATATCTTAAAAGATTCCTCATACCCCACTCATGACATGTTCCAACTGTTGCCATCAGGCAAAAGATATAGGAGCATCAAAACAAAGACTAATAGACTAAATAGCAGTTTCTACCATGTTGCTATAAGGGCACTGAATGCCACCTAATCACCTCCAATGCAGCAGTGCAATAGATGACATCTTGTGCAATAGTGTATCATGTGCAATTAAGGTCTTATGTTGAATGTTTGTGTTCTACCTTATTTCTTGTTATCCTTTCTTATCCTTTTTTAATTATATTTATTTATTTTTTGACACCGCAGGGACTGCACCTAATTTTGTTGTATTTGTTACAATGACAATAAAGTTATTCTGATTCTGATTCTTACTTTTGTGGGCTGTTGCTTGGCCATGAAGATCCATTAATGAAGCTCCCAATGCATAGCACTTGTGCTGATATTGCTTCTAGAAGCAGTTTGTTATCTGTTGTGAGTGATGCTACAGAGAACAGGAAATTTTTACATGCCATGCACTTCAGCATTTGGCAGCTCAGGGGCCTCATGCATAACGCTGTCCATAGAATTCACACTTAAACATGGCGTATGGACAAAAACGGAAATGTGCGTACGCACAAAAAAATCCAGATGCATAAATCTATGCGTATGCCAACTTCCACGTTCTTCCGCTACATATATCCGGATCAGCGTGAAACGTAACGCACATGCATGCGCCTGCTGCCACTCCCCAACTCCTCCCAGAATTACGCCTCTTTGAATATGCAAATCAACATAAATATCCCTTAAGCTCAGCGTTCTGTGAAAAGACAATGGCAATAGCACGGGGGGAAAAGAAGAATTTCAGCGAATATCAAGTGGAGCAAGGAAAAACGTACTATTTGTTGGTTTAAACAGTGGTATAAACAACAAAAGGAAGTTGATCGAGTGACATAGAGTGTCGGACAAACTCGAAAGTTCAAATTCACAAAGTCGCACAGTGCCCGAAATAAAAAAGAAGTTGTCAGATATCAAAGTCGCCGTGAAAAGGCGAGTCGTAGCCCACTATCTGAGAATCATATGGATGCTTACTAGGGTACACAGAAAAGACAAAAAATAGGCCCACAGTGACAAAAAAACTCAAAATGTCAACTTTAGTCTCGAACTTTCCACTTTAATCACGTAGTTTATTTTGTCATTAAAGTAGAATATCATAAACTTCATCTTTAAGTCATTTAATTTACTAGTTTCTCATATCCCATCATAACTAAAGTAGCACGTTAAATGCTTTGTTTTGTATGTGTTCTTCTATGTGCTCTATGTGTGTGAATCACTACATTCTTCTTAAACAGGCTTTCTCTTCCTCCGACAGGACACAGAATCCATTACATTCGTGATATTACAGCTCTCTGAATAAATTAAATACTGAGATGTATACTTGATATAATTTTCATGATGATAAGAATTAAAGCATGTTATTAAACATGGGAACACGGTGGTTTAGTGATAGTGACGAGCTGGCGCCCTGTCCAGAGATTGTTCCTGCCTCATGCAAGATGCTTGCTGCGCCGTATGCAACCTTTGATGAAATAATTTATTGCAGCAGTACTGTCTCTTTCAAATGCACTAACCCCCAATTCCTGTCCTTCCTTTTCTTTCTCCAAGTACCCAGTCGCCACACAATCAGCTCTGTAATAGACATTAAGCCAACTGTAAGCTTAGAACGCATTATTCTTCAAATCGTTTAAGGAACATTGAAATATCTTCATAGTACATATTTAATTATTCTATCCATCTATCCATCCAGTGTTGCGTCAGCCCCAGCAAGAATACAGCGCGAGGCAGGAACAATCCCTGAACGGGCCGCCAGCTTGTTGTCACCGCTGTCCACCGTGTCCTCTCATGTTTAATTATTAACAATATAGATTATTTAAATGATGTTAACATTTTATCTGTATAATGTAAAAAACACATTTTGCTGCATTTCATCTTAAAAATGATATCGTCATCATATGTAAATACGCACTTTATAAAGTGGCTCAGGTTGTGCAATATTACAACTGTATCACAAATTTACAGTGAGTTAATTGTACTTATAAGTACAAACAGTTCTACAAGGAGCACGTGATGGCCTGTGCACTTGATGGAGTGCATTTATACTTCTTGGGATGAAACTGTTTCTGAACCCGAGGTCCGTACAGGAAAGGCTCTGAAGCTTTTGTCGTATGGAGCAGTTCAAATAGTACATGGCTGAGGCAGAGTGTGCTTGATGCTGTATAACCGATAATTCTCTTTCTGATCTGCTGCTGTAGAGCCGTGATTCCACACTCAGATACAGTGGGATAACTACTTGAGATTAACAACGCTAAAGCAGCTATGATATTTGGAATAGTTTGGCCATTCCATATATTGTTACGGGTTACTTACAATCATATGCCTTAAACTAATAAACGATATGCGGTTAATTTCAGTGTATTTGATAAAGCTGTCAGGGATGTGCGTCTAAAAAAGAAAGGGAAACCACACTGGAGCAAAAGCACTGCTTTGATGCTGGGTGCTGCCAGTTTGCAAAACTGAGCAGAGAACTTGCGTATGCGAAGGATTTAGCTGAGATGAAAATGTGCGTGGCTTTACACCAAGTTTACTTTTTATACATTGCGATGTGAGCGTGGAAACGGGAGTACACAACATTTTTGTGTGTACACACTGTTTATACATTAGGCTCCAGGTCTGTGTGTTTACATGGTCTGGTACCCTACCATTTTAAAAGTTGGGTCTTTTGTTACTTTTTTGTTACTGGTATACCACATAGCCCTATGAACTCTCATCCGGAGGTGCTGTGCTTATAATACAGTGACAATGAATATGGGACACAGGTATTTTGGACCTTACAAATGAAAGAGAAGCACATGTGTCTGATGTCTGATGTTTTACGTAGCACGACAGAATAGAAAAA
Source organism: Erpetoichthys calabaricus (assembly GCF_900747795.2). NCBI lineage: Eukaryota > Metazoa > Chordata > Cladistia > Polypteriformes > Polypteridae > Erpetoichthys > Erpetoichthys calabaricus. Next base: position 235,456,139 of record NC_041398.2, read on the forward strand.
AGAATAAAAAATGGCCGCTGTTGTAGCTGAATTGGCTGTACTTGTTACCCTTCATATTGCACTACCTCCGTCAGGCAGCAGGTTACAGGCTGTCACAAAAAGGAATGACCTTTACTCTACTGGAAGGTTGGCACGCAGTTGCTAAATTTGACATGGCTGGTGATTTTCTGTCATTTAAATTGAAATTATTCAATAACCAGATCAGCAACTACAGTTGGCATATCTGACATACCCACACGACTTGAAGTTGCATAATGTAACATTACCTTAAGATATAAAAAATTAACTGGACCATTTAACCTATCAACATGATTTTCTGCACTGTTGGGATCATTATTACCTTGCTGTTGTACTTTAAATCTGGCTTATGTTAATTACCAACATTTAATTTTATGTTACTCCTGAGATCCACGGTTGCTGGGCTTCATATAATTGAGAACACTCTGCAAAAAGCTGAAGGTTTGGCCCCAGCATCTGAGTTACATTAGAACATTCTAGATGAGAACAGGCCATTCAGCCCAACAAAGCTTGCCTCCCCTATCCAGTTAATTCTTCTAACATATCAAGTTGAATTTTGAAAGTCCTACTGTCTACCACACTACTTTGTAGACTGTCACATCTCTCTATATATAAAATCCAACTTCTGTCTCTCTGTCTGTATGTCTGTCCATTTTTCCCGACAGAACTACTTAACGGATTTAGATCGGGGTTTTCTCTATAATTTGCTTGAACATTCCAGTGTAAATAGGTTAGGATGTAAATCACAGCATTTCAAGATGGACTAAAGCTGTTTTGTTGGCAAAGGGTTGCTCCACTCCTTCTTAAATTATTGATATTAATTGATTGGTTGATTTTGCGACTTCTCTCATCTGTGCTAAGATTCATAGTTCGCTTGCAGGAGCGATATATTCGTGCTAATCCGAGACAGAGGCTACGGGCCGAGGGGTGGGGGAAGCGTGACGTCAGGAGTGGGGAGCCGGGCAGGGCCCTCCTCACTGTTCTGTTTCACTACTATGCAGGTGGAGCTGCGGTGGACGGATACTATTTATATAAAATCCTCTGTCTGTCTGTCTGTCTGTATGTATGTCTGTCTGCTTTTCACAAGAGAGCTACTTAACGGATTTAGATTGTTTTTTTTTTCTATAATTTGCTTGAACATTCTGGATAATTTTGCAACTTCTCTCTTCGCACTAAGTATCATAGTTCACTTGCAGGAGTGATTTATTTGCGCTAATCTGAGACAGAGGCTGTGGGCCTAGGGGAGGGTGAAGCGTGACCTCAGGAGTGGGCAGCCAGGCAGGGATCTTCTCATTGTCCTGTTTCACTACTACGAGGTTGGAACCTCGGGGGACGGTTAGTATATATATAAAATCCAATGTCTGTCTGTCTGTCTGTTCGCTTTTCACGAGAGAACTACTTAACGGATTTAGATCAGGTTTTTTCCTATGATTTGCTCGAACATTCCGGTTGATTTTGCGACTTCTCTCATAGAGCTAAGTATCATAGTTCGCTTGCAGGAGCGATTTATTCGCACTAATCCAAGACAGAGGCTGCAGGCCAAGAGGAGGGGGAAACGCAATGTCAGGAGTAGAGAGATGGGCAGGGCCCTCCACACTCGTTCAAATTGCTCTACCTCTGGCCGCGTTTTGAAGCGGACCTTGCATCCACTTAGCTAGCGATACCTGTTTGTTTATTGATTTTTAAAATTTGTCATGTTTGACTACTACACGGGTGGAGCCGCGGGGACGGTTAGTTTATAATAATTTGAAAAGAACTGCATTCTGGACATAGTGATTGCACGAAAATATGTGATCTCAGTTTCCATGCTGATGACGTCTGATGTGTTTTCACCGTGAATTAGCAGTGCTTAACTCTTGTACTTGTATGCATAATCCACCCTTTGTAATGTTGACTCAATGGTGCTTATCATGGCCAGAGTTTATAAAGCAATTTGCGTTAAAGCAAAATAAAAAAATGTCATTTAGACACCAGGGTGGATCACTTTCCAGTTTTGATTGGAGATATTCTGAGATGTTGCACTTCATTTGTTTCTCTTTTCCTGCAGACATTCCCTGAGCCTCAAAGCCCTTCTTTGCATCCACCTTCCATGCAAACCATAGACATGCTCGATGACGTGGTCTCATACTTTAACACGCTGGAAGAGGTCATCAAATACCTTGAACCCGACAGATGGCAGCTGGATATGGAAGACTTACATAAGTCAACGTGGCATGTGGTTGGAAAATCATTTATTCACCACAGAAAATCCAGAGGTAAACATCTCTCTATTGTAATAGTTCTGATTATTTTCTTTTGGAAGTCACCTTGGATGTAGGTATTTACTATACATAAATAAACCAGTCATTATCATAATGAGGATTTGGCTGGACCAGTGGCTAGTGCTTCTGCTTTACAGATGCAGTGTCCTGGGTTTCAGTTCAACATTTGGAAGTTGAGTGTGTGAGTTATACACCACCAAAAAACAAACCCCACTACCGTATATACTCATGGGTAAGTTCTCCCGTTGATAAGTCAGGACTTGATTTTACAATATAATGTCTGGTATGGCGGCACGGTGGCGCAGTGGGTTCACTTCCCGGGTCCTCCCTGCGTAGAGTTTGTATGTTTTCCCCATGTCTGCGTGGGTTTCCTCCGGGTACTCCGGTTTCCTCCCACAGTCCAAAGACATGCAGGTTAGGTGCATTGGCGATTCTAAATTGTCCCTAGTGTGTGCTTGGTGTATGGGTGTGTGCGTGCCCTGTGGTGGGCTGGCACCATGCCCGGAGTTTGTTTCCTGCCTTGCACCCTGTGTTGGCTGGGATTGGCTCCAGCAGACCCCCGTGACCCTGTGGTTAGGATATAGCAGGCTGGATAATTGATGGATGGATGGATGTCTGGTATTTTATAATGTTGGTCGTATAAGTCGAATGTGGAAAACTCACGCTATTGGTCCAAGAGATTACAATATGCTAACGCCTACCTGAGAGAGTAAAAGAGTAAAACACACAGCCTTTTTTTCTGTGTGGCTGCGGCAATGCGCTGTATCAGCGTGTGCTCCTCACCTCTCTCTCTGTCTCTGTCTATTGTGTCTACATGACCACACGGTAATACCCAAACTATTCCGAAGCAACGTTTGCAATGTTTTGTGTTTTTTTGTATCTCACACCCTCATGCACCTTTATCGTAAGAGCAGCCCTTATCTACGATGGAGCATTTGATCAGAAGAAAATATGAAGCTGGTTTTAAATTAAACGTCGTTGAAGTGGTGAAAGAAATTGGTAACTGCACTGCTCCAACAAAATTCGATGTGTCTGAGAAACTGGTGTGAGATTGGAGGAGGCAAGAATATGTAAAAATATATATATATATATATATATATATATATATATATATATATATTTTCGCATTTTTGAACGGGCATATAAGTTGGGGTCTGATTTTATGATTGATTTTTCAGGTTTCAAGACCCGACTTATACGTGAGTATATACGGTAGTTATAGGTCAGGCTAAGAATTGAATTCAAGCTGCTGTCTGGGACTGTCCCGGGAAGTATGAGACTCCTGGTCATCCAGTATATGACATGAATTGCTAATTTCTCATTTACTGAGGGATGAATCTGATGCCTAATGTTGTAAGTTACCTCACCTGAACACCAGCATTCTTTACTTTTACTTATGAATGAATGGAAACTCAAAACCTTCCTATAGGACTGTATCAGAAATGGAGAGAATTACAATTGAAATTCACCCTTTTCAACAAGCTTTTCTGTATCCTTTTATTTCCACTGCAAGATGGGCTGTCATCCAGGAGTGCGGTACAATAGCCAGACATGTTTGACCAGCACATCTGCTGTGGAGGGGTACAGAGCGCGTTATTGATTAAACTGTAGTGGCTTTGTGGGAAGTACATTCAATGTTTATTTGTTTGGCTAAGTATAATGCCGTGTCCCAAGACGCTAGCAGAATGTTGGCTTTGACTGTGTTTTTGGGATACAATTCTTCTGAGAGTGAATAGAAACAGCAGGCCTGTTGACGTTTACTCTGCTAAACACAAGGTGCGGAATGAAGGCGGCACAAAACTGGAATAAAAACAGTGGAGAATTTTTTTTTTTAATTTTCAGTTATAATACCAGTACTGAAAAAAAAGTGGAAATACACTAAGACTGAGCTAACTGTGATTTTATTATGCACTGTATAGAAGGAAACAATGCTGCGTTTGTTGGCAATGCTGCATTACACCTCCAGCATCTTGAACTCAAATTCAATGTCAGGTCATCTTCTACGGTGTGCCGAGTTTCAGTGTTATCTGTGTGTCTGCATACATGGCCGGCGCCAGTATTAAGCGAATTAAGCATTCACCTAGGGCGCAAATCATAAGGGGAAGGGAGGAACCCACCCACACAGGTTAGCTACCGAACAGTCGCTTGGCACACTAATAAGCTTGGCCTAGGGCACAAAATAACCGAGCACTGGCACTGCCTGCAAAGTTTTCCACTTTTCCTCGGTTCATGGTATATTAATAGACAGTTCTAAACTGGCTATGTAGGGATGTGTGTATGAGTATGCCCCATGTTTGACTGGCAACCTGTCCAAATTGGGTTCCTGTCTCCTGTCTTGATTCTTTGAGAATAACATATAGGCCCCCTATCTCTCCAAACCGTGACTCTGATTGGATTTAATAAGTTAGTGAATGAGAGAGCTTTATGGGAAACATGCAATGTGCAGAATATGCCAGAATTCATTTTACAAAGCATCACTAACACCTACAACACAGTTAAACATCTGTTTTGTCTTGGTAGAGTGATATATTACTCTACTTTCCCCTTTTGTATTATTAATGTGTAGCCTAAATCTCTCAGACTTACCACTGTTTATAAGGTATTGTACCATATAACTTCTCCCCACCTTCACTATTACATTTATAACCTCAGGCAATTAGGTGTAGTAGAGCTCAAGCAGGAGTTACGTTACACTTTAAATAATGAATTATTGATAATATTCATAAATAATAGCAATATGCAAAGTACATTTGAATATTGGCAACCATACAACCTGATAAATTGTGATGTATAGTTTCAGGTGGCACACAGACTTACTAGTTACTTAAAATGTCTCTAGTTAAGGCATCATTTCTAGTCAGCTTTCTTCAGAACAGGCTGCATGCTTGTCTCAATATGGCTGCCGAGCTGTGCTCTTCATTGTGTTGTCCTTTTCAGTCCATGGTGTGTGAGATGGTCTTTCATCAGTTTGGTAAGAGAGAGAGGGTGAGGTAAAGCATGCAAAATTTATAGATTTTCTGTCCAACCCCTAGAGCCAATAGGGCGTCATGGTACTTAAAGGCTTCTGATACAAGCCAATTCCAAACAGCCATACTTCTGACCAATGGGGTGACAGAATACCTTCACACCTGCCCTCCAAACCATGTGTTAAGGTAAAGCTTGGCAGTTAGGCAGCCTGACTTTCCTGTGGGGGTTGACTGAGAGTCCAGCAGAGAAATATTGGCTAAACTTGTTTGAGGCACTTCCCCCAACCCTGTCGTAAAATTCACCTTCTTGACATAGTCCTGGGAGGGTAAACATGAATGCTTCTCATTAATGTAACATTAATATTCCATTGCTTTGCCTAAGTTTGAAATAAACATATACAAAATATTTATCAACTTGTATGCAAAATTTCACATCACAACCACATCCCATATTTGCCAGTGAGCATACTACATCCCCTGAGGATTTCCAGCTTGGCCGTGGAGATATAGCGCCATGATGTGTGGAGTCCAAGTCCAAGGAGGTTCTGCTCAAACTTTATTACACACTGGCAAGGCCTCATCTGGAGTCCTGTGTGCAGTTTTGGTCTCCAGGCTACAAAAAGGACATAACAGCACTAGAAAATGTCCAGAGAAGAGCGACTAGGCAGATTCAGGGCTACAGGGGATGAGTTATGAGGAAAGATTAAAAGAGCTGAGCCTTTACAGTTTAAGCAAAAGAAGATGAAGAGGAGACCTGAGTGAAGTGTTTAAAATTAGGAGGGGAATTAGTCCAGTGGATCGAGACGGCGACTTTAAAATGAGTTCATCAAGGACACGGGGACACAGTTGGAAAATTATGAAGGGTAAATTTCACACAAACATTTGGAAGTTCTTCTTTACACACAGAACCATAGACACTTGGAACAAGTAGTGTGGTAGACAGTAAGACTTTAAGAACTTTCAGAACTCGACTTGATGTTATTTTAAGACATGGGAGCTTTGTTGGGCTGAATGGCCTGCTCTCATCTAGAGTGTTCTAATGTTCTAACCAATGGCACTATATAACTATATAACTATAACTAAGTCTCACTGGCTTAGAAAAATTTCCCAGGCGAAGCTGAGTAACACAGCCATCTTTATATATAATATGCTACCATGGCTGTCCGTTTGTCTGTCCAGGATTTTAAATTACCAGTAGCTTGCAAACCGTTTGACCTATTGACCTGAAATTTGGTACACATATACTACGTGATGTCAACTATCTGCTTTCGGGGTGATGATTGACCTCCAAAGTTATTCCTCTTTTTATCTTTATTGTATTTTATTGTAGAATCAACTATCAGCAGCGGCCAGCAGGGTGGCCGTGCAGCTCATGCGTACAGGCGCGTTCTCATTCCCTACCACCTTCGCTGTCACTTCCTCTACCTCTTCATATCTTGTATGCCTGTAGTATTAGGGTGTTGTACTGTCTTAGCCATTATGAATGTAGAGATAAGTCAAGCGAAATGACACCTTTTATTGGCTAACTAAAAAGATTACAATATGCAAGCTATCGAGGCAACTCAGGCCCCTTCTTCAGGCAAGGGGCCTGAGTTGCCTCGAAAGCTTGTATATTGTAATCTTTTTAGTTAGCCAATAAAAGGTGTCATTTCGCTTGACTTTTCTCTACCTCTTCATATCTTAAATCATTCTTTAGGCACATTGAAGATTTAAATGCCAACTTAAGTGAAAAATTAAAGAAAACGTACTAAGTAATTGCAACAGAAACACTGAAGAAGCGGGCTGCTAGGGTGGAGACAAGAAGAGCTGCTCAGGAAGCAGCAAGTGCATCAACCTCTGAGCAAACGAATGCTAAACGTACAGAGAAAGAGGATGAAAACTAGGAATGCTCAAGTCAAGTATATAACATGCAGTGCACCGTTACTGGCATTTAATATAACAGAAAACATTCAAAAAACCGCAACCCAAGTATTTTGTTAAAACTGAATTGTGGCTGCACTGGCAGCTGCCTTGTGTAGTGCCATATAAAGAGCTGGCACCCTCAGGACTGAGTCCTTTATTCTATTTATTGCTGGCCGGACATGCTTGCTCTACATCCCTGTAACTCTGAAAAGTGAAAGAAAGGTTAATGTTGATCCTGTCGGCCTGAAAATATGTGAGTGCTTAATATTACTTAAAACAATGATGACGTATTTTGCATGTCGTGTTTCGGTCCCTCTCTAACTGAAGTTTATTGTTTTTTCTCCCACATGCTCCCAGAGGTGTGCAGGTTAGGCAGGGTGATGAATGTAAACTGACATGTTACATGTGAGTGAGGGTGTGTTAAACTTTTGACCGATCCAGGGTGGTTTTTGCCCCTCAAATCCAGTACTACTGGGATAGGCTTTGGTTCCCCATGACCCAGAATTGGACTATGTGGGTTCAGAGAATAGAAGGACAGAAGGAATATTTCAAAACAGGGAACCTTTTTCATGTCAGTTCATTTAAATCATACACACATAAACTGGAGTTTAACTTTGGCATAACTCAATCCCAAATCAAAAGGCAGCTGTACAGGTGAGTCATATTAGGCTGATTGCCATTTAGCACCACGTGTCAGCTTTGACAGAGGCCTGGCAGTTAGTACTTTGACATGTGAGTTTTACAAGCAGCAGGAGACAACTAACAGACTGCAAAAGTACAGAAAAAAAAGGCTTCTCGTGTCAAGGGGGAACAGACTCAGAAATAATGACAGGCTATGGCAAAGAGAAACAGCGGTCAGAAGTCAACGCTCGCAGACAGGGATCGATGGACAGTTGACACAGGATAGTAGCTAAATGCCTCAAAAATGACAGCAGAATTGAATCAGCATCTCTGACACTCCAAACGTTATGAGGTTCACAAAGTTTGAATGTATGGCAGGACTACCATTTGTATCCAAGGCCTGCACACAAAGACACATAACCTGGTTTACCTCTTTCAGGGCGGATGTAGACTTTTGTCAAGAGGAGGTGTTGAAGGTGGTAATCAACTGTAAGCAATGACCAAACCCATCGCTATGTTTTAGATTATCTGATCAAGATTCCCTGCACTCATGTGAGTAGCAAAAGGCAAACAACGGCAAAAATGGCATTGATGAGATATCAAAGCGAATGCACTAAAGCAAAATACTCCTTGGACAACATTTTGCATATTATCGCTGAATTTGATTCCAATCAGTCTCCGATTTTGATGCAAGTAATCAAAAACGAATGTGAGGTACCAGCATCAGCTAATCGGTCCCCAGCTGATTGTGGTGCTGAACACGTTTGTGTAGCTGACGCACCTATGGCAGGACTGCCACTTATGATGACAAGAGGCACAAGCCAGCCTGCTGCGCTTTCCTGCCACCCATGATCGTCTTAAGCTACAAAAGACTGTGAACTGGCGGCCACAGCAGGTAGCAACAGATATTTAATATGATTTATGAGTGAAACGATTGCTTTGTGTGCTTTTCAGAAAACTGTGCTTTTTGGAAAAAATATTCAGCTCTGAAAGAGTTAAAGAGGACCCCTGAGCAGTGCAAAAAATAAAAGGACCTGACAAGTCACCTTTCAGCAGATCTCCTGTCTTTGGACAGGTTCATTTGGAGAAAGCCCAAGCACAATGTCTGTTGCAATCATATGGGCAGATATCTCCTGCAAGGGCTGACAATTGCTCATGATGTTCCTCTATTCCAGGATGACAATGCTCCCATAATGCTCTCCTGTCTTGCCTTTGAGAAGAACTGATGCTGCAATCAGTTTTAGAGGAGATCCAGTTGAAAATGTCCTTGGAAACCCAATGCCCATACTTTCTAGAGAAGGATATTGTTGTGGGGTGCAAAATCTGTATTTTTGTTATATTTTGCTCGAGACAACAACGGATGAACTAAATTCAGGACACATCAAAGCATATCCTCTTGCCAGTTGTACCTCACTTTTAAAACAGCTGTTCCAACAAAGAAAGGAAGACATGCTTGTGCCTAAGGCTATCGATTAATTTATAACCTGGGTATCTGGGACAACAAGTAGCTAAATTGGTTTACAGCCTGTGAAAGGAAGACATGACAGTAGTACTAAGCAACATCAAAAAAGTTTTATTTTTTGAAATATCAAAAAAAATCACAGAGTGATTTCAGAAGAGGGCACCGGCAACATACAGCCGTTTCCATCTGATCATCAGAAAAGCATCTCATGAACAACTACGAGAGTTCGATCACAAGCAGCCTGCGACATTCATCCTTGTCATCTTTACTTTTTCGTAAGCTTTTTCTAAATACTATATATATCCAGACTTTACTATCAGTCCTATTTTCTATTATTCTTTGTTCTACTATTATTATTATCCCTGTAATAAATACCACACTGCTTTTAACTTTCTATACTTTGTCTTCATATTTAGAGTGATTGAAGTAATACGGTAGATTTCTTTGAGCACCTGGAGCAGTGTGGAAGTTTGCCATACGCTCCGTGCTGCAAGGTTTATCGAGCTGCGGATGAAGAGCTCTGCCCAGTAATGAACAGTGAATTAAAGTAAAACATTCACTGGTTGATAAATGGCCGATAGCCAGGGATGTTGAGTCTTTGTATGTCTGAATATATTCTTGGAGACCAAAGGTAATATTTAGAACTGAGATATATCTGAGACATCACATGTTGTTCATGCCTATGATAAGTAAGCCTCATGAAGTAGTAGAGAAAGAGGACTGTGCATGTGTCACTCACATGGTTCTTGTGTGGGTTAAATTGCTAAGGAATAACTTGCTGTGTATACGTCTTTCATGCGGTAGTTTTGTGGTTAGTGTCTGTGTGTATGCGTATATCTATGTATGTGTATGTTAATCTTAAGGTGCAACAGTAGACCAACCCGGTAACAAACTTGACGAGTACACTTACCCTTGAAGAAAATAGGTAAAGGGTAAGTAGAGGGAAAGACCATTATAATACAGATATCATTCTTGAGGAGGAGGAAGGTCAGTGGAGTAGAGGAAGACCAGCCTTGAGATGGACTGATTCAATAGCAGCAGATCTGGGAATTGGATTATTCATCTGACAGAAGATCAAACATTCTTTAGAAGAGCTATCCATGAGGTCGTAATGAGTCAACGTCGCGTCATGACACTTGGCTACCTAACTAACACACAGCTAAACTAACTGAAGATTGGTTTTATGCTTCCATGACCTCCTCAATCACCATCTCTGAACATTTGCAGGAAGCAGATTGTGAGGTGCAGAGCTGATTTCTACCTCCTTCATACCTTAAACACGTAATGGCTTTTTTCTTGGAAAACACCACAGGATCCCAGCACAAACAGGTTAAGATGTGAATGACAGCTTTTCAAGATGGACTAAAGCTGGTTTGTTGGCAAAGGGTTGCTCCACTCCTTATTATATCCCTGATATTAATATATTATTTAATGTTTTTCTTGTTTACTTTCCCCAGTGTATGTTCTTCTCATCTATATCTATATCTCTCTATATATAAAATCCAACATCTGTCTGTCTGTCTGCTTTTTACGAGAGAACTACTTAACAGATTTAGATCGGGTTTTTTTCAATAATTTGCTTGAATATTACGGTTGATTTTGCGCCTTCTCTCATCACGCTAAGAATCATAGTTTGTTTGCAGGAGCAATATATTCTCACTAATCCAAAACACAGGCTACGGGCCAAGAGGAAGGGAAAGCATGATGTCAGGAGTGAGGAGCTGGGCAGGGCCCTCCTCACTGTCCTGTTCCACTAGTACACGGGCAGTGCCGCGGGGGATGGCTAGTATATATATAAAGTCTATGACTGTCTGTATGACTGTCCGTTTTTCATGAGAGAACTACTTAACAGATTTAGATTTGATTTCTTCTATAATTTGCTTGAAGATTCTGGTTGATTTCGCATCCTCCTCCTGCCCACTCCTGATGCAGCCCACAATAGCAGTGTCATCAGCGAACTTTTACACGTAGCAGGATTCCGAGTTGTAATGGAAGTCCGATGTATATAGGCTGAGCAGGACCGGAGAAAGTACTGTCCCTTGTGGCGCTCCTGTGTTGCTGACCACAATGTCAGACCTGCAGTTCCCGAGACGCACATACTGAGGTCTGTTTGTAAGATAGTTCACGATCCATGCCACCAGGTATGAATCTACTCCCATCTCTGTCAGCTTGTCCCTAAGGAGCAGAGGTTGAATGGTGTTGAAGGCGCTAGAGAAGTCCAGAAACATAATTCTTACAGCACCACTGCCTCTGTCCAAGTGGGAGAGTGATCGGTGTAGCATATAGATGATGGCATCCTCCGCTCCCACCTTCTCCTGGTATGTGAACTGCAGAGGGTCGAGGGTGTGTTGGACCTGTGGCCTCAGGTGGTGAAGCAGCAGCCTCTCCATGGTGTTCATCACATGTGATGTGATCACGTGTCTATATTAGAAAGGTATTAGGGCTTACATTTTTGTCTACTTTTGTTGTATTATTTAATTGTGTATCTCTTCTTGTTCTTATTTCTGTAATAAATCTTTATTTTGATATTCTGACATCACTGGCATTATTCTGAGATCACACAGCGGTGCTCTCTATTTTCCACAATGTGTATTTACTTCATTTCCCAATTTGTCGCTAGTTTGTACCATATACTAATGTTCTTTCAACCAATACATTTTTTATCTTCTTTTTCTATGGGTCACAGTGGTGGATCTGAACCTCCTGAAGGAAGAGGTGAGGCTGTTTAGCTGCACGCCACGCAATTACTCTGTCTCCCTAAGAGAAGAACTGAAGCGGACAGACACGATCTTCTGGCCTAGTTGCCTGCTGGTCAAGCGATGTGGAGGTAACTGTGCCTGCTGTGCTCACAGCTGCTATGACTGCCAGTGTACTGCCACCAAAGTCACCAAAAAATATCATGAGGTATGTACAGCCTGTTGTTGGAGATGACGTACTTTGCATTACTGACACTGCACTGTTCTGAAGAATATGAATGTATATATAGAGAAGCACTGAAATTGATGACATTTTCGATTTACAAATTAATTTATACTGTATAAGCTAAACCTATGCAATCTAACAAAAATACTGTTATTGATTTTTATTGATTTTTAAAAAAGTGCTCAAAAAAATTAAAGGAACACTTTGAAAACACATCAGATCTCAATGGGAAAAAAAAATCCTGCTGGATATATGCTGATATGGACTGATATGGTAACGAAAGGATGGCACATCGCTTGATGGAAATGAAAATGATCAACCTACAGAGGGCTGAATTCAAAGACACCCTGAAAATGAAAGTGAAAAAATTATGCGGCAGGCAGGCTCGTCCATTTTGCCAAAATTTCATTGCAGCAACTCCAAATTGTACTCAGTAGTTTGTATGGTCCCCACGTGCTTGTATGCATGCCTGACAATGTCCTAATGAGACAACGGATGGTGTCCTGGGGGATCTCCTCCCAGATCTGGACCAGGGCATCACTGAGATCCTGGACAGTCTGAGGTGCAACCTGGTGGCATGGATGAACTGAAACATAATGTCCCAGAGGTGCTCTGTTGGATTGAGGTCAGGCGAGTGAACATGGGGGCCAGTCAATGGTATCAGTTTCTTCAAGGATTTCATCCTAATACCTAATGGCAGTCAAAGTGCCGTTGTCTAGCCTGTAGTGATCTGTGGTACATCAAAGCAAAATATTTTTTTGAGGATTTTGATTTTCACACTTTTTTATTTTATTCTTTTTCATACTTTCTTCACGAATTCTTCTGTTAAGTTTATACCTCTTTTAATAAACCCATAAAACTATGACCGAGGAAGAAAGGATTTATATTGATGAAGTAATGGTCCTTCACCATGTGGTGCGGATGAGCGTGCCTGTTCTCCTCGTTGGCCTACCTTGTGCACGGCACTGCCTCTATACTTAAAACAGCTTATATTTGAGTAAACCATTTCAAGAAATAAGTAGTAACCTATTTTGTTTCATTTATGTGCTAAATCTTGCATGACCTTTACAGGATGTATATTGTCACTCTGTATATTTTAGAACACATTTTTTGTGTTGCTATCCCAGAGCGAAGCTCAGGTATTCAGCTAATATATATATACTGTATATGTGTATGTGTGTGTGTGTATATATAGTGTTGCAGATAGAGGCTTTGTCCACCTCTTGAACCCTCAGGTACCACTCTGAACACCAGGTGAAAGTATAAATGTTATTTATTTTATAATTATATTGTGCACAAAGCACTCTCCACACCACACTCATATAACCACTATTCTCTCTATAACAAACCAAATCCTCCTCACCTAGACACTTCGCCCTCCTACCTCCCAGCTCAGCTCAGTGTCTGGGCTTTCCCATAGTCCTTTTATATCCCCTGACCCGGAAGTGGTTCCTGGCCAAACCCACAAGTCCGTTTTCCTCCCGGGTCAGGGTAAACAGTCCTTTTATTCATCCCGGGAGCACGTCGCTCCTTCCGGTCACGTGATGTTGACGCACTCCCGGGTTATAGGGCACACAAGAGCCCACTAGCCCCCTTACAGCGACTCCCAGTGGCCCCCAAGGTATCCAGCAGGGCTGTGTATATAAACTACAAAGTCCATGAAGCCCTGCTGGAACTCGGGGCACCATCATGCTGTCCGGAAGGCTCATCCTAGCGGCCTGTCGTCCATCACAATATACATATATACATATATATATATACATATACAGTGGAAGTTGGGTTCACGAACGTCTCGGAACACGTACAAATCGGTTTACAACCAAAAAGTTCGCCAAACTATTGCATCTGTTCACGACCACACACTCGGTATACGAACAAGCCAGGTTCCCTTTCGGTTTGCACGTGTTCAGTCTCTCCCTGTGCATTTCCTGTGCAGCGAGCAAGAGAGAGAGAGAGAGAGAGAGAGAGTGAGACACACACACACACACACACACACACACACAGGCAGCGTGAGAGAGAGAGCTGGACACATAAGGTATAGAAGGCACTTAAAGAATGCACCAGGCTTGTTTTTGTTTTCACTTCTGTTTACAGCGATCGGTTCGTAGCGTGCATTGTTGGTGGTTTATTAAATTATGGATTTTGTCAAATGTTCATTTTTTTCCCTGTCCTTAAAACTCATTAAAAAAGAAGTGTTTTTAGCCAGCAGTTGGTAGCGCTATGGTGCAAACTATTGTAGTGTTAGTTTTCTCTGTTGTTCAAGGTTTTCTCAGTGTTATTCAATGTTTTTACATTTAGTTTACTATTACGCTGTGCATTCTATGGTTTAATTAACTATATTTGTGCTTAAAATCTTAAAAAAATATATATATTTGCATACATTTCGTATGGTCTGGAACGGATTAATTGTATTTACATACAATCCTATGGGGGAAATTACTTGAGTTCAAGACCAAATCGGGTTACGACCAGAGTTTTGGAACGAATTAGGGTCGTGAACTGAGGTTCTACTGTATATATATATATATATATATATATATATATATATATATATATATATATATATATATTGTAACAGATAAAGGGCGCTATCACTCCCTTGAACCCTTGTTCGAGACGCCAGACACCAGATAAAAGTCCAATATGACTTTATTTTATAATAATTATGTGCACCAAGCTTTCTCCACTCCACTATACTCATATATAACACAATAATCAATAAACAATAACCAATCCTCCACTCACAGACGCGTTGCCACCCTTCCACCCAGCTCAGCTCGACGTCTGGAATTTCCCATAGTCCTTTTATAGTCCTTGACCCGGAAGTGTTTCTCTCTCTGTCCATGTGATTGTTAACACTTCCAGGTCAGATAAAAACTCCTTTTCTTCAACCCGGACGTGAGTCATTCGCTCCATCGCCATGACTAATACGCACTTCCCGGTTATAGGAGGTTCCCATGGTATCCAGCAGGGCTGTGATGAAAACCTCCACTGTCCATGATGCCCTGCTGGAACTCGGGGCACCTCTATGTTGCAGGCAGGGCTCCACCTGGCGACTTGGGGGTATTGGCCGGGATGACATGCCGGCCATATCCCACAATATATATATAATATATAATATATTCGGATTCAGCGGGTTGGATAATGGATGGATGGATGGATATATATATATATATATATATATATATATATATATATATATATATATATATATATATATATATATATATATATATATATATAGTGACCAATGGTGGGTTGCAGCACCCCAAATACAACTGCACAGACACAAGTCCCAGGTGCACACACACATATTTATTATACAAAATACCTTAAAAATGCTTTAACTAAAGCACAATAATATAATGCACTTATTTCTTTCTCTGTAAATCTCATTTTTGGACTGCTAAAAAAACATCTGGGTGATCATTATTTCAAGACAGATGATGACATGAAGAAAGTGGTGCACAAGTGGTGGCGAGGACAAGACAAAACCTTTTATTCTGCTGGCATCCAGGCACTGCCAGGCAGGTGGTGCAAGTGCATTGAGAAGGGTGGAGACTCCACTGAGAAATGACATGATTCAGTTTTCTGATAAATCCCATTTCCTAATTTTAGCTTGACCCCTCCTTGTACAATGAAGAAGATAGCATTACATACAATCAAGTCAAACTTAACAAAACAGAATTCAAACCCCACCCAAGAGAAAGAGAGGTGAACCAACAGGAAGAGCAAATCTTTAAAGACAACAAAGAAAGGAGAAGGTCCTTTTCCCTGATATAAGTGCTTATTCTAAAATGTTATTAATTAGATCTTGCCATATTTAAAAATGCTTTGAATAGATCCTCAAAGAGATAATTAATTTTTTTCCAATTTCAAATAGTAGAACATCAGTTACCCACTAGCTTAGAATAGGAGAGTTAGGATTCTTCCAGTTCAGCAAGAAAAGACTACATGTGAGTAGTGAAGTGAAAGCAGTCACAGTTTGTTTGTCCTTCTCCACTTAAAGCCCCTCAGGCCCTGCAACAGGGAAGTCGCCCTACCTGCTGGTACAGCTGCCTTCCACACTGGTCCGGTAGCCTTCTGTCCCCTGACTACGTAGAGCTTATCCCTCCGGACTGAGATTTGGGTCTTTTCTTTTTCCCCATCTGCACTCCCACTCCTCTTTTTTATAATAGGGACATGGCACAGGTGTGGCGATTAGCAGCTCTCACTGTCAATGATGAAAACGGGCGATCCGGAAACACCCACGCCCGTATCGCTCCTGGGAACTACTCTGGCCACACTATCACGTCCCCTCCTTAAACCGCGGTCATTATTTATTTAAGAAACTGGCCATTAGTTTAGAGCCGTGGACCCGCTATATCACACTTCTCAGTCACCTTCTTTACATTATAGGATGATATTTGCCATTTTCCAGTCCTTTGGAATTTCACTGGTGTGGACTGACTTCCTAAATATATGTGTCCAGGGTTTATATCTGTACTCGCTATCCTCCTTAAAGAACTCGAGGGTAAATATTCTCTAGTCCCAGTAATTTGTTTGATTTCAGCCTTCTTCTTCTTCTTTTGGCTGCTCCCGTTAGGAGTCGCTACAGTGGATCATCTTCTTCCATATCTTTCTGTCCTCTGCATCTTGTTTTGTTTCACCCATTATCTGCATGTCCTCTCTCACTACATCCATAAATCTTCACTTAGGCCTTCCTCTTTTCCTCTTCCTTGGCAGCTCTATCCTTAGCATCCTTCTCCCAATATACTCAGCATCTCTCCTCTGCACATGTCCAAACCAATGCAATCTCGCCTCTCTGACTTTGTCTCCCAACCGTCCAACCTGAGCTGACCCTCTAATGTCCTCATTTCTAATCCTGTCCATCCTCGTCACACCCAGTGCAAATCTTAGCATCTTTAACTCTGCCACCTCCAGCTCTGTCTTCTGCTTTCTGGTCAGTGCCACCGTCTCCAACCCATATAACATAACTGGTCTCACTACCGTCCTGTAGACCTTCCTTTTCACTCTTGCTGATATCCGTCTGTCACAAATCACTCCATACACTCTTCTCCACCCATTCCACCCTGCCTGCACTCTCTTCTTCACCTCACTTCCACAATCCCCATTACTCTGTACTGTTGATCCCAAGTATTTAAACTCATCCACCTCACCAACTCTACACCTTGCATCCTCACCATTCCACTGACCTCCCTCTCATTTACACACATGTATTCTGTCTTGTTCCTACTGACCTTCATTTCTCTCCTCTCTAGAGCATATCTCCACCTCTCTAGGGTCTCCTCAACCTGCTCCCTATTCTCGCTACAGATCACAATGTCATCAGCAAACATCATAGTCCACAGGGACTCCTGTCTAATCTCGTCTGTCAACCTGTCCATCACCATTGCAAATAAGAAAGGGCTCAGAGCCGATCCCTGATGTAATCCCACCTCCGTCACTCCTACCGCAGACCTCACCACGGTCACACCTCCCTCGTACATATCCTGTACAACTCTTACGTACTTCTCTGCCACTCCCGACTTCCTTATACAACACCACAGCTCCTCTCTCAGCACCCTGTCATATGCTTTCTCCAGGTCCACCAAGACACAATGCAACTCCTTCTGGCCTTCTCTAAACTTCTCCATCAACATCCTCAGAGCAAACACTGCATCTGTGGTGCTCTTTCTTGGCATGAAACCATACTGCTGCTCACTAATCATCACCTCACTTCTTAACCGAGCTTTCACTACTTTTGCCCATAACTTCATGCTGTGGCTCAAGTTGTGTTTTTACACTTAAACCAACAGTATACTAGTATATTAATAAAGACAGACACAATTGCAGTAATTATCAAACTTTCAACATTTTATGTGTGTAACAAGTTCCAGCAGTAACGTGTACCTTAATACCAAGGTGCAAGCACATCACACATTCAATGCAATTATTTGTAATATTAAATAGACCTTATATTTAGTCTTACATACAGGTGCTGGTCATAAAATTAGAATATCATGACAAAGTTGATTTATTTCAGTAATTCCATTCAAAAAGTGAAACTTGTATATTAGATTCATTCATTACACACAGACTGATGTATTTCAAATGTTTATTTCTTTTAATGTTGATGATTATAACTGACAACTAATGAAAGTCCCAAATTCAGTATCTCGGAAAATTAGAATATCAATTAAGACCAATGCAAAAAAAGGATTTTTAGAAATGTTGGCCAACTGAAAGGTATGAACATGAAAAGTATGAGCATGTACAGCACTCAATATTTAGTTGGGGCTCCTTTGGCCTGGATTACTGCAGCAATGCGGCGTGGCATGGAGTCGATCAGTCTGTGGCACTGCTCAGGTGTTATGAGAGCCCATGTTGCTCTGATAGTGGCCTTCAGCTCTTCTGAATTGTTGGGTCTGGCGTATTGCATCTTCCTCTTCACAATACCCCATAGATTTTCTATGGGGTTAAGGTCAGGCGAGTCTGCTGGCCAATCAAGAACAGGGATACCATGGTCCTTAAACCAGGTACTGGTAGCTTTGGCACTGTGTGCAGGTGCCAGGTCCTGCTGGAAAATGAAATCTGCATCTCCATAAAGTTTGTCAGCAACAAGAAGCATGAAGTGCTCTAAAACTTCCTGGTAGACGGCTGCGTTGAACTTGGACCTCACAAAACACAATGGACCAACACCAACAGATGACATGGCACCCCAAACCATCACTGACTGTGGAAACTTTACACTGGACCTCACGCAACGTGGATTCTGTGCCTCTCCTCTCTTCCTCCAGACTCTGGGACCTTGATTTCCAAAGGAAATGCAAAATTTACTTTCATCAGAGAACATAACTTTGGACCACTCAGCAGCAGTCCGGGTCTTTTTGTCATTAGCCCAGGTGAGACGCTTCTGATGCTGTCTCTTGTTTAAGAGTGGCTTGACACAAGGAATGCGACAGCTGAAACCCATGTCTTGCATACGTCTGTGCCTGGTGGTTCTTGAAGCACTGACTCCAGCTGCAGTCCACTCTTTGTGAATCTCCTCCACATTTTTGAATGGGTTTTGTTTCCCAATCCTCTCCAGGGTGCGGTTATCCCTATTGCTTGTACACTTTTTTCTACCACATCTTGTCCTTCCCTTCGCCTCTCTATTAATGTGCTTGGACACAGAGCTCTGTGAACAGCCAGCCTCTTTAGCAATGACCTTTTGTGTCTTGCCATCCTTGTGCAAGGTGTCAATAGTCGTCTTTTGGACAACTGTCAAGTCAGCAGTCTTCCCCATGATTGTGTAGCCTACAGAACTCGACTGAGAGACCATTTAAAGGCTTTTGCAGGTGTTTTGAGTTAATTAGCTGATTAGAGTGTGGCACCAGGTGTCTTCAGTATTGAACCTTTTCACAATATTCTAATTTTCCGAGATACTGAATTTGGGACTTTCATTAGTTGTCAGTTATAATCATCAACATTAAAAGAAATAAACATTTGAAATACATCAGTCTGTGTGTAATGAATGAATTTAATATACAAGTTTCACTTTTTGAATGGAATTACTGAAATAAATCAACTTTGTCATGATATTCTAATTTTATGACCAGCACCTGTATACATAACAGCTCATTAATTTTATCCCCCTGTAGTTACTGCAGTCCTGCACATCCCTCTTATTTCTAAATATCGGCACCAGTACACTTCTTCTCCACTCCTCAGGCATCCTCTCACTTTCCAAGATTCCATTAAACAATCTGGTTAAAAAACTCCACTGCCATCATCTCTCCTAAACACCTCCATGCTTCCACAGGTACAGTGGGTACGGAAAGTTTTCAGACCCCCTTCAGTTTTTCACTCTTTGTCATATTGCAGCCATTTGCTAAAATCATTTAAATTAATTTTTTCCCTCATTAATGTACACACAACACACCATATTGACAGACAAAAAAAAGAATTTTTGAAATTGTTGCAGATTTATTAAAAAAGAAAAGCTGAAATATCACATGGTCCTAAGTATTCAGACCCTTTGCTGTGACACTCATATATTTAACTCAGGTGCTTTCCATTTCTTCTGATCATCCTTGAGATCACCTTCATTTGAGTCCAGCTGTGTTTGATGATACTGATTGGACTTGATTAGGAAAGCCACACACCTGTCTATATAAGACCTTACAGCTCACAATGCATGTCAGAGCAAATGAGAATCATGAGGTCAAAGGAACTGCCTGAAGAGCTCAGCGACAGAATTGTGGCAAGGCACAGATCTGGCCAAGGTTACAAAAAAATTTCTGCTGCACTTAAGGTTCCCAAGAGCACATCTGATTTCAGCCTATTTAATCTAATTTCATCAGAATGTGCCTTCTAAGACACTTTCTTATGAGCCATTAACACTTTCAGTCCACAGAGACTTTGACGATCCCCCTCTTACGCTCTTAGTGTGTAAACCGTGTATAATCCCTTTGCACTTTTAGTACCTTTGTTTCAAAATGAGCAGCTACATCAAAAGCCTGCTTCCTATGTAAGTAGTTGCTTTAATATATTTTCATCAGCATACTAATTACTTTTGGTATTCTTTCTAGGTTCTCCAACTGAGACCAAAAAATGGTGGAAAAGGATGGCAAAAATCGATGACAGATGTCCCATTGGAACATCACGAGGAGTGCGATTGTGTGTGCAGCAGCAGCAGCAGCAGCAGTCCTGATGGATAAAAGAACACAATTCAAAGTTTTCACTAAAGCACAATCAAATGGTATTGAGCTCTTAGGGTACAACTTTTCAGTTCCCCCCCTTTTATCTCCAGTATCACGTGGGGGGGGGGATTTTTAAATGAATGAAGTACTGGGAAATGCTGACTCCGTTGGCCGGGATTTTGGACATATGGATGGCACTTTGTGTTCCTAAGGAGAGCATTGTTTTATCTTGAAATTTGTGAAAGCGAGAGTAAATCACAAATGGAAATGAGAAAGAAGGGATTGCTCACAATTTCTCCTAAGAAATCTTGTTGAAGTGTGGATTATAAGACAAGCCGTCAACATTCTTAAGAGGAATAACATTTTTGGAACTCTCGTTTTTGCTTTTAAACTTATGCTGCCAGCACTGGACCTGTACTCCCCACAGACCTCTGTGTTTAGGAAAGTTCTTTTTTTTTTAATATGATCTTATTATATATATATTTTTTTGGGGGGGGAGGGGGTTGGTCTACTTTTTCAAAAATATTCTTCTGTATATTAAAAACAAAGCATTTTGCTTTTGTCGTCTATCCTACTCCTTTAACATAACTGTAGATTTTATTGAACTGCAAATGATTCAATCCGTTTCGTCCTATTTTGCCACATTTATGATTCTAATGTTGGCTTGCTTTGTTCATTTTTTAATTTTTCGTCCCAAATTAGACAGTTGCCTTAAAAAAATACATTTGTATTTTTAGAAATTGTTTTAATTAAAAAAAAAACTGTGCAGCACAACAATGACATGGTTTAGAAGCTATTGTGATGGAGACAAGGAGTTACCTTTTCATAAGCAGTTTTGTATTGTTCAACTACTCTTTCCTAGGAATGATTTTATTTTATCATTCAATTTTTTTTTTAGAATTTTAATCAGTTATTTTTATATTCCTGTACAGGTCTGCTTTTTATTTTTACTAAATGTGCATGTATTTAACAAACGTTGTCAGCTTTATATAAGCATTTGATACACATGAAGAGAAAAGGCATTCTTACATTGGCTTTTTGCATTTAAAAGAACCAATCGATGAAATGAAAGCTGACATATTAATGAACATAAATGTGTATGGGTGGTATGGCTGCCTCATGGATCCAGTGTCCGGAGTTCAGATCATGCAGCCCCAGTCGCTGTCTGGGTGAAGTTTACATCTTCTCTCCATGTCATTTTTTCTTTTCGTCAGGTAGTCCAGTTTTCAATGCCACATCATCAAGGACCGTGTGTGTTAACTTAATAGGCAATGCTACGCTCACTGGCCACTTTATTAGGTACACCTTCTTTATCTATCTATCTATCTATCTTCTTGTTAACGCAAATGTCTAATCAGCCAATCACACGGCAGCAACTCAATGTATTTCAGCCTGTAGACATTGTCAAGATGACCTGCGGAAGTTCAATCTGAGCATCAGAATGGGGAACAAAGGGGATTGAAGTGACTTTGACCGTTGCATGGTTGATGGTGTCAGACGAGCTGGGCTGAATATTTCAGAAACTGCTGATCTACTAGAATTTTCACGCACAACCATCCCTATGGTTTACAGAGCAGTGACGTGCATTGAGGTTCATGGCTGGTGAGGTACTGACTCCTTCAGAGACGGATTTACAAATATATGAACCCCAAAGAGTAGCTTATTCACTGTTCAGTTGGCAGCCTGCAGATTGACTGCTGGTTATGTTTCATATCTCATCAGCATTCTTTACACACACATATAGGTAAGGCGCATATTTGGATAAGAAAGAACGTTACATGTATAGCGGCGAGAGAGAGCGCATTTGCTCTGAACCCTCTGTGTGTTCTAAATTTGCGTTGCAATTTCACAATTCACACTCATTCAGTACAAATGAAAGTATAGAGGGGTGGCGCAGTGGTAGTGCTGCTGCCTCACAGTTAGGAGACCTGGGTTCGCTTCCCGGGTCCTCCCTGCGTGGAGTTTGCATGTTCTCCCCATGTCTGCGTGGGTGTGCTCCGGTTTCCACCCACAGTCCAAAGACATGCAGGTTAGGTGGATTGGTGATTCTAAATTGGCCTTAGTGTGTGTGTGTCCTGCAGTGGGTTGGCACCCTGCCCAGGATTGGTTCCTGCCTTGTGCCCAGTGTTGGCTGGGATTGGCTCCAGCAGACTCCCGTGACCCTGTGTTCGGATTCAGCGGGATGGAAAATGGATGAATGAAAGTATAGAGTGGTGTACGAGAAAAACGGATTTCAGTTTTGAACTTAATTGAAATATTTAGTTGTTTTTAAAAGCTTTTAATTCTGATGCTTTAATCAATTTTAATACAGACTGTTCAGCAAAGGGATAACAAAAAAAACAAAAGAATATTTTATTTAAGGTCAATATTTAGTTTTTAAATATTGGATTGTTTTTTATTTTCTTAGTCTGATCCCATTTTTTTATAAAATTGAAACCCGTTTGTGGTCTTACCTTTACTTGTAAATAAAGTCCAAGCGCCTATCCTTCTCCACAAAAATCTCCGTCACTTTCTTAAAAGTCCCCGTAAAAGTCCTCCTTATTTTCCTTTAGTTTTAAAAGTCTTAATCTTCCATTTTGGCAGTCAGTCAGAACAAAAAATAAAAATAAACAGACTGCTGCAGTGCACTTGACTTTCTGATGTGGCTAACTTATTGGTGCCTCAGCTTAGAGAACAGCAGCAACGAGCACCTGTTGGGCTCACATGTGCCCCCTTCTGGGCAACACAGTACTGTCTGCCTCACCTTGTGCCTTTTCACTGCAGTTTTATGTCCAACCAGCAAGACTAAATATGTCACACACATTCATTACAGATATTAGAAAGTCAGGGTGTATAATAAAAGTGTCTGCAAACATTATATTGGCGACATACAGAGAGACAGCAACAGGCATGCGCCAATTGCATGCATCAACCCCGTGTGTGAGGGAGAGCGCAGTCCGAGGTGAAGTGAGGCTCGTCACCGCTGCACCTCACGTTTCTCCTCTGTATTTGAACAGGAAATGCACAAATTCAGCTATTTTGACTATAAAAATGATCAAAATTATTGGAATCATACAGAAGACAAATTTATAGCACAGACCAGTGGACAAATTTTGTTTTATGTTATCATTATTAGTTTTTTTTTACTTTTCATGATGACAAGTGAAGCTCTCCCTCACCTGCCTGCCCTGACAGCACCTCCCTGTTACAGACAATGATCTGAAAAAGGGAAAATATCCAGTGAGCAACAGTTCTCTGGGGGAAAGTGCCTTGTAGATGGCGGAGGTCAGAGGAGAATGGCCAGACTGGTCTGAGCTGATATAAAGGCAACAGGAACTCAAACAAGCACTCGTTACAACCGACGTATGCAGAAGAGCATCTCTGAACACACAACACATCGAATGTTGAAGCAGATGGGCTACAGCAGCAGGAGACCACACCGGGTGCCACTCCTGTCAACTAAGAACAGGCAACTTAGGTTACAATTCGCACGGGTTCACCAAAATTGGACAATAGTAGATTTGGAAAACATTTCCTGGTCTGATGAGTCTCAGTTTCTGCTGTGATATTTGGATGGTGGGGTCAGATTTTGGGGTCAACAACATAAAAGCATGGATCCATCCTGCATTGTATCAACGGCTCAAGCTGGTGGTGGTGTAATAGTGTGGGGGATATTTTATTGGCACACTTTGGGCCCTTTAGTACTAAATGAGCATTGTTTAAATGCCATAGCCTATCTGAGTATTGTTGCTGACCATGTCCATCCCTTTATGACCACAGTGTCCTCTTCTGATGGCTAATTCTAGCAGGATAACAGGCCACGTCACAAAGCTCAAATCATCTTCAACTGGTTTCTTGAACATGACAATGAGTCCCCTGTACTCAAATGGCCTCCACAGTCACCAGATCTCAATCCAGTAGAGCACCTTTGGGATGTGGTGGAACGGGAGATTCGCATCATGGATGTGCAGCCGGCAAATCTGCAGCAACTGCATGATGGTGTCATGTCAATATGAACCACAATCCCTGAGGAATGTTTCCAGCACCTTGCTGAATCTACGCCACGACGAATTACGGCAGTTCGGAAGGCAAAAGGGGCTCCAACCCGGGACTAGCAAGGTATTCCTAATAAAGTTGCCGGTGAGCATAAATTGACCTTGATGAAAGGAAATTATAGGAGCTCAGAAAAAAAAGTTGTTGATGTACTACAAACTGTTTATGAGCTTCTGGCCATTAAAATTGAAATACAGTGAAAAAGATATCATACTGGTGTGAAACATGGAGGATGGATAGGTCATGGTGACAGGACTGACCCTTGCATTTCTGTATAATTTATATACACATAAAAGTAAAATTCTGGTTTGTCTTGTCTTATTGGCTCACATAAGCTTCAGGATCGTTCATGCAGTCGCTATTGTACTGATATAACTGGCTTCAGACAGCATGGTGGTGCAGTAGTTTAGCACACCTACCTCTTAGATTTGGTGTCGTAGCTTTGAAACCCACACCTGGTCCACCCACTGTCTGTGTGGAGTTGGCACTTTCTCCTTGTATTTGTATGGGTTTTGCTCCAGTGTTCCTCCCAGAGCCCTAAGGACATGCCATGTTGTTTTCTAACCAGAGTCCTTCAAAGACCAGAGTCACGGATCTGCTGGAGCCTATCCCAGCTTGCACTGCAGCTCATAGCCAGGAACAAACCTGGATAGGGTACCAGTCCATTGAAGGGTGAGCAATGGCACAAACACACCCACCACACACACACACAGGCCAATTTAATGTCACCAGTTCACCTAATCTGCATGTCTTTGGACATTAGGAGGAAACTGAAGCACCTGGAGGAAACCCACGGGAAGAACATGCAAACTTCATGCAGGGTGGAACTGGGACACAAACCATGGACAGGGCGTCAATCCATCACAGAGTAAATGCACACACATACACACACACACACACACACACATGCACACACACACACCACTAGGGCCAATATAGTGTTGTCTATTCACGTAACCTGTATGTCATTGGACAGTAAGAGGAAACTGAAGCACCTAGAGGAAACCCACAGGGAGAACATGCAAACTCCATGCAGGGAGGAACCGGGACACAAACCGTGGATAGGGCGCCAGTCCATCACACAACAATATACACACACACACACACACATGCACACACACACACCACTAGGGCCAATATAGCAATGTCTATACACCTCACCTGAATGTCATTGGACAGTAAGAGGAAACTGAAGCACCCAGAGGAAACCCACAGGGAGAACATGCAAATTCCATGTAGGGAGGAACCGGGAGGCAAACCATGGACGGGGCACCAGTCCATCACACAGCAAACACACACATACCCACTGACTCACCCACACACCAGTAGGGACAATATAGCAATGCCTATTCACCCAACCTGCATGTCATTGGACAGTGATAGAAAGCTGAAGTACCTGGAGGAAACCCATAGGGAGAACATGCAAACGCCATTCAGGGAGGAACCAGGATGCAAATCCTAGAAAGGCTGATGGTCCATCGCACGATGAACTCACACACACACACACCAATATAGTAATGTCTATTCACTCAACCTGCATGTCATTGGACAGTGAGAGCAAACTGAAGCATGCAGGAGAAACCCATACAGACACGGGGAGAACATGCAAATTCCACACAGACGCAAACCCAGTGCCACCAGGTTGGAGATTTCAAATTGGCCCTATGATAGTGTGAATGTGTGTGTGAGTGGGCCCGAGATGGACTCATGGCCAGTCTAGGCTTGTTTCCCAGGATAGGTTGTGAACATTCTGAATGTGAAGTTGGTTAAGCGGGTTCCAGATTATTAGGCTACTAGAACATTGAAAAAAAGTTGGCCAACCCTATTCACTTAATTTCTCCAAAATTACACTGTGTTGTCTTTTTAAATCCATAATGCTACTGTCTACCATCATGTGTGACAATTTATTCCATGTCTCCATAATTTTCTGTATGAAAAAAAAACCTTTTGAAGTCAGTTTCTATCTGTGTCCCATGGTCCTTGCTGAAGAGCTAAATTCTAAATAATTGTGTATACTTCAATCATGTCACCTCTTAGTATGTTGTTTTATTACAGGCTTCACGTGCCGTGGCCCTGAATTGGATTAAGAGGTTTGGAGATTGTAAATATTTATGTATATGCTGTGCATCTACACAAAATATAAGGAAACTATGAGCATCTGTCATCCATAAATAACCATTAAAGTTATTCAGTAGTGTTTCAGAATGCTAGAAAATGTCCACAATTATTAAAGTCCTTCAAAAGAGTAAATGTTTTAAAGCCCATGGCTCGTTCTTTTAATTTTTGTTGTTGATGATTCATTAAGGCTAAAGTAGGCCCTTTTCATTGATAAATGCTTGATGGAATAAAAATAAGAAAATTATTATTTTCTGGAAAGTTTAATGTCGTCCAATCCCAGTTCAGCAGCTAACGGGAGAAAGCTGCCTTTAGATGCCCATGTGTGCCAATGTCTGCTCTGTACAACTGTAAAGTTTGCACTTTGGGACTGTTGTTCAAAAGGCTCCCAGCATGAAAAGGATTTTGAAAGTTGGGGAGGCCGATGAAATAAAAAAGAAAAATACAATGGCACATTAGTCCAGGTGTAGACAAGTAACAGGTGCAAAATAAAGAAAAACACCGTCAAAGGTTTGGGGGGATCCCTCATATACTGTCGCACAAACAAAGGAAATGACATCTTGACGTCAGACAGAGTTCAAATCGGAACTGACCCAAGAGAATATGATGTCAGTATATATAGTAGACTTTGCAAAACATGATGTCATGAAGAGTCAAGTCTTGAGGATGGGAACCAGAAGTGACATCATGAAGAAGCGGGTCTTGAGGATGGGATCTGGAAGTGGCGTCACGAAGAGACGGGTTTTGAGGAAGGGAACTTGAAGTGAAGTCATAAAGAGGTGGGTCTTGAGGAGGAGGAGGACCGGAAGTGATGTCACAAAGAGGTGGCTCTTGAGGATGGGAACCTGAAGTGATATCATGAAGAGGTGGGTCTTGAGGTTGGGGATCGGAAATGATGTCATGAAGAGACGGGTCTTGAGGATAGGAACCCGAAGTGACATCATGAAGAGGTGGGTCTTGAGGATGAGGACCGGAAGTGATGTCACAAAGAAGCGGGTCTTGAAGATGGGAACCTGAAGTGATATCATGAAGAGGTGGGTCTTGAGGTTGGGGATCGGAAGTGACATCACGAAGAGGCGGGTCTTGAGGATGGGAACCCGAAGTGACATCATGAAGAGGTGGGTCTTAAGGATGGGGACCAGAAGTGATGTCACGAAGAGACAGGTCTTGAGGATGGGAACCTGAACTGATATCATGAAGAGGTGGGTCTTGAGGATAGGAACTCGAAGTGACATCATGAACAGGTGGGTCTTGAGGATGAGGACCGGAAGTGATGTCACAAAGTGGCGGGTCTTGAGGATGGGAACCTGAAGTGATATCATGAAGAGGTGGGTCTTGAAGTTGGGGATCGGAAGTGACATCATGAAGAGACGTGTCTTGAGGATGGGGACCAGAAGTGATGTCACGAAGAGACAAGTCTTGAGGATGGGAATCCGAAGTGATGTCACGAAGAGACGGGTCTTGAGGATGGGAACCCGAAGTGACATCATGAACAGGTGGGTCTTGAGGATGGGAACCTGAAGTGACATCATGAAGAGGCGAGTCTTGAGGATGGGAACCTGAAGTGATGTTGATGGGGGGATACTTCAGTTGTGCTGCCGGAAGAGAGGAAAAAGAGTTAGAGGGCTGCGCCAACCCCTGGTTCAAAGGGTAATTACATCTATTTGAGCATGTAAACTGTCTCCCAAATGCACGTTTGTGACACAGGCAATATCTAAGTGATAGCTGGTAAGTTTTAAAAATCTGGGAATTGTAACTCCCTTATGTTTTGTTTTGAGCTCTTCGCTTGTGGTAATTGGGAAGCACGGAGGGACCGCTGCTGCCTCACAGTAAGGAGACCAGGGTTTGTGTCCCAGTCCTCCCTGCATTGAGTTTGCATCTTCTCCGCATGTCTGTGTGGGTTTCCTCTGGGTGCTCCAGTTTTATCCCACTGTTCAAAGGTGAATTGTCCCTATAGTGTGATGGGTGTGTGTTTGCTCACCCTGTGATGGAGTAGCACCCTGTCCACGGTTTGTTCCTGCCTTGGTAGCTGTTATAGGATCCAACTGATTCAACCCAAACCTTGGTCTGGATTAAGCAAGTTAGAAAATGACATGACTTGTGGCAATCAGTTTTGTTCCTTTGTCCTCTAGCACTTGTCCTCAAACAGTCAGGTCATGGTTGTGGAGCACGCATGAAACAGTTCGGGACCCCAGTTGGCAAACCTTAAGGCAGATAGGCAGTCCACTCCCACCCTCTGGAAATGACCATCTATCTGCAGCAGCCAGGTGTTACGTGGGCGTTCCCTTGGCCTGGTTCAGCCTGTCACTGTTTCCTCTTCTGTTCTTTATTCCTTATCGCCATGGCTCATTCCACAGCTGCCACCATTTGTAATGTTCATTTGTCAGCTCCACGCTCCTTGTTGCATCCGGGAGCCTCTTGAACCCTTAGCCATGTACCGAGATGAGCCGGACAAATGAGGACACACAGGTGGAGTAAGGGGTAGGTGTAAAAGTGTTCAGTGCTTTTATGTAATATCAATCAAAACCAAGAATCCAATAGTGCACTGCTCCATCCATAATAAACAAACAATCAATAAAGAAATAATCTGTAAAAACAAGTGCACGTGGAGGTTAAAATCCATCAAATAAATATATTTCATTAAAAGTTAGGTTAAAAACAGTCCTTAAAAGAACTCACGAGACTTACTGCATTCTTCTAAAACCGATGTCTCCTCTGCTTACCTGACACGGGATCCTGCAGACAGAGGAGTCATCCTGCCGACAGGCACAGCCAGCCCTTTTCACAGGCTTGGGTCCATACTGTCCCACGGGTTCCCAGTAGGGTGCTGTGCCAAGCTTTGTTCCTTTGTCTCCTGCTGCAACTCCTTGATTTATTCGGAAGCCCCCTACGAGTATTGGGTCACTCCAACTTCTCCATAAAAACGCTCAGCTGGAGTGGCCTTCTTCAGCCCTCTAGCATTCACCCTACACTCCCCCAAGGGTCTCTGCTCCCAGCTGCCTTCCTCATCTCCTCTATCCCCTGGCATCTCCACATCCTCCCTCATTTATTCTCTCACTCTCTCTTCTTTAATCTCTATCTTTTTCATTTTCGTTTTTCTGTTTCTGTCCTTCCTTCCTTTCTTGTCTTCCCCCTGTCTGTCACGTTGGCACCTATTTATTGGGCCTAACTGGCATTACCTCCAAGGCATGAGTGTGGCACCCAACTAATCCGCTTGCCTTGTAGGTGAGTGTTGATCAGCCAAGCACCACAATCATCCCCAGAGTGAAGTATACTGGCGTACCCCTACATCCAACTGGATCCTGCACACTCTCGGGTTGTGATTATTTATTTAAACTCTACACAACGCCACAGGACACGTAACACAACCTTGGCATAGTCAAACTATCCTTGAAGATAAAAAACACCAATCCGCACAGACGTTGCAAACTTAAGAGAGATTTGACAGACATGATATGTGTCACTGACACCTAAATAACATTCCAGAAACTATCAAAATTCTACAAAGTGACATAATCAATAGAATATATGAAGACAATATCGAGCACAGACCTGTAGCTTCAGAAATGAAATGCATCTGTACAGATTTGATTCTTGGAAGTCTAAACAATTTGAAACTTTTAAAATTAACACATTTCGTGGTGTTTGAATGTAGTATATAAATATAGAACCAGATGTTCTTAAGGTTCGTAATTAACGCTCATTTGTGGTATCATTATTTCATAATGTTAAAAAACACCACTGCATGAAAATGCCACTCTTACCAGAGTGTTGCCTGTGGTTATTAAATTACGATGTTGCGTTTGCTTCTGGTTACCTTTCACATCTTTACTTCATCCCACAGCAGGACTAAAATGTTAGCTTATAATGAGAGTGTTGCAGGGCTGCTGGAAACTGCAGTGGCCTGTTATGCAGTATGGGTTGTTGCAGTAAACGCTGTATTTCTATGATCTGTCCATCATGTGTGGGCAGGCAAACCACTTGGCATGGAGCTCCAGATGTAACAGATTCTTGGCTGTCTTTGCCTTTGCCGACATGGTGATACAAATGGCGTTCCAGGTCCAGATCTCAGCTTTAAGACTTTCAATCCATGTCTTCTCTGTAATTCCTGTACAATATGCTTCATTCTTTTCTTGTATGGCCTCTGCCTGGCACTGTTCACCTGAGACCAATGGCAGCTTCATCTGCCACACTTTTTCCCAGCTCCATGAACTTTGAAGTTCTCCTGGTATTCTCACACGACAGCCACTGGAAATTAGCTGATGAAGTGGTGGGGTCAAGAGTTGGCATTTGAGGGTGGCAAGTGGGGAGACCACTCCAGGCCCTGTGCCTATGGGGCCCCACTCTTCAGGTCCGCCTGTCCTGTTCAAGCAGATTTGTCAAGTTATATTCTCCAGTATACTGTATATATATGTGAGACGCTTCTAAGAGAAACCTTTTTAAAATCTCTCTTCGATGTCAAATTCTGTACATTTACGTCTTTGAAAACATTCCATAGTCCACCTTCATCTCCCGAAAAGGGTCGCCAGTATAATCCCTTCCTAAACTAGGTATAGCCCAATAGTTGCTGGGTTGGCTTCTCCTATCGATAGAAAAAGACACTGCACCCAGGTTAGATTACGAAGATGTCATCAACGACTTTTCCAATCAGAAGGAAAGAAAATTGGATTTTTGTCTCTGAACCTGGAAACCGGTAGGAGATTTCATGATGATACCTCTACGTTAATTTCACACTTCCTATGGAAACACTGAAACTCACATTTTAATTGTAAGCCATAAACATGTCTGAATATTAATGCACAAAAACATGATATTACCAGCTGACATGACATCAATGTGAGTTATGACTGTGACATCCTGCATATCGAGACTCAAGGTATACTTGCAATTTGGGTATTTTTCTAGAAGAGGCCTTGCTAATTTCTGCATGACACCGGATCACATTTCGCACTGTCGTGGTATTGTCATGAATTATGAATTGCACTTTTTAAATAGATGATATCATTATATTTTGATAAAGTCAGCATGTTATCTTGCAAAAATTTAGCTGAATACTGTAATCAGAAAATCCGGTGCTTGTTACCATTATCTCTCTATTATAAAAAAAAAAAAAATCTTGGAAGGAGACAAGAAGTGATTGTCTCAGAGACACTTTCACGTCCCGCGAGACAACAAGAGCTTTAGCAAAGAGATTTGGAAAAGTTCTGCGTGGTTATGTCAGACACATTTCTTGTAGAGAGAAAGAACCGATATTCTCTCATGGGCAGTTAAACATTGCATTGTCACGATGTAATTCCAAATCAAAATTCAATGCGATATTGACGAAAAGGTAAAAGCGAAAAGAGATTGAATATATGGACAAAGGTGATATGACAGAAGTGCGCCGCGCGAGATGCAGATCACGTGGCACGTCAGCAGCAGCAACCCAGCAGCTGATCGAGCAAAGAGGAGGTAAAAAAAAAACTGTATGTGTTTCCCATTGTATCATCATTTAAGGGTGGTTTCGGAGGAGTGATCACATCTCCTAGGGGTGCGTTCGGCCCCCCTCTTCACAACACGAGTGGCAGAGACACAAAGTGGTTGGCAGGTAGTGCAGGCAGGGGGGGAGGGGGGCAAAGCCCCCTAGTTTTTATTAAATTTGTGCACAAGTTTATACAGTCCACACATACCAGTAACAGCTTTTGATGTAACTGTCCCCACATGGGGTTGGTCAGCCCTAGGCCACGCACACCCCTAAGGCCGCCTCTGGGTGGAGTTGCAGAGGCAGATTTCTCTCAGCTGTTCTCCTTCCTATACTGAGGCAGAAAATGGCATCCAGTTTCTAGATCTCAGTATCGAGACTCTCCAGCAACTTTTTAAGAGTCAAGCAAGTCCATTTCATGTCTCGATGGCAATCAGCACTCTACTAAGTTACACCGTGGGGCTTCTCATCCCAATGTTATGACAACACAAGCTTGTAAGTCTCAAACAGTTCTAAAAATGTCCACTAGAGAGGAAAATCCTGACAAAAACCCCAGCTAGTTATACAGAGGATCACGTAAATTCTTCATAAAATGAAAGATTTATCTTTACCAAAAATACTCTGAAATAACATAAAGTTCTGTAGTATAAACAGGCAAAAAGTAGTTGTCAGCAAAGGCAATCCAAGGCAAACAAAGTTTGAGTACAGCAATCCAAGGAGAGATCAAAAAACAATGAAGAAGGTCAAAAATCCAGAAAACAAATATTCCCGATTGTACCAAATACTCAATAAACACAAGTACAGTCATCTGCTCCTTAGCATTTCCATAATGAACCTGCCAGGAATTCTGGGAAGACTCTCCAGATTTATAAGGCGGAGGGCAGTTCCAGGAAGTAATTGCCAGGTGGCTCCACCTCTGTTGTTGCTTCTGACATCTCCTCCATATGTGTCTTGCTCTCTGTTTATAATTTTAAAGGTTAAATCCATTTTTGGCTTTTGGGCCTGGAAACGACAGTGGTCTTTCTGAAAACCTGTGGGTTGGTTGCCTGTTTTAGGGATGAGTTGAAGATTTCAGTGTTAATCTTATTGTCACAAAATATAGTGATAATTACTTTTTTATTGATAGAAATAAGTGGTGTGGTGCAGTGGTTAAGGCTTTGGACTTCAAACCCACTGACACTGTGTGACCCTGTGCAAGTCACCTCACCCACCTGTGGAAAAGAAATGTAAGCAATTGTATCTCAAATGTTGTAATTTGCTTGGGATAAAGGCGTCAGCTAAATAAATAAATGTAAATACCAGAATATACTTGCATTTAAGTTCTCCCGCGTATAAGTCGGGGCTTAATTTTACCATATAATTTCCGGTATTTTATAATGTCGGTCGTATGAGTCGAATGTGGAAAGCTCTTTTTATTGGTCCAAGAGATTATGATATGCTAACGCCCACCTGAGAGAGTCACCACGGAGCACACGGCCTTTATTTTCTATGTGTTGTGCCTACGTGACCACACCATAATACCCAAACTATTCTGAAGCGACGTTTGCGCTGTTTTGTGTTTTTTGTATCTCACACCCTCATACACCTTTATCATAAGAGTATCCCTTATCTACGATGGAGCGTTCGATCAGAAGAAAATATGAAGCTGGTTTTAAATGAAAAGTCATTGAAGTGGTGAAAGAAATTGGTAACTGGGCTGCTGCAACAACATTTGATGTGTCTGAGAAACTGATGAGAGATTCGAGGAAGCAAGAAGATATTAAAAAAGAAAAAATAATAAATGTATTTTTGAACAGGCGTATAAGTCGGGGTCTGATTTTATGATCGATTTTTCTGGGTTCAGGACCCGACTTATACGGCAGTATATACAGTATAAGCTTTTATTGACAGACAAATGAAGAATGAATGAAGCAAGCTCTCCAAATCCTTGAACATATCACTAAAATATTACCATTTTTGCTTTGAAACACTTACTTTTGTAGATTGAAAATTAAGAATGTATCATCCTTTGTTTTCAGAATGTCAAAAACGGTACTATAGGACAAGGTGATTCAAAATAACCTCTTTATTTAATATTCAGTAACCTTATTCAACTACAGTTTTCTGACCGGACAAATAAAAATGGCTAAATTAAATTCAGCTTTTTACATAATGCTGCTTTAAAAGACCCTTAGTCCTCATGGTCTGTTGATTGAGATTCCAGAGCATCTCTCACTTGTCAATTCTAGTCACCCTCTTCATGCAAAAGGTTCTGGGAGACTTCAGTCCTAATTCTACGCCGCCTCATTATGTGTCCAATCACTCTTCACGCCTCTCATGTGTTTAAACCTTTCAATTAGGCTCCGGTCTCAGCTGACATTTCACCTGATTATACCCGTGCAGATGTTTATTTTGCTCATTATAATTAGTAACTTTAAACGTAGGATGCATCCTTGCTGCTGTCTGTGAATGCTTTTATAAGGCTTCTTTGCACAAACCTTACTGCTAGAATGTGTTAATCTGGCATAACAATGTCCATCCATCCATCCATCCATCCATTATCTAACCCGCTATATCCTAACTACAGGGTCACCAGGGTCAGTTGGAGCCATTCCCAGCCAACACATGGCGCAAGGCAGGAAACAAATCCTGGGCAGGACGTCAGCCCACCGCAGCATAACAGCGTCACACCTGCTAAATCGAACTCAGGGCACAGGCGCTGGATCTTACCCTGGCATCAGCAGGTGAAAGGCAGGAAACAGCTCTGGACAGGTCGCCGGTTCATTGCAGCTCCCACTCAGACTTACACAGGGCCATCTTAACAGTATTATAGGCAAAGCAGTGCACTGGGGTCCCTACCTATATAACCACTCACAGGATTAAAAATGTAAATGGTTGATAAAATTAAACATATGAGGTGAGACACAAAAAAAAAAAAAACGGACTGGGCTTGGGGCTTTCCTAGAAAACCTTCTGGAGGTCGCCCTGACGTGAATCATAGAACTATATACCCTCCTACACACCTTCTCAAGCCACCGACCGGCTAGGAATATCCTGTGAATAGGCCTGTCAGTATTTGCACAACAATCGCTACACGACTTGCCGTGATAATGTTGGGTGAACAACGAGACAAGACAAGACAACGTTCCCGCGCACGAAAAAATCGGACAGTGAATCAACATCAAATTTTTCACGAATTTTCTCTTTTTCCATAAAGCTGTTTTTGACTGACAAAATCATTTCTGTCCTCGATCATCCTCCCTATTCATCTGATTTTTACTTGTTCCTGAAAATCAAAAATGACCTGAAGGAAACACATTTTTCTTTAATGGAAGAAGTGAAGACAGAAACGGCAAGCCTGTTGAAGAGCCTCAAGCAAGAAGACTTCCAGCACTGTTTCAATCAATGGAAGATACGTATGGAGCGGTGTAGAGATCGGGAGGGGGAGTATATAGAAGGTGACAATGTTTAGAATGCTGGAATTCATCTATAAATATTTTTTTTTACCAGTCCAGTTATTTTTGTGTCTCACCTCGTATATTTATTGTATTGGTACTTCCAACAAAATCAGTGTTTAAACATTAAAAAACATGCTGTACAGCAAAGATTAATCAACACAAACGTTTGAACAATATAATATTAGCCTTGAAAAACACAAAAATTTCAACTAATAAATGATACTCAATTGGTAAACCATACAGACGGAGATGGCACAGTATGAAATTACTATGAATTATTTATTATTGATCAAGTGTTCAACACAAACTTTTGCAGAACTTCTTTGCAGAGAATTGAGTTGAAGCGACATTAACATATACGCTTTTACGTTATGTAGTGTTTGAGATTCATACACAGACATGCATGTGAGATTGCAGAGGTGACCGTGATACTAAATCAAAGGTGAATGCCAACGTTCACTTGTAACACAATAACACATATTTATAGTTTAGTAGAGTGTAATATTTATTTATTGACAGCAAGTCACAACATACACAGATTTGTATGGGGTCCCTAAACTCATGGGGTCCTCAGGCACCTGCCCAGCGTGCCCATGCGTTAAGATGGCTCTGGACTTACAGTGGATTCAGATAGTAGTCAGACCCCTTCACTTTCTGCACATTTTATTCTGATACAGATTTCATTTTTAATGGATACATTTGCCATTTGTGCCCATCAATCTACACTCACTAACCCATAATGACAAAGTGAAAATGTGTTTTCAGAAAGGTTTCAAAATGTACTAAGAATCAAAAAAGAAACCTCTAATTTATAGATTTCTTCAGACCCTTCAGTGTTTTATAGGAGCCCCTTTGGCAGCAATTACAGCTTGGAAACCTCTTAGATAGATAGATAGATAGATAGATAGATAGATAGATAGATAGATAGATAGATAGATAGATAGATAGATAGATAGATAGATAGATAGATAGATAGATAGATAGATAGATAGATAGATAGATAGATAGATAGATAGATAGATAGATAGATAGATACTTTATTAATCCCTCACAATAGGGGGTCTCCAACTCCGCTCCTGGAGTGTTCTGGTGGTTGCAGGTTTTTATTTTAACTGTTTTCTTAATTAGTGACCAGTTTTTTGTTTCTAATTAACTTCCTTTACCTTAGTTTTAATTGACATGCTATTTTCAGTCTCAGGAACTTTAATTATGTTTTTCCATAACTAGCTGTGGTACCCATCTAAGGCGGGTTGACATCAAAGTAGACCTCAGCGTTAATGCTTGCAATGCTCTTAGCAATGCACATGCCTCTGTTATATGCCATTTGATATGATATTCATAAAAGCAATGTTAATGTTTGTGATGCGCCAACTTTTGGAATGATAAGTGCAATGCATATATCTCTGTCATATCCCATTTGGTGTGAGATTTGTAAAAGCAATTTTAATGTTTGTGATGTGCCATCTATTGGAATGACAAATGCAATGCAATTTATTGCAAAATGTTTGTCATGTGCCATCTGTTGGAATAATAGAGGCATAGCAACTGTACAGACACACAGCTACACAGACATTTATCCCTGCACACGGTACCTGTCAGCTAAGAGAATAATCTTTATATATAATACGCTACCGTGGCTGTCCATTTGTCTGTCCAGGATTTTAAATCACCTGTAGCTCGCAAACCGTTGGGCCTATTGACCTGAAATTTGGTACAAATGTACTATGTGACGTCTACTATCCACTTTTGGGGTGATGATTGACCTACAAGGTTATTCCTCTTTTTATTTTTATTTTATTTTATTATAGAATCAACTCTCGGCAGCAGGGTGGTCGTGCAGCGCAGATGTACGAGCGTCATTCTCATCCCTACCACCTTCGCTGTCACTTCTCCTACCGTTTCATATCTTAAATCATTCTTGAGGCAGATAGAACTGCCAGCTTAAGTGATAAATTAAGGAAAATATACTAAATAACTGCAACACAAACACTGATTAATCAGTTTTAACGCGAAAAGATGCCAACGAAAGAAGAGAAGAGGTGGGCCTCTGAGCAAACGAATGCCAAACATACAGAGAAAGTGGATGAAAACTAGGAATGCTCAAGTCAGTGCGCCGTTACTTGTTAAAAATATTTGCAATCTCTTGTTCTCTATGTACCTCCAGCACCTTTCCTCTATTTTCACGGGTGTGTGAACATCTCTTCACCAGCACTCACTACCTCAGGCATGTTCCCGTCAAGCTCCCGTAATAACATACAAAATGAGCTAACACTTGGCCAGCAACCTGTGTCCATTGGTAATGTTGACTTGCTCAGGTCCGTGAAACACTTTGACATTGTCACAGTAATAGTCAAAAGATATCGAAAAAGGTTTTGGGTAGCCACTCGTATATTGTGGCCTGGCTGAAAATGGGTAATTCATTTATAAGTTGTTCACAGGTCTGAGTCCAAAACAGAACTGATTTTAAGTTTGTAAAGATGGCGGCTTTAAAGGCCGAGACAGGAAGTGATATCTTCAGGACCGGAACCCGGAAGTAATGTTATCTGGACTGGAAGTGATCAGTATGGTGCTGCTGGAGTGTGTGAATTTCCCCTTGGGATTAATAAAATATCTATCTATCTATCTATCTATCTATCTATCTATCTATCTATCTATCTATCTATCTATCTATCTATCTATCTATCTATCTATCTATCTATCTATCTATCTATCTATCTATCTATCTATCTATCTATCTATGCCGCCAGAATCAGAAGTGATATCATCAGGACCCGACGTATCGCCATCATTGGGGGGTGAAATCGGAAGTGACATCATCAATGGTGCGGGAACCGTGCAGGATTTCTCATAGATGGTCTGCAAAGGATTGAGAGAGAAAGTCAGTGCACCACGCCTCCCGCTGGTCTGGCGTGGAACTACTATTATTCAGGCCCTTTAGCTGCCTCCCAATCGCATGTGTCTGACAACATAAAATGAGTTTAAACATCCAGAGACAGTCCTTTTCCTTTTAAAACCTGGTACCTACTCCACTTATTCTGTCCAGACCTTGCAGTAAGTGGAGACGACCACCAATTTGTGAGGTCAACCATTAATTCCTGGCTCGGGTCCCCATTTCCATGCCTGCCGCATCCATGGGGCGCCATGCTGAGTCACACTCATATCTCCCACCACCATCTCCTCAGCGTTCATGAGAGACACCGCATAATGGGCCGCCCCTACCCCCCAGCGTGGACAATTACTTCTTCAGCCCCTGGCTCCTCTGCCTGAGACCTTCATCCGTCTTCAAAATGGACTCTCCTTCTCTTGTCTCTCACTCCTTTTTTCTTCTTTAACCTCCATTCTCTCCTTTGCCTTTTTTCTTCTGATCTCTTTTATCTTTTACATGGCTTTCTCAGAGCTTCATCTTAGTTAAATCCTGATGCTCTGTATATTCAATTAATTACCATTATTATTCATGGTGGCTCCATAATCTGTAATAACCCCTACTTTCTCTTCTGTTCTTTTTCCGTTTTTCTGTTTGGTGATCTACGCCACCATCACCTAATCAAGCACCGTGATGTCCTTACATTGATGGATTAAAGGCCAGAAGTCCACATGACCATCATCATCAAATTCTTCCGTGAGAACCCTGAATGCCATGAGGACTGATTGAGGTCATTTATGTTAGGTAGAATGCCTAGAGGGGGCTGGGTGGTCACGTGGCCTCGGAACCCCTGCAGATTTTATTTTTTTTCTCCAGCCATCGTTTTTGTTTTTTCTGTCCTCCCTTGCCATCGGACCTTACTTTTATTCTATGTTATTTAGTGTTCCCTATTGTTTTGTCTTTTTTCTCTTTCTTCATCATGTAAAGCACTTTGAGCTACATTGTTTGTATGAAAATGTGCTATATAAATAAATGTTGTTGTTGTTGTTCTGTGCAGGCTTTGTGGGTGCAGACATCCACTCCGATGTATGAATGTGGCACCTGACCAATCCGCTCACATTTGCATGTGATTTGCGCGGTCGGCCAAACACTGCAATCAACCCTGCAGCAGCACCGTCACGTGCACATCTGCACCCATTCTGAGCCTGGACATGATTACTGTACAGTGTCATGGACCACTCATCACACTGATGCCCATTGTCTTCTCGATTGATATCCTATATGGTGTTCCACAAGGCTCTATCCTGGGTCCGCTTCTCTTCTTAATCTACATGCTTCCGTTAGGTCAGATTATCTCAGGGCACAACGTGAGCTACCACAGCTATGCTGATGACACACAGCTGTACTTATCAATAGCACCTGATGACCCCGATTCTCTTGATTCACTAACACAATGTCTGACTTCTATTTCAGAATGGATGAATAGTAAGTTTCTCAAGCTAAATAAAGACAAAACTGAAATCTTAGTGATTGGCAATAATGGATACAGTGAGGCTATTAGAAATAAACTGGATGCATTAGGATTAAAAGTCAAGAAGGAGGTAAAAAGCTTAGAGGTAACTGTTGACTGTAATCTGAATTTTAAATCACATATTAATCAGATCACTAGGACAGCATTTTTCACTTAAGAAACATAGCAAAAGTTAGATTTATGTCATTGAAAGATGCTGAGAAATTAGTTCACGCTTTTGTTTTCAGTCGGCAAGATTACTGTAACGCACTCCTCTCAGGACTACCCAAAAAAGACATAATCGTTTGCAACGAGTGCCGAATGCAGCTGCTAGAATCCTAACCAGGAAAAGAAAATCCGAGCACATTTCTCCAGTTTTGATGTCACTACACTGGTTACCTGTGTCATTCAGAGTTGACTTTAAAATACTGCTTATGGTTTATAAAGCCTTAAATAATCTCGCCCCATCTTATATATTGGAATGTCTGACATCTTATATTCCAAATCGTAACCTCAGATCCTGAAATGAGTGTCTGCTTAGAATTCCAAGAGCTAAACTTAAAAGAAGTGGTGAGGCGGCCTTCTACTGTTATGCACCTTAAATCTGGAATAGCCTGCCAATAGGAATTTGCCAGACTAATACAGTGGAGCACTTAAAAAAACTGCTGAAAACACATTACTTTAACATGGCCTTCTCATAACTTCCTGATACTCTCAATATCCAATTCATTATAATAACTATTCATGGTGGCTCTAAAATCTGTACTAACCCCTACTCTCTCTTCTGTTTCCTTTGCCGGTGTCCTTTTGGTGGTGGCTTGCACCACCACCATCTACTCTAAGCACCGTGATGTTCCAACAGTGATGGATTAAAAGCCAGAAGTCTGCATGATCATCATTATCAAGTCCTTCCATGGGAACCCTAAATACAAAGAGGACTATTTCATTTATGTTAGGTAGAATGCCCAGAGGGGACTGGGTGGTCTCGTGGCCTGGAACCCCTGCAGATTTTATTTTTTTTTCTCCAGTCGTCTGGAATTTTTTTTTTTTGTTTTTTCTGTCCCCTCTGGCCGTCGGACCTTACTCTTTTTCTATGTTAACTAATGTTGTCTTATTTTAATTTCTTATTTTGTCATTTATTTTTATTTTATTTTCTTCATTATGTAAAGCACTTTGAGCTACTTTTTTGTATGAAAATGTGCTATAGAAATAAATGTTGTTGTTCTTAGCCAAAGCTGGGTTACACAGCCAGAACTCTATAACTATTAAAAATGTAAAATAAAAATATAGTGATATGCAGGGCTGAGGGTACCTGGAGCTTATAATTCTGCTGCCTCAACAATGAATGGGTGGAATGTAATAATAGATTAGGCAAAGAAGCTTTAGTAGACAGCAGAGGCATAGTAGGCACGTTACACAGCAAGAATTGCATTAATCTTCACCGCTGCGCTTTTGTCAAAAGCGGCCTTATGGGAATAAACTGTTCAAGCTGCTTGAGAGCAGGAAGGGCCCAGCTGTCCTATGCTTCCTGATGAAGCGCTTCCCCATTTGATTACTTTGTGCTTGGGACTTGATTAATTGGCAGCCTACCTGATTTGGAAACTGTGGTTATCAACCCTGCTGCAAGAGAAATAAGAGACTTGGAGCCATTTCATAATATCACAATAGAACTGCATATCTGTGGAAAGGTTTCTCAGAGTAAACATAACACAGCATCTTTGGATTAAAGTAAATGAAAATGAAAATGCTCAAAGCCTTAGACAAATTTATACCAACACGGAATGTTCTGTTTTATGAGTCTGCGGCTGGGCAGGCGTCCGAGGCGATCACGATCAACAGTGACTCTCTGTATTGCCTTTTTCCAGATTTACTTACATCTGGGTTTTCTGAACGGGACATTTAAAGTTAGTCTGTTTATCAGTGACTGTTATTTTTTTGGTGTTATGGAGTCGCAATTAAAAGTGCAATGGAAGAAACGATTAGTTTTGAGTAAAACTCAGAAAACAGCTTTGTGGAGTCCTGTGACTCTGACATTATGTAGTGGGTAAGCAATTATCTGGCCATGCTGTTTGAAAACGAAAGCCCTGTTTACATATAAAATAAACTGCAGTTGAATGGCTGACTTAAAAACAAGTGAGATGGCTCGACATCTTTAGATCTCAAATTGAAGTGCTGTTTGTCCTGATTTTCAACTCACCTCTGTGGCCCATTGAATAATTATTACTTCATTTAAACAATATCGACAATTTCTTGTTATTACCATGCAAGCTGCCTCTGAGAAGGTCACTTACTGTAAGTGATTAACAAACCCCTGGAGACATCTGGAAGGTGTCTGAGCTAATCCTAATATACGCATTTACAGGGAGTGGACAATATAATGAAAAAAAAAAGATGACATCCATCCATCCATTATCCAACCTGCTATATCCTAACTACAGGGTCACGGGGGTCTGGTGGAGCCAATCCCAGCCAACACAGGGCGCAAGGCAGGAAACAAACCCCGGGCAGGGTGCCAGCCCATCTCACAGCACGCACACACACACACCAAGCACACACTAGAGACAATTTAGAATCAGCAATGCACTTAACCTGCATGTCTTAGGACTGTGGGAGGAAACTGGAGTACCCGGAGGAAACCCACACAGACATTAGGAGAACATACAAACTCCACGCAGGGAGAACCGGGAAGCAAACCCAGGTCTCCTAACTGCGAGGCAGCAGCGCTACCCACTGCGCCACCGTGCCGCAAAAAAGCTGACAATGTAATGTTATTAAGGACCAGCAGCCATAGCACATGCTCTTCAGAAGAGGTCATCCACCTGAAGCTAGGCATGTTTGGGTCTGGCCAGTACTGGGATGGGAGATCAACCAACCAGGAAAAGCTGGCGAGGTGTTGGTGAGGCCAGTAGGAGCTGCTTACCCTGTGGTCTGAATGTGGATCCCAGTGCAGTGATGGGGACACTGTGCTTTAAAAATGGCAAAGTACTTTGGATGAGATGTAAATCCAAGGTCCTGACTCTCTGCAGACATAAAAGATTCCTGGGCATCCTTCGTAAAGAGCAGGATGAACCCTGAAGTCTATCGTATATACTCGCGGATATGTTCTCCCACGGATAAGTCAGGACTTGATTTTATCATAGAATTTCTGGTATTTTATAATGTCGGTCGTATAAGTCGAATGCGGAAAACTCACGCTATTGGCAAACTGTAGCCTTTCTCCGATGTTCCTTTAGGATGCCAAAAGCTTTTTCCTGGAACATTTCACATTGTGGTAATTAATTTGTCTTGTTATGATATTTTTTAATAGTTGTGAAGTTTGGATTTCATATCTTAAAGCTATTAAGCACATTTAGCAAAGTTCACTATATATCGTATATACTCGAGTTTAAGTTCTCCAGTGGATTAGTCGGGGCTTGATTTTAACGTATAATCTCCGGTATTTTATAATGTCGGTCGTATAAGTCGAATACAAAAAACTCACACTATTGGTCCAAAAGATTATGATATGCTAACGCCCACCTGAGGGAGTAACCACAGAGCACACAGCCTTTTTTTTCTATGTATTGTGTCTACGTGACCAAACGGTAATACCCAAACTATTCCGAAGTGACGTTTGCACTGTTTTGTGTTTTTTGTACCTCACACCCTCATACACCTTTATCGTAAGAGCATCCCTTATCTGATGGAGTGTTCGATCAGAAGAAAATATGAAGCCTGGTTTAAAATTAAATGTTGTTGAAGTAGCAAAAGCAATTGGTAACTGCGCTGCTGCAACAAAATGCGATGTGTCTGAG
Organism: Erpetoichthys calabaricus; assembly: GCF_900747795.2. Lineage (NCBI taxonomy): Eukaryota > Metazoa > Chordata > Cladistia > Polypteriformes > Polypteridae > Erpetoichthys > Erpetoichthys calabaricus. Next base: position 235,500,166 of record NC_041398.2, read on the forward strand.
AAACTGGTGCGTGATTGGAGGAAAAAAGATGTAAAAGAACAAAAAAAAAATTAAGTATCGCATTCTTGAACGGGGTCTGATTTTATGATCGATTTTTCGGGTTTCAATACCCAACTTATACGTGAGTATATATGGTAGGTTAAATTGTCCTCCATGGCTGAATCATTCTGGCCCCCTAATCATCCCCTGTCTCTAATTCACTATTCTTCTCACCCCTTCACCAACTAACAGCTCATTTGTGGTGAGTGTACTGGTGCAAAAATGGCTGCCGTTGAATCATCCAGGTGGATGCTACACATTAGTGATGGCTCAATTGGCTCCCCGCTCACTATGTAAATCACTTAAAATAGTAAGAAAAGTGCTATAGAAATGTAAAGATTTATTAAGAATGAAGTAGGGCCAACCTTTGCATTCGGTCCAATGGTGTATGTCCATCTAGGAATGATGCCATACAAGATCTGCACTGCATGTAGTGGGATATTGAACCTTCCTTCACGAAGAAAAGGAATGAATGAAGCAAGTGGACATCTGCTCCGCACAATGCACTCCTGGGGGTCAGCTATTACAATATTAGAACAATCTACACAAGAACAGAAGTTAGTCTGTTTATCAGTGAAAGTTATTTTTTTTGGTGTTATGGAGTCACAATTAAAAGTGCAATGGAAGAAACGATTAGTTTTGAGTAAAACTCAGAAAACAGCTTTGTGGAGTCCTGTGACTCTGACATTATGTAGTGGGTAAGCAATTATCTGGCCATACTGTTTAAAAATGAAAATCTTGTTTACGTATAAAATAAACTGGAGTTGAAAGGCTGACTTAAAAACAAGTGAGATGGCTCGACATCTTTAGATCTTAAATTGAAGTGCTGTTTGTCCTGATTTTCAACTCACCCATGTGGCCCGTTGAATAATTATTACTTCATTTAAACAATATCAACGTATAAAATAAACTGGAGTTGAAGGTCAGGTCAGGTCAGGTCAGGTTGGGGAGCATGTACTGGTACAGTACATTGACACACCCACCACATGACGAAACAGCTTGGGATCCTGGTTGGCAACCCCCCAGGCAGACACATGGTCCAGTGCCACCCTTCCGGAAATGACCCTCTATCTGTTTCTGCCAGGTGTTACGTGGGCGTCCCCTTGGCCTGGTCCAGCCATTCAAATCCATAACAATGAGGATCATGTGAGCCGGATCACACTCGGGGATTCGTGCCACATGGCCGTAGTGCCCTAACTGATTCTCCCTCACAATTCAGGTAATGTGCCTCATTCGGGACTCTGTGAACAACCTCCCATTCAACTCAAAGTCAAACTAAGCGGTACCCGAAGAGTCACAGTACGAAAGGATTCCAGTCTACGTCTCAGGTCACTGGGCAGCGTCCATGTCTCGTATCCATATAGCAAGACAGGGTATGACATTAAACTGCATCCAACTTTCAGGGAAATCATGGGGGTTGGTGGCAGGAGTGGCACCCGAGCCACCATAAATAAACTTCATGCAGCTCTGAGACAACAGAACGGACTGCTTTCTTCTTTCCACGGGAGTAGCTCTTATGAAGGGGATGGGGAATAGCCCTCGGGAGCCCTCAAAACCATCAGAGAGCCAATGGGGTCTGGCCTGTCGGGGATCAGAACTGGTGTGGTGCTGAGGCGTCACCTATCCGGGTAGGCACGTGGAACATCTTGGAGTTGAAGGCTGACTTGAAAAGAAGTGAGATGGCTTGACATCTTTAGATCTCAAATTGAAGTGCTGTTTGTCCTCAGGCCCATTGAATAATTATTACATCATTTAAACAATTACTATTTATCTATTACTTCATTCAGCCCAATAAAGCTCGCCTGTTTCTCCACTTAATATTTCCAAAATGACATCAAGTCGAGTTTTGAAAGTCTCTAAAGTCCTACTGTGTACCATACTACTTGAGGTAAAAAGTTGCGAACGCAGAAAAAGAGGGCTAAAATGTGCATACGCAGATTTCTATGGAAAAGTCGTGTTTAATAAAAGGAAATGTGCGTATATTTACTGCATTTCTGACCCATCCATAAGCAACATTTCCGAGAAAATGGGAAATAACGACACTCTAAATCAAGAAGAAAAATGAAGCCAAACAAGTTAAATTTTGACTCACATTGATAATAATTCAAATCGCCAAGTCGTTATTATAATGTGGGTTGACGTGGCAAACATATTACACCTCAAAAGTGATGAATTTGATGTGCAGAATATTATAGTTCCCTTTTAAGAGGGCCAATGCTGCGTATTTTCACTGAACAATCTTTTTTGTTTTTTTCATCACTTTATATCGACTACTTGTTGTCACTGGCCGGCAGATTAGGGATATCTCAGCCAAGCTTCAATATGTGCTGGAAGCCATTAACTGATCGGTGAGGCATTACATCCAGTTTTCGTACAGTATGGGTGCACATACACAAAACATAACAGGTATTGCCAACGTCAAAAAGAAATTTGCAGTAGTGTCAGGTTTTCTTAACGTAATCGTATCAGTTGAAAGCACTCATGTTACAATAAAGGCACCTAGCGAGACATAGGCAGTGACATTCTATTAACACACAAGTCATCTGTGATGCCAAGAAGAGACTGACAAGCGTCATGGCTTGGAGGCCTGGTTCACCCCATGATTCTTGCAGATGGTGCTTTACATGATGGCTGGCGGGCTCTAGTAAGTTAGCTGGCTAATCATATGGCCTGTACTATTCAATGTAACAGCAATCACGTCATTACATGTGTCAGGTGATAGTGGCTACCTGCTCAGACTCTGGCACCTGACACCTTTCCTAGAACCCCCCAGAGCAAAGAGGAGAGACACTACAATTGTGCACATGCTATATTATAATTATGGAGCTCACCATAGGACTCCTCTAATGCAGGTGGTGGTGTCTCGAGTTGTCAGGTGGGAAGCTGCTCCACCAACCAATGAAGGTCTGCAGCATTGTGATTGCATATGCATGAGATTAATTAGCATAGTCCACACACTGTTGTTTCAGGATGGTAACTGGGTGGAGTCTGAGCTGCATTCATATGTACATGTTAAGAAGATGATTGTAATTTATAAAAGGTAAATTGCATAGAAGTGTGAATAAGCCAGGTTTTACAACAAGTCAGATTTTTTTGTATTTTGGCATACACGTTTTTCTGTTTTTTGGTGCATTCCTACTTTCATTATTAAATACATGCAAAGTTTTCAATTTTTTTAAATAAATATTCAATCATGTTTAGATCTGGTGACTGGGGAGGTGGGCGGCACGGTGGCGCAGTGGTAGCACTGCTGCCTCGCAGTTAGGAGACCCGGGTTCGCTTCCCGGGTCCACCCTGTGTGGAGTTTGCATGTTCTCCCCGTGTCTGCGTGGTTTCCTCCGGGCGCTCCGGTTTCCTCCCACAGTCCAAAGACATGCAGGTTAGGTGGATTGGCGATTCTAAATTGGCCCTAGTGTGTGCTTGGTGTTTGTGTGTGTCCTGCGGTGGGTTGGCACCCTGCCCGGGATTGTTTCCTGCCTTGTGCCCTGTGTTGGCTGGGATTGGCTCCAGCAGACCCCCGTGACCCTGTGTTTGGATTCAGCGGGTTAGAAAATGAATGGATGGATGGATGGACTGGGGAGGTCATGGAACACATTTGAGTTTCCCCAGTGTTATAAATGGTACTTTGTTTCCAAAGTTTTTACTCATTTTCATCCTTTATCTGAGAATCTATAAATTTTGTAACAAAAGCACATGACAAAGATAAGTTGGGGCACCACAACGGTGAACCTCTATAATTGTCAGGTTGATTTGCAAAAATATAAGAAAAGAACATACAATATGGTCAGCGCACTAGTCGTCCAGAAAATGTTCTGTTCAGATGCGAGCCTTAAACTGACTGTTGACTTGCAGTACTGCCAGGCCCTTATGCATGTTTCGGACAAAGACACATTTTTTCTTGATTTATGTATCCCTGTGCTCCACAGTTTAAAATTACAAATCAAACAATTCAGACATTGTGATTAAAGTGCACATTGAAGACTTTTATTTAAGGTATTTGCATACATTTTGGTCACACCACACTTTTTCTAGTGAGACCCGGCCGGTATGCCTCTTCACTATATATTCAGGGGGAGCAGCCCTGGATGGTGCAGTACCTCCCCCTGGATGCTGGATGGACGCCCCCCTGGGTTGGAGCGGTGCCTCAGCCTCCCACAGGGCGATGGAGGTCTCCACAGCCCTGTTGGGATCTGGGGTGGCTGGCAGGGTGTGCTGCATGGGCTCCTGAGTCCATCTGGACAAATCTTCATACCCACCCGGGAATGCAACTGGAAACAGCTGATCAAGCACCTGAAGCACTTCCGGGTGGGCCATAAAAGGAGCCAGCAACCACCACTCAATGGCCAGAGTCGGGAGGAGAAGGAGGACAAAGCTTGTGGAGGAGTGGTGGTAGAAGAGAGGAGTGTGTTGCTTTACCTCGTGTGTTTTGAGTTTGTGCTTGGGACTGTGTTGTGGCTGGGGGACACGGGAAAGAAGTGCCCTCCAGCTGAAGAAAATAAACAGTTTATTTATTTTTATACGTGCCTCCCATGTCCGATCTGTGTCTGTTCAGGCGCTTATATAGCACCTTGTTACACTTGATGTTTGCCCCAATTTCAGGGAACCAAAATGTTAGGACACAGCAATGGCAGGTCCATTAACGGCATCACATTTAGGATTTTGTCGCGTATCCCTTCCATGCAATGACTACTTGAAGTCTGTAGATAGCGCCCTTCACAGACAAAAGGTCACAGAGCGCTGAACAGCAAATACAGTACAAATACAACAGTTAAAACAAAACATAAACAAAAACAATAAAAATAATAAATAAACAAACTGGAACTATTCATCCATCCATTTTCCAACCCGCTGAATCCGAACACAGGGCCACGGGGGTCTGCTGGAGCCAATCCCAGCCAACACAGGGCACAAGGCAGGGAACCAATCTTGGGCAGGGTGCCAACCCACTGCAGGACACACACAAACACACCCACACACCAAGCACACACTAGGGCCAATTTAGAATCGCCAATCCACCTAACCTGCATGTCTTTGGACTGTGGGAGGAAACCGGAGCGCCCGGAGGAAACCCACGCAGACACGGGGAGAACATGCAAACTCCACACAGGGAGGACCCGGGAAGCGAACCCAGGTCCCCAGATCTCCCAACTGCGAGGCAGCAGCGCTACCCACTGCGCCACCGTGCCGCCCAGAACTATTCAGCACTGATTAAAAAGCCTGCTTAAAAAGAAATGTTTTCAGTTGTTTTTTAAAAGAATCAACAGACATGGCTACATGCAGACAACAAGGCAGGCCATTCCATAGTCTTGGTGCCACGGACTGAAAGGCACAATCCCCACAGGTCTTTAGCAGAGTGCGTGGGACAACTAGAAAGCCCTGTTGCCCAGACCTAAGAGTCCGACAAGCTGTATTGCGTTGGGGCAGACTGGTTAGGTACTCAGGAGCTTGTCCATGCAAAGCTCTGAAAGTAAGTACCAAAACTTTAAAATGAATTCTATAATTCTGTGATTCATAGACATCACCAGGTGCTGAGGAGCTTCTCTGGTGATGCTCTGCTAAGCCTCTAATGCATCCATCTTCAGCTCCTGCTTCTTTCATTGACTTAAGTTTTCTCTTCAGCACATGGAAGGCCTGCTCATCTGGTTTGAAATCGGGTGACTCTACGGCCATTCAAGAATTTTCCATTTTTTAGCTTTGAAAAACTTCTGTGTTGCCTTAGCAGTATGTTTGGTTATCTTGTCACAGGACAAAGTGCCGTCCAATGAGTTTGGAGACATTTACTGGAACTTGAGCACATCAGATGTTTCTCTACACCTCAGAATTCTTTGTGTGACTGCCATCAGCAGATCCATCAACAACAACATTTATTTATATAGTACATTTTCATACAAGTAATGTAGCTCAAAGTGCTTTACATGATGAAGAAAAGAGAAATAAAAGAGAAAGTAAGAAATTAAAATAAGACAACATTAATTAACATAGAGTAAGAGTAAGATCCGATGGCCAGGGAGGACAGAAAAAACAAAAAAAAAAAAACTCCAGACGTCTGGAGAAAAAAATAAAATCCGCAGGGGTTCCAGGCCACGAGACCACCCAGTCCCCTCTGGGCATTCGACCTAACATAAATATTGTATTGTATTGTATTTAGGGTTCTCATGGAAGGACTTGATGATGATGGTCATGTAGACTTCTGGCTTTTAATCCATCAATGTTGGAACATCATGGTGCTTTGATTAGGTGGTGGTGGGAAAGGTTGCCACCACAAAAAACCGGGAAAAGAAACAGAAGAGAGAGTAGGGGTTAATACGGATTTTAGAGCCACCATGAATAGTTATTATAATGAATTGTATATACAGAGTATCAGGATTAAATTACAGTGAAGTTATGAGAAAGCCATGTTAAAGTAATGTATTTTCAGCAGTTTTTTTTTAAGTGCTCCATTGTATTAGCCTGGCAAATTCCTATTGGCAAGCTATTCCAGATTTTAGGTGCATAACAGCAGAAGGCCGCCTCACCACTTCTTTTAAGTTTAGCTCTTGGAATTCTAAGCAGACACTCATTTCAGGATCTGAGGTTACGATTTGGAATATAAGATGTCAGACATTCCAATATATAAGATGGGGCGAGATTATTTAAGGCTTTATAAACCATAAGCAGTATTTTAAAGTCAACTCTGAATGACACAGGTAACCAGTGTAGTGACATCAAAACTGGAGAAATATGTTCGGATTTTCTTTTCCTAGTTAGGATTCTAGCAGCTGCATTCTGCACTCGTTGCAAATGATTTATGTCTTTTTTGGGTAGTCCTGAGAGGAGTACGTTACAGTAATCTAGTCGACTGAAAACAAAAGCGTGAACTAATTTCTCAGCATCTTTCAATGATGTAAGAGATCTAACTTTTGCTATGTTTCTTAAGTGAAAAAATGCTGTCCTAGTGATCTGATTAATATGTGATTTAAAATTCAGATTACAGTCAACAGTTACCCCTAAGTTTTTTACCTCCATCTTGACTTTTAATCCTAATGCATCAAGTTTATTTCTAATAGCCTCATTGTATCCATTATTGCCAATCACTAAAATTTCAGTTTACTCTTTATTTAGAATGAGAAAATTACTATTCATCCATTCTGAAATAGAAGTCAGACATTGTGTTAGTGAATCAAGAGAATCGGGGTCATCAGGTGCTATTGATAAGTACAGCTGTGTGTCATCAGCATAGCTGTGGTGGCTCACGTTGTGCTCCGAGATAATCTGACCTAACGGAAGCATGTAGATTGAGAAGAGCAGCAGACCCAGGATAGATCCTTGTGGAACACCATATAGGATATCATGTGTCTTTGAGTTGTTATTACCACAACTAACGAAGAATTTTCTCCCTGCCAGGTAGGGCATCATCTATGAAGAGAAGTGTGCCAGGGCTTGTGGCAGCCATACTACGCAAGCCATAACACCCCCAATCACCACCATATTTAACAGAAGAGGTGGTCTGCTTTGGATCTCGGGGGTTCCTTTTTGTCTCCACACTCTGCTCTTGCCCTCACTCTGATGAGGTTCATCTTTCTCTTGTCTGTCCACAAGACCTTTTCCCAGAATTCTGCAGGCTCTTTTAAGTCCTTTTTCTCAAACTGTAATCTGGCCATCCTGTTTCTCTGGCTAACTAGTGGTTTGCATCTTGTAGTGCGTCCTCAGTATTTCTGTTCATTAAGTCTTCTGCTGATAGTCGTTTCTGAGACACACACGTGTTAAACACTTCAGAATTCTTTGTGCAAAACTCCAAAATCATTGGACGGCACTTTGTTTGATCTGTAATTTTAAACTGTGGAGAAATCAAAGAAAAATGTGTCTTTGTTCTTGCAGCTATGTAGGGCACTGTATGTCCAGACCAGAATAGGCTGAATTTCTGGCTAACATTTTAAGTGATGTCTTTGTCCATTAAGTCAACTGTCTTCACATCTGAGATTAAAAAGATGGAAAAGGAAAATGAGAGTGCCACTTTATGGCTCTGTGTGGAATTACTATTGTTAAAGAAACGATGAAGAAGCCCTCTACTCACACGTGTCAATGATAATATAATTTTTTGGGGGGTTTAGAATTCATTGCTGACATTTGTTTTTTAGGTTAACCTACCTTTGATAATGTTGTGAATATTTTCTGCGTTTTCCAGTTCAGTTCCATATTTTTCTATGGAATATCATCCAGAGTGGTGAGACGTATGACATTAGGATAAACGGTTGGCATCAGGCAACCTTCTGTGTTATTCAAGATATGGATAAGTCCATTGAAGTTTGCAAGTGTGATTTGTTTTGCCTTATCTGGTTTAAAAGACTTTGTCCATGTTTATTTAGATGTAATTTCCGGTTAGTGTTAACAGCTTTATAACATTTTCGATTTCATTTTTTTTGGTTCCAAGCTTGGCTGGACTTTAGCTACATTTCACCTTCCATATCTTGTGATGCCACCATATACCACATAGTGATTAAACCATGGGGCCTGTAGTTCTTTATGTACCATAACCTCAAAAGGAAGCCTTCAAATCCATGACCCACGCTCGTGTGCATGTGTATAACCCCAGACACTCCAACCAATAACTAATCACTTCATTCTTTTTCGGGCACTTTACTAACACTGAAATGGTTTTGCAGTATCTTATTCCCTTTCTCACAGATTGGCAGGACACATCCTCTCATCTAGGCTTGGACGACTCGTATAGCACAACACAAGCCCACAATTCCTTGGAAACAAGCCCCCATGTAGCTGCACTGACATTTCATTCTCTGGAGCTCTCATGGGCACCTCTTGTAACTAAACAAAAAGGAAAATCAATAAATAATTACGCACAATACAAGTAATCACCGTGTCCATAGCGCAACGTCCCACAGGTCTCTGCTTAATTACTTCAAAAATGTTTACTTAAACAAATCACTCTTCAAGATTCATTTTTAGGCATCACATACTGTACTCTATTAAGCATGTACTGTACAATGTGTGGTGAAATGTAAGCCGGATTAGCTCAACAGACTATTAGAGAAATAATATAAGTAACTAGCTGTGTAAGCCTGCACTGTAAAAAGCCCGGGCTGCTAGAAATATTGAAATCGTCAGGAAAAAAATTGAAATGCAGAGTCGGCGATTTCGTTTTGTGGACTTGCTTATCCCCCCAAAGAGGCTAAACGAGTTTCTCTCTCCTCAGAGGTTTTGTTTTGCCAATGTGCTCGCCCCCCTTATCTATCAGCGGCTAAGCGAGTTTCTCTCTCCTCGGAGGTTTCGTTTTGCCAATGTGCTCGCCTCGCTTGTGTATCAGCGGCTAAGCGAGTTTGTCTTTCGTCAGTGGCTTCACTTTGGCGATGGAGTCACTTTCTTTCAGCTTCATGCAGTAGCCTCATACTTCTTTCTTCTTCCGACTCATTAACTTGGGGCTGCCTTGCTGGCTCTTTGAGCTTCATACTGTAGTCTCATACTTCTGGGACAGACAGACAGACACACACTTCCATGCGTAGACATTTATATATAAGACTAGCTGTGTAACGATGCATGCTCAATAATCCAGGTAAGGAAATCCTAGAAATTTGATTCTGTTCATCTGGACAAAGTTTTTTAAGTGGGAGAAATATTTCAAGACTTATCCAAGTCTCTTCCTCAGTCTCAATTGACTGCAGGTTTCCCCAACCTTATAAACAGTACCTTTGCTTAATCACAGAGACTAGCACCATTGACAAAGGGCCAGTTGATCAGTGATATGCAAATTGTCTACTGATTAGTAGACGTGTGAACCATTCATAGAGGGTTGAGGAATAACCACGTCAAAAAGGCCCTGAGTAAATGTGGATATCCCAGCTGGTCCTTTGTCAAAGCAGGGAGGACACCTAAAGAACGCTCCAAGCGATTCATGAGAGAGGAAGGACATCCACTGCCTAAGCGAAAACCCTTAGTGATCTCGTATGTGTCAGGAGTATCGGAACAGCTGAGGCGCATTTTCTCGAAACACCAGGTCTCAGTGGCTTTCAAACCCCAAAACACGCTACGCCAAAGATTGGTCCATCCCAAGGATCGGGTCCCACGGCACAAACAGAGTAACATAGTTTACGCAGTTAAGTGCCAGGAGGAGTGCCGTGAATTGTACATCGGGGAAACCAAGCAGCCACTGGCTAAGCGCATGTCACAACACAGAAGAGCTTCCTCGTCAGGCCAAGACTCCGCAGTCTATTTACATCTACAGGATAGTGGTCACTCCTTTAAAGATGAAGAGGTGCACATCCTGGACAGGGAGGAGCGCTGGTTTGAGAGAGGAATCAAGGAGGCCATTTACGTGAAAAAGGAATGACCATCTCTGAACAGAGGAGGGGGCCTAAGGGTACATCTGTCGCCATCTTACAATGCTGTGATTGCAGCCATTCCTCAAACCTCTATGAATGGTTCACACGTCTAATCAGTGGACAATTTGCATATCACTGATCAACTGGCCCTTTGTCAATGGTGCTAGTCTCTGTGATTAAGCAAAGGTACTGTTTATAAGGTTGGGGAAACCTGCAGTCAATTGAGACTGAGGAAGAGACTTGGATAAGTCTCGAAATATTTCTCCCACTTAAAAAACTTTGTCCAGATGAACAGAATCAAATTTCTAGGACTAGCTGTGTAAGCCCATGCTGTAAAAAGCCCAGGCTCCTAGAAACTATTGAAATCATCAGAAAAAAATTGAAATGCAGTTTTTCTATCAACAACTAAGCAAGTTTCTCTATCCTCGAAGGTTTCATTTAGCCAATGTGCTCACCTCGCTTGTGTATTAGCGTCTAAGTGAGTTTGTTTTTCGTCGGCGGTTTCACTTTGGCGACAGAGTCACTTTCTTTCAGCTTCATGCTATAGACACACTTCTTTCTTCTTCCAACTCGTTAACTTGGGGCCACCTTCTCAGTTCTTTGAGCTTCGTGCTGTAGCCTGTTGGGGTGAGTGAGCAGGCTGCCTGCTGCCAGTGCCGATCGACACATTTGCAAAACAAAGACGCTGATGAGGAGGCGCAAAGGAATTTAAGGTGTGACCAGAATTTACGACTTTTTTTGTAGGCTTCAGGGATTCTAGTGTTAATGAAGTGACAACACGCAGCTTCACAGTGTTCTGGAATGGCAACGGTGCTAGTTGCTAGATAGCCACAGACACTCACACAATTGGACAAAATGATGCCGAACACAGTAAAAAAAAATGGCTGATAAAAGTATTAACAAAAGAGTAATAAAATAATAGGAAAGATGAAAAAAGGAAAATAAGAACAAGGAAACCCTACAATCATTTCAGGTGAGAATTGACTTCTGGCCAATGTTTCCCATTGCTGATGCATTTGGTATATGCTGTCATGTTGAGACTGTTCCCCTCTTGACCCATGAATTTTTTATTTATTTTATTTAGTTATTATTTCTTTTTTTTAACCAGTGCTCTTGTAATTTGAGTAGCATCTACAGTATATGACCACATTTGAACTCTGGTAGCTGCCTCATATTTCTTTGAAAAATCCCATATCAAAGTGCTGATTGTCAGACCTTTGTTATGGCTGACACATGCTGCTGACTGGCAGCTGACCGAGGATGACTCGCCTTTGCAGCTGCATTTAGAAGTGGGATTTAGTTACTTTAAAGTTCAACTCCATTTTCATGTGGTCTGTTCATTATTTCGTCCACCCCCTGTAACTTCTTACTGCATACTCAGATTGCACTTTGGAGACAAGCTTTGTAGTCAGTGTTACTGAAGTGCATTCTGTAATAAAGTTTTGTGACGCAGTGCTTATGATTCATTCAGGCTTCCCTGCAATGATTTGACAAACAGTCTCTGTGGGTGAATTAACCCAAATCTAACATTCCCGTTCTGAAGTCTAACTACATGATTTGAATGAATGAGGCCATACACAGATGTTGTGTAAAATAATGTTGTAACTAGCTAGTCCACTCTGGGGTAAATTGTGGTATAGAGGTCTAGCGCTTAAATCTAAGCACAGAAGCATCACCCAAGTGAAATCGATTCATTAGTCAATAGGTTCTTCTTCTCTTCTACAGAACAGACTGCTTGAACCTAATCAGTCGAGTTTCAAAACTGGCCATTCCACTACTTATTGATGTAGACGTGTTACGGCTGGCTAGAAGTACCATGTCATCTGTCCTCATCCTGCTAGATCTCTCCTCTGCTTTCAACACTTTAACACTGTCAACCACCAGAGCCTCCTTGCTACCCTCTTTGACCTTGGAATCAGTGGGGACTACCCTCCCTCAGGTATTTAGGTACTACCCCTTGAGCTGATTCTACCGTGTGTCCTGTCATGGAGAGATCTTAAGGGTGCTCCAGGCAAGTACTGAGGTGCCCCAAGGATTGGTGCTGGGCCCTCTTCTCTTTATACACTTCCTTACTAGGCCCTATCACCCCATGGTTTCTCTTATCATTGCTATGCCGATGATAAGTAACTGTACCTGTCATTCCTTTCAGAGGACCACATGGTATCAGCTAGAACGTATACATGTCTAACTGATGTTACAACTTGGTTGAAGGAACACCACCTTCGGTCTTGCCTGGCCAAGACAGATAGGTTTCTTGTTGTTCCAGCTGACCCATCTATTAAGTACCCCACCTCTGTTCAGTTCGGATCATCATCACTAACATCCATCAAGTCTGTGCCCAAACTTAGTGTGGTGATGGACGAACAGCTGTTCTTCAAGGACCATGTTGCTATGGTCTCTTGGTCTTGCAGATTCACACTACAAGATCAGACCGTAACTGACAGAAAATGCAGCAACGGCAAAACACCCCCCAAAAAGGGAATGGTTTTGCAGGTGGTGGCCACAGACAGTTTCTCTCTCCTTGTCCTTCCTGACTGATTCTTCTCTAGTTTTGCATTTTGCTAGTGTCCTTGTCGCTACTGGTAGCATGAGGCGATACCTGCAGCCGATTGAGGTTGCAAAGGTATGGCACATCTGTACGTGGTAAAATAAAAGACTGGACACACAATGAAGGTTTATGGCAGCCGCCCGTATACTTTCCCTGGCTGCAAAAGTGCTTAAGTTAGAGTGGTTGTGCATAGGTTCAAGTCCAAAGTAGAACTGTCTTGGTAGGGATGATTGAACGTTTATAAGGTGACTAAAGGGAAGCAATGTCATCAGAGCGGGACAGGAAGTGAGGTCCTCAGGGCCAGGACAGGCAGAACTCGTCTGTTGAGAAAAAAGAAAGATTTCGGTCAACCTCACACCCCCCAGCCAGGCGTGGAATTGGCGTTTTCTGGTCCCTTTGATTGACTCCCAAACGCACATCTGTGACAACATGCAATTGCAAGATGCCAGGCATTGTCCTGCACCAGGATGAACCCAGGGCCCACTGCTCCAGCATAAGGTCTGACAATGGCTCTGAGGATTTAATCACAGTGCCTAACAGCAGTCAGGGTACCATAGCCTAGCATGTGGAGGTCTGTGCCCACAGTTGAAATGGTCAAGTTGGATGATGTTGCAGGCTGCATAATATTCACCATGGTGTCTTCTAGACTCGTTCACGTCTGTCACATGTGGTCAGTGTGGAGGAGCTGCCAATTGTGGTATTCTCTGGCGAATGCCAATCGAGCTGCACGGTGATGGGCCGTGAACACAGGTGCCACTGAAGGACATCAGGCCCTCATGCCCCCCTCATGGAGTGTGTCTCTAACAGTTTGGTCAGAAACATGCACACCAGTAGCCCGCTGAAGGTTATTTTGTCCCTCCTGTTCCATCCTCATACAAAGGAGCAGATACTGGTCCTGCTGATGGGTCGATGCCCTTCTACAGCCATGTCTCGCTTTCCTTGTGTAACTGCCCATCTTCTGTTATCTCCTCCACGCTCTTGAGACTGTGCTGAGAGACACAGCAAACCTTCTTGCGACAGCATGTATAGATGTGCCATCCTGAAGGAGCTTGACTACCTGTGCAACCTGATTTAAGCTTAAGTACTTCCTTGTGCTACCAATAGTGACTATGACACTAACAAAACTCAAAACTAGAGATGAATCAGTCAGGAAGGATAAGGAGAGAGCAAATGAGAGCAGTAGGTGAGACCTTCTCGGTCTATTTCAGGGATGTGGGGCCAAAGGCAATCTTGCCAGGGTTGGACAAAAGGCTTGAAACAGGACAAGACAGGACTCTAGTCCTTCACAGGGACCACTCTCACTCACACACGCTCATAAACACACACACACACACACACACACCATATTCACATAATGTGTGTGTGGTCATTCGAGGGGATGAGAGGCTCGACAGAAAATACATTTTTCGGGTGCCAACCTGGCTGTCCCCGTTTACTTAAACCATCAAACAAAAACAAATGCTCAATGGCGTGAAAATGAAATGAAAACCATTGCCAACAAAACAACTTGGCTTGAGCAATTCTAGTCATTTCTCCATCTTTTGTGATTGAGGAGCTCCTTCAGCTCTGGTTGTTTGGGTGAGAAGTGACACCCCCCTTCTGAGCAGCCCTGCTTTTATGGCCCAGGGACCAGAAGGGGTGGAGTCAGTTGCCTTCACTGGACAGTTTCTCTGAAGAAGGCAGGACAGTTAGTGGCAGCGCCCTATGTGACAAATGCGAGTTCAGCTCCATGCTCCCATCTCCGTTTTGGGAGCTCTTGAACCCAACACTGTCAGTAATGTCACCAGATGAGGTGATCAGTGAAGACAGCAACGAAGCAAGGGGATGGTGCAAAAAAGTGCAAGAGTGCTTTTATTTAAAAACAGTCAAAACAAAGTGTTCAAATAAATAGTGCAGTGCTTCAGACGTTATTGAATAAATACATAATCCATTAAAAAGGTAAAAATTCCAGGCGTTAAAACAAGGCGAAAAGGAGATTAAGTTCCTACTGACAACATTGGGGTCACAACAGCCAAGCTCTGCTCCTTCCCAGTCTCTCCAGCTCATTTCAGGTATATTTAGTGGGAAAGACTTCAACCACCGCAATCCTCATTCTACCAACCCCCGTCATGGCTGCCTCAGCCGGCGTCTGCCTTACCACTCAGGGTCGGTTGTCCTCCCATCTTCCTTCTCGCACTCTAAGTTGTCCCTCGGATCCCTGGGGTGGACTTTTCCCTGATCGTACCCACTCTATTAAAAGCCTCAGTGGAAGCGATCCTGTCCCACGAGCGTCGATCACTCGCTCCATCTGGGACCCCTGATTGCGCTGACCTCTCTGTTTCACAGCTGGCTGGCTCATCCACTCTTTCCCCAATGCTGTTCTTTCGCTCTCGCTCTCTGCCTCTTCCTTTCTTTTACCTTTCTTTCTTCTTCCGCCTCACGCTTTTCCTATTTATTACGGGGACGTGGCTCAGGTGTGGCGATTAGCAGCTCCCGGCTTCAATTACAGATGCTGACAATTCCTGAACTGTGCACATAAGCGAGGAAACACCCACTTCATGCAGTGTCCGGGAACCGCTCCGGCCACACTACCACGCCCCCTCTTTTTATTTAAACACTGGGCTTTTATTCTGAGCCATGGACCCGCTATATCACACACACACACACACACACACACACACACACACACACACCCACCCCCTCACGGTCCAGAGTAGAACCACATACTTGAGAGAAACTCAGAGGCTGATCCTCTGGAAGGACCAGGGGAGAGAGCATACCCAGGGCATTATCTCTGCCAGAGTACTACATGGCAGCACCCCTGGGTTGAGACAGTTTCACACAAGGCATCATGGGAAATGGAATTCTGAATCTCAGCCCTGTTGAGTGCCATGGGTGCTGCCAGGGGTTGCTGTAGGGACAAGGGAGTCCTACTTTGTGTGGCCCCAGTCTTACCCAGAAGTGCTCCCAGGCCTTAACCTTCTGGACACTGGAAGCACTTCCTGATATTACGTAGATAGATAGATAGATAGATAGATAGATAGATAGATAGATAGATAGATAGATAGATAGATAGATAGATAGATAGATAGATAGATAGATAGATAGATAGATAGATAGATAGATAGATAGATAGATAGATAGATAGAAAGGCACTATATGATAGATAGATAGATAGATAGATAGATAGATAGATAGATAGATAGATAGATAGATAGATAGATAGATAGATAGATAGATAGATAGATAGATAGATAGATAGATAGATAATGTTTTGTTTTTCTTGATTGCATTTTATACTTTTATTGTTAGAAAGATCATTTAACATACCCAATAAATACCACTAAAATCCCCCGGAGGACTGTGGTGCCAATGCACTACTTCTCTTCTGCTTGCACTCAAGCCACACAAGCTCAGGTAACATCCCAGGCCTGCTAAGTCAGCCAGTTTCAGTGTCTCCTTACCCCTGCACGTGGTCTGTTGGTGCTTTATTAACTTGTACTGGGGGTCAGTTTGCAGTCAGTAGCAGCTATCGGAGGTGAAAAGCAGCAAAATATACAAAATATACAAATTGGCTTAACTGCTGTTAAGATAAAACTGATACAGTAAACTAATTCTTAGCTGAAGTAGAACAGAATGTTTCTTTGTTTTAAGACAGACGAGTTTGCACATTCGCCAATGGGAGATTTTGAAATTTTAAAGCTGTGTACAGCAGGATCTGTTTGAGATATCACAATGAAAATTAAACTGTCTCTTACAAAGTTGATCCACGGATTGTCGAGCTATTTGAGGCAGACAGACAGGCAGGCAGACAGACAGGTGAAAGGATGGGCGGACAGACAGACGTGGGCTATCACAATAGTTACTTTACTCATTACTGTTGTCAGACACGTGCAAATGGGAGAGTCCAAGGGCTTAGCTGAGGGTAAGATGCAGAGTCAGGGGTTGATGAACTGTATTAATGCTTTGTCTCCCTCTTCCACAGATCTCCCAAAGTGAAGACCACCTAAAGCTCCACCCACTTCCTCTACCGGACCACACCCTCCTACTAACCTCACTTTCAGTTCAAACCCGCCTGCCCTGCACCTTTAAAAAACGAACCACTTCACTTATCTGATACTCACGTTATGACTCAGTCTTTTTGGACTACCGTATATACTCTCCCGTATATAAGGTCTCCCGCGGATAAGTCGGGACTTGATATTTACAGTATAATTTCTGCCATTTTATAAGGTTGGTCGTATAAGTCGAATGCAGAAAACTCACGCTATTGGTACAAGAGATTATGATATGCTAACGCCCGCCTGAGAGAGTAACCATAGAGTATGTATTTATTGTGCCTACGCGACCACATGGTAAAACCCAAACTATTCTGAAGCGACATTTGCACCGTTTTGTGTTTTTTATATATCACGCCCTCATACACCTTTATCATTAGAGCATCCCTTATCTATGATGGACCGTTCGATCAGAAGAAAATATGAAGCTGGTTTTAAATTAAACGTCGTTGAAGTAGTGAAAGAAATCTGTAACTGCACTGCTGTAACAAAATTCAATGTGTCTGAGACACTGATGCAAGATTGGAGGAAGCTTAAGGAGATTAAGTTAAAAAATTAAGTGTCGCATTTTTGAACGGGCATATAAGTTGGGGTCTGATTTTATTATCGATTTTTTGGGTTTCAAGACCCGACTTATACGTGAGTATATACGGTACTTACTTTTTAGAACTGTGAAGCGTCAATATGGGTGGTGGATCCCCCAAACCCTTTTTTTATCTCTCTTGTCTCTTTACACTGTATATGCAAACGCACCTATAAATGGATATACATTTTAATGAAATGAAATCTACTAACGCATATTCTTTTTGCTAGGGCCGGGATTGATTTATTTCTTTTGCCTTTGTGTAAAATCATTTTATTTTCTCAGGAACTGTCTGTGACCTGCTGAGATCTTGATTCAAATTAGCATCCCTCAAAGAACAGCTTCAGCTGCACATAGTTTAAAGCCGCAATTTTACCTTTGACATAATGATCAAGCAGACGAGCTCTGACAGATTGATTGTCATGTCACATGAAGCATTCCCAAGACCCCAAAGGTTAGAATTTCAAAATTATTTTAGAGTTCCATGCAGTTCATTTTAAAGCTCTGAATTATTTATGGAGAATAAAGTTGTTGAAAGCAATGAGTTTGCTTGATTATTAAACTTTAGGCCCAGTGGTAACGCTGCTGCCTCGCAGTTAGGAGACCTGGGTTCACTGACCCGGGTCCTCCCTGTGTGGAGTTTGCATGTTCTCCCCGTGTCTGTGTGGGTTTCCTCCAGGTGCTCTGGTTTCCTCCCACAGTCCAAAGAGACATGCAGGTTAGGTGCATTGGCGATCCTAAATTGTCTCTAGTGTGTGTGTGTGTGCCCTGCGGTGGACTGGCGCCCTGCCCAGGGTTTGTTTCCTGCCTTGTGCCCTGTGTTGGCTGGGATCGGCTCCAGCAGACTCCCGTGACCCTGTAGTTAGGATATACTGTAGCAGGTTGGATAATGGATGGATGGATTAATTAAACTTTAGTCAAATACGCTTAGAATAAAACTGAAAGGCATGAGAAATTTTCATTAGATTCTTAACTAATTAACTAATCTTAACTTAAGTTAACTAATTAACTTATATTTGGCATTCTAAGGCTTCTATTTGCTTTGATTATGTAAAATATGAAATGCTGGCCAGGCTCTCACCAGTCCATAAGAATGACCGTCTTGTCTTGCTGACAACACAAAAGGGCGTGATGTTAAAAAACATGCAGCTCTGCATAAAGAAGACTGACGTGTTTTCAAATGCATACTGAATGTCGCTTCTTCATTGGTTCGGTTATTACTGATGATGGGAGGCCACATGAGGAGAGCTAATTAAGCTGGCCTGCCATAGCAAATGTGATGTTAACCCTGCCTTGACCGACACACTCAAGTAACCGTTGCTTATTCATCTCACCCCGGGGCATTTAGAGACATGTGCCAATCACACTATTATCAGGCTCAAGGAAGTAGTCACCCTTGACAGGATGACAGATTTATTGACCCAAGGTAGCACTGTGTCAGTACTTACTGACACCAAACCAATAAATTAGTGCTCTTTACATCACTCTTTTAAGTAACTTGGTGTCCTTAGCTTTAGTCACACTAGTGGAAATCATACCAGTCTTTGGAAGGCTTGACATTATTATAGGCATCCCTGCAGTTGGCTCTGAAATTCCTCACGTCTGTGATGGAATGTCAACTCATACTGTTGGTGACTCATCCACAGACTAATTCGACTTGTCAGTTTACCCTCCTTTCAAAGTCGCTGTCACCAGTTGATTAAACTCTCACAACAATGTCCTTAACACAGTTCCAATGCAGCAGAAATGAATGAAATGGTATGGAGTAAAGATGACAATGACGGTCCTGGGAACAGCTTCCTTAAGAAATCAATTAAACAGTCCTACCAGTAGTCCTGAGCAGTAAGGGGTGAGATTTGTGGTAGTGCTCCCTACGAAGACGCATGACGACTGATCCAACACTATTCACACAACAGGCAGGCAAGAGACAGTACATTCATCCTTACGAGAAATAGATAGATAGATAGATAGATAGATAGATAGATAGATAGATAGATAGATAGATAGATAGATAGATAGATAGATAGATAGATAGATAGATAGATAGATAGATAGATAGATAGATAGATAGATAGATAGATAGATAGATAGATAGATAGATAGATACTTTATTAATCCCAATGGGAAATTCACATTCTTCAGCAGCAGCATACTGATACAATAAATAATATTAAATTAAAGAAAAACAGACAATAACTATGTATAATGTTGAATGTTAACGTTTACCCCCCCGGGTGGAATTGAAGAGTCGCATAGTTTGGGGGAGGAACGATCTCCTCGATCTGTCAGTGGAGCAGGACAGTGACAGCAGTCTGTCGCTGAAGCTGCTCTTCTGTCTGGAGATGATACTATTAAGTGGATGCAGTGGATTCTCCATAATTGATAGGAGCCTGCTGAGTGCCCTTTGCTCTGCCACAGATGTTAAACTGTCTAGCTCCATGCCAACAATAGAGCTTGCCTTCCTCACCAGTTTGTCCAGGCGTGAGGCGTCTTTCTTCTTAATGCTGCCTCCCCAGCACACCACTGCGTAGAAGAGGGTGCTCGCCACAACTGTCTGATAGAACATCTGCAGCATCTTATTGCAGATGTTGAAGGACGCCAACCTTCTAAGGTAGTATAACCGGCTCTGTCCTTTCTTGCACAGCGCATCAGTATTGGCAGTCCAGTCTAATTTATCATCCAGCTGCACTCCCAGATATTTATAGGTCTGCACCATCTGCACACAGTCACCTTTGATGATCACGGGGTCCATGAGGGGTCTGGGCCTCCTAAAATCCACCACCAGCTCTTTGATTTTGCTGGTGTTCAGGTGTAGGTGGTTTGTGTCGCACCATTTAACAAAGTCATTGATTAGGTCCCTATACTCCTCCTTCAGCCCATTCCTGATGCAGCCCATGATAGCAGTGTCATCAGCGAACTTTTGCACATGGCAGGACTCCGAGTTGTATTGGAAGTCCGATGTATATAGGCTGAACAGGACCGGAGAAAGTACAGTCCCCTGTGGCGCTCCTGTGTTGCTGACCACAATGTCAGACGTGCAGTTCCCAAGACGCACATACTGAGGTCTGTCTTTAAGATAGTCCACGATCCATGCCACTAGGTATGAATCTAATCCCATCTCTGTCAGCTTGTCCCTAAGGAGCAGAGGTTGGATTGTCTTGAAGGCACTAGAGAAGTCTAGAAACATAATTCTTACAGCACCGCTGCCTCTGTCCAAGTGAGAGAGGGATCGGTGTAGCATATAGATGATGGCATCCTCTGCTCCCACCTTCTCCTGATATGCAAACTGCAGAGGGTCAAGGGCGTGTTGAACCTGTGGCCTAAGGTGGTGAAGCAGCAGCCTCTCCATGGTCTTCATCACATGTGATGTCAGAGCAACAGGCTGAAAGTCATTCAGCTCACTAGGACGTGATACCTTTGGGACTGGGGTGATACAAGATGTTTTCCAAAGCCTCGGGACTCTCCCCTGTTCCAGGCTCAGGTTGAAGATGCGCTGTAGAGGGCCCCCCAGCTCCGATGCACAGACCTTCAGCAGTCGTGGCGATACTCCATCTGGACCCGCTGCTTTGCTGGCACGAAGTCTCCTCAGCTCTCTGCTCACTTGCGCTGTTGTAATTATGAGTGGGGATGTCTTTCCTATGCTGGTATCAGCAGAAGGATGTGTGGAGGGTGCAATACTCCGAGGTGAGAGTGGGTTAGGGTGGTCAAACCTGTTAAAGAAGTTGTTCATTTGGTTTGCTCTCTTCACGTCTCTCTCAATGGTGGTACCCCGCTTCGAGCTGCAGCTAGTGATGATCTTCATCCCATCCCACACTTCCTTCATGCTGTTATTCTGCAACTTCTGCTCCAGCTTTCTCCTGTATTGCTCCTTCGCCGCCCTGAGCTGGACTCGGAGTTCCTTCTGCACGCGCTTGAGCTCATGCTGATCACCATCTTTAAAAGCCCTTTTCTTCTGGTTCAAAAGGCCCTTGATGTCACTTGTAATCCATGGCTTGTTGTTAGCATAGCAGCGTACAGTTCTTACTGGAACTACAATGTCCATACAGAAGTTGATGTAGTCAGTAGTGCAGTCAACAGCTTCCTCAATGTTCTCATTATGAGATCCCTGCAGGATATCCCAGTCTGTAGTTCCAAAAAATTCTCTCATAGTATTCTCAGCCTCTGGGGTCCACTTCCTGAATGATCGTGTGGTTACAGGTAGGACTCTCACTTTTGGTTTATAGTGAGGCTGAAGCAGAACCAGGTTATGATCTGCTTTCCCAAGCGCAGGCAGCGGGGTGGTGCTGTATGCGTCTTTAACGTTTGCATACAGTAAATCAATAGTCTTATTTCCCCGGGTGTTACAGTCCACATACTGGGAGAATGCAGGTAATGTTTTGTCCAGCGTCACATGGTTAAAGTCTCCAGCGATTAGCACAAGTGCCTCAGGGTGCTGCGTTTGTAACTTAGCAACAGCAGAATGGATGATGTCACTCGCTGACTCCTCGTCCGCCCGAGGAGGGATATACACGATGACAATAATGACATGTCCAAACTCTCTGGGCAAGTAGTAGGGACGTAAACTTACGGCCAACAGTTTGATATCCCTGCAGCAAGTGGAGATTTTGACGTTAATATGTCCAGAGTTACACCACCGTGTATTAACATAGACAGCGAGTCCTCCTCCTTTGTGCTTCCCACAGGTTCTTGCATCTCTGTCCGCTCTAACTGTGCTAAACCCGGGTAGCTCCACGTTGGCATCTGGGATGGTGGTAGTTAGCCAGGTTTCGCAAAAACACAACAATGATCCATGGTGTAAATGATTTCAACAGGGGTAATGTTGCACGGAACACAGGGGTACACAGAAACACAGACCTGTGCTCTTGCTGCTTTACCGACTCCTTTTCAAGTTTCCCACTGACCCTTCTTGTCCCCAGCAGCCCCTGCGCCCATTTCAGATATGCAATGAGGGCAATACCCTTCTGTGCTGCTGGGAAATGGAGTCCTTCCAGTGGTTGCACTGTTATAAGATGGCACATTACAAACATTAGCACTGTGTTTACGAATCCCGTAGCAAATGTCATTTACTAGAGACAGACACGCAGATAAATAGACACACACACACACACACACACACAGGCACTTCTCCTTTAATTAAGGTGGATTTTCCACATGGTGTTGCCATCAAAAAAAATTATATGGCTCTTCTCTAAATGGAAGCACTGTTATACGTAACTTCTTCCCGTTAGGGGTCGCCAGAGCAGATCATCTTGTTCCATATCATCCTGTCCTCGTCATCTTGTTCTGTCACACCCATTACCTGCATGTCCTCTCTCACCACATCCATAAATCTTCTTTTAGGCCTTCCTCTTTTCCTCTTTCCTGGCAGCTCTATCCTTAGCACTCTTCTCCCAATACACCCAGCATCTCTCCTCTGCACATGTCCAAACCAACACAATCTCGCCTCTCCGACTTTGTCTCCTAACCGTCCAAACTGAGCTGACCCTCTAATGTCTTCATTTCTAATCCTGTCCATCCTCGTCACACCCAATGCAAATCTTAGCGTCTTTAACTCTGTCACCTCCAACTCTGTCTCCTGCTTTCTGGTCAGTGCCACCGTCTCCAACCCATATAACATAGCTGGTCTCACTACCGTCCTGTAGACCTTCCTTTTCACTCTTGCTGATATCCGTCTGTCACAAATTACTCCTGACACTCTTCTCCACCCATTCCACCCTGCCTGCACTCTCTTTTTCACCTCTCTTCCATAATCCCTATTGCTCTGTACTGTTGATCCCAAGTATTTAAACTTATCCACCTTTGCCAACTCTACTCCTTGTATCCTCACCATTTCACTGTCCTCTGTTTCATTCACACACATGTATTCTGTCTTGTTCCTTCTGACCTTCATTCCTCTCCTCTCTAGAACATATCTCCATCTCTCCAGGGTCTCTTCAACCTGCTCCCTACTGTCGCTACAGATCACAATGTCATCAGCAGACATCATAGTCCACGGGGACTCCTGTCTAATCTCGTCTGTCAACCTGTCCATCACCATTGCAAATAAGAAAGGGCTCAAAGCCGATCCCTGATGTAATCCCACCTCCACCTTGAATGCATCCGTCACTCCTACCACAAACCTCACCACGGTCACACTTCCCTCATACATATCCTGTACTCTTACGTACTTCTCTGTCACTCCCGACTTCCTCATACAATACCACAGCTCCTCTCGGGGCACCCTGTTATAGGTAACTGAGATGCATTAAACAATTTCTAAAGCTGTGAGTTTTCCCAGAAGCCTCAATAACTGTGAAATGGAAGAATGTTTGGAACCACCAGGACTTCTTCCTAGAGTTGGCCATCTGACCAAATTGAGTAACCCAGCAACAAGGATCTTGGTAGCGGAGGAGACCATATGATAACCCTATGATCATTCTAACAGAGCTTCAGGACTCCTCTGCTGAGATGGGAGGACCTGTCACTAGAGCGACCATCTCAGCAGTACTCTATCAATCAGACATCTATGATTAAGCGGCTAGACAGAAGCCACTCATGAGAAAAAAAAATGGCAAACAGCATTTAAAGGACTATGAGAATATGAGAAAAAATGTTTTCTGGTATCATGAGACAATAAATGAATTATTTGGGTAGAATTCCAAGCACTGTATCTGGCGGAGAGCAGGCACCTGTCTAATAACATCCCTGTGCTGAAGCATAGTGGTGGCAGCATCTTGTTATGGAGGTGCTTTTCAGCAGCAGGGGCAGGAAGACTGGTCAGAATGGAGGGAAGGATGAAATACAGAGAGGTCCTTGAAGAGAACCTGCTCCAGAGTGTATGCCCTGACAATGCTTTGGTTTTCAGTATGACAATGACCTAAAGCATACAGCCAAGACAAGTCTCTGACTGTCAGCCAAAGCCCAGACTTAAACACCATAGTACAGGGGTTCTTAACCTGAGATTCCGTGGACCCCTAGGGGGTCCATGGATGGGTTTCAGGGAGTCCATGAGGGCCAAATAAAAATTAACATTTATATTCACTATACAGTCCAGTACTGTTGATTTAGAGTAGCTGTAGTAGTAGTAGTAATAATGGCAGTAGAAAACGTAGTAGTAGTAGATCTGTTTTAATTTGCACAAGAGGATTATATTTCATAATCATAATGAGTGCCCATTACTTTTTGCATAAAAAAGGAGCATTCTTTTTAAAGTTTAATAATACATTGTGTATGTCATATACAGTATGTATGAGACAATCAAATCTCGATAAATAATGTACATTATATTCATTACATGCAAAGTTGGGTTTATGTGAATATTTCTGGGGAACGGGGTCCATAGCTTTCATCAGATTCTTAAAGGGGTCCGTGACTCAAAAAATGTTAAGAAACACTGCCAAAGAGCATCTCTGAAGAGCCCTGAAGATGGCAGTTTAGAGATGCTGACCATCCAATCTGACAGAACTGGAGAGGATATGCCAGAAAGAACAAGAGAAACTGCCCAAATCCAGGCATGTAAAAATTGCAGAGACTTACCCAAGAAGACCTGAAAGTTGGAATTGCAGTTAAAGGACCTTCTAGAAAGCACTGAGTTTTACGGTCTAAATACTGAAATGAATGAGAGATTACACTTTAGAATTATATTAAATATGCAAATGTTGCTTAAAAACTTGTTTTCACTTTGGCATTATGGGTTATTGAGGGTAGATTGATGGATGCAAGTGGCAAATGTATCCATTTAAAATTAAATCTACAACAAAATAAAGTGTGCAGAATGTTAAGGGGTGTGAAATATTTTGAATACTGTTGTAACTTTGGGCGGCACGGTGGCGTAGTGGTAGAGCTGCTGCCTTGCAGTAAGGAGACCTGGGTTTGCTTCCCGGGTCCTCCCTGCGTGGAGTTTGCATGTTCTCCCCATGTCTGCTCTGGTTTCCTCCCACAGTCCAAAGACATGCAGGTTAGGTGCATTGGCGATCCTAAATTGTCCCTAATGTGTGCTTGGTGTGTGGGGGTATGTGTGTGCCCTGCGGGTTGCTGGCGCCCTGCCCGAGATTTGTTCCTGCCTTGCGCCCTGTGTTGGCTGGGATTAGCTTCCAGCAGACCCTCGTGACCCTGTAGTTAGGATATACAGGTGCTGGTCATAAAATTAGAATATCATGACAAAGTTGATTTATTTCAGTAATTTCATTCAAAAAGTGAAACTTGTATATTAGATTCATTCATTACACACAGACTGATGTATTTCAAATGTTTATTTCTTTTAATGTTGATGATTATAACTGACAACTAATGAAAGTCCCAAATTCAGTATCTCGGAAAATTAGAATATTGTGAAAAGGTTCAATATTGAAGACACCTGGTGCCACACTCTAATCAGCTAATTAACTCAAAACACCTGCAAAAGCCTTTAAATGGTCTCTCAGTCGAGTTCTGTAGGCTACACAATCATGAGGAAGACTGCTGACTTGACAGTTGTCCAAAAGACGACCATTGATACCTTGTACAAGGAGGGCAAGACACAAAAGGTCATTGCTAAAGAGGCTGGCTGTTCACAGAGCTCTGTGTCCAAGCACATTAATAGAGAGGCGAAGGGAAGGACAAGATGTGGTAGAAAAAAGTGTACAAGCAATAGGGATAACCGCACCCTGGAGAGGATTGTGAAACAAAACCCATTCAAAAATGTGGGGGAAATTCACAAAGAGTGGACTGCAGCTGGAGTCAGTGCTTCAAGAACCACCACGCACAGACGTATGCAAGACATGGGTTTCAGCTGTCGCATTCCTTGTGTCAAGCCACTCTTAAACAAGAGACAGCGTCAGAAGCGTCTCGCCTGGGCTAAAGACAAAAAGGACTGGACTGCTCCTGAGTGGTCCAAAGTTATGTTCTCTGATGAAAGTAAATTTTGCATTTCCTTTGGAAATCAAGGTCCCAGAGTCTGGAGGAAGAGAGGAGAGGCACAGAATCCACATTGTGTGAGGTCCAGTGTAAAGTTTCCACAGTCAGTGATGGTTTGGGGTGCCATGTCATCTGCTGGTGTTGGTCCATTGTGTTTTCTGAGGTCCAAGGTCAACGTAGCCATCTACCAGGAAGTTTTAGAGCACTTCATGCTTCCTGCTGCTGACGAACTTTATGGAGATGCAGATTTAATTTTCCAACAGGACCTGGTACCTCCACACAGTGCCAAAGCTACCAGTACCTGGTTTAAGGACCATTGTATCCCTGTTCTTGATTGGCCAGCAAACTCACCTGACCTTAACCCCATAGAAAATCTATGGGGTATTGTGAAGAGGAAGATGCAATACGCCAGACCCAACAATTCAGAAGAGCTGAAGGCCACTATCAGAGCAACATGGGCTCTCATAACACCTGAGCAGTGTCACAGACTGATCGACTCCATGCCACGCCGTATTGCTGCAGTAATCCAGGCCAAAGGAGCCCCAACTAAATATTGAGTGCTGTACATGCTCATACTTTTCATGTTCATACCTTTCAGTTGGCCAACATTTCTAAAAATCCTTTTTTTGCATTGGTCTTAATTGATATTCTAATTTTCTGCGATACTGAATTTGGGACTTTCATTAGTTGTCAGTTATAATCATCAACATTAAAAGAAATAAACATTTGAAATACTGTGTAATGAATGAATCTAATATACAAGTTTCACTTTTTGAATGGAATTACTGAAATAAATCAACTTTGTCATGATATTCTAATTTTATGACCAGCACCTGTAGCAGGTTGGATAATGGATGGATGGATGTCATCTTTTTTTTTTTTCATTATATTGTCCACTCCCTGTAAATGCGTATATTAGGATTAGCTCAGACACCTTCCAGATGTCTCCAGGGGTTTGTTAATCACTTACAGTAAGTGACCTTCTCAGAGACCTTCTCAATCCCTGCCTTGGCTGGGATTGGCTTCCAGCAGACCCCCGTGACCCTGTGTTAGGATATAGCGGGTTGGATAATGACTGACTGACTGACTTTTGTGACTTGACCCTGTGATGGACAGCCTGTCTCCTACCATGGGCACAGCGCCATTAGGATCGGCTCCTGAAAACCACTATTCCGAATGGACTAACTGACTGATCAAGCTAACGCAGATTTTAGTATTAGTGGATGCAAAAATTCAGAAAGAAGATATATGAAACTATTAACTTGGATTTTCTGAAGGCCTGGCTTAAGTAGAAGCAGTGGGGTCCATAGTGGAATTGCTATGCAACGAGCTCAAAGGCAGAAAGCAGCAGTTGATTTCTCTAGATGGCAGCTTTCCCCAGGGGAGAATGAGCTAAAGTAGGGGTCAGCGATTGATCAGCAACTGCTCCTTAATTAAATAAAAGATTTATGGAAGAATATTGCATATGAAATTATGAAATCTTTTCGATGACCCAAAGGTTAGACAATTGAGAAGCAGTAGAGGCACGTCAGAGAGCACTGGATGCTCTGTGTTCAAGTGTGGGTTTATTGTCAGGTGTACGCAGAACCAGCAATTCTTAGAGTAGTGACAGGTATGGAACACCAAGAAAAACACACACCAAATGGCAAACATGCTGTAAACACATTCATGTAGGATATAACGCTTGGCCCTATCCAGGATGATACCGCCATTAGGCACCACGTGATGCATTTGATCCAGATATGAATGAATGAATTATAGAATAATAGAATTAAAATTATATTAAGAATGTGACCCAGAGCAAAAAACAAAGCATAGAACAGATGAGTTAAATCTTCTTCTTCTTTTGGCTGCTCCCATTAGGGGTTGCCACAGCGGATCATCTTTTTCCATACCTTCCTGTCTTCTGCAGAACAGATGAGTTAAATCAATTAAAACACACCAAAATAAATGGCAGCAATTGAATCCATAAA
Organism: Erpetoichthys calabaricus; assembly: GCF_900747795.2. NCBI lineage: Eukaryota > Metazoa > Chordata > Cladistia > Polypteriformes > Polypteridae > Erpetoichthys > Erpetoichthys calabaricus. Next base: position 235,528,533 of record NC_041398.2, read on the forward strand.
TGCCCCACTGCTCCAACACATCTCTCTATATATAAAATCTAATGTCTGTCTGCTTTTCACGAGAGAACTACTGAACAGATTTAGATCAAGTTTTTTTCTATAATTTGCTTGAACATTCCGGTTGATTTTGTGACTTCTCTCATCATGCTAAGTATCATAGTTCACTTGCAGGAGCGATTTATTCACGGTAATCCAGGTCAGAGACTGTGGTCCAAGGGGAGGAGGTTGGGTCCCTCCTCACTCAGGCGCCAGCCTCGGGGGGCGTATCTTACATCCGCTTAGGTAGCAAATGAGAGAGCTACTTCACAGATTTAGATCAAGTTTTTTTCTATAATTTGCTTGAACATTCCAGTTGATTTTGTGACTTCTCTCATCGTGCTAAGTATCATAGTTTGCTTGCAGGAGCGATTTATTCACACTAATCCGAGATAGAGGCTGCGGGCTGAGGGGAGGAGGAAGAGTGACGTCAGGCATAGAGAGTGTTTCCTTAAGAGGCATTAGCTCTCTGGAAATGTGTTCTTTTCAATTGCGGCGTTTTAATTAATCTGAATTTAAATACAAATGTATTATCCCTCCCCAGCATACAATATGACGGTTAAAAGATTACACGAGAACAAAAGGATAATCTAGCTCTTTACTGATGGGTTCACGCGGTATTACAGACGGGAAGCTTATGACAGACATATCAACGACAATGTGGGAGTCGTGACCTACGCAGTCCGTCATCTTTCGTCGCCACGCTGAAAGGATTTTAACCGGACAGAAGACAGAATCTTCTGCCCGGCCTCGGACAGAAGACATACTCTCTTCCGGCAGCTTCAAAGTGTTGGCCGTAGGTGTCCATCCTTATATACTGGTTCCTCCATGTGCAGGCTCTTGGCTCTGGATCTAAACAAGGACAGGAAAGTACTCAAACCCCACCTTCAAACATACAGGAAAGCACAATGCCTACATACAGTTCTCATTCTCCCAACAAGGAAAGCGGTTTTTGCTGACAGAGGACAGAAATACACTAGTCTGTCTTTAGGTTGACTATTCAATTCTCCAGTTGTCTGTGGCTCTCTAGCCCTGTGCTTGGCTCGGCAATTCTAACTGCTGCTGCTGTGACCCTGTGGACCTATATTTGGTCTGCCTGTATGAATGAGTCCATAACAGTGGGCACAGAGAACAGTGAAATTAAACTTAATAAAAACACATATTATAACAGAGAGACGGGCAGGGCCCTCCTAACTGTCCTGTTTCACTACTACACGGGCAGAGCCGAGGGGAATGGCTAATAGTGTAGCTAGAAACTGACCAGCAGCTTCTTGGGGAGGTTAGCTGTCCGCCCATGACGGGTCCTCTGAGATGGTGACTCCTAAATTACTTAAAGCTGGAAACTCCCTCCATAGCTGCTGCACCGATTGTTATTGGACTGTGATTGGTCTTTTTAGTGGTTCCTAAGGACGAGAATAACTGCTTTGGTCTTTTTGGTATTTAAGACCAGGTTGTTGATGTCACACCGTGCTCTTAGGTTCTGAACCTCTTCCCAGTAAGCAGCTTCATCATTAATTGATATGAGCCCAAGGACAGGGAAAGGGTTTCGACTTTTAAGTGAGATAAATCTCCTACCTGGACTTGGAAAGACTACTTTATTGCCATAAAGACGGTGTTCAGTATCAATCCTTTTTTTCCTTCTTCTTTTGTTTAATGCCGGTTGGCAAACTTAAGGTGCATTACCACCACCATTTGGACTGGAGCGTGATGCAGAAAGGGGGAAAAGAAAAACTATAACTAGAAATACCTATATTTTCCAATTTCATGCTTTCTAATAACCTTATAATTTTTAAATAACAAAATACGGATGTATGAATCAATTTAAACTTATCTCTCCTTTTTTTCTCTGCCTTTCCTTTTTGCACTTCTTTTAAGCCCCCTAAACGCCTGTCCGACAGATCAGCAACACTCTTCAGGAGGCAGATGTGGATGTGTGGTTTTGGGTTTGTCAATGACTTTCTGCAACTTCAGTATTTTAAAATTCCCACCGGGTGGAAAAGGCAGGATTTCTAGAGCAAAACCAGAAGTCAGGGAGCATTATGGGATTCGTCTGGTGTGCAGGTGAAAGAAAAGAGGATGTTAGCAACCACACATCCTCAGGCACTGGTGTCAATGTGCTTACCTTATATAAGGCCAAAGGCATTTCAAGGGTTTAAGGTCACTCTAGTTGCCACAATAGCATACATGCCTATCAAACATCCCTAAGTAGAAAGAACTCAAAGTATGTAGGTAAATAGAACCATGGCAGCAGTTTTTTTCATTTTTGTACCGACTTTAAGCCTTAGTAAGGCTATTATTTTTAAATTGTTATATTTGAGCAAGGGTTCCTCCCGTGGCTGTGGGTCAAATCTTTATTTTATGTCTTCTTTGTCTATTTTCAATTCTGTTTGCATTAATTTTATATACATTGTGAGAGACACCATGCGAGGACTGGCATCCCAGCAGAAGCTATACCGGGATCCTTACCTGGCTGGGACACAAATTGTGTGGGACGACCATTCACTCAGGGTATTGTCTCCCACAAAATACTAGATTGCAGCCCCAAACCCCAAGTCCCCGCCACCCCCACCCCCCCAGTTAAGGTTCCACCACAAATTCCCACAGGACACACTGGGAACTGTAGTTCATTGGCTCAGCCCTGTTGGGTTTCGTGGGTGACGCCACAGGGCACTGAGGGAACAAGCAAGCCCTACATTGTCGGTCTCCTGCCTTCCCCAGAAGTATTCCTGGTTCATAGTTTCAGAATGCTGGAAGTACTCCTGGATGTTAGATAAAAGGGGCAGCCTTCCGCAGTTCAGGGAGCCAGAGTTAGGAGGAGGAATACAAAGCTTGCCTGCAGGAGCGGAGGTGAAATGACAAGAGAGAGAGTTGTTGTTGAGGTATGGGAAATGATTACTCGTGTAAGAGTTTCACATAATAAAAAACGTCTGTACATAGAGAACTTGCGTCGAGCTTTTATGTCGGGAGTGTGGGGAGCTGCAGCACCACCTGGGGGGGTATTTTTCGTACGTCGCTTAACTCTTTTAGGGCGGATGTCGACTTTTGTCGACAGGAGGGGTTGAAGGCTAATGTCGACAAAAGTCGACATCCAGGGATAGGGGGCGACAATCAGCTGTTAATGGCGACAAATCTCACTATCACATCACAGGCATTCCCTCTGTGCTTGGAGGAATGCTAGACTCGTTGACTCGGCAACTAACCTTGCGTGTGCGTGAGTTGCGAAATGTAAACAATGGCAAGATGGCACCGACATGTGAAAAGGCAGCGAAGCAAGTGCAGAAAAGAAAACACTCGGCAGACGATGTTTTGCGCATTATCGCGGAGTCGGACTCTTGATTTTTCAGAATCGGATTTTATTGGCAGTGATCAGGAGATCGAGCAAGAGAGTGAAAAGCAGGCATCAGCTGATCAGACACCAGCCGATGCCGCGCCAGCAGATCTGCTGCCAGTTGAGTGCCTTCGCTCAGCCGATGCATCTACGGCAAGGTTCGCATAGGATAAATACACAGACATTGATCCGTTGAGAGCCGATCTGGCTACCGGAGTTTACAAGACGGCATGGCTTGCTGTTGGACACGACAGATCACCAGCTGCTGTACTTCAGGCTGCTCTCTCCTGATGCTGCTTTTCAGCTACTGTCAGACGAGACAAACAGGTAGGCAGAGATTTTTTTTTGAATCGCGGGCTGCGTTTGCATCGCATTCTCGTTTTTCAAAGTGGAAACCCACAACGAAAGACGAGATGAAGCGCGCTGTGGCATTACAAATAGAGATGGGACAGAACTGGTGATATAACTTCAGGGAGCATTGGTCCAAACGTGTTTTGTCCCCTGGTGGCTTAGGTACGTGCTGCTGCAAAGTTTTATTCACTTCTGTAATAAACAGAAGCAAATCCCATGGGGTGAGCCAGGCTATAATGCCATACATAAAGTTCATAAAGTTTCAGGAGATGAAAAAAGGTGACAATACGGTTTTCATGCAGGCAGAAAACTTGGTGGCAGTGGCATGGCACGATGGTAAATGGGTGACTTGTCTCTCTACAGTACACACTAACAATATATGTGAGAAAATGCAGCAACAGACAATTGAAAAATAGGCATCAAAACAACACAAATTGTAAGGAGTGCAATGTGGCAATGACTGAAATTGGCTGCTTTGAGCGAGATCAGACTTTGCTGTGTAAAATGTATGTGATATGTATGTGAAATCATAAAGTATGCAGGCTCATACAACATGCAAGACAGTAACATTTGTCAGAAGTAAATATTTTTTGTTGATTTGATATGTTAAACAATTGCTTTGTGTTCTTTTTTAAAAAATGTTAGTTTTTGGAAAAATATTCAGCCCTGGGAGAAAAAAAACAAAAAAAAAATTAGCCCTAAAAGAGTTAAATCATCTGAGATCAGGTGCCTCATCTTGGATAAGTTAATGCCATTGACACTCAATCGGGATAGGTTGGTTTTTCAAATGCAGCCATGTATTAGATTAGTCTAGCTAGATCTAATCATACGAGATGAATGTGCGCGCCCGGCCTTTTATTTGAAGGACATGAAGAATTTCAAGATTTAATATGCACAAGGGGTAACACTGCAAAAGCAGCCCAAATCAGAAAAGACGGCTGGCAAAAAATTGGCCGACAAATTAAACGCTAAGTAGTGTGCATTGCACTTACTGAAAGCAGCATTTCATTTCTTATGTGTCAGATTAATTGTTATTTAATATGTCATAATTCCAGATCAAACGTGAGCACAAGGAGAACATGGGAACAGGTTAAAGTGAAGTATAAGAATATACTTCAAACTGGTAAATATTGGTATATAACTATTTAAAGAATTGTTGACATAAATCTATATATATAAAAATGGAATGGGTGGGTCGTCGGGTGGGCCTTTTTTTCATTCCGTCGTTTTTTCGACGTTTTGAAAATGTAGAATGATTATTTGATTTTTTTGTTTTTATTTGATCGTGTCTATGTAGCCGCCGTCGTAATAAAGTATCGCTAAAATCGTCATTTATCGTAATTTATTTTTGACGTATAACGTCGCCGTCGTCGAGGTCAGTGATACCAGTGCAAAAAATCTGCTTACGGTTGAAAGACACGCCCTACTCACTGGACAGTTAAAAACACCAATCAAACTAACGATGACATCAAGTATTACCCAATCAAAAGTAGGAAAGGAGGCATCTTCATAAAATGCGTGTGGGATGATTTGCATGAGACGCTGCTTTAAAAAAAAAATGATAAAAAAAATACGGGATAAATCCCGTCCAGTATTGATTCAAAACGGGACGCGCAATTTCATTCTCAAACGCGGCACGATTCCGTATTTTAAAGGACGGGTGGCAACCCTACAGTGCCAGGTAACCACCCATACAATCACATTGTGATTCAGACTAGGAATGCAATGAATGTAATTACCCCGATCTACATACAAGGCGAAAGTCTTGCAACATTCAAAGATGATGGTTTGGGATAAGTACACCATACAACATAAAAGAGCTTATGAAGCCTTGAACCGAAAAAAGCAACATCTCAGAGATCGTAAAAAAAAAAATAGGAGCTAATGTCGTTTTACTCGCTGTAGATTTTAGTCAAACATTACCAGTTATTTCACGAGGGAGACCAGCACATCAACTCAACGCGTGTTTAAAATCCATGCTTCTCCCACGCTCGGTTATATGTCGCGTGTTCTCGGGTAGGTGCACCAAAAAATGTATACATTTAAGCATGTAATGGGCAAACAAAAAATGAGGTATACCCGAAGGCACAGCAGTAGTACTTAATGTAACTTTACTTCTTAAATGTTAATGTTTTACTGTTTAATAATTTATACGCTTCTTATATGTTGTTCAAATTCTTTTATCAAAATACCACTCACAGCGCAATGCACGATAACATCGAGTGAATACACCATACGCATCCGCCCACGGCTGCCCTGCTGTGCGCAGATAGGACTTGATTGTACAATAAAATAAAATAAAGATAAAAAGACTAAAACAATCATCACCCATAAAGTGGATAGTAGACGTGACGTACTATATGTGTACCACATTTCAAGTGTATAGGTGCAACGGTTTGCGAGCTACAGGTCATTTAAAATCCTGGACAGACACACAAATTGCCACGGTAGCAAATTACAGAAGAAGATTTTACTGTTTAATAATTTATATTTATATGAAACGAGCTGTATATACCCGGCGTTGCCCGGGGCAGAAGTAACCTAATCGGTCAAACACTTACATATATACCAAAGTAAACCAAATCGGTCAAACAGTTACATATATAAAAAAAGCGAACCTAATCGGATAAACAGCTTCATATATACAGAAGCGAACCTAATCGGACAAACAGCTAATCTATATACATAAGCAAACCTAATTGGTCAAACAGTTACATAAATACAAAAGCAAACCTAATCGATGAAACAGCTTCATATATACAGAAGCGAACCTAATTGGTCAAACGGTTATGCATGTGCAGAATAATTTTACAAAGATTATGCGTGTTAACAATCATTAAAAAGAAAAGATTGAGGAACTCTTCTTCTATATGTGATGAAGCTGGATGAAGCTGACTTGACGAAGACGTAGGTGGCATAGATTGGTTTTTCTAAAACAGAAGAAAAAAATGAGTATCTATTATTATTTTAAATTAGAATGAAAATGAGAACCTTGATTAGAGATAGATTATCCGTATTAAAATATGTGCATGAATAAACTTTTGCTAACTCTCTAGCAAAAGTTTATTCATACAAATTGGCATGGGATGGCTTTGTGAAAAAGTAATAATTAGATAAAAATAAATTGAGAATGCGTACTTCGATTTGACTGAGATTATCTGTAATGATGAAAAAAAAGTTTAGTATGTTTTTTTTTCCATACGGGAAGCATGTAAAACCTTACATAGGCACCCTTCAGCCCGTACTGAAGGGTAGTGTCAGATTCTTACTGACTAAAAAACACCCTTTTTATTCCACAGCTACCCCAAAAACCACTATTAGGCATTACTTTGGGGTGGCAGTAGTTTAGTTATGAAACAGCTGGGTCCTGAAAAAAATCTGTCTTATTAGTGGCTTCATCACATATAGAAGAACAGTTCCTCAATCTTTTCTTTTTAATGATTGTTAACACGCATAATGTTTGTAAAATCATTCTGCACATGCATAACTGTTTGACCAATTAGGTTCGCTTCTGTATATATGAAGCTGTTTGATCGATTAGGTTTGCTTTTGTATTTATGTAACTGTTTGACCAATTAGGTTTGCTTATGTATATAGATTAGCTGTTTGTCCGATTAGGTTCGCTTCTATATATATGAAGCTGTTTGTCCGATTAGGTTCGGTTTTTTTATATATGTAACTGTTTGACCGATTAGGTTTACTTTGGTATATATGTAAGTGTTTGACCGATTAGGTTACTTCTGCCCCGGGCAACGCCGGGTATATACAGCTCGTAATCATATATAATATAAAAAACATTAATTTTAAAGCTAATAAGAAGGCAGACAAGCAAAAAACAGGTGGAGGTCCATGCGGTCCACACCTAACCCCTGCAGAAGAGTTGACAAAGGTCAAATATTTGATGAAGACACTGTGTCTGATTATTCATCAGGAGGAGAGGTACACTTTCCAAATAATGTTTGATCAAACTCCACTCTGATCAGTCCCATGTGCCCCAATCACATTTGGAAATCCTGGTAATGAGACTGTTAGGCTGATTGTGAGATTCTTCATGGAACTGTGGGTGTTTTAGCCTGTGTATTACCTACCTGCAATGAAACGCCTCTTTTATTGTCTGCACATGCAGGTGTCCAGGAAACACTATGAAAACCCAAAGGAAATATTTCAGAGCCAAACAGACTTTTGCCTGGCAAACGGCACTTTTAGTTAGATTTTCCGCATCGCCTACAGTATATAAAAAAGTGCCGCTTGTAAAAAACCTCAAAGCAATGCATACTGTCTGTGTGGTTGTGAGAGCCCGACTTCACAAAGTTTGACTTTGAATATACGGAGCTAATAAATCTTTGAGGTACAATATTCCCCGTCGGCTAAAGCGGTATCTTTTGAAAAGAATTTCCTCCGGGAGCAATAAAGGATCTTGCCGATCGCACAAAACCCTCTCTATATGAAATTCTCTTCGTATAATTTACACACCAATATCAATTGGTCGCTCATTCATGAACGGCGAAGCCATGACTGAATGTCTTCAACGCACCCTCACTGATTACGCGTGTAAACTAATCCTTTTTTACGTAGAACAAACTTGCTCTGAGCAGATTTGAGGATTAGGATGTGTTGCTATGGCAACACTTCCAGCAAGAGTTTCGAAAAACCGACAGATCCAGGATCAGACCAAATCGTCAACAATTACATCTGGCTAAACGACTAATCCACATACGAAAAATACCCCCCTGGCGACCACAACATTTATTTGCATTTTTCTTGATATTTATTTTTGTATCAATGCCTTTATTGTGTTCCTTGTGTTTTGTGGTTGGTGCCCCAAGAAGCGGAACCCTCTGCCTATTACCTCCAGGGACTGCCTTATAAAGTTGAGAGTTTCCCACAGTTCCTGATGGTTCATTCAGCTGCTCTAGGGAGTCGCTGAGTGTTTTTGTGTATCTGTATTGGCTTATCGTGTTTTCTGCTCTGTTTTTTATCCTGCCTTGCATTACTGTAATCAGATTTTTTGTTCACCTTGGATTGCTGGCAATACCTTTTTTCCTTTTTGTGCTTCACAAAGCTTCTTGTTATTTCAGAGCATTTTCTTTAAGACTAAATCTTTTATTTAATAAAGATTCTTTGTGGCTCTCTGTGTTGCTTGATGGGATTTTTTCCCCTCTAGTGGGAATTTTCTGGAAGTGTTCGGGACTTACCTGCTTGGGAACTCTTGAGTGCAACACAAATGGCATCTGCTATTAGCAGGTAAAAGTATTTACTGTGCTCTGACTTGCTCATTTACCACTATATCTGCACTTGCTTTTCCAGGCATTTAAGGGGCACTTCTTGTCTATAGTTTCTGGTGTTACTCTGGTTCTTAATTGTTGTTTTCACTTTTTTTTTCCTTTACTTTTTTATTTTTAACAGACTTTTGGGTGGTTTCAGCGGCTGAGATAAAATGTGGTTATTTTAAATACAAGCCAAAAGAACAGTCAACCAGCATGAAGGGGTCTGGAGAACATAAATCAAAAGGGTTTTCACTAAAACCAAAATGTTATTCATTATTCTTATTCTAAGCCAACTACTAATTAAACCAGTTATTCCTTCTGCTTTCATTTGCCTTTTACCAAAACCAAAACATTCTTCGATGTTTCTAGTCAAAGCAAAGTTGTAACTGTTGTATTTTATTATTTTTTTTCTTGATTTGCTCAAAGTGATCACAGGTCATGGGTTTGCTGTGAGTGTGTGGATGTGCTTTAACAGCTGCCAGCTATTGTGGTTATCATCAAATGCCATTATCATCAACAACATGGTGACACTCATGAAAAATAACCAGATACATTTATAACAACCAAAATAACCACTGGAAAATTCCCAAAATTAAGTGAAATGAATCAGGACATACTAAAAAGAATGTCTGATAATTAACAGCATTAAAACAGCAGAGAATGTCCATCCATCCATCCATTTTCCAACCCGCTGAATCCGAACACAGGGTCACGGGGGTCTGCTGGAGCCAATCCCAGCCAACACAGGGCACAAGGCAGGAACCAATCCTGGGCAGGGTGCCAACCCACCGCAGGACACACACAAACACCAAGCACACACTAGGGACAATTTAGAATCGCCAATCCACCTAACCTGCATGTCTTTGGACTGTGGGAGGAAACCGGAGTGCCCGGAGGAAACCCACGCAGACACGGGGAGAACATGCAAATTCCACGCAGGGAGGACCCGGGAAGTGAACCCAGGTCTCCTAACTGCGAGGAAGCAGCGCTACCCACTGCGCCACCGTGCCACCGCAGAGAATGTGAAGAAGGAAAATAAAAAAAAAAATAAGGACAATCCTAATCCTAATTTACGCAGGGCCATTAGGAGTTACATGATTAGTGCTCTGTCAGTGAACTGGCGCATAAACGTTTTGAGCAAAAAATAGGAAATGAGCATAAAAAAAATAAAACAAAACAAACAAAAAAAACAGGTAGAAAACAAAATGAAACCGAAGCCCATGTGAGGGACCAACGGGTGTCTCTGCCGGGATTGGTCCTGCTCCTTTACCTGGCCCGGAGGCGAAGAGATACGAAGCACAGCTGAGGAGCAGTGATATTCTCCTGCTATGCCAAGACACGGCTGGAAGAAGAGGCTACAGAAGGGGCTACTCTGGAGATGACATTCTACTAACCACGGAGCAACACCCAGGATGGACTGAGGAATGGGAAAGGACAGCACAGTGAATGACAGCCTGATATGGGCAATACGCATTATCTGCAGAGTTCGTTTGTTGTTACAAGCATGTCTTACAAACACAAAAAGTGCTGTTCTTAAATCAAAACCTTTGCTACTTCAAAGTGGATGTATTTGGTAAGTTTTAAAGCTTTTTCTTATGTTGGGACCTCAATACTGCTTAGCTCCATTATGAAGCACAAGATTAGGCTAGTTATTTTTAAAAATTTAGATAGATAGATAGATAGATAGATAGATAGATAGATAGATAGATAGATAGATAGATAGATAGATAGATAGATAGATAGATAGATAGATAGATAGATCCAGTCTGAACACACACCAGGACAACTAAACAGGAAGAAAATTAAAAAGAAAGAAAATACTGACTCTGCGGTGGGTTGGCACCCTGCCCAGGATTGGTTCCTGCCTTGTGCCCTGTGTTGGCTGGGATTGACTCCAGCAGACCCCCGTGACCCTGTGTTCGGATTCAGCGGGTTGGAAAATGGATAGATGGAAAATCTCTGACTTGGCAGTTCCAATCCCGGTGAGCCATTATACATACATGTGTATTTCTTTTGTTATAAAGGACCCCCAGTTGCATTTTCTCACACACTTCTGCCGAATAATTTGTTGGCTGAAAATCCTAGGTGTTAGTGTGTTAGAGAGGGCATGTGCAACATTGTTCATAATGACACTCAGTTTTGTTTTAATTCTCTCCTCCTCTCTACTTCCAGGGGGTCCAGAGTGCATCCTGTAACTGAGCCTGCTCTTTTAATTAGTTTGTTGATTCGGTGGGCCTCTCTTGAAGCGATGTTACCAGCCCAGCACACCACAGTGTAAAGAATTGCACTGGCTGTCACAGAGTTGTAGAAGAAGTGAAGGATGTCACTACACAAATTACAGGACCACAGTTTCCTTAGAAAAAAGTGCCTGCTCTACCCTTTCTTATACAGTCCGACCTGTCATCGATGTGGACCCCCCAAGTACTTGTAGGAGTGCCTCACCTCTACATCCACTCCCTTAGGCGGAGTGGTGGCTCTGAGGCTAGGGATCTGCACTGGCAATTGGAAGGTTGCCGGTTCGAATCCCGTAAATGCCAATAGGGACTCTGCTCTGTTGGGCCCTTCAGCAAGGTCCTTAACCTGCAATTGCTGAGCGCTTTGAGTAGTGAGAAAAGCGCTATATAAATGCAAAGAATTATTATTATTATTAACAGTGACATAGATAATAAGCAGTTCCTTGTTTTCGCTATTGTTAAGTTGCAGACAATTCTTTTTGCACCCCTGACTCCTCTCCCCTACTTCATCCCTCTTATCAATACACCCCATAAGTGCAGAATCATCTGAGAATTTCTACAAGTTTGTTTCCCCCCTCTTCTGGTGGTAACAGGCTGCCATCTGATAACAAGCTTGTAGCTTATGAAGAATCGGGTTGTGGTCAGATTTGCCTAAAGGTGCCAGTAGTTTACATTTAAAGGCATCTTTAAAATTTGAATACAGCAGGTCCAGCTTATAATTTTCTTGAGTGGAACTGGTCACAAACTGATAGAAATTTGTTATTGTTCCTCCCAAAGTCACATGGTTGAAGTCACCTCATATTATATTTGCAGGGTATGAGGGAGTCATTGTTAAAGTGTTGGTGACAGAACGAATCATTTCCATTGCTAGGTTCCCATTTGCGGAGGGAGGAATAAAAACATTAATAAGGATGATGTCATTTATCTCCCCAGGCAAATAACGTGGATGAATTCCAACAGCCTGAATTTCAATGTCTGAATTTCAAACTGCAGTTGTAACTGTACACCATTCCTCATTCACATAGATGACCAGTCCCACTCTTGTCATTTTTCCACACTGCACTGGGTCTTTATCTGCTCTATTATAATGCGGTCTGTTCAGCATTAAAACAGTGTCAGGTATATCAGGTTTAACCCAATTCTCTGTAAAGCAAAAATGCCACTACATTTGTATGCTCTATGATCCGCTATAAGCGCAGGGAGTTCATCCGTCTTATTTGACAGAGATCGAATATTTCCCATTACAATAGATGGTAGACCAGTTCCAAAACCTTTACGTTTACTCTCGTGATGGCACATCGCCCTCTCCGTCTGTGGACAAATAGCTTCTGTAGTGAAATGAAACTGAGCTGTTAGGCTCTCACGATCGTAGTGCAAGTATTTAATACACCCCCTACTTTCATTTTCTCAGTGTCTCTTGCTGTTGCAGGTGTTGCAGACATAAGGCAGCCTTCGGGTCCTCTGCACAACGCCATCCAACTTCGCAGCCATGCTTAAAGTGCAGTCAAGAGAAGCTGGCATCTGGGTTTACATTAGTTATAGTTTATTGGTAAATTTGAAATCCATTTAAAATCTATTTATCGGATTTCTAGTGGCTCAGTGGGAAGCCAGAAGCCATAGCAATATTAATTTTAAATAAGAGTGGTAACTAGTAAATAAATTCAAATCAAAAAGAAAAACAGTGAGAAATATGGAGCTTCTGTAGAAAGGCTGCTGCTTGCACAACACCCGGATTCAGCATGCAAGGCATGTATTATTTATTTAATTGGCTGATGACTTTATCCAAGGCAATTTGCAACATTTGACACGTAACTGATTCCATTCCTCTTGTTTTTCCAAATCTGAGCCCACATTATCAGGTTTTGTTGCATGCATGGCGCAATAGTAATCTGGTCCCTGCTTGTACAGATTTGGACAAAGCCACCTTGCATATGCATCACCAATGGTTTAGAATTTTTAACCTATAACAGAATAAATTACTAAACATTAGGAAAAGGTGTGTTACAGACTCAAATCAAATGTATGTTTTTATTATATAATACTAATGATAATAGTAGCTCACTACTCAAAATGGTATGTACGGTGTGGCGAACGACCGGGGCACTTGCCCGGCCGGGACACCTTTTTCTTGTATAGTCCGGGAGAACAAGCATAGACAGAGCATTACCTCACCCGGAACACTAGATGGCAGCCCCTCTGGGTGGCATCAGTGCCTCGGACACCGCAGCACTTCATGGGAGATGGAGTTGGTTAAAGCCCTGTTGGGATCCGGGGGCACCGTCAGGGGGTGCTGCAGCTGTTCCTGAGCCCATGTGGGCAGTTCTTTCACCACACAATCCGAAGTGGGGCAACGAGCACCTGGAGCACTTCCGGGTGAATTATATAAGGGGACAACAGAGACTACTCGGTGAGCCAGAGTTTGGAGGAGGGAGACAACGCTTGCCGAGGAGGAGTGGAGGAGAAAGAAGAAGAAGAAAAAAGAGAGAGAAAGTATTGTGTGTAGTCATTGTACTTATTGGGACTGCGTTGTGCCTGTGGGAAACAGGGAAGACGTTGCCCACAGGTGAAGAAAAATAAAATAAAACATTTGTGTTTTATCAGTGTGCCACCTGTGCTTGTCTATGTCGGGTTTAGTGGCTGCTATGCCCTCTATCTTTGTCACAATGGGGAAGACCCAGGATCAAACCCATAACCTCTTAATTATGAGGCAGCAGTTTTTACCTCTGCACCAGCCAAGTCTACTTTGTGTTGACTGATATTCGGGATTGGGTTTTTACTCATTGACAGCAAAATTTTCTTTGGTTATATTCTTCAATAAAAGCACACTTGTGTTGTTATATCTTTTGTGAAAGTGTTTATTTGATATTTGGACTTTAGACTTGACACATTATACGCTTCATGTCAAAAGTTTATCATTAGTACTATAACATGAAAAAGGCTTCAGTTTTAGTTATGTGTTCAACATGTCTTGCTTCGTATTTCCTGTCATCCTACACTTACACAGATTGTTGTAGACACGGAACACACATGAAATATATGTGTTCCAAATAACAATATATTATTTAACCTGTACAATTCCAAATACCTCACACCCAGATAAACAGACTTGAGCTGGGACAACTTTTGTCCGGCTTGAGATGCGGCGGTGGTGAGGATGGGATAGCAAGCTGCTTGCTGCTTGTGCTGATTGACACATTTGCAAAACAAAGATGCTGATGAAGAGGTGTGAAGGGATTTAAGGTGGCCTGGGATTATCACTTTATTCATAGGCTTCAGGGATTCTAGTGTTAATTGATGGCTCATTCCATGTACTGAGACATTTGTACACAACTCTGTGCAAATAAAGAAATGTTCTGCATTCTCATTTGGGCTCTGTGACTTCCTTCTTTGAATACTGAGGAAAATGTTTCCCATGACAATGGTCAGCAAGACCGATGGTAAAAGAGGGCAAAATTCTGGTGTGTTCCTTCTGCACTAGACCAAGGACTGTTATTGTTTCACCCCTGGGCTGCCTGTATTTTTCTACTAATTGTTGGTTAATGAGATGGTTCAAAGGGTTCATGTCTTCCTGTAAAACAGCATTCAGACCAGCAAGTTGGCTTCTTGGCTGGCACTGTCTCAAATGGCGTCTCTGCTTGAGTTGCGCTATTCTCTGGAGGACCAATTCACCTTCTGACTTTAAAGTATTCTTACTGGTTAAATAGTGAATTTGATTACTTAACTCATTATGTACTCAAATTGTCTACCAGTGTTAAGGCTACAAAAAGCCCCTTGTAGCAGCGCTACTTAATATATCCTACATCTCTCAGTGGCCCCAAGTGGTTTAACACTATTGGACAGCTTCGGATGGCGCAGGGACTGCAGTGAAGACAATTGAGCAGGCCGACCCTTTACAAAGGAACCTAAAAGACGTGGGAGAGATTGTGTTCATTGATCTGTTTGTTAATACACCTCATATACACAATTTGATTATGACTTGACCATCTTGGATTACAGTGTCTAGTCATTATGTATGTGCTGTTCTGTGCTCACTTGTTCATGATTGGATATGTCTTTGTCTGCCAGAGTGCTCTCAATCACTTCAAACCCCACACATCATCAGGAAACTGGTAGGACAAAACTTTACATTGCTTTCAGAAAGCTGTTCACAGAGTGTTTCAATCACACATCAAACTGTGTGTTCCTTTTTCATCATTTCATTAATATATTTCATTATGTTTTTAAATGAGTTTTATAAAATAATTTGATTGATTGATTAATTGATTGATTATTTATCGTTGCATTGTGCCACTTATCAGTGTCTTTGTGTGTGAGTGTGTGCATTCCATGTCAATGTTGGGTGTGTTCCTGGGGTTCCCACAACAAAATAAGCAAATCACTTTCTTCAGACATCGCCGTGACTGCTACACCCTTTAATGCTAATTGATAACTCAGATTATAATTTTGTATTTATATTGCAACATAGATAATAATAATAATAATAATAATAATAATAATAATAATAATGTTACATTGTCCAAATATGAGCATTAGTGTGTTTATTATGTTTCTCTTTGGACGACCTCTGCATCTCAGTGGTTCAGTCAAAGACAAGAGACCAAATAAAGAAAGATGTTAAAAAGTTTGAGTGGGTCATTCATTAATTTGAAGAAGGAGATGAAGTATGACATAATGAAGTACTTGGCACTACAAAGCTTTCAGAAATCACACCCCAGATTAAGTTTTAGGTAATAAAGATTGATAAGAGGCTGATTGATAAGAGTTATTTACAATCTTATTTTATAGGGGCCTCTGAATTTTTCACGGCAACAGAAGTGTGACTTTGAAAACCAATTGGCCCTACCAGTAGGGTTACCACTTTTAATACAAAATAATAAGGGACGCATACTGCGGGGGGGGGGGGGGGGCACATCCCGTATTACCCAATCAAAAGTAGGAAAGGAGCCATCTTCATAAAATGCGTGTGAGATGATTTGCATGACACGCTGCTTTAAAAAAAATGATAAAAAAAATACGGGACAAAACCCGTCCCGTATTGACTCAAAACGGGACGCGCAATTTCATTCTCAAATACGGGACGATTCCGTATTTTAAAGGACGGGTGGCAACCCTACCTACCAGTGATGGTTTAGACTATGTCATATTAGCAGGGATGAATACTTATGTGATCAATTACTTTGCGGTTTATATTTGTAATAATAATAATAATAATAATAATACTTTAATTTACATAGCATCTTTCCCATGTTCAAGGCACTTTGCAGAGATCTGTTTTCACTCTGACATTAAAGAGTCCTTTTCTATTGAACAGTCTCAAAATACAAATTAAATCCATTGTGATTCAATGTCGTCTAACAATAAAATGCGAAAACTTTCAAGGGGGTGAATACTTTTTATAGACATTCTATTATGAGTGATCCCTTTTCTTCAGGTATGGTTGATCAGATTAATTTTTGCAGTCTGGGCTCGTACATTTTATTTGCTTTCTCACCTAAGCCGAGTAAAACGTCTCATACAGTACGTTAAGAACTTGACATTTTTGGAAAAATGGATAGAGGTCATTGAGGTAAAATGAGTGCAACTACACAGCATATTTACAATCAGGAGTGTGACCACATCACTTAGAAATGTGTCATACGCACACCTATAAAATGGAAAAGGATAATATTTCAAAAGGGCAGCTGATTGACTTAATACTTACCATGGCAAATTTAATTCCTGGCACAGGCAAGTGAATCTGCAGATGTTACATTATAAATCTATGAAATCCTGCATGGTGTGTGTTATACTTTCCAAGGGGTCTTTATCATGATTCCCTAAACATCCTTCACACCCTGGAACAAATTAGAGAATGTAGCTTCATATCGGCGTCCTTGAAGCCCAAATGCTGCCAGCAACGGGTGATTAATTTGTGATTCACCATGTCTTATATAGATGTCAGAGTATGGGACTATCAGTGTGCTGGATAAGAAATGATTTGTGCTCCCAGATGATAAATATGATCGAGCTGCAATAAAAGGATTGCTAGAAAATGTTTTTGTCCACTGATTCACTTATGTGAAAAGTAAGTGGACCTTCTTTTAATTCTACGGTTTTACATATCAGGACATAAAGAATGATAATCAGACATTCAACAGATTCTATAATTAGATCTGTCCAACCTCTAGAACAGTGCTTCCCAATCTTTTTGGTGTCATGACCCAGTTTTTCACACACCAGTGACCCACTTTCCCCGATTCCATCTTTCCAAGAATTTAGTGTGACCCACGGGGAAGGAGGAAAGAAAGAAGGCTTGTCCCGCTCGATGAATCGAGTGCAATTATCAGAGCAATCACCACGCAATCACCAGTGGTCTCATGTATAAATGATGCGTACGCACAAAAATGTTGCGCACGCTCGTTTCCATGCTCACGTTGTGATGTATAAAAACTAAACTTGGCGTAAAGCCACACATATTTTCACGCCAGCTCAATCCTTGGCGTACACAAGTTTTTCGCTTGGTTTTGCAAACTGGCGGCACCCAGCGTCAAAGCAGTGCTTTTGTTCCAGTGTGGTTTCCCTTTTTTTTTAGATGTACATCCCTGATGCAGCATATACACTGAAATTAACCACATATTGTTTATTTGTTTAAGGCATCTGATTGTAATTAACCTACAACAATATAATGGCCAAACTATTCCAAATACCATAGCTGCTTTAGCTTTGTTACTCTCACTGCACCTTCTTCTTCTTCTTCTTCTTTCAGCTGCTCCCGTTAGGGGCTGCCACAGTGGGTCATCTTTTTCCATATTACTCTCACATGCACTATCACTGTATCTGAGTATGGAATCACAGCTCTACAGCAGCTGATCGGAAAGAGAATTATCGGTATACAGCATCAAGCACACGCTGCCTCAGCCATGCTGTCTATTTGAACTGCTCTCATACAACAAACACTTCAGAGGCTTTCTTGTACAGACCTCACGGTTCAGAAACAGTTTCATTTCAAGAACTATAAACACACTCAATCAGTCCATCAAGTGCTCCTTGTAGAACTGTTTGTACTTATAAGTACAATTACCTCACTGTAAACTTGCGATACAATTACAATATTGCACAACCTGAGCCACTTTATAAAGCGCGTATTTGCATATGATAATATTATTTTTAAGATGAAATGCAGCAAAATATGCTTATTACATTATACAGATAAAATGTTAACATCATTTAAATAATCTATATTGTTGAAAATTAAACATGTGAGGACACAGTATCACAGCGCTAGCAAGGAGCTGGCGGAGTTCAGGGATTGTTCCTGCCTTATGCTGTATTCTTGCTGGGGCTAGTGTGACACTGGAAGGATAAATGGATAGAATAATTAAACATGTACTACGAAGATATTTCAATGTTCCTTAAATGTTTTGAAGAATCGGCTTTCTAAGCTTACAGATGACTTAACGTGTATTACAGAGCTGATTGTGTGGCGATTGGGTACTTGGAGAAAGAAAAGGAAGGACAGAAATTGGGGGTTAGTATGTTTGAAAGAGACAGTACTGCTGCAATAAATTATTTCATCTAAGGTCGCACATGCGCAGCAAGCATCTTGCAAGAGGCAGGAACCATCTCTGGGCAGGGCGCCAGCTCATCACTATCACTGCGCCACCCTGTTCCCATGTTTAATAACATGCTTATATTCCTATCATTATGAAAATTATATCAGGTATACATCTCAGTATTTAAATTATTCAGAGAGCTGTAATATCATGAACGTAATGGATTCTGTGTCCTTTCGGAGGAAGAGAAAGACCATTTAAGAAGCACATAGTGATTCACACACATAGAGCACATAGAAGAACACATACAAAACAAAGCATTTAATGTGCTACTTTAGTTACGATGGTATTTGAGAAACTAGTAAATTAAACGATTTTAAGATGGAGTTTATGATGTTCTACTTTAATGACAAAATAAACTACGTGGAAATGTAGAGTTTAAAGTTGTCATTTTGAGCTTTTTCCCACTGTGTCCCTATTTTTTTTCTTTTCTCTGTACCCTAATAAGCTTCCATATGATACTCAGACGGTGGGCTATGACTCGCCTTTTCACGGTGACTTTGATATCTGACAACTTCTTTTTTATTTCGGGTACTGTGCGACTTTGTGAACTTGAGCTTTTGAGTTTCTCCGACACGCTATGTCACTCAATCAACTTCCTTTTGTTGTTTATACCACTGTTTAAACCAACAAATAGTACGTTTTTCCTTGCCTCCACTTGGTATTTGCTGAAATTCTTCTATTTTCCCCTGTACTTTTGCCATTGCCTTTTCACAGAACACTGGGCTATTTTTACTGATTTGCATATTCAAAGAGGCGTAATTCTGGGAGGAGACAGGGTGAGATGGCGTGTGCACGTGCGTTACTTTTCACAATGACCGTAATTTATGGAGCGGAAGAACGTGGAAGTTGGCAAATGCACAAATTAATGCATCTGGATTTTTTTGTGTGTACGCACATTTCTGCTTTTGTCTGCACACCATGTTTTAGTGTGAATTCTACCCACAGCGTTATGCATGAGGCCCCAGAGCATTAGATGAATCAAGCGTGATCTCCAAGGCTTTTCCTCCTTGGTGAATTGAACACCATCATTAGCGCAGAGGTTGGGGAGGTCCACAAAGATAGGCCCATGATGCTGTTGCTGTGGGTCAAGTGCAATTGTTGGAGAGTTAAGTGGGCCGTGGCCCACAAAGTTGGGAAACACTGTTGTAGAGTGTGGCAAGCAGCTGGCGTCCATGCCCAGCCGGGACGCCCCTGCACACTATATTCAGGGGGAGCAGCCCTGGACCATGCAATACCTCCCCCTGGATGCTAGATGGCCGACTCCCTGGGGTGGAGCAGTGCCTCGGTTTCCCACAGGCCTCCCTGGGAATTGGAGTTGGGTGCAGCCCTGTTGGGTCCCGCAGGCACCGCCAGGGGGTGCTGTGTTTGGGACTCCTGAGCCTGTGTGGGCAGCAGATTCATCATACCCGGAAGTGCAGCTGTAACTCGGTGATCAAGCACCTGGAGCACTTCCGGGTGAACTATAAAAGGGACCAGCAACCACCACTCAGTGGCCAGAGTCGGGTGGGAGGAGGACAAGGTTGCTGGGGAAGAGTGGTGGTGGTGGTGGTGCCAAGGAAGAGAAAGTGTGGTGGATTAGTGGTGTGCCTTATTTGGGACTGTGTTGTGTCTGTGGGTACGAGGAAGGCGTAGCCCACAGACGAAGAAAATAAAAAGTATTTCTTTTATTTTACACGTGCCTCCCGTGTCCAATCTGTGTCGAGTCAGGCACTATATAGCGTCTTCTTACAAGAGGCAAACAACTATAAAAGAATACCTTGTATTTAAAAAATAATTCAACATGTAGGAGCCAATTTTGAAAAAATATGTACAGCAATACCTCAGTTAATGAAGTAGATGCATTCCATGATGTTATTCCATTATGAAAACACTTCATTATCAGCTGTAGATTTAACATAGGCGGAATGTGTATATGTTTTGTAATTGACCGTGAGGGGGGTGGGGCTTATATTTGTGTCACATATATACTTATATTTGTCCCTTCCATGCAGCTGCATGTGCTCTCACCTGTCTTGTTCGCTGTCTAGACCCAGGGTGGACAAACTTTGACCCCCAGGCCACGTGCGGCCCGTGATGTCAATTTGTGTGGCCCACACGTCAATTTGAAATCTTTTTGATTTTGTTAACAAAAATGACAGCAACATCAATTTGAATGGCCTACACACAACATTCATGCTCTTCACTGACTCTATTCATGGTCAGGTGGTAACTAATGGCATTTCTTTTGGCCAGATTCTACCTTCTTTGTAATCTTTAATTTAGTTTTTATAGACTAGGGTTCACTGCCCTCTGCTCACTTTGCTCGCCAACCCCCATGCGGGTGCTACGCGCTAACCATTTCGCGGTTTTGCAGTTCGCGTATGGGGAAGCGGATGTACAATTTAAACAGATTGTTATTTTCATGGGAATTGTTACATATGCATAATAGAACTAACTATTTTAGACTACAGCGAATAATTAACCATAATAAAAATAGTAAAACGTAATAAATTAAAAGAAAATTATGTTTCATGTTGCGTTAGAGGTATTCATTGCATTATACGTTTTCATTCTGTTTGGCTTTGAAATTAACATTCAAATACTTTTTAAACTTACACTTTTACAGTAAAAAACTTCAGTAAAAACAATTTTTTAATTAACTTTTATTCAATATCACATTGAATTTTGATTCCATGTTTGGACTTACATCGTGACAACGCAACGTATAACTGCCTGTGAGTGAATATCATTTCTTTCTGTCTAATAAATAAACAGACTTTTTCGAATGTTTGTCCCTGTGAATTGTTTATTGTCATAGCAAAAGCTATTCTAACAGGAAACTGTAAACATTTTAATACGAATGGCATATCAAGATCTCCTTTGCTGTCTAATGTTATCTGCAGAAGATGTACTACATTAACTTTCTTGTCGCCTGTTAAAATTTTACATGTCAGAATTGTTCAACCAAGTTTGAATACAATTAATCTTGGCCTATTGCATAGCCCATCACTAAGACATAAATTATGTAATAACATTATGATGCATCCTTCTTTCAATAG
Organism: Erpetoichthys calabaricus; assembly: GCF_900747795.2. Taxonomy (NCBI): domain Eukaryota; kingdom Metazoa; phylum Chordata; class Cladistia; order Polypteriformes; family Polypteridae; genus Erpetoichthys; species Erpetoichthys calabaricus. The sequence continues at coordinate 235,550,382 of NC_041398.2, forward strand.
TAATTTGGCCAGTGGAAGACCAGATGGTGTTAACGGTTGTAGATATTCTATGGGATATTGAAATTTGATGGTTTCATCATCATTTCATATAAAAATAAAACATGTGTGCTGAACTAGATAGATAGATAGATAGATAGATAGATAGATAGATAGATAGATAGATAGATAGATAGATAGATAGATAGATAGATACTTTATTAATCACCAAAGGGAAAACTCCCATACTCCAGCGGCAGCATACTGATAAAAAACAATATTAAATTAAAGAGTGATAAAAATGCAGTTATAACAGATAATAACTTTGTGTAATGTTAACGTTTACCCCCCGGTGGAACTGAAGAGTCGCATAGTGTGGAGGAGGAACAATCTTCTCAGTCTGTCAGTCTAGCAGGACGGTGACAGCAGTCTGTCGCTGAAGCTGATCCTCTGTCTGGAGATGATCCTGTTCAGTGGATGCAGTGGATTTTCCATGATTGACAGGAGTGTGCTCAGCGCCCGTCACTCCACCACAGATGTCAAACTGTCAGCTCCGTGCCTACAATACAGCCTGCCTTCCTCACCAGTTTGTCCAGGCATGAGGTGTCCCTCTTCTTTATGTTGCCTCCCCAGCCCACCACCGCGTAGAAGAGGGCGCTCACCACAACCATCTGATAGAACATCTGCAGCATGTTATTGCAGATGTTGAAGGACGCCAGCCTTCTAAGAAAGTATAGTCGGCTCTGTCCTTTCTTGCACAGAGCATCAGTACTGGCAGTCCAGTCCAATTTATCATCAAGCTGCACTCCCAGGTATTTATAGGTCTGCACCCTCTGCACACAGTCACGGGGTCCATAAGGGGCCTGGGTCTCCTAAAATCCACAACCAGCTCCTTGGTTTTGCTGGTGTTCAGTTGTATGTGGTTTGAGTCGCACCATTTAAGAAAGTCCTTGATTAGGTTCCTATACTCCTCCTCCTGCCCACTCCTGATGCAGCCCACGATAGCAGTGTCATCAGCAAACTTTTGCACATGGCAGGACTCTGAGTTGTATTGGAAGTTCGATGTATATAGGCTGAACAGGACCGGAGAAAGTACAGTCCCCTGTGGCGCTCCTGTGCTGCTGACCACAATGTCAGACCTGCAGTTCCCGAGACGCACATACTGAGGTCTGTCGGTAAGATAGTCCATGATCCATGCCACTAGGTATGAATCTACCCCCATCTCTGTCAGCTTGTCCCTGAGTAGCAGAGGTTGGATGGTGCTGAAGGTGCTAGAGAAGTCTAGAAACATAATTCTTACAGCACCACTGCCTCTGTCCAAGTGGGAGAGTGATCGGTGTAGCATATAGATGATGGCATCCTCCGCTCCCACCTTCCCCTGGTATGCGAACTGCAGTGGGTCGAGGGCGTGGTGGACCTGTGGCCTCAGGTGGTGAAGCAGCAGCCGCTCCATGGTCTTCATCACATGTGACGTCAGGTGGACAGGCCAGAAGTCATTCAGCTCAGAGTGAGTGAGTGAGTGAATCAGTCCTTCAGTGAGTGGGTGAGTCGGTGAGTGATTCAGTGCAGAAGTGAGTGAGTAAGTCAATCAGTTAGTTAGTCAGTGAGTGAGTGAGTGAGTGAGTGAGTGAGTGAGTGAATCAGTCCTTCAGTGAGTGAGTGAGTGTGTGCACTTTGACGCATTCTTCACTCTGCCATCAAGTCCAGGGCTAATTCCTGTCTTGGACCTATGACCTTTAGGCTGCATAAAACTCTAAACTGGAAAAGGGTGTGGGAGAAGGAGCTTCACTAAAATGATGATTATAAGTTTAAATATTACTGTAAAGATTTCTAACTTTTATTTAAGCCTTCCTTATAAATGGAGATTACAGAATCCAAACCAGAAGATGTGTGCTCATCCTGCTCGTCTTTGCTGTGTTTGACAATACACTGCACTGCAGTGGCAGCAACCCTCCAGTAGCACATCTGTGATGTAGACATCTTTACGACTTTAACTATGTGTCATATTTTTTATTCCAATAGCAAAGTTGCATTTCTTTCAAGAGTCTTGTCATGTCAAACAATGGAGTAACTCAATGCTATTATCTATAAAACTGTCACAGCCAAGAGGCCACACACTGCGTGTTATTTTGAAGGCACTTTAATGTAAAGCATCATCTGGATGTCAAGAACACATTTGGTCTGTGGCAGCAGCACCGTAGAGTGCAATATAGGAAAGGCAACTTTGACTGCCAAGGTCAGTCTCTTGAAAAACACCATTATCTGTTTCACAGGCCAGCGCTTCGCCTTAATGGCGTTTCACTGTAATCATTTCTGCCAGAAGAGCACGTCAAGTCTTTGTGTTTAGTGTCCAAAAAGAAAGTCAGAAAGCATGCAGTATGTATATTACATAATCATTTGTTTGGGGATTGTAAACACTTAAACAGAAGGAGCATCCCATGAAATTACATTTTTTTAACATATGTGGACACAACAAGATTTGATCTTCATTTACACACCATCTATACATTAAAGTAATGTAATTAATTAAACAAAAACAATTTGCAATAATTTATTCAAAGAAAAAATGAACAGATAAGACATCTCCATCTGTGAAGAAAATGAGCCCCCACCTATTTGGCTCTAATAGCTGGTGTTGCCTCCTCAACCAGTCATTTTCTCAAACTGTCCAATAGTCTCTGACATTAACTGGGAGAAAGTTCTTCCCAATCCTCTATGCAGAATTTTTTAAATTATGTGAAGCCTGAGGGATGTCTTGTATTCAAACCTCCTTTCGAATTCCTCTACAGCATCTCAACTGGGTTCAGATCTGGACCTTGACTTAGACATTCCAGAACACTACATTTCCTTCTTTTCAGCCACTCATTGGTGGATTTGATGGCATGTTTTGGGGTCATTGTCATGTTGCAAAGCCTACTTTCAGTTGAGCTTCGTTCTTCTGACAGATGGTCTCACATTGTCCTCAAGCTCACCCTTGTCTGGGGTTTTTGTGCCTTTGTTGTAGATTTTCAATATATTTTGTATGTGTTGCTATTTATTTTGTTTATCATTTGTAGTATTCTTTGTGGAAGACTTTTTTGAAGAGATAATTTCAAGTCCTGCGAGATCAGACTTTGGCCATGAGATTTTTCCAAGTCATGCCCTCCTCTCAACCATATTCAACCATGCACATGGTCCTCTCACCTCTCATTCGTGTGAATGCTTTTGACAGACACAGTTCCTGCTCTCTCAGCCTTTACAAATTTGAATGTTTTCCTCACTTTAAGTTCCCATTTAAAGAAGTTGTATTATTTTCAAATCTTATTGAAGAATTTCATCCCAAAAGGGTTATCAACAGAAAAAATGAGTACACGGGCAGTCCTAGGACCAAGAAACAATGAAGTCAAACGAATTAACGTCAAAAATGTTGATCAGCTACATGGCAAATTGGTTAAATGCGTATCAATAGACTATGCTGAAACAGTTGGTGGTGATTGTGCAGAAGATGAAACCATCAATTTACAATATCCTGTAGAATATCTACAACTGTTAACACCGTTCGGTCTTCCCACACGAATTACTGTAGAAAGAAGGATGTATTGAAGAAAGGTAATGTAGTACATCTTCCGCGGATAACATTAGACAACAAAGGAGATTTTGATATGCCATTCGTATTAAAACGTTAACAGTTTCTCGTTAGAATAGTTTTTGCAAAGACAATTAACAAATCTCAGAGCCAAACATTTGAAAAAGGCGTTTTATTTAATAGAGAGAAAGAAATGAAATTCAATCACGGGTAGTTATACGTAGCGTTGTCACAATGAAAGTCCAAACACAGAATCAAAATTCATTGTGATACTGATCACAATTTAATTAAAAAAATAGTTTTTACTGAGGTTTTAAAAAGTATTTGCATGTTAATTGCAAAGCCAAAAAGAACAAAATTGTATTACACAACGAATAACTTTAATACAACATGAAACATAATTTACTTTCAAATTTTTACATTTTACTATTTTTTAATGTGGTTAATTACTCACTGTAATGTAAAATAGTTAGGTCTATTATGTATATGTAACAATTCCCATGAAAATAAAAATGTGTTTAAATTGTACATCCGTTTCCCCACATGCAAGCAGCACAACCGCAAAGAGGCTCGCATGTACTGCAGTCCCAGGGGTTGGTGAGCGAAAGAAAAGAAAGAAATTTTGACCTCAATTAGGACCTCTTTGAGTCAGAAATCAGGCAGGAGGAAGCTTGTTCATGCGTCTCTTAATTTCTCTTCATGAAGAGGGAGCACCCCATCACAGCAATCTTTTTCCCGAGTAGAGGTGCTACAGAAGGGCCACAGAAGAAAGTAACAATTCCCCAAACAACTGAATTGACATAACAGTGCTGAATGAATGCTAACACCACATCTGGCAATCAGTTCTGTGAACCTGCGGTTGCCTCAGCAACAGACAAGCAGCCCTTCACAGATACGGTAATTGCCCCGTTGAGGGTGGGGCTTCAAAAGAGTTAAAAAATCTCAGACTATCTAAAGCACACCAGGAAATCCACCAAGGAAAGGAAGAGAAAAAAGAAATGGAGGGCCATGGACCGGCCTAGTCAAAGCCCTGATTTGAAGCCAATTAAAATGTTGGCGACTGAACAAATTTTTCATGGAGGAGCGGTCCAACATTTCACCCAGTCAGTGTCAGAGACTGGTGGGCAGTTATGCAAAATGCTTACAAGTAGCCATTTCTGCTAAAGAGTTCAATACCAGCTTCTGAGACCAAGGGTAGACTTACCTTTTTCCCCCAGTAGACCATTACGACTATTCATATTTTTATTGAATAAATGATTGAAAAGGCACATTTTCCTTGTGTTTTTTGTTCAAGTATATCATCTTTACCTGTAGGCAATGCTTGCACAAATATCTTTCTGTTTGACTGATCAAATATGTTTTAATAACTCAGCAGTTTCCATGGGGTGTATTTACTTTTTCACATGACTGTGTGTGTTCAAAGGGTGGAATTTGTAAGAATGGATCAACCATGGGTCCCAGCTGTGGACAACTGCAATAAAAAGAACATTTGGATCCTCTGCACTTTGTCTAGCAGGCACATATAAGTGTGGAGGATGCACTCAGAATCTACTCCCGCTTGGACAAAGCCGGCACCCCAGTCAGGATCATGTTCCTTGACTTTTATCACCATACTAACTCATTGACTGGGGAAAAAACTCAAGGCTTTGAATCTTGATGTCCCACCAGTCATCTGGATCATGGACTACCTGACCAACAGACATCAGTTTGTGAGGCTGAGGGGACTGTGTGTCAGAAATGGTGGTAATACTGGAGCACCGCAGGGGACTGTCCTGTCCTTCCTCCTGTTCACCCTCCACACAACAGACTTCCAACACAATACCAAGACTTGCCAACTGCAGATGACTTGTGCATCATAGGCTGCATTAATAATTTTTTTGGTATACTTTATTATTTATCCATGAGGGGAAATTGTCTTTTCACAAGGTCAGAGCATAGGATCAGCCATTGTAAAGCACCCATGGAGCAATTCAAAGGTTAAGGGTTTTGCTCAAAGGCCCAACAGTAACAGGATTTGAACTGGCAACCTTCCAGATACCAGCGCAGACCCTTAGCCTCAGAGCCACCACTCCGCCTTAGTGTTGGAGATGAGTTACAGTTCAGGAAGTTTGTGGAGGAATTTGTCTTGTCGTGCAGGAACAACAACCTGCAAATGAACATCAGTGAGAGAAAAGAGCAGACGGTGGACTTCAGGGGTGCCAAGAAGCCTCTGAAACCAGTCACCATTGGGATGAAAGTAGAGCTTACAAGTACCAGGGGGTACAAAAGATCTTAGCATGGAAGTCTTTCTGGAAGGCGTCCACTACACTAAGAAAGAATGAAGAAAAATATCTGTGGAATGACAAAGAATGGCACCTCCACCATAATCAACAGAGACAGTGCTTTCAACACCATTCTGCTTCATCAACTGGGGAAAAAGCTCAACAAACTGGACTGGTCTGACATCACAGTGGCCCTGGACAAAAAGGGCCAGAGCTGAATGGACTTGCTAAGGAGACTCAAGTCTTTTGATGTGTGCAGTAAGCTGCTGGAAATGCCCTACCAGTCCATAGTAGCAAGTGAGGTGTTCTACGCTGCTGTCTCCTTGAGCTCAAAAGAAGCACAACAACTGGACAAACTTATCAGAAAAGGCTGCGCCATCACAAGAAGAACACACTGGAAACTCTGGAAGCTGCTGTGGAAAAGAGGATGGTGGCAAAATTGGATGCCATCATGAAAAATCCCCTCTAAGAGGCGCTCTCTTGGAGCACTTTTAGCCACGGGCTCATTTGAACACAGTGTGCTAAGAAGCTATCAGACAATTCCAAGCTTCCACCTGATGTACTCGTTAAGTTTATTTTAATTTATTGATTCGTTGATTGATTGATTGATTGATCGATTGTTAGTATGATCTGTCCTGTGAGTCTGTATCCTTGTTTTTTACATTTCTGTTAGTGTATGCATCTGAATTTCTTCATGGGATTAATGAAGTTTATCTAATCTAATAAAAAGCCTTACATTAGAGGAAAAGCATTTCCAAAACATTAGAAAGAGGTTGGTCTTCTGTACTCTGTACGGTCTATTTGCTAAGTAGCACTTCAGGACAGAAGTTTTTCTCAAAGCAAAGAAGATGCTTTACCTTACTCCTTTAGACAACCAAGGAGACGCAGTGGTCACTTCTAATAAAGCTGACGATAGCACAGCCTTTCCACAGGACAAAAAGCACTCTCTCAAGATAATGCAGGATGAATGTTGCCAAGATGAATCAAACAACTGGCTTCCATTGATGCCTTGCTTTCTTTTTTTGTACTGTAGCCGTAGCAGTAAACCCTTCATTTTGTCCCTGCAGCTTTAATTAAAAATAAAAAAAATCTACCATGTGCAATACAGAACATGATCGAGATGAAATTTGCCAGGATATTTATTTAAAAAAAATTCATAAATATAATCAAACAAATTTAAAAACTTTCAGAATAGGAGGGATGGAAAAATATTAATATAACATTCTTAGACTTGCTTAATCCAATTCATGGTCACTGAAGGGCAGAGGTGATCTCATGTGCAACGGAAAATCCTACTAACTGCCATTTTTTTCAAAGTTTTTTTGGTTTTTGGAGTTACTAGGTCTTTCCTGATGTTACAAGGTAGTGGTGATGGCCGAATATATCTTCATTCCAGTCATAGCACGATGGAAGAAGCTAGCCTACCAATGAAAACGTTGGATTACAGTCAGGTTATTTAAATACAGTAGACCCCCGCGAAGTCGCGGTTCAGAGTTCGCGGCCTCAGTCATTCGCGGATTTTTCCTCAGAACCTGTCTAATAATTGTTAGCGGAAACTGCAAATATCCTCTGCAATTTTTATGGCTTTTATTATGGCAATACTGTGTTATAGAGAGACCAGGAAGCAACTGTAGAGGAAAATGTGGCTTGGGATGGTGAAAGTAGCCAATAGAAATTGAAACTGCAACTCCCAGCAGTCCCTGCAGTGGCTCTGATTGGTCTTCTGCAGAGGGTGCTGGGGTGTTGGGGTCAAAGGATGTCAGTGCAGCTTTTTAAAAAGGGGGCCGGTGACCAAAAGCAATAAAAAAATTTTAGTAATTTGTGTTACAAGTTCCTGTCTGTCTGCCTTCTGTTGGGTTACCTGTACTTATTCGTTTTGTTCTGGATCATTTCGCGATTGGCATCTGAATTGTCAGCCGTCTGCCTGTGTACATGAGAACTGTAAGTGCATTCATGGCCATCCTGCAAAGAAAGGAGCGCTGCTGAACCCGTCCATCCGTCTTTACCATTTCAGGAACTAGAGGTAGGACTATCTTTACATTCCCATTCAATGTGCAGATCTCTGGACAATCTATTTTCATCATTGCATTTCATCCGTTGCCGTTTTTCACGATTTACTCTGTGTGTTTTGTTTGTGATTTGTTATATTTAATGTGTAATCGCCGCAAGGGGAACAGGGGTGGTATCGTTGTTTTCATTTATTTCATTTGTTTTCATTACATTCTTTATTTGCTGTTTGATTACCGGTTTGCTTTGTTTTTGTCTCTGTTTGTGAGTGCGTGTGGTACGGGTCAAGACTGGGTGCATCCCTGGAATCTCTCCCATAAAAAAAAATAAATCGCCGTCTTCTCGACGATGTGAATCTTAGCGGCACCGTACCGCTACAGCGTTATTCATTTCTCCTTGCTGCTGATTGACTATGATGCATCTCCAGCTGACTGTTCTTGTGTTTTCCGTTTTGTTCCTCTTAACCCTTAAACCACCACAACCAGCTACAGTCGTTTCCCAGTGCCATTTGCGAGCACGCAGGAGCTGATCAGTCAGTGCCGTACATTTGTTGAGCAGCTAGCTCATGACCACTGCTAGCCCCTTGTGAGCAGGGGGCTGCACGCACCCCTAGAAGACATGGACGCTCCACAGAAAAACCCTCTTAAAAATGCTGATAGACTACTTTCACATTGCTCCCTTACTTGCTGGGCTTGTGCTTCTCGTGAGACGCTACACTTACTTAAAAGCCTGAACAGCACCTGTCTTTTTTGGCTGATTGCTTTGTTTCTCTTTCCTCCCCCAGACATCCTCTGCTCCTGTTGGGGGTCCCGCTCCCGTTGTGCTCCCCTATGATGTTTGCCTATTCTTTTAAACAAGAACTAACTGCATACTGAGCTCATTTTACTTCTGAAAGAGACATGTTTGTTTGAAGTGTTTGAATAAAGTTCTTGTCTCTACAATCTCCTGTGTTTCTGTTCAATTCTGTGACTCAAGCGTGAGATCCTGCAGCACTGCAGCCTCACTGTCCCTGGGATTGAGCCGCTGCACTAGACGAGCCTGCCAGCATCAGCGTTTACCTCTGTGTGCTTGAGTGCAGCCAGTTCAAACGCAGTTGGCTCGGTGATTTACTGAATTTCATCCATGGCGTCAGTTGCACCTTGTACATATTGTTCCAGTAGTTTTTAAAATAGTTTTTACAATTCATTGGTAGTGTGTAAAATGATCCGTGTTGCAGTAATTGTGATGCTCTTTGCATGAAAAAAATGCGTTCCATTAAAATTTCACTTTTTCTTTGTGAATTGTGATGTTTACTTAAAGTGCAGCAAAAAAGTATTTGGTGTCCAGGGATGCATTAACCCCCAAGTATGTGGCAGTTTAAGGGTTAAACCCCCAAGATGCCGTCAAAACGCCCTGCACCTTCTAAGGCTTCTGGCAATGAAAACGCACTTGCATGAATTACAGTACATATAGCGGTAACATCGGTGTTTTATATTCTAGGCCTGCGGGAGTACTGTGCAGTATACGGGTTTACCTTTACATTCTTTTTTTAGGTAATGTATTAAGCTGAGTTTGAAATTAAATTAAAGTGTTTGGGGGCATACTTAGGGTTTAAAATATAAAAATTTCACAATTTGCGGGTGCTCTAAGAATGTAACCCCTACGAATTCTGGGGGTGTACTTTACTGTGAATTATGTGATTTAAATAGCAGGGGTTGCCAATTTGTGAAAAAAAACACTATTGTGTATGTGAAGCTCAATAAAAATTAAATCTAGAGATTTTTAATTGTATGGGCGACATAATTTTTTCAGTTGAAAATTTGAAAAATGTGACATACTAGGTTTTTTTCCATAGATGGTGAGCTATCCCAACAGCACTGGGTGCAAGGCAGGATTCAACCCTGGATGGGCTGCCAGCCCACTAGAAAGGCCCACTCCTGGCCAAACTCTGTGCCAATCTACTGTCGCTAAAGAGGTCATCCTCAACATGTGTCTTTTTATGAAAAATATAGCGCCTTCCGAAAGTTTCCAGACCCCTTCACTTTTTTTCTCATGCTAAAATTATTTAAATTCATTTTTCCTTCTCTAAGCAACACTCAGTACCCCCAGAATGACAAAATGAAAACAAGATTTTAGAAATCTGTGAAAAACACTGCAAATGTCCCATTGTTACAAGAATTCTTTATTCAGTGCTTAGCCGGATTCCTGTTGGCCACAGGTCTTCTTGCATTTTGAAACAACAAGCTTTACACACCTGGATTTGGGGATTTGCCTGCCATGCTTCTCTGCAGATCCTCTCAAGCTCTGGAAACCATTGTTTTTTTTTCTAGTAGATGGATGGCATGAATTCACTGAGAGGTAGTCACCTCTCTAAAAAAACGAAATGTTCAATTTGTTTTTTTTTGTTTCTGGACATATTTGCTCAGTGCCACTGCTACGAATTAAGCACAACATTTTAGCTACATTCACATAACAAGCCTTAATACTCAGTTCCAACTTTTTGCTCAGATCAGATTTGCCTATCATGACGGTTCACATTCATAATCTATATATATATATAATCCCTGTGTGCGTCCAGGTGTCCGTGTGTGGGTGTCTTCTGGTGAAGTGTGCATGCGTGGGGCACGGTGTGATGCGCAATATTACTGTCAGAGAAAGTTAGAGGCGTTTTACAGAAATACAAACCAGTATTACTGCAAGAGGAAATTAAAGGTACACAATTCAGTGACGCATATTACAGCCACATACAAGCCAGTATTACTGTCAGAGGAGATTAAAGGCAGATTACCGTGCGCACGCCTTTATTACCGCCAGAGAAAATTAAAGGTATATTACGGACGTACAAGCCAGAGGACGTACAAGACGGTATCCTTCAATAAGGGCGCACACAAAAAGGTGAGCCTCAAAAGGGCGACCTCAATTGGTCACAGCCAATAAAGTCGCGCATAAATAAAGATCTGCACCTTTGTTGCTCTTCACATATTCCAGAGCCATTTGAACTAAATTATCTACGAACGCCTTTATTCGCCGCGCTCAATTGAGGTCGCCCTTTTGAAGCTCGCCTTTTTGTGTGTGCCCTTATTGAATAGAGCCGTACAAGACAGTATTACTGTCACAGAAAATTAAAAACACACAATACACGGCGGCAGCCCACAAAGAACAGTCAGCGCAGCAAGTAAACATCAACAAAAGAAAGGCTGAAAGAAAGAAAAATACGACCAACAAAAAGAATGAGGTCAAAGTCCCTTGCCATTTAGTATAGACTGTTCCTACTAATGTTTATGCACTACTGTTCTAGCGCCTGTTATTTTACCGGGCTAAATGACTAGTATTAATAATAATTCTTTACATTCATATAGTGCTTTTCTCACTACTCAAAGTGCTTTACATAGTGAGTGGGGAGCCACGTCAGCCACCACTAATGTGTAGCATCTGCCGGGATATATCGTCAGCCATTTTTGAGCTAGTACACTCATTCAAGATGGCGCCAACTGGTGTAGCTGGCCGACTGCTCATCTCTCTAGTCTATGTTTTAACTTTGTTTTTATGTTTTAGTTTATCCCAACTGCCACTGTCCTATGATTGTGAGTCTTTACTAAACATTTTTTCTGGCTTGCTTTCCTCTCAATTTTCATCTCCTGATTGGATTTTTTGTAAACCTCCACCTTTGTTTTATTCATCTCCTGACTTCTTCACCTGGACGCCGGTGTTCACCTGTATCAGTGAGTTGAATGCCCCTCGGAGACGCAAACGCACCCACCGCCGTCATGGGAAAAGAGCCGGAATTGCTGTTAAACAACGCCGACTCAAGTCCCAGAGCTTTGTTTCCCGATGCCTGCGAGTCGTCTATGACCCATCTTCTCCTGCTCAGGACTCCATCACTGGTTCATGGGCACTGGACACCGGATTTAATTTCTCCATTTCAAGACAGCATCACTTTCCCTCGGCCTGCAATCAGGTCACCCGTGCTCATCCTGCAACGAACTCTTCCACCTCTAACAAGGCTGCTCTCTTGAACGTGAGATCAGTGACTAATAAAACTTTTATTCTGCAAGACTTTATATACCTCAAATAATCTGGATTTCTTCTTCATCACTGAGACTTGGATTTTAAATGGTGACTCTTCTTGTTTTACTGACATGACTCCATCAGGTTATTCATTTTTAAACTCTCCTCGCCTGACTCGTCGTGGGTGGGGCATTGCCACTATTTTTAAAAGTATGTTCTTGTGTCCGAGCCTTACAAGGGGTCCGTTTAGCAGCTTTGAACTTCAACTTTTCGAAGTGTGCAGCTCCCCTTCTCTGCTGTTTGCCGTGGTTTATAGACCTCCTATAATTAATGATACTTTCATCTCTGAATTCTCTGATCTCTTGGCTGATATCACCCTCTCTCATGATAAAGTATTTATTGTTGGTGATTTCAACATTCACGTTTGTTGTCAATCGAAACCTTTGGTCAATGACTTTTTATCACTATTGGACTCATTTGATTTTATACAGCATATTAATAACGCCAACCCACTCTCTCGGTCACACCCTTGTTCTTACTCATGATATTTCAGTGAATAATATTGATTTATGTGATGTTTCTTTTACTGATCACTTTTCTGTAATGATGGATCTGAATATTACTGTTGATGTCCCGACAAATAGCTGTCCTCCACGCTGCTCGCGCTTTTTATATTCTTCTGTTATATCTGATTTTAAAACCATTTTCTCTAGTCTTTATGTGCATGACCAAAATAATGGTATCGATGATTCTGTCGTAAAATTTAACTCTTCCTGTAAAACGATTTTAGACTCAATTGCTCCGCCCAAGATACGCAGTAATAAGGGTAGACCTGCTCCCTGGCTAAATGAAAATATGCGATCACTGCGCCGCGCCTGTCGAACTGCTGAACAGCGTTGGAAAAAAGATGGACTGATTGTCTCTAAACAGATTTTCAGGACTTCTCTTTTCAATTTCCAGGCTGAAGTTAAGATAACAAAACAAAACTTTTTTGCCGATTTAGTATCCCGTCACTCAAAGAATCCTAGGGTCTTATTTAATTCAATTAATGCGGCCATTCACCCTCACTCTGCAATGGGATTAAATAGCATTGTTCATTCATGTGACCAGTTTCTCTCATTCTTTGTCAGCAAAATCGATACTATCTGCCGTGGCATTGTTCAAACGGGCTATGAACTTTCTATTGTTAATCATGACATTGTCTTAGAATCCTTTGATCTAGTCTCACTTTCACAGCTAAAAAGAACTATTGACACCCTTAAACCAGCCCCCAGTCCTCTGGATATTGTACCACCACGTCTCTTAGTGGAAGCCTTTGATGTGTTGGGCCCACCCTTATTAGTCATTATCAATGATTCTATTAGTTCGGGAGTTGTGCCCTCATTTTTTAAACATGCTGCAGTCCATCCCCGTCTAAAAAAGGCAGAATTAGATCCTGGAGTTTTAGCCAATTTTCGTCCAATTTCCCAACTGCCATTTCTGGCTAAAATTCTAGAAAGAATTATTTATAATCAATTGGTTGATCACCTTAACTCCCATAATTTATTTGAGATCTACCAATCTGGCTTTAGGCATTATCATAGTGTTGAAACGGCACTCCTGAAAGTGTTCAACGACAGCTCTCTTATTACTGACTCGGGTGATGCGGCAGTCCTTCTCCTCCTTGACCTGTCCGCTGCATTTGACACCATTGACCATGAAATATTGCTGATGCGGCTTGAACATCTTGTTGGGCTTAAAGGGGCTGCTCTTAACTGGTTCAGGTCATATTTAACTGGTAGACACTTTTCAGTTACTTTTAATTCCTCTTCTTCATCTACTGCTCCTCTTAAATATGGTGTTCCTCAGGGATCCATTTTGGGTCCTATTTTATTCTCTATATACCTTCACCCTATTGGATCTATTTTTAGGAAATTTAACATTGCTTTTCACTGCTATGCTGATGATACTCAGGTTTATATTCCTGTCTGCAACTCTACAACAAATCAACTGCACAACTGTCTGTCTGAACTAAGATCCTGGATGGCTAATAATTTTCTTGACGTAAATCAAAATAAAACGGAGGTGCTTATAGTGGGTCCATCAGCTAAAGCCCAAATTGGTCTTGGACTTCTCGGCTCTGTCTCTGTCTTTTCCAAACCTCAAGTCCGGAATCTTGGCGTTACCTTTGACAGTAACCTCTCTTTTGAGAAACAAGTAAATTCTGTAGTCAAGAGTTGCTTTTTCCAACTTTGTCTATTAGGTAAGATAAAGCCTTTTTTTATCTTGTAGGGATCTTGAGATAGCTACTCATGCATTTATTTTTTCTTGCCTCAATTACTGCAACTTGCTGTATTCTGGGATTAACAAATCTCTGATATGCAGGTTACAGTTGGTCCAAAATGCTGCCACTCGCTTTCTGGTTGGAAAGTATGACTCTGTTTCTCCTATTTTAGCTTCTTTACACTGACTGCCTGTCAGTTTTCGAATTGATTTTAAAATCTTGCTACTAGTTTTTAAATCTTTACATGGGCTTGCTCCTGCCTATTTATCTGAACTGTGTGTTTTACATCAGCCATCTAGAGTGCTTAGATCTTCTGGTCAGCTGTCTCTGGTTGTCCCTCGTACCAAGTGTAAAACCAAGGGGGACAGACAGGGCTTTTGCTGCTGCTGTTCCTCGCCTGTGGAACTCTTTACCTCATCATATAAAGGAGTCGTCTACAACTGAACTGTTCAAAACAAGACTAAAGACTCATTTCTATTCACTTGCATTCCATGACCTTCAGTAATACTGATTGTTTCCTCTTTGTGATTATATAACATTACTTTTATTTTTTATGTATATAACATTACTTCTATTTATTATGTATTTTATTTTATGTTCATAAATTTTATTTCTATTTGTTTTATGTTAATTATTTTGTTTTTCCTTTTATTCTATTATTGTAAAGCACTTTGGCCACAGCATTACTATGTTGTTTTAAATGTGCTATATAAATAAATTGACATTGACATTGACCACACATTAGCTGTTAGGTGATGAAGGGGTGAGAGGAATAGCCAATTAGAGACAGGCGATGATTAGGGGGCTGGAATGATTCAGCCATGGAGGGCAATTTAACCAGGACCTCAGGGTTCACCCTGCTTTTTTTACGCTCAGGGATCTTTTATGACAGTTGAGAGCCAGGACCTCGGATTTACATCTCATCCTAAAGACTTTGCCATTTTTACAGCACAGTGTCCCTTTCACTGCACTTGGACATTGGGATCCACACTCAGATCACGTCAACCAACACTAATGTGTAGCCATTTTTGAGTCAGTATGGTCACCACACATTAGCATTAGGTGGTGAAATGGTGAGAGAAATAGCCAGTTAGAGAGAGGGCATGATTAGGGGACCACAATGACCAGGCTGTGGTGGGCAATTTAGCCAGGACATCGGGATACACCTAGCTCTTTACAAAGGGTGCCCAGGGATCTTTTATGACCACAGAGAGTTAGGACCTCAGTTTAATGTCTCATCCAAAGGATGGCATCATTTCTGCACCACGGTGTCTCCATCACTTCACTGAGGCATTGGGATCAACACTCAGAGCAATGGGTAAGTGCCCCCTGCTGGCCTCACCAACACCTCATCCAGCAGCAACCCAAGCTTTTCCTAAATGGTCTCCCATTGAAGTACTGGCTGGGCCCGAACACGCTTAGCTTCAGATGGACGACCTCTTCTGATTTGCATGTGACTGCTGACTATAAGTCCCCATAAGTATAAGTGGCCTGTTTCTAACTGTACTGTAACGTGAATGCATCTGACATCTGAAATGGCACACATTGATACGTTTGTGCACAAGTCATCACCAACGACAAAAAAAAAAGTCATATTTGTGAGACGACTCATGAAGAGATGTGCCAGTAGCTAGCGTATTCATCGTATTTTGCTCCACAGGACGGCAGTTTGTCAGTTGTATGGTATTTGGAAGAGATGCCAGATGGCAAGGTTTTGCAAATTTTGCAGCTATTGCTGACACTGCTGCACCAAGAGATGTGTGGGTACGAGAAAAGAGCCAATAATGGCAGGACTGTGACTGGTGTCCTGTTTTGTCGCTTCACCAATCTGACCAATCACATCAAAGACAAACCAATCAGTCAGATTGCCGAAAAGAACTGGATACTCTGACCTTCGTGTTTTATTATATAGTAGACATGTTTGCTTTCCACTTTTTCATTTTAGTAACATTCATGTGAGAAATATGCTGTTTTGTTTTTTATTATGCATGGCTCTGCTTTCATTATGTTAACAATCGTCTTCTTTGGTCCAAGTATGGTATTAATTTTCTTACTTGAGTCCTCACGTTAAAACGTTTAAGAACCCCTGGTGTATGTTATAAGTGTCTGTTTTTGGAATAAACCAGACTGTTTGTACTGCAAAGTTTAAAATTAAAACCTTTATCTATTTAGCAGATTTTATTAAATTGCAGTTCCATTCTTGCCAGTTCTGTCAAAGTGTAGGGAAACTTCTCATTTTTGTATTCAGCCTTTTATTTATTTCCCTACCCAGTTGCGCAGCAATAAAAAATTCCCAAGTTGTGTATGTATGGCAGCTTACATCCAGAATTTACGCACCATTCACTTAAATGATTCCAGACTCACAAGTGGATGCTTTATGCTGCGTCCATTTATTTCGTCTGTGGTCGGAGATAATTAAAAGAGAAAAACAAAATCCCACTTGTCTCTTCTAAGGAAATGCACATTTCTCTTCTCAATAATTATTATTGATTTGTAGGTGGTCACGATCTACGGTTTAATGAATGGCAGGGCAGCCCTACAGACTGCATCCATATGTGGCATATGATGTTATTAATGTTAAACTTCCAAAAAACTGAGAAATGAGAAAACGTTCCTTTCTTGAGTTCCAATAAATCCGGCTTACTGTGTTAATTAACACTAATCAATGTTTTTGTATTCGTGTTTTTCTAGTTTATATAAAATGTGATGGACAGCTGGGATTCATACCTGGCCAGGACGCTGTCTTAAAGGAAGTACAAGGTGGAAGAAGCTTGCACAGGGCAATACCTCCACCGGGACGACAGAGGGGCTTGTTATGTTACCATGGGGTTGGAGCATGGAAGTTCTGGGCCCGTGGCCACCACCGGGAGTGCAAGGGGAGTGGCTGAGCCCTCCTTAGCAGGACTGCCACCATACCTGGAAGTGCTGTGGGAAGAAGATCACCAAACACTTGGAAGCACTTCTTGGTGCCCTATAAAAGGACCCAGCTACCACTACACTGGGAAAGAGAGTCGAGAGGAAGCAGACAAAGCTTTGGGAAGAAGTGGAGGTGGAAGAAAGAGACAGAGAGAGAGAGAGAGAGAGAGAGAGAAGAAAGACAAAGTACTGTATGCTGTGCTGCGCTTTGGGACTGAACTTGGGCAGGTGGGAAACAAGTATTTGGAAGCGCTTCCCACGGGGAGCTGCTAAATAAAAAGCCTTGTTTTTGTGCCCAACTTGTGCCTGTGTCTGTTGTGTCAGGTGTTTGGGAGCTGTGCACCCCCTGATGGTCATAAAGAACATTTTCTTTAACAGGAGGAGAAGGTCTGTCTACCTTTCTCTTTATTACGTGGCAAACTGAAAGACATTTACAGCCATTTTTCAAAATCTGAGTGTTCTAGGCTGAGTAATTGTGAAGAAGCTTTGGTGCACTGTGGTCGAGCGAGGAAGGACAAGTCCAAGTAATACATTTTGGGGAACCAAGTTGGTTGTTCCCGTTTAATTAAAGGCAAACTTAAAGCAAAACAGGCATGAAATAGAAATCAAATATTAGAAAATAAAGAGCCTTTAGGCTTTGTCGCAATGTTCCTTTCATCCTGTTTTGTGCTCAGTGTGCTCTGCTCACTGAGTGACGTCTCCTTCCAGCGACCTCATAATTTTATAGCTAGAACAGTGGAACAGGTGGATTCAGATAACCTTACTGGGCATCTTCTCGGCACTGTGGATGGAATGGAAGAGGACATTAATAGCGCCAGTGCCCTCTCTCATCCCGGAGTGGTATTACGTATCTCAGATGAAGGTGATTCTGCGTGGCAGTACATAACATTTTTCACTACTGAACTGAGGTCATTCATTGAGCATAAAAAATAAGCAGCAATATACATAGTAATAATAATGTAGCGCCGACATCAAATGCCAATGAATTCTTGCTCTTTATATTGTTCTTTCGAGTAGCTTGTCATTGAACAACAAATACAGCAGCAATGGCCACAGAGGCTTCACTTTCTGAGGAGCATGAAGAAAGCACAAATCCCACAACAATAATCTTGAATTAAACCCTGGCTGCATTAGCAGTAATGCGGAAGTCCTAACTCATCCAATCCTGATTTAAAAACTAAGGACTAATAACACAAACCCCATTACATAACAACAAGGTACAAAATATTCTCCATATTTGTGGTCTCTTTCAGGAAGCACTGAGTCCTGCCGTTGACTTTGTGTGTTTGTTCCTACTGGGTATTCATGGATTTTCCTTCCACATACCAAAGACATGCCTATTAGAAGAACCGGCCCCAAAGTGAATATGAAGATGCACATAAATACGAGGTGAAACTCAAAAATAACTGGACTGGGCTTGGGGCTTTCCTGGAAAACCATCTGGAGGTCAGCCGGACGTGAATCATAGAACTATATCCCCTCCTACACGCCCTCTCAAACCGCCGACCGGCTAGGTATATCCTGTGAATGGCCCTGTCAGTATTTGCACAACAATCGCTATATGAGTTGCTGCTATAATGTTGGGTGAAAATAAACGACAGCGAATCAACATCAAATTTCTTGTGAATTTTAATTTTTTCCGTAAAGCAGTTTTTGCACTGACAAAATCATTCCTGTCCTCGATCATCCTCACAATTCGCCCGATTTAGCTCCCTGTGATTTATACCTGTTCCCAAAAAACAAAAGTCACTTGAAGGGAACACATTTTTCTTCAAAGAAGTGCAGACAAAAACGGCAAGCCTGTTGAAGAGCCTCAAGCAAGAAGACTTCCAGCACTGTTTCAATCAATGGAAGATACATATGGAGAGGTGTAGAGATCGGGAGGGGGAGTACATAGAAGGTGACAATGTTTAGAATGCTGTAAGTCATCAATAAATATTTTTTTTTTTTACCAATCTGGTTATTTTTATGTCTCACCTTGTACACTCAGGAATGAACTGGTACCATAGAGAGTTCATTCATACCTTCTGTCCAGTAGGTGCAGAGATAGGCTCCATGCTCCCCTAAACCTGAAATGGAATATATGACTGCAATAATGGATGTAGTGAACATGAAAACGTCCTGAATTTTCATCTTTTTCTTTTAAATTGCACTCCAATGCAGAAATGACACACGATTCTTTAATTTCAGAGTTTTAATTTGAGTTAAAAAAAAACACACACAGACATGCATATATGTCATAAACAAGTTTTGTAATCACAAAGAGGCATTTCTTTAATCTTTAAAATGACAGACCTGACAGTGGAATTAACATCAGACCACTATCAGCAGTACACTGGAGATTGCTGGATGATGTTTGGTTGTGGTTAACAGTAATTGGTGGATACTACCCAAAAAAATAACACGTTAGACCATGTATATGCATACTGTAACACTCGGGTGCGTTTGCCGACCAAGTGAACTGATGTGAAAGTTGGAGCATTTCACAATTTTTATTTACTTCATCCAAGAGTCAGTTATCATATTTTTGTTTATCAAATATTTTAGTAACAGTCAGATTCAAAAGGAATAGCAATAATAGAATGCAATTACACACATTAAAAACGTGATCAATAGCACATTACAATGGAGTTAAAACGGAGCACAATGAGGCTTGTGGTGGCTCAATGGCTTTCATACACAGCAGACTGCAATTCAAATGATGTGTTTTAGTGGTAGAACGTTTGTGATTAATTGTTGTTCAATTTTATTAAATATAACATTTTTGAAAGTATACCCAAGAATAGTCATATATAAACATCCATCCATCCATCCAGTTTCCAACCCGCCGAATCCGAACACAGGGTCACGGGGGTCTGCTGGAGCCAATCCCAGCCAACACAGGGCACAAGGCAGGGAACCAATCCTGGGCAGGGTGCCAACCCACCGCAGCATATATAAACATCCATGCATGAAAGTGTGTGTATCTGAAGTGTGAGGCTACAGCATGAAGCTCAAAGAGCCGGCAAGTCGGCCCCAAGTTAACAAGTCAGAGACAAACTCACTTAACTGTTAATACACAAGTGAGACGAGCACATCGGCAAAACGAAACCACCAAGGAGAGAGAAACTTGCTATGCTGCTGATAGACAAGGGGGGTGAGCACATTGGCAAAACGAAACATCAGAGAAGAGAAAAACGCGCTTAGTTGCTGATAGACAATGAAGGTGAGTACATCAGCAAAACGAAACCTCATAGGAGAGAGAAACTCGCTTAGCCACTGACAGACAAGGGGGGTGAGCACATCAGCAAAACGAAACCTGACAGGAAAGAGAAACTCGCTTAGCCGCTGATAGATAAGGGAGGTGAGCACATCAGCAAAACGAAACCTGACAGGAAAGAGAAACTCGCTTAGCCGCTGATAGATAAGGGAGGTGAGCACATCGGTAAAACAAAACCACCAAGGAGAGAGAAACTCGCTTTGCCGCTGATAGACAAGGGGGGCGAGCACATTGGCAAAACGAAACATCAGAGAAGAAAAAAGCGCGCTTAGCTGCTGATAGACAATGAAGGTGAGCACATCAGCAAAACAAAACCTCATAGGAGAGAGAAACTTGCTTTGCCACTGTTAGACAAGGGAGGTGAGCACATCAGCAAAACAAAACCACCAAGGAGAGAGAAACTCGCTTTGCCACTGTTAGACAAGGGAGGTGAGCACATCAGCAAAACAAAACCACCAAGGAGAGAGAAACTTGCTTTGCCACTGTTAGACAAGGGAGGTGAGCACATCGGTAAAACAAAACCTCAGAGGAGAGAGAAACTCGCTTAGCTACTGACAGACAAGGGGGGTGAGCACATCGGCAAATGAAACCACCGAAGAGAGAGAAACTCGCTTTTCCACTGACAGACAAGGGGGTTGAGCACATGAGCAAAACAAAACATCATAGGAAAGACAAACTCCCTTAGCCGCTGATAGACAAAGGAGGTGAGAACATTGGCAAAATGAAACCTAAGAGGACAGAGAAACTCACTTTGCAACTGATAAACAGGGGAGGTGAGCACATTGGCAAAACGAAACCTGAGAGAAGAGAGAAACTTGCTTAGCCGCTGATAGACAAGGGAGGTGAGCACATCGGTAAAACAAAACCACCAAGGAGAGAGAAACTCGCTTTGCCGCTAATACACAAGCGAGGTGAGCACATCGGCATAATGAAACCTCAGAGGAGAGAGAAACTCCCTTAGCGGCTGATAGACAAAGGAGGTGAGAACATTGGCAAAATGAAACCTAAGAGGACAGAGAAACTTGCTTAGCCACTGATATACAAGGAGGGCGAGCACATCAGCAAAACGAAACCACCGAGGAGAAAGAAATTCGCTTTGCCGCTAATACACAAGCGAGGTGAGCACATCAGCATAATGAAACCACAGAGGAGAGAGATACTCGTTTTACATCCCCAAAACGAAACCGCCGATTCTGCATTTCAATTTTTTTTCTGATGATTTCAATAGTTTCTAGGAGCCCGAGCTTTTTACAGCACAGGCTTACACAGGTAGTATCCAATAATTAGCAATTGAAAAAAATCTATTAATACAAAATGACCAGTACTAGCAGAAAATCAGTATTAAAGTTAACCCATGAAATGAGAAAAGTGACTAAAATAATTTCCCCATCCAGCTATTAATATGAATTAAAACACAGACATGTGTTAAAATAATATAAATAAAAACTGATTTTATTATATAACGGGATTACAAAACATGACAGTAATCTTAAAAAGGCTGAAGAATAAACTGCAAATGAGTAGCCGACTTCAGCCTTGTGTAATCTTTAAGGTTTCAATTCCAGTCTGAAGATACACGGAAAACAGATAAACCATAAGATGCACTTGGTCTTTTGTGTATCTAAAACCTTTATTTTCTGACTAAAATCCATCACTGATGTTACAAGCTTGGGGTTAAAGTCCAAAGGGCTTTCACTATGCTTCTCACAATTGTAACACAAAACTTGATATTTTAAGCAAACCAATGAAAATATGCAACAAATGCACGGGTGGACATTTAAATTACAATGATAGAGTGAACATGATAGTAGGATATACTCTCCAAAGTTCAGTGCATGATGTCACTCATTTTTCTTCTCCACATCGCATGGCCGCAAACTTCACGAATGTGCACCATTGCATTACAAAAGTAAAAATGAGATTACTAATAAAATCGTGTGAATGCTTGAAGTCGTGAAAGTTAAACGCGATTGACTGTAACACATAAGGGATCTATTAGGGAAGAGGCAGCAGAAAAAAACCGAGCCAGGAGTGGAACCCCAGTGAGAATATGACAGGTGATGGACAACGGAACAAGAATAGGCCTCTCTCCCCTAAATAAACTTAGGACCACAGAGAATGGAGAAAGGAAATTAGTATGGGCTGCTTGTTTTACCACATAAACTGGATGATAATCATAGATGTAATGAGATAATCATAGATGATGATCATGGATGATAATCATAGGTGCTTGTTTTAAAATGGACATCCTTCATCTGTGAAAGAGTAATTGGCTTGTCACTCTTCAGTTACATACACCACAAGCCAGTCTCCATGCAGTTTATTGTAGCCGCAAATATCTGAGTGCTAAATAAATATGTTTTTTTTGTTTAATTACTTGATAGTCTACCAAGACTATCTGGCCTCTGACTGCAAAAAAAAAAAAATGTTCTTGGGTGGAATAACATTTTTATTGGAACAGCCACTGCGCTTTTATAGAAAGCTGTAAATTTGTGCATCTGTAATGGATTTTTCATTATCACGACACCACATTTCACATTTGTTTTTTTCTCTTTTGGTACACTTAAAAATCGGCAGTGGTCTCCCCTTGACTTTCTCGTATACTCAGATATGGGGATGGATATTTGAGGAGTAAACCGCAAGACAATCATTATATTTTTATATTATGTACATTAAATAACCATCAACAACAAATCAAATCAAATTAATAATACAGTAGATTGATCAATTATTATAAAAGTAAAGTTGGATAAAACTCTGCAATTGCATGAATAAAAAAATAAATAAATCGAGTATGGCCCATGTCACACACACATAGGAGGCAGCTAAAGGGCTTGAGTAACTGTAATGCTACATCAGACCAGGGAGTGGCGGAGTGTGCCGATTGTCTCTCTCAGTTACTTGCAGACCATTCCCGGGAAATTCCACCAGGTTCTGGTGCCTCTGATGATGTCACTTCCGGTTTTGATGCCTCTGATGATGTTTCTTCTGATCTTGGTGCCTCTGATGATGTCACTTCCGATGCCGAAGATGCCATTTCCGGTTCCGGCATAAACAACATAATTTCCTCCACCAGCCTTTAAAACCGCCATCTTACCTCCACATAATCAGTTCTGTTTTGAACTCAGGCTTGTGAACAACTTGATTTATTTCAACCTTTTTGCAGCCAGAACCATAATATACAGGTGGCTGCCCCAAACCTCTGTCTGGAGTCGTTTTGTGACACACAAAAATTAATACAGACGTACAATTTTGATGTAACAACCACATACAAAATTTCATTCATCTATCGTGTTGTGTTTTTGAGTTATCGTGTTTACACATGCACACAGACATAATTCCAAAATTCCATAATTCCGGTATTTTCAGACTCAGGAAGATCTGAAATGTCAAGATTCATCAAAATTTTGAGGTCTAATTTTTTCATGATTACTATACTTTCTCTGTACTTGGTATATGAGAAAGTAAAAATGCCTACTGAGCTGTGTTTTACACTGTATGTTTACACACAAGGTGCTTTTTACTTTCTCGTGTACAAAATATAGGGAACCCAGCCACAGGGGATGCAATAACCAGTATGTTTCTTTGTACCGGTCCCAAGCCCGGATAAATGTGGAGGGTTACCTCAGGAAGTGTAAAATTTTTCCAAATCAATATGCAGACAACAATACAAATTTCCATACCAGATCGGTTGAGCCTCTGGTTAACAACGAACGCCAACAGTTACCGTTAGCCAACAGGGTGCTGGCGGAAATTGGGCTACTGTTGGCCGAAGAAGGATAAGAAGAGTGGGTGTAACAGAACAAGATGCAGATAAAAAAAATATGGAAGAAGATGATCCACTGTGGGAGCAGCCGAAAGAAGAAGAAGAAGAAGTATATAGGGATTAAAGTATTGTAATCGTCCAAAAATTTGATGTCAAGATTTTGATGACTCCCAACATTTTAGACCTCCCTGACTTTCTTGTATACGAAGTACAGAGAAGTATTGTAATCGTCCAAAAATTCCATTTTAAGATTTTGATGAACGTTTTAGACCTCCCTGAGTCTGAAAATATCATTTTTGGAATTATGTCTGTGTGTCTGTCTGTGTGTATGTATGTGTATGTAAACGCAAAAACTTGAGTGCGCTTCCACTTCGGTCAACCAAATTTTGTATACAAGTATTAGGAACAAAACGTAGATTTCTGTCAACTTTTGGGCTATTTCCGCTAACCGGAAGTGGTACTTTACCTTTCATTCATCCATGTCTGATTTATTCAACTTCACTTTTATAATAATTGTTCAATATATTATTAATTTGATTTGTTGCTGATGGTTCTTTAATGTAAGTAGTATAAAAATATAATGATTGTCTTGTGGTTTACTCCTTAAATATCCATCCCCATATCCGAGTATATGAAAAAATCTAGAGGAGACCACTCCCGATTGTTTTCTAGGTATAACACATGTATTGTTAGTAAAAGACCAAGTTTAAACCAGGGGAACACTAATGATAGCAGCAAGCCTTCAGAGTAGATGATTCTAGTTCTTCAAATGCATTAGACAACCAAAGCACTTGTGGGCACAATGATACTGGTAGCAGCCGGCAATATCTTTGTGAAGAAATACCATACTTTTGCAAAATAACACAATCATTATTTCAATATAATGAATTTCTTTTGCGAATACATTTTTTTGCAAAACAGCACAATTTGCTGTTGTTTTTTTTTTTTGAGTGGCCATAATGCCAATGCATTGTAAAATCAGCGCATGCTCCCAGCTGAGGAGCATAGTTCTCTTGCAGGACAGAGGCTGTGGGCTGAGGGGAGGGGGAAGCGAGTCCTCAGGAGTAGGGAGCTGGGCAAGGCCCTCCTCACTGTCCTGTTTCACTACTACGCAGGTGGACCCGGGGGGACGGCTAATTTATTTAAAAAAAGATGCCAATTGGCTGTGAACCTCACTTTACCACAGGGCCCTTGGCTGGGCCACTCAAGAACATTCACAGAGTAGTTTCTATGCCACTCCTGTGTTGTCTTAGCTTTGTGCTTTGGGCCATTGTTATGTTGGAAGGCAAATCTTTGGCTCACTCTGTGCTTGGAAACATGTTCTCATTATGGATATCCTTTAAGTCTGCAATCTTCAGCTTCCCTCAGCCCTGTCCAGTGTCCCAAGCCATGCCACTGAAAAACAACCCAACAGCATGACACTGTCACCACTAAGTGTTACCATTGGAATGGCACTGCACAGATGATGAGCAGTGCCAGGATTTCTACAGACATGACATTAATTTTGATATCATCAGACCAGAGAATCTTGTTTCTTATTTGTATTGGTGATGGACAGGTTGACAGATTAGATTAGACAGGAGTCCCCGTGGACTATGATGTTTGCTGATGACATTGTGATCTGTAGCGATAGTAGGGAGCAGGTTGAGGAGACCCTGGAGAGGTAGAGATATGCTCTAGAGAGGACAGGAATAAAGGTCAGTAGGAACAAGACAGAATACATGTGTGTGAAAGAGAGGGAGGTCAGTGGAATGGTGAAGATGCAAGGAGTAGAGTTGGTGAAGGTGGATGAGTTTAAATACTTGGGATCAACATTACAGAGTAATGTGGATTGTAGAAGAGAGGTGATAAAGAGAGTGCAGGCAGGGTGGAATGGATGGAGAAGAGTGTCAAGAGTAATTTGTGACAGACGGATATCAGCAAGAGTGAAAGGGAAGGTCTACAGGACGGTAATGAGACCAGTGAGACTATGTTACTGTATATGGGTTGGAGCCGGTGGCTCTGACCAGAAAGCAGGAGATAGAGCTGGAGGTGGCAGAGTTAAAGGTGCTAAGATGTGCATTGGGTGTGACAAGGATGGACAGGATTAGAAATGAGGACATTAGAGGGTCAGCTGAAGTTGGACGGTTGGGAGACAAAGTCAGAGAGGCAAGATTGCGTTGGTTTGGACATGTGCAGAGGAGAGATGCTGGGTACATTGGGAGAAGGATGTTAAGGATAGAGCTGCCAGGGAAGAGGAAAAGAGGAAGGCCTAAGAGAAGGTTTATGGATGTGGTGAGAGAGGACATGCAGGTGATGGGTGTAACAGAACAAGATGCAGAGGACAGAAAAGTATAGAAGAAGATGATCCACTGTGGCAAACCCTAATGGGAGCAACCGAAAGAAGAAGAGAATCTTGTTTCTCACAGTCTGAGGGTCCTTTTTGCAAACTCCAAGGAGGCTTCCACATGTCTTTTACGAAGGAGAGGTTTCTGTCAGGCCACTCTGTCATAAAGCCCAGATCAGTGGTATGTTGCAGTGATGGTTGTCCTTCTGGAAGTTTCTCCCATCTCCACACAAGCTATCTGGAACTAAGCCAGAGTGGCCATTGGGTGTTTGGCCAGCTTTCTTACCAAAGCCATTCTGCTACAATAAATTGCCCCGTTTGATTGGGTACCCAGCTCTAGGAAGAGTCCATATAAAGATTCCATTTAAAGATTATAGGACGTGCTTTTGAGAACCTTCAGTGCTGCTGACATGTTTTTGTAGTCTTCTCCAGATTTGTGCCTTGACACAATCCTGTCTCAAAGCTCTGAAGGCAATTCCTTCAGCCTCAAGGCTGGGATTTTGCTCACCCGTGGGACCTTCTATAGACAGGGCTGTGCCTTTTCTAATCATGTCCTGTCAAATGAATTGATCAGAGGTGGACTCGAAACAAGGTGTAGTAACATCTCAGCGATGATCAATAAAAGATAATGCACCCGAGTCAAAGATTTTAAGTGTCATAGCAAAGGGTTGGAACGCGTATGTCAACTCAATGTGTGTGTTCTATTCTTAAAAAAATCCAAATCCTCTTTAGGCTTTGACTTTCAGGGGTATTGAACATTCTTTCATGTGCAGAAAAATGAGTTTAAATGATTTTAGCACAAGGCTGCAATGCAACAGTATGTGTAGAAGTTGAAAGGTTCTGAATACTTTCTGAATCCACTGTATGCAGTTTTTAATTTTTTTTTATTAAAACTAGACTGGCCAAATATTCCATTCCAGTTTTACAAAAAAAACTAGAGGTGTGGGAATTCTAATACATAGAACAGACTCATTTGTAGTATCAGATGTAGTATCTGATCCTGAAGGGTGATACGTGATGGTCATTGGTAATTTATTTAACTGTAAAGTGACTTTGAAAAATATCTACTCACCCAATGTCGATGATAGGGACTTCATCTGAAACATATTTGCATCCATTCCCAATGTGACAATCATAAAATTATAATGGCTGACTTTTATTGTGTTTTAAATCCAGACATAGATAGGTCTTTTGCCACAGGGGTGATGACATCTAACACTGCGAAGACAATTACACAGTTTGTAAGTGATCATAACTTATCAGACCCCTGGAGGTTTCTAAACCCAAACTCAAGAGCATATTCCTTCTACTCACCAGTGCATCATTGCTACTCAAGAATTGATTATTTTTTCATAGATAACAATTTCTTGCCCACAATTAAATCTTGTAAGTATGAAACAATTGTTATCTCTGACTATGCCCCTTTGATCATGGAGCTTAAATCACTATGCCTCATATACTCATCTCGCAGATGATACCTTAACTGTTTTTAGCAGACGAGAACTATACGGAGTTTGTATCCAAGCAAATTCATTTTTTTTAGAGACAAATACATTCTCAGAGATTGCTGCAGGAATCATCTGGGAAACTCTGAAGGCTTTCTTAAGAGCACAGATTACAGTGGTGCCTTGGTTTGCGAGCATAATTCTTTTCAGAAACATGATTGTAATCCAAAGCACGCACATTTCAAAGAGAATTTCCCCATAAGAAATAATGGACATTCAGATGATTCATTCCACAACCCAAAAATATTCATATAAAATTGATTAATACAAAATATAATGAAAAAATGCATAAAACAAATTAACCTGCAGTTTACCTTTGAAAAGAATCGTTACGCACACACACGTGGTCACAATGCTTTACTATACAGTATATGCTCATATGGATATTGACTATACGAGTGAGGCATGCCGACTGAGACCGAGCATAGGAGACGATTACCCACAATCCCGTGGTGAGAGAGAGAGAGATAGAACAACCATTGGGTCAGTTGTGATCACGTGACGCTCGGCTGACAAAGCGTAAACTGTCACGCTTGGGTCACAAAGTTGCGCAGGTTCACTCAGGGTTTTCAAGAGACACAAATCAGTGCTAATCAGTGAAATTACCAGAATAGATCAAGAACATGTCAGTTGTCCGAATGAGGCAACTCAACCTCTTGACAACAAAATTAGACTGCTGTCCAAAAATCGCAGTCAAGTTCTTCACAGATGTTATCAAAAAATTACACTTTAATGATTATTTTGTATTTCCTGACACCAAAACTAAAATGTTGCTCAATATCTGTCAAATTTTACCAAAACACTAACTTTTCTATTTTTGTGTTTTCATTGAGTTGCTTTAGCTCTAAGCTATTAATTTTTTACCTAATGCTAAATTTAGATACAGACCTGAGTGGGCTACCTTTATGTACATCCACCTAGCATCAACATGCTGGTGCCTGTGAACAATAATGATAAAAATGTTATTATTATGGGCGGCACGGTGGCACAGTGATAGCGCTGCTGCCTCGCAGTTAGGAGACCTGGGTTCGCTTCCCGGGTCCTCCCTGCGTGGAGTTTGCATGTTCTCCCCGTGTCTGCATGGGTTTTCTCCCACAGTTCAAAGACATGGAGGTTAGGTGGACTGGCAATTCTAAATTACTCCTAGTGTATGCTTGGTGTGTGTGTGTGTGTGCTGTGGTGGGTTGGCACCCTGCCCGGGATTGGTTAACTGCCTTGTGCCCTGCGTTGGCTGGGATTGGCTCCAGCAGACCCCCGTGACCCTGTGTTCGGATTCAGCGGGTTGGAAAATGGATGGATGGATGTTATTATTATTGTTTAAATGTACTTATGTATTTTATATAAACGTACTTATGTGTGTAAATGTATTTATGTAGAAATGAATATCTGTGAATCATAATATTTAAAATCTAGAATTTCTGAATACTAGAAGAGACATTTACAATACCAATGAGTGAGACATTTTTAAATATTTAAATTGCAGCCACTAGGGGGTGTTGCATTACGCCCAAACCCCTGACACGACCACCACAACACAAGTCCTGGCATAATAAAAAGGTTTATTTACAACAAATGCCTTACAAAGACTCACAATATTTGTTTTCTTCTCCTTCCTCTCCTCTAATCACGCTGCGTCCTCTTCCCAGTGCCGTCTTAACGTATGGGCACAATGGGCACTGGCCGGGGGCCCCAGGAGCATGAGAGCCCACAATGTTCCTGATACTTATGTATGTTTCTGTTTTGCTATCATAACAGGGGTCTCAGTGCACTACTTTGCCTGGGGGCCTATGGTGCTTCTTCCATGCGACTCTGACTCACCTAATTGAGATCAAGCGGCTTCTTTTATCCGTTAGCGGTGCTAGGGCATAGCCCTTTGGAAGCACTTCTGAGCTGAACAGAAGTCCCTGAAAGTAAGGACTATGAATCACAGCAGCTCGAGCAGGCTGCTCCACAGGACTACATTGCGCAGCATGCCCTGTGGGTATCTGTGTGGGAACCCCAAACCGGTGATGCTGCCATATAGCGTATTGGGGGAGAAAATATTCGGGAGTGAGGGCTCATTTCCTCCTGGACCTCCTATTGCATTGGCCTCCTGACTGGGAAAGGATCCTTATTCAGTCCTGGCCAGGACATCAGTCCATGTGTGTCATCCATTAGTCAATATTATGCTTGATTTTTTCCTAAATAGCAATGCTGCAAATGCCATTTATGTTATAACTCTCGTGACCAGATTCTCCAGACAGCAAACGAAAGTTTGGGGTGCCAACTGGGTCGTTCCTTTAATTGTCCACGGACAAGAAATTAAAAATAAGAAATAACGCTTCCATAAACAAAGACTTTAGAAGTTCAGTTGCTTCTAGCAGAGCTCCATGCGGCAGGTTGCTTTAGCCAATGAATGGCACCTCCTTGCAGAACACCCATGGCAGCTGGACCAGAAGGGGCAAGGTGAAATGCCTTCAATGGATGGCTCCTCTGTGCTCTGGGGAAAGAAGGAGAAGACCAAGTTAGCGGCAGCACCCCCTCTCGTCTCAGCGGGTTACTAGATGTGTCCACTGTCCCTGTAAAGAGGTCCTCCGACATGCATTCGTGACACTCTAAACTCTTATTGCATTTAGAAAAAGTGACTAATGACATTTTCTTTCTTTTTTAATGAAAGACCCCTGTAAGCACCACTATTGAACATAGGCACCTCGGGCTAGCACTTGTACATCCTTTTTACCTTGAAAAATCCTCTCCGCTGCTGTTACTGACATTATTGAACGTAGCTGCCCAAGTGTGAACTGCTCTGTCTCTGTCTTCTGCAGACAGCTAGAAAATAATCACAGCCAACATGTCACGCTTGCAGTCACTCACATTGTTTCACGAGTAATGAAGAAGATCATGGTGGCAGGAATAGTTTTAACAAAACCAGGAGACAGAAAGACAAACTCAGAGCTATTTGTCAGCAGGTCCAGGTCAAGAACCAGGAAATCCAAATGAAGCTGAATACCCCAAGACGTTAATAAAAAGACGTTAAGCCCCAAGACGTTAGTTAAAAATTAACATTGGTGTAACATTCAAGTGCTTTTGGCAACTAAGTTAACTGATATGAAGGTTGGAGCATTATATATATTTTTTAGATACTGTGATGGCGTTACCAAGCCCCAAATCCCAACACGATCACACCAAGAGTATTGGGTTCAAATAAAGGATGGTTTTTATTCACCACAATACCTCCAAAATAACACAAACACAGATTTTCTCCCTCCACAATTCACCTCTCATCACCTCACTGCCCTCCTCCAGTTGAGTGTTGCTCTCCGTCGTCTCAGCTCCTACTCTCCTTTAAAGGGAGTACAGTCTCTTTTATTAAGGACCCAGGAGTAATTCCAGTGCCACGGACAATGCCTAAAGGAAGTACTTTTGGGTCATAATGGAAGTCTCATTTTAGGGAGCGCATCTCTCTGTAGCGCACCCACGATCCCCAGTAAGGCTGGGCTGTATTGCCAGACTACACTTTCCAGAATGCCCTACTGGTTCAGTACTGGGCACCGATATTCATACCTAGCATGCTGGGGGAGTAAAAAGTCTCCTGTAACATCCTTCACTTCCAGTGGGCTGTCTGTCCATCCTTTCTGGCCCTCTATTCTGGATCTGATACCCAGCCGGGATGCATGTCTGCCTGTTAGAAGCCTCCCACCTGGCTAAGGAACCATCCTCTCTTCTGTTTGGGATGCCCATCCAGCCCATGTGGCATTTACAATACTTTATCCAACAGTCAGTTTCACAATTTTGTTTTTTTATTTTATTATTGTAACATTCAGTCATATTCAAAACTAACAATAATAATGTAATGCAATTATGCACTTTTTAACAACACTTTCCAATGTAATGTAATTAAAACTGGGGCACAAATAATCCTGTGGTGGCTCAATAGCTTTCATAAACAGCAGATCTCAATTCAGGTGATGAAAAAATGGCTTTGATTAATGTTTTTACCGGTTGATGGTCTGTGATTGTTACCCAGTGTAACGCCCTCCTAGTTGTGATCGGTGCTGTTTACTACCAATCAAGGTGTAGCATGCCATTAGTACTCCAATGATTTTTGTTTTTCTTGGGGAGGTGAGAGGAAGAGCGTGTGGAGACAGAGCGAGGTGGGGGAGAGTGTTGAATACAATACAATACAATACAGTTTATTTTTGTATAGCCCAAAATCACACAGGAAGTGCCGCAATGGGCTTTAACAGGCCCTGCCTCTTGACAGCCCCCCAGCCTTGACTCTCTAAGAAGACAAGGAAAAACTCCCAAAAAAACCTAGTAGGGAAAAAATGGAAGAAACCTTGGGAAAGGCAGTTCAAAGAGAGACCCCTTTCCAGGTAGGTTGGGAGTGCAGTGGGTGTCAAAAGAAGGGGGTCAATACAATACAATACAGTTCACAGAACAGAACAATTCCTCAATATACAGTAATCCCTCCTCCATCGCGGGGGTTGCGTTCCAGAGCCACCCGCGAAATAGGAAAATCCGCGAAGTAGAAACCATATGTTTATAT
Source organism: Erpetoichthys calabaricus (assembly GCF_900747795.2). NCBI lineage: Eukaryota > Metazoa > Chordata > Cladistia > Polypteriformes > Polypteridae > Erpetoichthys > Erpetoichthys calabaricus. Next base: position 235,582,741 of record NC_041398.2, read on the forward strand.
GGTTATTTTTATATTGTCATGCTTGGGTCACAGATTTGCGCAGAAACACAGGAGGTTGTAGAGAGACAGGAACGTTACTCAAACACTGCAAACAAACATTTGTCTCTTTTTCAAAAGTTTAAACTGTGCTCCATGACAAGACAGAGATGACAGTTCTGTCTCACAATTAAAAGAATGCAAACATATCTTCCTTTTCAAAGGAGTGCAAAGCAAGCAGTCAAAAAAAAAATCAATAGGGCTTTTTGGCTTTTAAGTATGCGAAGCACCGCCGGTACAAAGCTGTTGAAGGCGGCAGCTCACACCCCCTCCGTCAGGAGCAGAGAGAGAGACAGAGAGAGATAGAGAGAGAGATAAAAAATCAATACGTGCCCTTTGAGTTTTTAAGTATGCCAAGCTCCGTGCAGCATGTCCTTCAGGAAGCAGCTGCACACAGCCCCCCTGCTCACACCCCCCTACGTCAGCGCAAGAGAGAGAGAGAGAAAGTAAGTTGGGTAGCTTCTCAGCCATCTGCCAATAGCGTCCCTTGTATGAAATCAACTGGGCAAACCAACTGAGGAAGCATGTACCAGAAATTAAAAGACCCATTGTCCGCAGAAACCCGCGAAGCAGCGAAAAATCCGCGATATATATTTAAATATGCTTACATATAAAATCCGCGATGGAGTGAAGCCGCGAAAGGCGAAGCGCGATATAGCGAGGGATCACTGTAGTAAGAAATAAAAAATATAAATTTTAGAAGTACAGAGCAGAATTTAACAGTAGATGATATATCCCATGATAAGATTTGGATTTGTGTAGAGTCCTGGAGACCTCATCCTTCAAGCTGCCTCCCCCATTTGGCCATTCCACGGCTAAAATAGTGCTGGGCCAGCCAATCCGATGAAAGGACCCCTCTTTCTCACGATTCCTGCGATCCTCCATCTGGGATGACTTTTCCTTAGGCAGGCAAAACAACTTGGCAGGTGGGCCATGGCACCAAGTGCCACATTTGAGTACCGAGAAGAAAAACAGAATAAGTGAGGGTTAGTATCCAATTATAACTGTCATGTTACTTATGTTTAAGTGCTAATGACTAACAACAGAGATGCAGTCTGTACAGTTAATCAGCAGCTCTAGTCAGGGTGTGCTAAACTGAAGTGGTGAGTCTTCAGCCGGGATTTAAAAGCTGAGACCGAAGGGGCATCTCTTATAGTAGCAGGCAGACCATTCCACAGTTTAGGGGCCCTGTAACTAAAAGCTCGACCTCCCACTGTTATTTTATTAATCCTTGAAATCATAAGCAGACCGGCAATTTGAGATCTTAATGTGCGCTCAGGTTTGTAAGTCATGATAAGTTCAGACAAGTAAGCCGGACCTTGACCATTTAATGCTTTTTATGTTAAAAGAAGGATTTTGAAATCTGCCCTGAATGAGTGTGTAAGAAAGGAAAAAAAGAAAAAGAAAAGAGAAAGCTGGTACTAAGGTTGAGAAGAGCGCGAGAGCGAGAAAAAAAAAAGATGGAAAAAATTTTTTTGGTGGTCAGTTGTAGAACGTGAGAGGCATTGAGCGGGTTTGGCTCATTGGAAAGCAGATGCAAAGGGGAGCTTGGCTTTGAAAAAAAAAGGGACGGACAAACGAAGAGTTGGAGAACCTACTTTATGAAAATTTGCTGTCTAAAGGAAATACGAAAAAGGGAATGCAAATAAATCCCGCATCAACACAAAGCTACTAGAGTCTTCCCAAACGGATTCCTGTGTTTCACCACGGAGGTAAATGTGAAGTGCAGCGAAAGTTCTAGAAGGACACCGTGAGTACCAGTGGAGTTGTGTACTGCATATGAGCTCCAACTAAGCGCGCCAACGAATTTTGTTTTTATATATACTGTTATAATATTAAGTTTAATGTCACTGTCTCTGTGCAGACATTTTCATGGATTCATTCACACATGCAGGCCAAGTATGGCACACAGGGGCTAGGCTGCATTTAGAAACCACTAGTCTAGCAGTTTGGAGAATGCGACAACTGCAAGTAGGCATTGTGCTATTCCTTTATTTTTGAAGGTGGGGATGAGTCCTTTCCTTTCCTTGTTTGGAGACCAGAGAGGGCCTGCACGTGGAGCAGACAGTATATAAGGCTTGGACTGCTGCCAAGACACTTTGAAGCCTGTGGACGGATGAAAGAGTGATATTGTCATTCATCCCGAAAATCCTCCCAGCGCAGCAGACTGCATAGATCAAGATCCCACCTTGATAAAGTTTGTCATAAGCTTCCCGTTCTGTAATGCCGCGTAAATCGTCAGTAAAGAAAGCTAAGGTATATCTTTTTCTCTTATGTGGTTTGTACCGCCGTAACACTATGGGAGGGATATCGCTTTTTAATATCATATCTCTACATTTTTCGGTTACTTAAAACGCCGCAATTTCAAAAGAACATATTTCCGAAGAGCTAGTGCCTCTTAAGGCCCCGTGACCCTGTGTTCAGATTCAGCGGGTGGGAAAATGGATGGATGGATAGTGTTAAGGAAACATGTACATATACATATTTTTTTTATTATTGTTGATTTCTATGTGTGAACCTTGCCTGTTCTGTAACTTGGACAAATTAATTGAGTTACGTGTGGTGAGATTTCTGAACTCTTTTGAGACCCTCCCCAATGGGACGACACGCAGAAGCGTGATTGCCACATCTGTTGAGGGCTGCTTGTCCATTGCAGAGGCAACCACAGGTTGACCGCTGCCATGTGCAAAGCACCAGTCGCCTGATGGGTCATGCAGGGAACATTATAACTTGGCCACCGACCTGACCCCTGACTCTGGCTGTGTGCTGTGCCTGTGTTTAGTACAATGGTAGCTCCTGCTTCAATAAATAATCTTGCTGTTCCTGTTTCGAGTTGAATAAAGCTGGTTTTGCTGAAGTACTAAGACTCAGCCTCGCCTTTGGGGTGCAAGATAGTGACTCACGCGTCACTCTGTTCATATCCTTTTCTCTCAGTCACCTGTATTCCCCCAGGTTAGCTGGCCAGAATGTTACAACCAGATTGATCTAAAGCCTTCAGTCCCTCAATCTAGAACTTAAGAAATGTTCTTATCTGATACAATTGGGCAATAAACGTACCCGAGCAAAAACTGGCATATTAGCCTTCCTGTATTTTAAAATAAGACATTCTACATAAATCCAAATCATATAATGTGATATCATCTGCTGTTAAATTCTGCTCTGTAATTGTAATATTTTTATTTTACTATTATATTTTATTAAGGATTACTTGTGTTTTGTTCTTTGTACTGTATTGTATTGACCCCCTTCTCTTTGACACCCACTGCACGCCCAACCTACCTGGAAAGGGGTCTCTCTTTGAAGTGCCTTTCCCGAGGTTTCTTCCATTTTTTTCCCCTTTTTTTGGGAGTTTTTCCTTGTCTTCTTAGAGAGTCAAGTCTTGGGGTGGTTGTCAAGAGGCAGGACCTGTTAAAGCCCAGTGCGGCACTTTTTGTGTGATTTTGGGCTAAATTGTATTGCATTGTATTATATATTATTAGATATTAACTTCCCTGCCAGGTTAGTTATAAAATTTGAATAAAACATTATGGCTCAAACTTACTCAATAATGACAAGCTACAAAAATATTCATCATACTAGGTATTACCAGTTTTTTTTTCTCCATTTCACACAGTAAACATGACACTGTATGTGAAAGATGAGGTGCTGAGGCACATCTGAGATTGTACTGTGTTTGAAGGCACAAAGACAGATGCAGCTTTCGACTTGGCTGCATGTGAGGCACCATTTAGAAAAAATAATAATTAGAATAACAGCTATAATCAAATTGTGGTGCATGTATTAAATCACACACAAACACAACGGATGCACAAGTACTGAATCACATATGGTTTGATGTCAGATGCATACTTAAATCAGATCACTCTTACTTAATGTTGCCTCAGAGGATATTGACAGCTTTGCTGCTGTATCAGACACTTGGTACACTGCTGTGCTGAGCTGCCTCATGTGCCATAAGCCAAGCAGAACATAATCATTAATGAACAGTTTTTCCCAAAGAAATGTCAAAACCTGTTGATTCAGTACATGTCAAGCAAACCCAACGAGTCCTGCGTCAAATTTTGGGTAGTCCTTGATGTAAATAGCAAATTTTTATTATGGTATAATTTTAGTAACAGTCCCTCACACATCAATCATTGATCCATCCATCCATTCATCCATCCTTCCATTATCCAACTCGCGATATCCTAACACAATGTCACGGGGGTCTGGTGGAGCCAGTCCCAGCCAGCACAAGGGGCAAGGCAGGAAAAAATCCCAGGGAGGGCGCCAGCCCACCACAGGGCACACATACCCACACACCAAGCACACACTAGGGACAATTTAGGATTGCCAATGCACCTAACCTGCATGTCTTTGGACTGTGGGAGTAAACCGGAGCACCCGGAGAAAACCCACGCAGACACGGGGAGAACATGCAAACTCCATGCAGGGAAGACCCAGGAAGCGAACCCAAGGTAAGGTCTCCTTACTGTGAGGCAGCAGTGCTACCAATGTGTCACCGTGCCGCCCATCAATCAAAAAAAATGTTTTCCATCTTTACTTGCCTTTTGTGCTTTTTTCTTGTTTGCATTGCGGGGCGGCCGAGAGTTAGTACGATCATGTCACTGGACCTTGGTACAGAAGAGTTAGCATGGGCCAATCATGTTGCACCTCTCTCTGTCTTTTGATCGTTTGGCTTCTGACTCATCAGCACAGCTCAGAGTGAGAGCACAGCGGGGTTTGACCCATTAGTCCCATCGGCCAGTCCATCCATGTAATATAGAGTGGCCCACGAAAAAGTGCCCAGCCTTGACCGAGACAACTCCAGTCTCGTCTTCTGCTGGTTAGCTGGCTGCCGTCATGTCGCCTGCCTTTGTCCCTTTTGTGTTGGCAGTGTACCATTGTTACTTCCAACAAGATAGAGCTGCCAGGCAAGAGAAAAAGAGGAAGGCCTAAGAGAAGGTTTATGGATGTGGTGAGAGAGGACATGCAGGTGATGGGGGTAACAGAACAAGATGCAGAGGACAGAAAGATATGGAAGAAGATGATCTGCTGTGGCAACCCCTAACAGGAGCAGCCTAAAGAAGAAGAAGAAGTATTTCTTTTGGGGTCATTTAACCCTTAATCCGCCGTAACTGGCTATATTCGGTTCCAAGTGCAATTTACCAGCATGCCGGAGCTGAGCATATACATTCATTGAATGCCACAACTGGCTATATTCGGAGCTGATCAGTCCATGCCGTACATTTGTTGAGCAGCCAGCTTATGACCACTGCCGCCCCCTAGTGAATCAACATCATTGTCCCTGGGATTCAACCGCTGCACTAGATTAGCCTGTTAGCGTCAGCGTTGGCCTCTGTGTACTTGCGTTCAGCCAGTTCAAGCACAGTTGGCTCGGTGGTTTACTGAATTTCAGTCTGTCAGTGGAGCAGGACAGTGACAGCAGTCTGTCGCTGAAGTTGCTCCTCTGTCTGGAGACGATACTGTTCAGTGGATGCAGTGGATTCTCCATGATTGATAGGAGCCTGCTCAGCGCCCATCGCTCCGCCACAGTTCCATGCCTACAATAGAGCCTGCCTTCCTCACCAGGTTGTCCAGGCGTGAGGCGTCCCTCTTCTTTATGCTGCCTCCCCAGCACACCACCGCGTAGAAGAGGGTGCGCGCCACAACTGTCTGATAGAACATCTGCAGCATCTTATTACAGATGTTGAAGGACGCCAGCCTTCTAAGGAAGTACAGCCGGCTCTGTCCTCTCTTATACAGAGCATCAGTATTGGCAGTCCAGTCCAATTTATCATTCATCTGCACTCCCAGGTATTTATAGGTCTGCACCCTTTACACAAAGAACGATAGACACTTGGAATAAGCGACCAAGTAGTGTGGTAGACAGTAAGACTTTAGTGACTTTCAAAACTCGACTTTTTTGGAAGAAATAAGTGGATAGGGCTGGCGAGCTTTGTTGGGCTGAATGGCCTGTTCTCATCTGGATTGTTCTAATGTTCTAACGTGGCCAGTAGGTAGCATACCAGCACCCCAAACCTCCAGACACAATTGCACCGAGTTCAAATAAAGTGCTTTTAATCTAAGCAATATCTTCATACAGGCCTCTTTTTTCACAATACAGCACCACTCTCTCTCGTTTTTCTTCCTTTTCTTTTTCTCCACCTCTACTCCCAACTCCAACACTCCTTGTGGGCTTTTTTTTTTAACTCCAGACCCAAGAGTATTTCCAGTGCCCCTGGGAAGCACTTTCGAGTCAGGCAGGACCACTAATGTCCTTGTCACATCAGTACTCAAGAGCTCTCCCCTGGTAGCTCCCGTATAACCAAACAGGGCTGGCCCATGCTGGGGGTTGCCAGTCGGGATACTGCCACCCGAGGGGACACACTGCCCCTAGAAGATAGTCGACAACTGTGCTGACCTTCCAGGTTCCTGAGTCATCCAGGGTGTTGCTCAGTTGTTGTAAGGACGCCACATCCAATGTAGCCACTGTAACATCTTTGAAAGGAGATATCGCTCCCTCCCTGGCCTTCCATTATCAAGGCTTCCTAGCCAGGTAAGGGAGCGGTGTCCATACTATCACAGCCACCTGGGAGGATCTGCTGGACTGCAGCACAGACAGGCTACACCTGCTTTTTCCTTCCAAATAACCTCCCCGAAAAGCCTGCTGGCAAAAGGAAATGTGAGCAACTGCAAACACTTCCCAGAGGTCTGTTTCCATTTTGATGATAAAGAGTAATTTTTTCTGTTGATCAGTGTCAAAAAAATACTACTGTGACTCAATGTTGTATAACAATAAAACGTGAATACTTTTATAGACGCAGTATGTGTTTATTTGCTTACTTTCACAATTGTAGCTGCCAGTGGAGTGTTTGTCTTGCTGGCCTCCTCCATTAAAATGAACAAAAAGTCAGCATGTGTCAGGCTTTTATTTCCAGGTGCAGGTCATTTTTTTTTGAACAGTTACAGAAAATGTGGCTATGGAGGGTTAATTGCTGACAAAAATGTTTGTCTCAACAAGTGGTTAGTGAAATGAATGCTGTGTTTATCCTTTCAGCGATAAAGAAGAAGGGGATTTGATGTATAATTAGGATCCTCACGGAGAGGAGTCTCAAACACATACATCACCCTAAGCAGGTGCTGGATGTCCCCAGGGTGCATCTGTCAGAGCTTTAATTTTTGGGGCTTCAATCATCAGCCACTATCAGCCGCCTGTGCTCTCTTTGCAAGCATGTCTTTTACACCATTTCTTTTTTTCTTAATAATTGTATTTCTAGTTGGGTGCACAGATTGTAATTACTACCAAATGGTTGAATAGGTTTGAAAGTGTGATTTCGGTTGTCGAGGCAAACTTGAAAATTTCAATTTAAAAGAGAGAATATTGTTCAGAACTTGACAATTTCCTAAGCCACGGACAAATTTGTTGGTTCCTTTAGTTGCGTATGCCTCCTGAAAAGTGATGAAATGAAAAGCAATTGTCTCCGGTGTACCTGCATGCCTTTGATATGTCATCGAGTAAAGCAAAGCAAGTGTGACAAGAGATCAAGTGTTGTGTATATTCTACAAAGAAATTCTAAAATGGCCTGGACACATTTGTTGGCGCCCCTAGAAAATATAATTGGATCTGAGGGATTTCTCAAACTAGCTGCTTTCTTGAATTGGTATCACACATGTCTCCAATTAGCCATTCAGCCAATTTAAATGGAGAAAAGCTGTTTGATGTTATCGTGTGTCCCCAACAGTGAACATGGACCAGAGAGAAAGCAAAGGAGAGAGTCGTCTGAGGAGATCGGAAAGAAAATGATAGACAAGCATGTTAAAGGCAAAAGCTAGAAGACTTCATGTTCCTGTGACATCTTCAGTATTGTCTCATCTGTCCAAAGGACATTCTCCCAGAAGCACTGTGGCTTGCAAATATGTGTTTTAACAAAATCCAGCCTGGCCGTTTGATATGGAGTCCTCCTGGGTCTTCTTCTATTGAGCCCACTGTCACACAAGAAGCCACGGATTAGGCGATCAGACATTACTGGACCTTAATCTTGGAGTTTATATCTCTTTGGAAGTTGTCCTTGGCTTTTTTGGTCTACCATTCTCCACTATCCTGTCTGCATATTAATAGCTCATTTGCTTTTCTTGCATGCTACAAACGCTGCCAACTCACATTCAGGCATGGGCCTATGGTGTGGCACAATGCAGAAGCACACACGTCTTTCTACGCACATAGGCTCAAATCAGCCTTAGGCTAAATCAGCCTTAAGTCACTTAAATCATGGTGCCAGATAAGAAATAAAGTAGTTAAAAAGATAATTAATTAGATCTTTAACTTTTTTGAAGTAATGTTTTTTCACATTTTACATTTAACAACCCAATGTGTCCATCTCTGTGTGGAACCTCCCCCAGCTCTATAAAGGCTGAGGAGACCCACAGGTCTATAGTGATTCATTTCGTCTGATACACTTGATGTGGAGAGTTCTCTTGTGTTTTTCTGTGATTTACAGTATATTTACTGGATTTCTGACCTCTTCTCCATTTTGACCTGGGTCTTGTTCCATTGAGCCCATTCTCATGCAAAAAGCAAGAGATGGGGCGATCAGACATTGGTGGACCTTGATCTTAGAGTTTATATCTCTTTGGAAGTTGTCCTTGGCTTTTTATGTACCATTCTCTACTATCCTGCTTGCATATGAATGGCTCATTCACTTTTCTTGCATGCTACAAACGCTGCCAACTTACATTCTGGAGTGGGCCTGTGGTGTGGCACAATGCAGAAGCACACACATCTTTCAATGCATATCGGCTCGACACAGAAGTATAAATCAACCTTGAGTCATTTCACTCATGGTGCCAGATAAGAAATGAAGTGGCTAAAAAGATTATTAATTATATCTTTAACTTTTTTTAAATAACGTTTTTTCAGATTTTACCTTTAACAACCCATTTCTCAGAATGAGCCTCACAAACTGTTCAGTTTATCCCAGTTTTCATTTAACACTAGAATTCCTGAAGCCTACGAAAAAACTCATAATCCCGGGCCACCTTAAATCCCTTTGCACCTCTCCATCAGCGTCTTTTGTGTTGTAAATGTGTTGATCAGCACAAGCAGCAAGCAGCCTGCTGTCCCATCCCCACCCCTTGATGGAACTCAACTCGGGCCAAAAGTTCTCCCAGCTCAAGGGTCCTTATCTCCTACTCGTAACTTCTTCCATGTGATTTAATGAACTTTATTATGAAACATAGACAAAGTAAAGAATGTAATAAACTTATTAAACTTGGCCTAACATATTTCCAAAAATGCAGTTTAGTTCAAATCTATGTAATTATATCCAACATAAACGGTCAAAAAAGTGTTGCTTCATGTCCTGCCAAGCAGAAATAATCTGACTCAACCGCCTTTGCAGAATTAAAGCTAGAAGCAGGATAGACTAATGCAGCAGCGACTTATTGTACACAAAGGTTTGATTAATCGACAATACTTACTAATACAGACATTTACATATTATTATACAAATGGCTCTTATATGTTATGTCCATTCTCCATGGGATTAAAAATTTTTCATTACTACAAACTACATGTGTTAAGTAACATACAAAAAACGTTTGCATGGAGTATTCCCTTTAAACATACAGTACACATGATTTGTACATCTGTATAAATCAGGGGTATTGAACTAAAACCTAAAGAGGTCCAATTAGAGAAAATTTCTTGAAGCAATGGTCTGGATGATCATGTTGTCTAACTATTTTCACTGTCCACTTTCTTTTTTTTGGAGAGCACCATTTGTTCCTTATTTTTCTGTCCCTTTCTCCGTCTCACCTGTCTTTACTTTGTCCATTGCAGTCATCTGTATCTCTCACTTTCTTCCACCTAGAATCCACAGACTTGATTGGTTGAGTAGTATCACGTGAAATGCCTTAACGCACCTACAATTGGTCAGTGCATTTCCTCATCCACTAAAACATTACCGTAAAGCAGTGGCGGACCGTGCATATCACACCTAGGCCTTTAGTAGTGCTCCGTCTGAATCAACCTACCCCTCAAAAACTAATTTATGGTTATAAAAACCATCTTAATATGCAGAAATACAGTATAAAGAGCCGTTACATCGCAGATAGATAACTCCTATAGTCACAATAAATGCCTTTATTGAATAGACAAACCAGGGGTGAACAAGTTCCTTTCTACTGCAGCTACAGCCCACGACACACATAAAAAACATCAATAATAACTCATAAACTTGCAATATTATTTAGGAAAATCGCAACATTTTACTCACCACAAATTCGGATTATTTGTAAACAAAATCCATCCTCCTCTCTTTCCTCAAAAACAGTTCAATTACTCTGTCGTACAGATTATCCATGCGCTTCAGTTCCATCACGAAGTCCCTTTCTATCGCCATCAAAGCTAATGCTGAAAGTCAAACCTGCCCTGTCGTATTTCTGGCATAAGTTTTAATTCGCTTTAGGGCTGAAAATGTCCGCTCAACAGAATCAGTGGACACGGGAATGCTCACCGCCAAACATACCAATGTGTGCAGTTGCCCCATGATGCTCTCATTCAGATTTTTATATTACACCATCCTATCCAATCAACGGGTCTGAATACGGTGACATTGCTGTACGCCTGCTAGAGGGCCCTAGTGAAACCAACTCAAAATCTGATTGGTTGAAGCAACGGTTTAATCGACATCTATTTTGTGTTAGAGGGCCTGCAGAACGGATTGTGAAGGCCTCTGGGCAGACTTCTTTGACTTTGACCCTGCCTGGCAACAAATGATGGCTGAAATGTGATTGGTTAAATGCTTTAATATGAAAATACATGTCTGGAAGCAGCACAGCCATCAGAAAAGCTATGAAAGGAAGCGGACAGACTATTTGGAATTATTTAATAAGTATTCATGGACAAAATATAATTAACATCGGTTTGTGATTCAGATATTTTTTTAGGCCAGCAGAGAAGGCCTTGAAGGCCCTGACGGCCCGCCACTGCCGTAAAGACTACAAAAGCTGCACCGGCTAAAATAGAAGTGCCCTGTCAGGTTTTAAATCATAACCTTCTGTTTTGGCTGTAAGTCTGGGTCCGGACCCGGACCACGGTCCGCCTGTTAGTGACCTTTGGTATAAATGAATAAAAATGACAGACACAAGTCATAATTTTTTTAATGGACATTTTTGATGCTGGTTATCATGATCCAGCATTGGTCACCATTGGCTCCCATTCTGTCAGAAATGTTTCATCCATTCTCCATCTTTCTTGGCCATCACTACAAACTACATGTGTTAAGTAACAAATAAAAATATATATCACTTTTAGGTGGAGTATTCCTTTAACCATACAGTATATATGATTTCTACATCTGATATATATGAATAAAAATGATACTGAAAGGTAAAATCAACACATACTGTGCTATAAGTTTGTTTTCACTAATCCAATCCTTTCTGAAAACGTATTAAGAAATATCCTCTAAGAAATCTAAAAGGAATAATTTTTTGAAAAATATCTTTTTCTGGAATATAACAGTGTGGATGCAATAGAGTACTAATAAAACGCAATAATCTTATTTAAGCTTATTTATATCCATACAGAAATAAAGAGAATGACTCACTATGACTAAATTATATTTTTTAACAAAAAATGAATTAAGATGTGCCACAATACACAATGAAGTACTGAATTAGGCGGAAATCCCAGGTGCATTGAGAGGCATGAGAAAAAGCTGGTTTATCCAAACCACTTGAGAATAAACTCTCGTCAGCAAAAAAATAAAGTCTCTCATGCATTTTATAATAACTCAAAAATAACAGGACACAGTGGGAAATGCGCATAAAAGAAAATCTTAAACAAACAAAAAGAAATGCTCAGTAAAGAATAAAAATATTTATTTATTTAAACGTAATGACCTTCTTATTATATATGTCATTGTATATTGTGATTTAGGGGGGCCAGCCAGTGACGAGACCATGAATTAAATAGTTTATTGTATCATTTGTTTCTTCTTTCCCAGTTACTTTTCTAGCCAATGAGAATGGCTTTTAATTTAAGTGCATGGCAGAAGACAGAAAACGAAACTAACTTTATCTAGCCTTAACCCTAACCCAAACCTGCTGGGTCAGTTGGGATCATTTATTAAAACTGTTTCTGTTGTTGTTGTTTATTTATCATTTAGGGTGTTGATTCCCAACTTGGGGCACAATTTGATTTTTTTAGGGGGGCAATTTGAAAATTTACATATGTTAAACAATTTATAAAATGAAAAAACAGAAATTCACTGTTAAAAATGATAGAAAAAAATAAACAAAGAATTTTTATTTTTTACAGAGATATTTATATATTTATATAAACATAGAAGGGACGGTGAAGAACCCTTTAATTTATGATTTTACAACCTTGGGTTTTTCTACTTAGAAATCGTTTTTACCATTAAAATAATATGAATTGTAACAATAATTATAAAATTTTGCAATAAAATATATATGTATACTGCGGTGGGTTGGCACCCTGCCCAAGATTGTTTCCTGCCTTGTGCCCTGTGTTGGCTGGGATTGGCTCCAGCAGACCCCCGTGACCCTGTGTTCGGCTTCAGCGGGTTGGATAATGGATGGATATATATGTGTGTATATATATATATATATATATATATATATATATATATATATATATATATATATATACACTGTATATATATATACCCTATATATATATTATATTAAAAATATAAAATGATCAAAATATTACAGAAAAAGCTGTCATTAAAGTTATTTTATATTTATGAATATCACCTCTCTTATTATCAAAACTGTATTTGCTGTATTTTCATATTACTTCATATTATATATTTTTTTAACAATTTCTTACAGATTTCTTTGTCAGTACTTCAACTATCCTTTTCCTCTTTTGTTTCCATGTTCTTTGGAAGCTTGTTTAGACCAAATTAATGATATTATGGGCTACCTCCATCTGAGTAGGAGTTCACTTTTTGAATAGGTAATAATAAGAATAAGGTATATGTTACAATGAGGGACATCATGATTTTAGAGAGGCCTAGGTGGGACATGGCCAAAAAAAAGGTCGGGAACCACTGATTTAGGGTTAGGGTTACTCATTACTTTAAAAAGTAATTGGACTATGTAACACGCGTTACTTATAATGTGTTACCCTACTGCTCCCGAGATTGTGCTACTGAGGTTAGCTCTGTACATTCAGCTCATCAACATAAATGTATTAGTTTCTGAAATATTGAGACAGATTATCGCAGCCAGGAGAAGGAATAATACAATCACCCAAACATTTATCTCAGGACACTTCTACCCATGGCTGCTGAAAAGCATTTCTGAAGCTAACACATGCACAAATGTGCAATGGACATGTGCAGACTACAAAATCCTTTACTGTAACCTGGTGAAGGGTTTACATAGCCGTCTAAATCAAAGTGTATTAACCTAGCTATACAGATACCAAAAACCCGATTCTCTAGCCAAAATAAGGGCTGTCATACATGCATGCATGGTAAACAACTTCAGGGCTTGTCTACTTGTAATTTCACTTTGAGCCAAGGGTCGGCACTTTCCTGTAACACATTTCCTCTTCTTTCCTCTGTAGATCCAGAAACTGACATCTCGCCTGGCACATGACATCACTTCCACTTCCAGGGCTTTTGGACCCGCCCCTTCTGCCTCACTGACTTTACAACTGGCACTGCCGCCATCTTTATCCGATCTGATTAGAGATTTCTGTCTGTAAGGACATTTTATGTTTGACACATTTAATTCATGTTTGTTTATAGGGTTTACGTGGCGTTATATAGGCCAGATTTCTGTAAATAATCGTGTTATTAAAGCACACGGAAACACACTGTGGTCCAAGTAGCACCAGTCAGAGAATACAATTGGGGCGTATTCAGTAATGATATAGAGCCATGCAGAAGAATAAGTCCACTGCCCTACGTCATGTTGCAGCCAGTGTTTCTCCCCTGGCTGGGGTTTGTCTGTTTTGTCTATTGTGGCACCATTTATTTGTATTAATGTTTCTTCGGTTCATTATGTAATAATAATAATAATAATGTATTTTATTTATAGGGCACTGTACATTAGCAGTAAATCTCAAAGTGCAACATAAAAAGTTTAAACAAAGGCAAAGCAAAAGGAGATGAAACAACAATAATTATAGCATTCTTGTTAATAAGCTTTCCTAAATAGAAAAGTCTTTAGCTGTCTTTTAAAACAGCCCACAATCTGCTGTGTTCTCAGGCTCTCTGGTAGGCCATTCCTGAGCCGTGGAGCAGCGACTGCAAAGGCTCGGTCACCCATTGTATGAAGTTTGGTCACAGGGGGGCGAAGGCGGTAGGTATTTGCAAAACGGAGGTTTCTTGTAGTGGATTGTAATATAAGGAGTTCCTTGAGATATTGTGGAGCAGTTCCATGGATACCCTGGTGAGTAAACAAACAGAGTTTGTATTCGATATGGAGGTGGATAGGGAGCCAATGAAGTGACCAAAGGATTGGTGAAATGTGTTCATATTTCCGCACCCTCATCAGGATTCTTGCAGCACTATTTTGAATTTGTTGGAGCTTTTGAAGCTACTTGTTGGGTATCCCGATGAGGAGTGCATTACAATAGTCCAGTCTGGATGAGACAAAGGCATGAACCAGCTTTTCAGCATCACAGAGGGAGAGGTAGGGACGGAGTTTGGCTATGTTTCGGAGACAAAGGTGATGGACATGTGTATCAAATGACAGATGGGAGTCTAACTTGACACCCAGATTTGTAACAGAAGGGGAGAGGTTAATGGTACAGTCAGAAAAGGAAATACAATTACAGAGGAATGAAGTTGATGGGGTGTGCCAATTATAAGAGCTTCAGTTTTGGTGCTGTTCAGCTTGAGGAAGTTCTTGGACATCCAGGCCTCAATCTCATCCAACCAAGAGGAAAGAGTTGATGGAGGTGTAAGAGAAGTCGAATCCAGTCTCACATAGAGCTGCGTATCATCGGCATAGCAATGGAATGAAACTCCATGCTTGCAGATGATGTGACCCAGGGGTAGCATATAGATATTAAAGAAGGTCGGCCCAAGGACTGATCCTTGTGGGATCCCACAGGTGACAGTGTGGGTATGAGATTTAGCATCCCCCAAGGCCACATACTCAGTCCTATCTGTAAGACAGGAGTCGAACCACTCCAAAGCAATGCCAGAAAGTCCAATTATATAGCGAAGATGATGAAGGAGAATATTATGATCTACTGTATCATATGCAACTGTGAGGTCCAGGAGGATAAGGAGTGATGGAGAGCCCTGCTCAGCAGCCATCAGGAAGTCATTGGTGACTCTGACCAGGGCTGTCTCTGTACTGTGAGAAGTTCGGAAACCAGATTAAAATTTTTCAAACAGATTGAATTTTTTGATGTGATCCTGAAGCATTATTCTTTGTGTTTGTTTGTAACTAGAAGATGCCTTGGTTATATGTTTTGTGGGTGGTCCATGAAGAGGCGGTGCCACCTGCCAATCATTGCCAGGAACTGCCCTTAACCCTATAAATTGGAGGACATTCCATGGTTCCTGGCAGTTCATTTCAAATGCCATAGGGAGTGAAGTGTTCAATTTTGGTACGCTGTGCCTTTTGCTTTTTGTGATTTATTTTTAAAGTGCTCCACTGTATTAGCCTGGCAAATTTCTATTGGTCAGATATTCCAGATTTTAGGTGCAAAACAGCAGAAGGCCGCCTCACCACTTCTTTTAAGTTTACCTCTTGGAGTTATAAGCAGACCCTCATTTGAAGATCTAAGATTACGATATAGGGTGGAGTGAGATGATTTAAGGCTTTGTAAACCATAAGCAGTATTTTAAAGTCAATTCTAAATGGCACAGGTAACCAATGTAGTGACATCAAAACAGGAGAGATGTGCTCAGATTTTCTTTTCCTAGTTAAGATTCTGGCAGCTCCATTCTGCACTTGATGTAACTGATTGATGTCTTTTTTGGGTGGTCCTGAGAGGAGTGTGTTACAGTAATCTAGTCAACTAAAAGCAAAAGCAAGAACTAATTTCTCAGCATCTTACAGAGTTACAGTGCATCCGGAAAGTATTCACAGCGCATCACTTTTTCCACATTTTGTTATGTTACAGCCTTATTCCAAAATGGATTAAATTCATTTTTTTCCTCAGAATTCTACACACAACATCCCATAATGACAACGTGAAAAAAGTTTACTTGAGATTTTTGCAAATTTATTAAAAATAAAAAAATTGAGAAAGCACATGTACATAAATATTCACAGCCTTTGCCATGAAGCTCAAAATTGAGCTCAGGTGCATCCTGTTTCCCCTGATCATCCTTGAGATGTTTCTGCAGCTTCATTGGAGTCCACCTGTGGTAAATTCAGTTGATTGGACATGATTTGGAAAGGCACACACCGGTCTATATAAGGTCCCACAGTTGACAGTTCATGTCAGAGCACAAACCAAGCATGAAGTCAAAGGAATTGTCTGTAGACCTCCGAGACAGGATTGTCTCGAGGCACAAATCTGGGGAAGGTTACAGAAAAATTTCTGCTGCTTTGAAGGTTCCAATGAGCACAGTGACCTCCATCATCCATAAGTGGAAGAAGTTCAAAACCACCAGGACTCTTCCTAGAGCTGGCCGGCCATCTAAACTGAGCAATTGGGGGAGAAGGGCCTTAGTCAGGGAGGTGACCAAGAACCCGATGGTCACTCTGTCAGAGCTCCAGAAGTCCTCTGTGGAGAGAGGAGAACCTTCCAGAAGGACAACCATCTCTGCAGCAATCCACCAATCAGGCCTGTATGGTAGAGTGGCCAGACGGAAGCCACTCCTTAGTAAAAGGCACATGGCAGCCCGCCTGGAGTTTGCCAAAAGGCACCTGAAGGACTCTCAGACCATGAGAAAGAAAATTCTCTGGTCTGATGAGACAAAGATTGAACTCTTTGGTGTGAATGCCAGGCGTCACGTTTGGAGGAATCCAGGCACCACTCATCACCAGGCCAATACCATCCCTACAGTGAAGCATGGTGGTGGCAGCATCATGCTGTGGGGATGTTTTTCAGCGGCAGGGACTGGGAGACTAGTCAGGATAAAGGGAAAGATGACTGCAGCAATGTACAGGGACATCCTGGATGAAAACCTGTTCCAGAGCGCTGTTGACCTCAGACTGGGGCGACGGTTCATCTTTCAGCAGGACAACGACCCTAAGCACACAGCCAAGATATCAAAGGAGTGGCTTCAGGACAACTCTGTGAATGTTCTTGAGTGGCCCAGCCAGAGCCCAGACTTGAATCCGATTGAACATCTCTGGAGAGATCTTAAAATGGCTGTGCACCGACGCTTCCCATCCAACCTGATGGAGCTTGAGAGGTGCTGCAAAGAGGAATGGGCGAAACTGGCCAAGGATAGGTGTGCCAAGCTTGTGGCATCATATTCAAAAAGACTTGAGGCTGGAATTGCTGCCAAAGGCGCATCGACAAAGTATTGAGCAAAGGCTGTGAATACTTATGTACATGGGATTTCTCAGTTTTTTTATTTTTAATAAATTTGCAAAAACCTCAAGTAAACTTTTTTCACGTTGTCATTATGGGGTGTTGTGTGTAGAATTCTGAGGAAAAAAATGAATTTAATCCATTTTGGAACAAGGCTGTAACATAATAAAAGGTGGAAAAAGTGATGCGCTGTGAATACTTTCCGGATGCACTGTATAAAGAACCTAACTTTTGTTATATTTCTTAAGTGAAAAATGCAGTCCTGGTAATCTGATTAATATGTGATTTAAAATTTAGGTCAGAGTCAATAGTTACCCCTAAATTCTTTACCTCCTTGATTTTTAAGCCTAATGACTCCAGTTTATTTCTAATACCCTCACTATATCTTATTATGGGATATATAATCTACTGTTAAATTCTGCTCTGTACTTCTAAAATTTATATTTTTTATTTCTTACTATATTGAGAAATTGTTCTGTTCTGTGTACTGCATTGTATTGTATTGACCCCCTTCTTTTTGACACCCACTGCACGCCCAGCCTACCTGGAAAGGGGTCTCTCTTTGAACTGCCTTTCCGAAGGTTTCTTCTATTTTTCCCTACTAGGTTTTTTTGGGAGTTTTTCCTTGTCTTCTTAGAGAGTCAAGGCTGGGGGTCTGCCAAGAGGCAGGGCCTGTTAAAGCCCATTGCGGCACTTCCTGTGTGATTTTGGGCTATACAAAAATAAACTGTATTGTATTGTATTGTATATCCATTTTTGCCAATCGCTAAGATTTCTGTTTTTTCCTTTTTTCCAAAAAAACATATTATGCATTTTTGGGGACTTCCCAAATTTGGATTTATGGGCATTCAAGGGGTCCAACGGATTAATTAGAGGTGTGTGTGTGTGTGTGTGTGTGTGTGGGGGGGGTCATATTTCCCACCTTTGCTCAGGTGTCTGTTTGCCTTTAGTGCTCACTGCAGGTTTTCCCTCTGCATGTCTGCTTTGTGTTTTTGGTTTTTCACTGTTCAGCTTATAAGCCAGTTGTGTCGTCAAGCGCTATGACAAAGTTATGCAGCATATTTAAATTGTGGCTCTGGCACATTGTCATTAATGAAATTCTTTACCTCTGTAGCAGAAGGAAAAAGCGGTTGGGGGAACCTCAACTGAGAACTAGTGCTGTAAAGGGCTGTGACATTAGGTCTCCACTTTACTCCCTTAAACCAGCACAGAAAAATGATGAGCTTGTGAGAAAGAGAAGTGAATTTTATTTGTCTTTTATTGTGTAACCATTAAAACGCAGGGTACATTCCAAGAAGAAGGATGAAAATCCATACGTTTTGTTGGGTTAGCTAACGGTAATGAGAAGGACAGATGCTTTTTTCAGTCAAAGGTTAATAGGTTCAGTTCCATCTCAGGCTTCTTCTATGACTAAAATTAGTTCACTTGGGACATGCTGGTCGCTCGCTTCCTCCAATTAAGGCAGCTGCACAGAAACCATGAGAGAGACCACAGAATTTGAAACCAGTGAAATGAAAAAAAAAAAGGGTCAGGCATGGAGATTCATTGATTTCACTTAAAGTTCCTTCCATAATGCTGTATGTGTATTTCAAACACAGAAATCAGAACCATGCATTGAAAGCAGCTTCTTGTTTCTCCTGTTGAAAAAAAATGAACATTGCTTGAGTGATGTGGGCTTGCGAAAAATGACGACATATGTAAATATTTCCTCATAGCAGCATGTTTAAAAAAATATAATAAAATACATAACTGCACAGACACACACACACACAAGAACCAGGCACAGAATTTGAAACTAGGATCGGTGATGGACCACAGCTTCACCATATGAAATGCTGAGAAAAAGTATTCACCCCCTAATTTGATATTTTATTATGCAACATTGCATCCCAGCAGATTTAATTTGGCTTTTCTGACAGTGATTAGCAGAAAAAAAAACTCTTTAATGTCAAAGTGAACGCAGATTTCTGCAAAGTGGTCCAATATAATTACAAATATTGCAACACTGTGACCACAAGGGGAACGCCACTGAGCCCCAAACCTCATGACACAGTCCGGCCAACCGCCAGTTCCTGGTTCAAATGCAGTTCCTTCATTGATAACACGGTACCTTCTCATGTAAAGCTTGGTTCTTTCGATCTCCTTTTGCTCCTCCAGGTAAGTGATGCCCGCTGCCTCCTGAGTCTTACTCACCTGGAGCAGTGGTCCCCAACCTTTTTGACAGCAAGGACCACTTTATTAGATGCAAATTTTTCCACGGACCGGTCAGGGGGGTTCAATTTTATACACAATTTACATAACATTTCTATTATTATTAAGTTATTAAGCATTTCGCATACGTTTGCAACCCGAGATTTTTCTTCTTTTTTTGCATATAACAAAGACATGTGCTTTGCATTTGCCATTACAACAGATTGCACATCACAAACATTAACACTGCTATCTTTTTTTCGTGTCTGCCGTTTCTATAGGAGGGTGACAATGAGTTAAATTCCAATGGATGTTTTTCAAAGGGGTTTGCGTGTCCCAATGATCCGAGGAGCTCTGTTGTTCGGGGCTTTATGCCCCTGGTAGGGCCACCCAAGGCAAACTGGTCCTAGGTGAGGGATGAGACAAAGAGCGGTTAAACAAACCTCCTATGATGGAAAACAATTTTGGACGGCGTTTTCCCTCGCCCGGACATGGGTCACCGGGGCCCCACTCTGGAGCCAGGCCTAGAGGTGGGACTCGATGGCGAGCCCCTGGTGGCCGGGCCTGCACCCATGGGGCTCGGCCGGGCACAGCCCGAAGAGGCAACGTGGGTCCCCCTTCCCATGGGCTCACCACCTATGGGAGGGGCCAAGGAGGTCGGATGCAGTGTGAGTTGGGTGGTGGCTGAAGGCGGGGACCTTGGCGGTCCGATCCTCGGCTACAGAAGCTGGCTCTTGGGACGTGGAATGTCACCTCTCTGAAGGGGAAGGAGCCTGAGCTAGTGCGCGAAGTTGAGAGGTTCCAGCTAGATATAGTCGGGCTCACCTCGACGCACAGCTTGGACTCTGGAACCAATCTCCTTGAGAGGGGCTGGACTCTGTACCACTCTGGAGTCGCTCCCGGTGAGAGGCGCCGAGCGGGTGTGGGTATACTTATTGCCCCCCGACTTGGAGCCTGTACATTGGGGTTTACCCCGATGGACGAGAGGGTAGCCTCCCTCCGCCTTCGGGTGGGGGGACGGGTCCTAACTATTGTTTGTGCGTATGCACCGAACAGCAGTTCGGAGTACCCACCCTTTTTGGAGTCCCTGGAGGGGGTGCTAGAGGGCATACCTTCTGGGGACTCCCTCGTTCTGCTGGGAGACTTCAATGCTCACGTGGGCAATGACAGTGAGACCTGGAAGGGCGTGATTGGGAGGAATGGCCCCCCCGATCTGAACCCGAGTGGTGTTTTGTTATTGAACTTCTGTGCCCGTCACGGATTGTCCATTACAAACACCATGTTCAAGCATAGGGGTGTTCATATGTGCACTTGGCACCAGGACACCCTAGGCCTCAGTTCGATGATCGACTTTGTGGTCGTGTCATCGGACTTGCGGCCACATGTCTTGGACACTCGGGTGAAGAGAGGGGCGGAGCTATCAACTGATCACCACCTGGTGGTGAGTTGGCTTCTATGGTGGGGGAGGATGCCGGTCAGGCGTGGTAGGCCCAAACGTGTTGTGAGAGTCTGCTGGGAACGTCTGGCAGAGCCCCCTTTCAGAAGTAGCTTCAACTCCCACCTCCGGCAGAACTTCGACCACATCCCGAGGGAGGTGGGGGACATTGAGTCTGAATGGGCCATGTTCCGTGCCTCTATTGTTGAGGCAGCTGACCGGAGCTGTGGCCGTAAGGTGGTCGGTGCCTGTCGTGGCGGCAATCCCCGAACCCATTGGTGGACACCGGCGGTGAAGGATGCCGTCAAGCTGAAGAAGGAGTCCTACAGGACCTTTTTGTCCTGTGGGACCCTGGAGGCAGCTGATAGGTACCGGTAGGCCAAGCGGAATGCGGCTTTGGTGGTTGCTGAGGCAAAAACTCAGGCGTGGGAGGAGTTTGGGGAGGCCATGGAGAGCGACTTTCGGACGGCTTCGAGGAGATTCTGGTCCACCATCCAGCGTCTAAGGAAGGGGAAGCAGTGCAGTGTCAACACTGTATATTGTGGGGATGGTACGCTGCTGACCTCGACTCGGGACGTTGTGGGTCGGTGGGGGGAGTACTTCGAAGACCTCCTCAATCCCATTAACATGCCTTCCAATGAGGAAGAAGAGCCTGGGGACTCAAAGGTGGGCTCCCCCATCTCTGGGACTGAGGTCACCGAGGTGGTCAAAAAACTCCTTGGTGGCAGGGCCCCGGGGGTGGATGAGATATGCCCGGAGTTCCTCAAGGCTCTGGATGTTGTAGGACTGTCTTGGTTGACACGCCTCTGCAACATTGCATAGACATCAGGGACAGTGCCTCTGGATTGGCAGACCGGGGTGGTGGTCCCCCTCTTTAAGAAGGGGGATCGAAGGGTGTGTTCCAACTACAGAGGGATCACACTCCTCAGCCTCCCTGGAAAAGTCTATTCAGGGGTCCTGGAGAGGAGGGTCCGTTGGATAGTCGAGCCTTGGATTCAGGAGGAACAGTGTGGTTTTCGTCCTGGTCGCGGAACAGTGGACCAGATCTATACCCTTAGCAGGGTCCTGGAGGGTGCATGGGAGTTTGCCCAACCAGTCTACATGTGTTTTGTGGACTTGGAAAAGGCATTCGACCTTGTCCCTCGGGGAATCCTGTGGGGGGTACTCCGAGAGTATGGGGTACCGGCCCCCCTGATAAGGGCTGTTCGATCCCTGTACGTTCGGTGCCAGAGCTTGGTCTGCATTGCCGGCAGTAAGTCGAACCCATTTCCAGTGAGAGTTGGACTCCGCCAGGGCTGCCCTTTGTCACCGATTCTGTTCATAACTTTTATGGACAGAATTTCTAGGCGCAGCCAGGGCGTTGAGGGGGTCCGGTTTGGTGGGCTCAGGATTGGGTCACTGCTTTTTGCAGATGATGTTGTCCTGTTTGCTTCATCAGGCCGTGATCTTCAGCTCTCTCTGCATTGGTTCGCAGCCGAGTGTGAAGCGGCTGGAATGAGAATCAGCACCTCCAAATCCGAGACCATGGTCCTCAGCCGGAAAAGGGTGGAGTGCCCTCTCAGGGTTGGTAGCGAGATCCTTCCCCAAGTGGAGGAGTTCAAGTATCTCGGGGTCTTGTTCACGAGTGAGGGAAGAATGGAGCGTGAGATCAACAGGCGGATCGGTGCGGCATCCGCAGTAATGCGGGCGCTGCATCGGTCTGTCGTGGTGAAAAAGGAGCTGAGCCGCAAGGCGAAGCGCTCAATTTACCAGTCGATCTATGTTCCTACCCTCACCTATGGTCATGAACTATGGGTAGTGACCGAAAGAACGAGATCGCGAATACAAGCGGCTGAAATGAGTTTCCTCCGCAGGGTGTCTGGGCTTTCCCTTAAAGATAGGGTGAGAAGCTCAGTCATCCAGGAGGGGCTCAGAGTAGAGCTGCTGCTCCTCCGCATCGAGAGGAGTCAGATGAGGTGGCTCGGGCATCTGATCAGGATGCCTCCTGGACGCCTCCCTGGTGAGGTGTTCTGGGCACGTCTAACCGGGAGGAGGCCCCGGGGAAGACCCAGGGCACGCTGGAGGGACTATGTCTCTCGACTGGCCTGGGAACGCCTTGGGATTCTCCCGGAAGAGCTAGAAGAAGTGGCCGGGGAGAGGGAAGTCTAGGCATCTCTGCTCAAGCTGCTGCCGCCACGACCCGACCTCGGATAAGCGGGAGACAATGGATGGATAAATGGGTGGATGTTTTTCAAATGTTGACAAGCAATAAGCAAAATGTATCACTGAAAACCACAGAAAACTAAAACATCAAAAAAAAAAACAGTACAAGGAAAGTTCGAAGAAAGAATTTTTTTTTTACATTGTTTCTGTTTGGAGATCGTTGTGCAAATGTGCATAACTGAGCTGCGACAACAGATCTAACTGCTCTGTGGATGATTTGTTCAAGCATTTCAAGGTCACTTCGTTGTAATTAAAGCATCTGCTGAATGTACTTCGTAGTAACGTGATTTCTATAGACTCGTGTCATATGGGGAAACTGTCGGGACCATAAAAATACTTTGTTGTAATACTCTCTCACCTAAGTCTCTCTGCTCTCTCTGTGCCATTGCAAAGCCCCGCCCGCCAAGCGTTCTGAAAAGTCTGAGTGAGTCTCCGTTGCCGGCAGTTCTCTCGCGGCCCGGCTGTCAGACAGCTGCGGACCGGTACTGGGCCGCGGACCGGGGGTTGGGGACCCCTGACCAGGAGTACTGCCAGTGTCATGCGACTACACCCAGGAGGCACTTTCAGATCAGACAGAACATACTTTCAGATCAGACAGAACATCCTTGAACATAGGAGAGCTATCTCCATACTGCTCCTTCTGGTGACACCCAAAGAAACCCAACAGGGCTGTCCTTCAGGACTATGACTCCTAAGATGCCCTGCAAGAATATAAATGGGAGCTCCAACAGAGGGATGCTGCCACCTGGCGCACTGGGCAATTATATGACCCCAAGAGACTGTCCTTCCCTGTTCTTTCATTATATCTTCCTGGCCAGAAAAGGTACCAGGAACCAACCTATGCTGTCCATCCAAATCCTCCACTTATGGCCTCCCATCTGGGTAAGGACCAGCCATGCATTCCCTAATGCATTCACGTCCTCAGAAATTAACGCGGCGTGTGCACAAACTGCAGTACAAACCAAATGTTGGGGGGCGCAGTGTGATCAAGTCAGAACGTGACATCAGAGTCTCTGTTTACTATCAACACGTGACGTCGGTCAATGTTTGATGAATGGTTCGATGTGGTGAAGCTAAATGCCAACATGCAAATGCATTCATGGGGCTTTTATATTCAAGCGTCACATATTCCCCATCGTAATGGCATGATACATTTTATAGATAGATAGATAGATAGATAGATAGATAGATAGATAGATAGATAGATAGATAGATAGATAGATAGATAGATAGATAGATAGATAGATAGATAGATAGATAGATAGATACTTCATTAATCCCAAGGGAAAATTCCCATACTCCAGCAGCAGCATACTGATAAAGGCAATATTAAATTAAAGAGTGATAACAATGCAGGTATACAGACAGACAATAACTTTATATAATTTTAACATTCCCCCCCCCGGGTGGAATTGAAGAGTCGCATAGTGTGGGGAAGGAACGATCTCCTCAGTTTGTCAGTGGAGCAGGACAGTGACAGTATTCTGTCGCTGAAGCTGCTCCTCTGTCTGGAGATGATCCTGTTTAGTGGATGCAGTGGATTCTCCATAATTGATAGGAGCCTGCTCAGTGCCCATTGCTCTGCCACAGATGTCAAACTGTCCAGCTCCATGCCAACAATAGAGCCTGCCTTCCTCACCAGTATGTCCAGGTGTGAGGCATCTCTCTTCTTTATGCTGCCTCCCCAGCACACCACTGTGTAGAAGAGGGCGCTCACCACAACCGTCTGGTAGAACATCTGCAGCATCTTATTGCAGATGTTGAAGGATGCCAGCCTTCTAAGGAAGTATAGTCGGCTCTGTCCTTCCTTGCACAGAGCATCAGTATTGGCAGTCCAGTCTAATTTATCATCCAGCTGCACTCCCAGGTATTTATAGGTCTGCACCCTCTGCAAACAGTCACCTCTGATGATCACGGTGTCCATGAGGGGCCTGGGCTACCTAAAATCCATCACCAGCTCCTTGGTTTTGCTGGTGTTCATTTGTAGGTGGTTTGAGTTGCACCATTTAACAAAGTCCTTGATTAAGTTCCTGTACTCCTCCTCCTGCCCACTCCTGATGCGGCCCACGATAGCAGTGTCATTAGCGAACTTTTGCATGTGGCAGGACTCCGAGTTGTATTGGAAGTCTGATGTATATAGGCTGAACAGGACCGGAGAAAGCACAGTCCCCTGCAGCGCTCCTGTGTTGCTGACCACAATGTCAGACCTGCAGTTCCCGAGACGCACATACTGAGGTCTGTCTGTAAGATAGTCCACGATCCATGCCACCAGGTATGCATCTACTCCCATCTCTGTCAGCTTGACCCAAAGGAGCAGAGGTTGGATGGTTTTGAAGGCGCTAGAGAAGTCCTGAAACATAATTCTTGCAGCACCACTGCCTCTGTCCAAGTGGGAGAGGGATCGGTGTAGCATGTAGATAATGGCATCCTCCGCTCCCACCTTCTCCTGGTATGTGAACTGCAGAGGGTCGAGGGCATGGCGGACCTGTGGCCTCAGATGGTGAAGCAGCAGCTGCTCCATGGTCTTCATCACATGTGACGTCAGAGTGACAGGCCAGAAGTCATTCAGCTCATCTGGACGTGATACCTTTGGGACTGGGGTGATGCAAGATGTTTTCCAAAGTCTCACATGCCATCTTTTGTTCTGTCTTTTTTGTTTTCTTTTTATTTTGCACCCTCACAACAGCATCAGAATGTACGGCAGTGTATTTCAGCCACAGAGGTAAAAAAAGTTAGGGACAAAATGAAAAGGGTCTATTTTGAGATTAAAGTGGAAATTTCGGCTTAAATCTCAAAATGTCCACTTTAATCCTGTAGTTTATTTTATCATTGAAGTAGACCATCGTAAACATCATCTTAAAACCGACCCAGTTGTTAATCGCTATGAGCTTCTGGAGCTTCCTCCTGACCTGACAGCAGCGGCAGGCAGCAATCACCACACAGAGCACATTAAATGTATGATATTCCAGCTCTCTGCACATTTAGAATCTTTAGATTTATACTTGATATCACCTTGATATCACTTGATATCACCAAATAATGAATACTGTTTGTGTGTGTCCTGCGATGGGTTGGCACCCTGCCCGGGATTGGTTCCTGCCTTGTGCCCTGTGTTGGCTGGGATTGGCTCCAGGAGACCCCCATGACTCTGTGTTCGGATTCAGCGGGTTGGAAACTGGATGGATGGATGGATACTGTTAATAATTACACATGTGGGGGCGACATAGTGGTGGAGCGGTAACGCTTTGCAGGGAGTTACATCTCTGGTGTTCCCTGCCTGAAGTTTTCATGTTTTCCTGGTGGGTTTCACAGTGTGCTCCAGTTTCCTTCCAAAGTCATAAAGAACTCGTTAGTGCTTGTATTTGTCTTGCGATAAGCTGATGCCCCGTCCAGGGATTGTTTCTGCCTCGCGTCCTATGCTTGCTGGAATGGGTGCATCCCTGGATTGATCATTATGTAATCATTAAACATCCATCCTTTTCGGATATATTGTGGCAAAGTGTAATGGGAATTTAATGGGTGTTATATGCAATTCACAACACCGCAAAGCTGAACCTGTTCTCACTGTGATGATATCTCACATTACCACCTGGTGGAATCTTCCAGATTTATGTAAAGTACACATGCAAGTATAAACAGTACATCGCTTGTGTAGCAGTAGAGTCCACAGGGGAAAGTGTCACGTCGCGTGAAGTATAAACCCGGCCTAAGGGACCACCCTCCTTCCTGGTCTGGATGCCAGTCAAGCCATCTTGACACCTACAACACAAAATAAATGACGGCATAAGAACTCACCTCAGGTTATTATTTATCAGATGCTACCCATGACAGCCTTGAGTCTGTGTGCACAGGTTTCTGTCTATCAGCTTGGCAAAACTGCTCAAGCTGCTGTTAGGCTGCATGGTGATCGTGCTTCACTAGCCTTTTTCAAGTCAGGCCACAAATTCTTACTTGGATTGAGATCTGGACTCTGACTCTGCTGCTGTTGTTTTGAAGCCAATCATATGCACCTTTGGCTTTAAGATTGGGGTTATTGCTGTCTTGCTGGAAAGCAGATCTTCTCTCAAGGCACAAATGTCTTGCAGACTGCATCAGATTTTCCTCCAGTATTTCACCATATTTTGCTGTAATTATTCCCCTGTAACCTCACAAGCCTTACAGGGCCTGCTGCAGAGAAGCATTCCCACGGCCTGATACTGCCACCACTATGCTAGGATAGTGTGTTTTGGATTATCCTCTTTAATAAAATCACTGTGTGCATCCAGGTGTCCGTGTGTGGGTGTCTTCTGATGAAGTGCGCATGCGCGGGGCACGGTGCGATGCTCGATATTGCTGTCAGAGAAAGTTAGAGGCGTTTTACGGAAATACAAACCAGTATTACTGCAAGAGGAAACTAAAGGTACACAATACAGTGACGCATATTACAGCCGCATACAAGCCAGTATTACTGTCAGAGGAGATTAAAGGCATATTACCGACGCACACGCCTGTATTACCGCCAGAGAAAATTAAAGGTATATTACGGACGTACAAGCCAGCGGACGTACAAGACGGTATCCTTCAATAAGGGCGCGCACAAAAAGGTGAGTCTCAAAAGGGCGACCTCAATTGGGCGCAGCGAATAAAGGCGCGCGTAAATAAAGATCTGCACCTTTGTTGCTCTTCACATATTCCAGAGCCATTTGAACTAAATTATCTACGAACGCCTTTATTCGCCGCGCTCAATTGAGGTCGCCCTTTTGAAGCTCGCCTTTTTGTGCGCGCCCTTATTGAATAGAACCATACAAGACAGTATTACTGTCACAGAAAATTAAAGACACACAATACACGGCGGCAGCCCACGAAGAACAGTCAGCGCAGCAAGTAAACATCAACAAAAGAAAGGCTGAAAGAAAGAAAAATACGACCAACAAAAAGAATGAGGTCAAAGTCCCTTGCTATTTAATATAGACTGTTCCTACTAATGTTTATGCACTACTGTTCTAGCGCCCGTTATTGTAACGGGCTAAATGACTAGTTTTAATATATTTTGTGATGCATGTGTCCCTGTCTTGCACCCCAAAACACAAGGCTAAGTCTCAGTACTTTAGCAAAACCAACTTAATTCAGCTTGAAACAGGAACAGCAGGGTTATTTATTGTAGCGGGATCTACCGCTCTCCTATACGCAGACACAGCAATCAGGCAGGGCCAGGTTAATGGCCAAGTAATCCTGTTCCCTGCATTTATAATGTTCCTTGCATAACCCATCGACGACAAGTGCTTACACCGCGACCGTGATTGACTCGGATCTGCTTTAGCTGCGAGACGCTTCCACGTTGGGAGCCTGCGGTTGCCCCGGCAACCGATAAACTGTCTTCCGTAGACGCTGCGATCACGCTTCAGGACATTCGGCGTGTCATCCCGTTGGGGGGAGTCCCAAACGAGTTTAGAAACCTTACAATTTATTTATATATGTAACTAGGGGACTTTGCCCTCTGCTCGCTTGGCTTGCCAACCCCAGTTCTGCCGCTCGCTTGTGTGGATACAGATGTACAATTTAAACAGATTTTTATTTTCATGGTAATTGTTACATATGCATCAACTCAACATATAACTGCCCGTGATTCATTTTCGTTTATTTTTCTATATTAAATAAAATGACTTTTTTCGAATGTTTGAGATTTGTTAATTGTCTTTGCAAAAGCTATTCTAATGGTAAACTGTTAACGTTTTAGTATGAAGGGCATATCACGATCTCCTCTGTTGTCTAATCAGAATATCTTTATTGTCATTGTAACAATTACAACGAAATTAGGTGCAGTCCCTGCCGTGTCAAAATATAAATAAATACAATTACAAAAGGATAGGAAAGGATAAGAAGGAACAAGGTAGAGCACAAACATTCAACATAAGACCTTAATTGCACGTGAAACACTATTGCACAAGATGTCATCTATTGTCACTGTTGCATTGGTTGTGATTAGGTGGCATTCAGTGCCCTAATAGCATCAGAGTAGAAACTTTTATCCGTGGTAGATGTACTACATTAATTTTCTTGGATACATCCTTCTTTCTACAGTAATTCGTGCGGTGGAAGACTGGACAGTGTTAACGGTTGTAGATATCCATCCATCCATTATCCATCCCTCTATATCCTAACTACAGGGTCACGGGGGTCTGCTGGAGCCAATCCCAGCCAACACAGGGCGCAAGGCAGGAAACAAACCCTGGGCAGGGTTGTAGATTGTGACGAACAGCCGGGTTCCATGCCCGGGCGGGACTCCCCTGCTGTGTATGTTCCAGGGGAGCAGCCATGGACAGCTCAACACCTCCCCTGGGGCGCTTGGTGGCTGCCTCCTTGGCCGACGCTGATTCCCCAACCTCCCGCAGGGCTCTATGGGAGATGGAGTCCTCCACAGCTTGGTTGGGGCCCGGGGTGGCCGCTAGGGGGGATGTCTCCCTCCAATAGCCCGGCTGGACGATTCTACAGCCCCACCAGGAAGTTCAATTAGGACCATTTGATCAAGCACCTGGAACGCTTCCGGGTGGGTTATAAAAAGGGCCAGCCACCACCACTCGGTGGCCAGAGTCGGGAGGAAGAGGACTAAGTCTGAGGAGGAGTGTTGGTGCCAGAAGGATTGTTGTAGAGATTGTGAGTGTTTTTGGGACTGTGTTGGGCCGGTGGGACACGGGGAAGGCGTGCCCCACGGCTGAAGAAAAATAAAAGTCTGTTTCTTTAAGTATGTGCCTCTGCGTCAGTCTGTGCCGGGTCGGGTGCTATATAGCACCTTTCACAAGATATTCTTTGTGATATTGTAAGTTGATATTTTCAACTTCCGCACTATCACCACCAACTGTTTCAGCATAGTCTATTGTTACGCATTTAACTAATTTTCCGTGTAACCGATCAACATTTTTGGCATTAATTCATTTGACTTCATCGTTTCTCAGTGCTAGGATTGCCTGTGTACTCATTTTTTTCTATTGATAACCCTTCGTGATAAAATTCTTCAATAACATTTGGATATATTATATATCTTCTTTAATTGGGAACTTAAAATGAGGAAAACGTAAAAATTTATAAGAGCTGAGAGTACAGGAAGTGTGCCTGACAAAAGCATTCACACGAATGAGAGGTGACCGGACTCTGGTCTTGTTTGAAAATGTTTGAAAGGAGGGCGTGACTTGAAAAAATCTCAAGGCAAAAGTCTTGTCTCTTGGGACTTGAAAAAATCCCTCTTCCAAAAAGTCTCATCTCGTCGCAAGATTTTTTCATATAATAGAGAGATATAGGTAGAGATATACTTTATTAATAGTGTTTTTGCATGATCTTTGGGAGTCAGAGCGTAGGCTCACCCATTGTACAACGCCCCTGGCTAGCGGCCATACCACATGCACTTCAGGACACCATGTTACACAGCACATAATCAGCCCCTGAGCAAGGTCCTTAACCTGAAAATAATAATAATAATAATTCTTTACATTTATATAATTCTTTTCTCATTATGCACTTTTTACTTTCTTGTACAGTAATCCCTCCTCCATCGCGGGGGTTGCGTTCCAGAGCCACCCGCGAAATAAGAAAATCCGCGAAGTAGAAACCATATGTTTATATGGTTATTTTTATATTGTCATGCTTGGGTCACAGATTTGCGCAGAAACACAGGAGGTTGTAGAGAGACAGGAACGTTATTCAAACACTGCAAACAAACATTTGTCTCTTTTTGAAAAGTTTAAACTGTGCTCCATGACAAGACAGAGATGACAGTTCCATCTCACAATTAAAAGAATGCAAACATATCTTCCTCTTCAAAGGAGTGCACGTCAGGAGCAGAGTCTGTCAGAAAGAGAGAGAAAAGCAAACAAATCAGTAGGGCTGTTTAGCTTTTAAGTATGCGAAGCACCGTGGCACAAAGCTGTTGAAGGCGGCAGCTCACACCCCCTCCGTCAGGAGCAGGGAGAGAGAGAGAGAGAGAGATAGAGAGAGAGAGAGAGAGAGACAGAGTTTGTTTTTCAATCAAAAATCAATACGTGCCCTTCGAGCTTTTAAGTATGCGAAGCACCGTGCAGCATGTCGTTTCAGGAAGCAGCTGCACAAAAGATAGCAACGTGAAGATAATCTTTCAGCATTTTTAGACGAGTGTCCGTATCGTCTAGGTGTGCGAACAGCCCCCCTGCTCACACCCCCTCCGTCAGGATCACAGATAGTCAGCGCAAGAGAGAGAAAGAAAAGTAAGTTGGGTAGCTTCTCAGCCATCTGCCAATAGCGTCCCTTGTATGAAATCAACTGGGCAAACCAACTGAGGAAGCATGTACCAGAAATTAAAAGACCCATTGTCCGCAGAAATCCGCGAACCAGCAAAAAATCTGCGATATATATGTAAATATGCTTACATATAAAATCCGCGATGGAGTGAAGCCGCGAAAGGCGAAGCACGATATAGCGAGGGATTACTGTATACAGAATAAAGAGAAAGTATTGTAATCGTCCAAAAATTTGACCTCGAGATTTTGATGAATCTCGATGTTTCAGACCTCTCTGAGTCCGAAAATACAATTTTTGGAATTATGCCTGTGTGTGTCTGTGTGTGTGTCTGTGTGTGTATGTAAACACAATAACTTGAGCCCGCTTGCACTTAGATCAACCAAATTTTGCATATAAGTATGAAGTCCAAAACGTAGATTTCTATCAACTTTTGAGCTATTTCCACTAACCGGAAGTGGTACTTTTTTATTCATGCAGCTGCAGAGTCTGATTTATTCAACTTTACTTTTATAATAATTGTTCAATATTTTATTAATTTAATTTGATTTGTTGTTGATGGTCCTTTAATTTACATAATATAAAAATATAATCATTGTCTTGCAGTTTACTCCTCAAATATCCATCCCCATATCTTAGTGTATGAGAAAGTCTAGAGGAGACCACTCCGGATTTTTTTTTTCTAGTTAGTGGGGAGCCACTTCAACCATCATTAATATGTAGCATCTACCTGGATGATGTGATGGCTGCCATTTTTGCGGCAGTACACTCACCACACAGCTATTAGGTAGTGACTAAGAAAGACCGAAAATTAGAGATAGGGGATGATTAGGGGTACATAATGACTAGGTCATAATGGGCAGTTTAGCCTGGACATTAGGGTACACCCTACTCTTTATGATGGATGCACAGGGATGTTTTATGACCACAAAAAGTAAGGACCTCAGTTTTACACCTCATCTGAAGGACGGCACCATTTTTATATCATGGTGTCCCCGTCACTGCACTGAGGCATTGGGATCCACATTCAGAGCACGGGGTAAGCACCCCCTACTGGCCACACCAACACCTCTTTCAGTAGCAACTAAACATTTTCGAAATTGGTCTCCCATCCAAGTACTAGCTGGGCCCAGACATGCTTAGCTTCAGGTGGATGACCTCTTCTGAAGTGCATGTGGAATGGCTGCTGGTGAAATGTGTTCTGCTGTAGAAGACAAACCAAAAAGCAGGTTCCCAAGCACTTGATAGACATTGCTCAGTAAATCTTGGAAAAGCAAGGTAATTTATTCTCTTGGGGTTATCTGATACTTTTTTTTGTCCTTGACAGATTTTCTTCCGCGGGCTTTTCAGTGCCACTTGCAACTGGGAATATCATATTCAGCTTCTTAAGATGACAAGCAGTTCTGAGGTTATAAACATCAAGAATAATCTTAGGCTCTTAACCATGATAATACTTGACCTTCCTGCATAGAAAAATTGCCAGTGCTAAATAAACTCTTAAAGTGCCAAAGTATCATTTAAAGGTGCACATATGAAAGGAAGACACCCATATATACAGTAAGCATTACAAATATTTAAAAATGAACATATGATAAAGTAAACCCATATACAGTATACAGTACATAACATTTAAAAGTGTACACATGAAAGAAGTAACATTTGAAAGTCTACATATGAAAAAATACACCCATATACATGTACATTTAGTAACATTTCAAAATATACATATGAAAAGAGTAATATTTAGTAGTGTACATATGAAAAAAGGAATCCACATATACATCCATCCATCCATTTTCCAACCCGCTGAATCCGAACACAGGGTCACGGGGGTCTGCTGGAGCCAATCCCAGCCAACACAGGGCACAAGGCAGGAACCAATACCGGGCAGGGTGCCAACCCACTGCAGGACACACACAAACACACCCACACCAGGGCCAATTTAGAATCGCCAATGCACCTAACCTGCATGTCTTTGGACTGTGGGAGGAAACCCACACAGACACGGGGAGAACATGCAAACTCCACGCAGGGATGACCCGGGAGGCGAACTCAGGTCTCCAGGTCTCCCAACTGCGAGGCAGCAGCGCTACCCACTGCGCCACCATGCCGCCCTCCATATATACAGTAACATTTAAAAATGTACATAATGAAAGAGTGTACCCTGATATACAGTAAGTCACATTTAAAGGTGCACATATGAAAAAAGTAAACCCATTTATACAGTAAGTCACATTTAAAAGTGTACATATTAAAAGAGCATACCCTTACTTACAGTAATTCACATTTAAAAGTGTGCATATGAAAAGAGTAGCATTTTAACATGTACATATGAAGCGAGAGTACCTGTATATAAAGTACGTCGCATTTAAAAGTATACATTGTCACAGGAGGCTGGGGGACAGACGCAGCCGGGACGCCTGGAAGGACCGAAGGGTGGCATATACGTCCTCCGGACCACGAGGGGGCAACCGCCCTGGATCTGGAGAGGACCACGGGAATGGAGCAAGGAGGCTTAAGCCCGTTGGGTTCCGTGGCCACCACCAGGGGGCGCCCCGAGCCTCATGGAGCCTGGGAAACATTCACTTCCGCCACACCCGGGAAGATGGAGGAAGATCCTTCCAAGGACGCCCAGAGTGCTTCTGGGAGCAAGAGCAGCACTTCCGCTACTCCACGAAGTGCTGCCGGGAGAGTATCATCGAGCACCTGGAGCACGTCCGGGTGAACATAAAAGGGGCCGCCTTCCTACAGTCTGGGAGCTAGAGTCGGGAGTGGGAGTAGGACGAAGCTCCTGTGGAGAGATGAAAGGCGGTCCAAGGACACTGTAAGAGAGGCCCGTGTTAAAAGGTGGTTAGTGCTGGGAGCACTGTACTGTGTGTTTTGAAGAACTGTTAATAAAATGTGGGCTTTTTATAAAGATGTGGTCTCAGTCTGGTGGTGTCTGGCATATCTCACACCATATAAAAACAATGAACCCATATGAATAGTGTGGTGGATTGCCGGCTTCTTTCTCCGGCCCTCACCCCCAGGCCGCCAGGAGGAGCTCTCCCAGCAGCGTGGACATGCCCCGAGTTTCAGCAGGGCCTCATGGACTATGTAGTTTTTATACACAGCCCTGCTGGATACCTTGGGGGCCACCAGGCGTCGCTGTAGGGGGGCTCGTAGGCTCGCATGTGCCCTATAACCCGGGAGTACGTCACGGTCACGTGACAGGAAGAAACGATGTGCTCCCGGGTTGAAGAAAAAGACTGTTTACCCTGACCCGGAAGGGAAAAGGAACTGTGGACTGTTGAATGGGAACACCTTCGGGCCAGGGTGTATAAAAGGACTCTGGGAAGCCCAGTACATTGAGCTGAGCTGGGAGGAAGGGTGGCGAAGTGTCTGGGAGTGTGGAGGATTATTGTGTTTATTATTGATTAATTATATGAGTATTGTGGAGTGGAGGGTGCTTGGTGCACATTATTATTATATAATAAATAATAATTGGACTTTTATCTGGTGTCTGACGTCTGATCCAAGGGTTCAAGGGGTCACGGAGACCTCAAGTTTTTACAGTGGCGTAGTTGGCAGGATTTTCTGGCCGTTCAGTTTTGGCAGAGGACCTGAAATTAAACAAATTTCTGTGGAAAGAGAACCCCAAGAAGACGGCGAAAGGACGCACAGATAAGTTCACCATACTCCGTGAGCTTTAAGATACAGCAGACCGCGATGGGGAAGAAAACTGGAAAGAAGGGCAGTCCCGACTGGGTGAAGGCTATGACAGACTCCAAATTGACCTGGACGTATCTGACTGGGTGTGAGGAGGACCTTTATCTGCTCAACAACCCCGAAGGGCGCAACAGCAGGGTTGCTGTCAGCCATCGGCCGCGCCGGAATCCCTGAACGGATTGGGGACATCGCTACCACGTCTGGAGGTATGTGCCGGGAAAACGCCCAAAGTTTCGGGTACATTTTATTCCTGTTTTACAGAGGCATGCCTCCAGAAAGCAGACGGTGCCTCGGATGCCTTCCTCATACCTTGGCAAGATGGCCGCGTTACACAGAAGGCAGGCCAGGCTAGGAGTCGACAATCTACAAGCCCATTCGAGGACAAGGACCACGTGACATCACGTGATGGATGCCGGGAACGATACGGTCAGTTCGGAGCCTTCGGTGAGGTCAGTTGTTCCCCGACAGGTCTGAGCTCCCTGAAAGGGAAGGGGGCGGCGAGCGAAGCAGCGCCAAAATTAAAAAAAGAGGAGCAGGAGGTGACTGAGCGGTCTGCCGACAAATTAAAAGCGGCAGATCGCAGTCAGCCGCTTGAGGCTACCCGTTCCTCTTCGGACTCCATTTCCCAGAAGCCTCTGCGAAGCCCCGCAGAGCATGTGCCGATAACGGACGTGCACATTGACTCTCGGCCGGTAGCACCACCCAGGCCGTCTAAAATGCGGGACTCAAATCCCCAGGAGCCTTTGCGAAGCCCAGCAGAGCACGTGCCAGGGGCAGACGTGCTCATTGGTTCCCGGTCGGCAGGTGATCAAAAGAAGGAAGTGTCTTTGCCTCTGGCCGAAACAATTAACTTTATAGACTTATGGGAGCTCGAGAAATGTCTCGCGCCCCTTTACACTTTCTTCCAGGGTCTGGAGGAACTGAAAGCTCGTGTGGAGGAGCTGGGAGCTACGGCCGAGGCACCACTAAAGAGACTGCAGGGATTCCTACGGCGACTGGGGC
Organism: Erpetoichthys calabaricus; assembly: GCF_900747795.2. Classification (NCBI taxonomy): domain Eukaryota; kingdom Metazoa; phylum Chordata; class Cladistia; order Polypteriformes; family Polypteridae; genus Erpetoichthys; species Erpetoichthys calabaricus. The sequence continues at coordinate 235,619,028 of NC_041398.2, forward strand.
GAGAAGCTTCTCCGGTGATCGATGCGGGAATACAGGTGAGTCCTGCCCGTATCGTATATAATAAGGGGACACAGTGTGATCCGGCACCGCGTTTAAAAAGTAGCGGCTGCCAAAGCACTGTGAACCCGACACTGGAGTGTGGCACCATGACTGATTGGCCGGGGGAGGAAGCGATCGTTCGGAGGCATGCGTGTGACGTGGCCTGCCGGAGCGAGTCGCCACTCCAGACCCCGACCGATAAATTAAGGGGGTTGTCGCTCGTTACTGGAGGGGCGGGGGAAGTGCCAATCTCCCCGGTACAGCTGAATAGTGCTGGTACCCGGAGCGATACGGTACTAATGACGCCGCCTCCGACTTTACACAGGACAACGGGTGTGCAAACAGCAAAGAGGCTCTCTCTTTTCCATAGAGAGCCTCACGCTGTGCACAAGCCCCAGAGTAAGCAGGAGATCCCCGAAATAAAAAGCGGGTCTCCTGACAAAGTAAAGAAACGAGCAGGGAGCAGCAAAGCGGCCGTTAACCCCTCCTTGGCGGAGGAGAAGGTGGAGCTGACCGAATTCCCAAGATGTTTCAGGTCTCGGGAAGAGAGGCCACCAGGAGGACATCGGCGGTGCTACAACTGTCGGCAACCAGGCCACGTGTGGCGAAGTTGTCCCCGGAGGACAGGGGAGCGGTTGGAGAGAACATACACCGTTCCCCCAAGGTTCGCCGGGGGAACTAGACAACGTAGCCAAGGTCCGGATGATGCGTTCTCCTGGAGGAGGACGTCCCTCGCGGGGCTGGTAGCTTCGCCCCAGTTGGCTTCGCTAAGGGGGGGGAATTGTGGTGGATTGACGGCTTCTTTCTCCGGCCCTCACCCCCAGGCCGCCAGGAGGAGCTCTCCCAGCAGCGTGGACATGCCCCGAGTTCCAGCAGGGCCTCATGGACTATGTAGTTTTTATACACAGCCCTGCTGGATACCTTGGGGGCCACCAGGCGTCGCTGTAGGGGGGCTCGTAGGCTCGCATGTGCCCTATAACCCGGGAGTACGTCACGGTCACGTGACAGGAAGAAACGATGTGCTTCCGGGTTGAAGAAAAGGACTGTTTACCCTGACCCGGAAGGGAAAAGGAACTGTGGACTGTTGAATGGGAACACCTCCGGGTCAGGGTGTATAAAAGGACTCTGGGAAGCCCAGTACACTGAGCTGAGCTGGGAGGAAGGGTGGCGAAGTGTCTGGAAGTGTGGAGGATTATTGTGTTTATTATTGATTAATTATATGAGTATTGTGGAGTGGAGGGTGCTTGGTGCACATTATTATTATATAATAAATAATAATTGGACTTTTATCTGGTGTCTGACGTCTGATCCAAGGGTTCAAGGGGTCACGGAGACCTCAAGTTTTTACAATAGTAAGTAACATTTAAAAATGTACATAATAAAAGAGTGTACCCTTACATACAGTAAGTCACATTTGAAATTATACATACGAAAAGAGTAACATTTAAAAATGTACATATAAAAAAGGGAACCTACATATCCAGTAAGTCACATTTATAAGTGTACACATGTAAGAGGGGACCCATATATACCGTAAGTGACATCTTGCCGTGGCTGGCCTTCTTCAGTTGAGGCCCATGGATAAAGCAAGGAGAACCATCTGGTGTTAACTTTAGCACAGGGACAGAAAAGTCAAGACTGGTCAGGCATATTCATATAGTTATGAATAACATTTTTGAGATTTTTTTGTTTCATTTTTAAACATTTTATTATTATAAGGGTTCATGTTGTGAAATTATTTTGTCGTTATGTTTGTAACATTACGTGGCTGCCATTTTTTTTTCAAAAATACTGTGACTTATCTCCTAAGAAGAATCGTGGTTATTCCAAACATATTTCATTTAGGGATTATGGAGGCCACTGTGCTCTTGTGAACTTTAAAAACTGCAGAGGTTTTTTTTTGTAACCTTCCCCAGATTTGCACTTCAATGCAATCCTCTCTGTAAGTTCTGGAGACAATTCCTTCAACCTCATTGCTTGGTTTCTGCTCTGCTGTGGGACCTTCTACAGACAGGTGTGTGTGTTTCCTAATCATGTGCAACCAATTGAATTGTCCGCAGGTGGACTCCCTAAAGGTGTAGGAACATCTTAATGATGATCAATAAAATGGGATCCTCCTGAGCCAAATTCCAAGGGTTATAGCAAAGGGTTTGAATAGTTGTATCAATGTGATATTCCAAGTAATGGCCATGTCTTTATGTGTAGACCAACTCGTAAATGCACATCCATGTTGATTTGTGATCATCTATGCTCCCTATCAAGAGTGTAACTAGAATGTGTGAGTGCCATGGAGGACAGAAGAGCATCCTGGCCAAATCGCTTGGAAAGTGCCAGGGATGGATGAGCAGAAGCCGGAGGATAGGAGCAGTTCCTTCCTCCAAAAAACAGAAGTGTTCCCCACAAGTCATGTCTGATCACTGGAAGCCTTTTCTGGTGGTGTGAGAACCAGGCAGTCCTCCTACTGACAGTGCCTCCTTGTGGTACCCAGGGACCTCCAACAGGGTTGCTCTTCCCATGAATCCCTGTTGTCACCTAACTTATCAGGGGTGGAACTACTCCTGACCCCCACCTTCTGCTTGTCCATCCCCTGGCACCTTCCAGCTTGACAAGAGATCATGCCGTCATCCAGCCAGGATGCCCCTTCTGGTTCTCCATGGCACTCACAAATGGGTGGTGCAAAGATGCTTCTATCAACTTTTCTGTCCTGTGCACTTCAAGGGAATTCCTACAAATGAGATGAGGGCAGTCCCTGAGGCATCTGGAATTCTTATCCCACTTCTAGTGGTTTCCCATGTAGCCCTGAAGGGTCAGCATAAGGACCAAGCTGTGACACACCATAGTAAGGCTCTTCATCGAATAAAAGGTTCTTGTTGTCCAGCTGGTAGAACATGAGTTGGAGCTCCAGACAAGGATGTATGCGGTCCAGCACAAGCGGGCATTCCATCCCCTTCCTTTGATGTGGGCACCACTGTATAATCAGTGAAGTCCTTTCTTGTTTTCTGTTGTGGTAGTTTCACTGTTTCCACTTGCTTTGCTCTTTCCAGATTTGAAGCTTCTACTGGTAGCAACATTTCACACTATGATTTATTAGATGTGTGCACTGTTCATATTTACAGGAGATATGACATGGCTCATTTTTCCAAAGCCTGAGAATGTCAGCTCTTTGTTAGCAACAGAGTGCATAAATATTTTAAGATGTCGCTTTATAAATAAAATGGTAATTGCAGTCTTTTGCTTCACTTCTGTAATTAGCCCAGAGTAACAATTTTGTGGTAATGGTTTTTTGGCACAGTATTCTAAATGAAGGCATTTTCTCATGAAAGTAAAAAATAAGTTGAGTTCTGTATAAAAGGGAATCTGTCAAATAATGATTTCATTTTAATTCATTAATCATAAACACATAAAGAAAAAAAAAAGCGTTATCGGGTTCTAATTTTTAATTGCAGATTTTTCAGTTGACTCGGAACTTGAAAGCCGTTTCTTCAACCCAAGTCCGTGCTTCATTTCTGTGTTCTCATCCCGTTACATAAACTTAAGTTAATCATTTTCTAGCGGTATGTCCTGACCAGCCTCTCCAATCTGAAGATGTTGGTTACCGTGGCAACTGTCTCGCAACTGCCCCATTGTTCTCTGCTGACTGTGTGTGACCTCTCTGCGCAGGTCCACTCCGAGTTTGTTTCCTAGTGTGCCGCCCATCGACTTCATCCAGGAGGGATATATGCTTTTCATTATCTGAATATAAATCACGGTGAAGGGGAAAGCAGATGGGGTTTATGTATTCTCCATATAAATATTATAACCACACATTCCAGAGTGCATTAGTCAAGGTTTACATGAAGTTCTCTCTGTTTGTATTCATGCAGGTGGCACAACAGAATAAAACCAGAACGAAAAATAGGATGGACACCACGCTTGGATGAAATACAAATTGTAAAATCACCTGCAGCATAAATTGGGACTTCTGTGGGGTCCTGTGGTGCACAAAACACTTGGAGCTGAATGTCTTTAAGTATTTGAACTCTCACACTTTATTTCAAACTCATGAGAGCATCAGGAAAGTCAGGGAGACCTCTCTTCTCATGAAATACATCAAATAGAAGTAATAGAACTGCATTTATAAGTGCTGCTTCTTCAAAATAAGCTCCCGGATTCTCTAGTGGCTGACTTCTTATGTCTTCTTCTTCTTTCAGCTGCTCCCGTTAGGGGTCACCACAGCGAATCGTTTTTCTCCATATCTTCCTGTCCTCTGCATCTTGTTCTTTTACGCCCATCACCTGCATGTCCTCTCTCACCACATCCATAAACCTTCTCTTAGACCTTCCTCTTTTCCTCTTCCCTGGCAACTCTATTCTTAATATCCTTCTCCCAATATACCCAGCATCTCTCCTCAGGTCCAAACCAACGCAATCTTGCCTCTCTACCTCCAAACTGTCCCACCTGAGCTGACCCTCTAATGTCCGCATTTCTAATCCTGTCCATCCTCGTCACACCCAATGCAAATCTTAACATCTTTAACTCTGCGAGCTCTGTCTCCTGCTTTCTGGTGTGATATTTGCCCGGACACCACCAGTCGGAGACCACATCTTTATCCAAATTATACTTTATTTTCTTCCACACAACACAACTCACAGTCCTGCACAACAACACAGTGCCTCTAACCCCAGTCTCCCTTCTCCTGGACCTTCTCTCTCCTTGTCCCTGGGCCACCTGCACTCTCTCTCCAGGAGCTTCGTCCTGCTCCTGCTCCCGACTCCAGCTCCTTGATTGGAGGGAGGCGGCCCCTCTTATCCTCACCTGGATGAGCTCCAGCTGCTCTACATGACGTCACGTCCTGGTGTGGCGGAAGCATCAGGAGAGCACCCGGAAGCACTCCGGGTGACCCTGGAAGGATCGTCCTCCATGGCTGTGGCGGAAGTAAATAGGTCCTGGGCTCCATGAGGCTCGGGGCGACCCATGGCGGTGATCAGAGTCCCCAACGGTCTTGAACCTCAGTGCTCCCCTTCCGTGGGCCTCTTCTACTCCAGGGCGGCTGCCCCCTCATGGCCCAGTGGACAAATATGCCACGACAAAGTCCTTCCAGGCGTCCCGGCCGGGTCTGACCCCCAGCCATGTACGACACTGGTCACTGCCACCGTCTCCAGCCCATATAACATAGCTGGTCTCACTACCGTCCTGTAGACCTTCCCTTTCATTCTTGCTGATACCCGTCTGTCACAAATCACTCCTGACACTCTTCTCCACCCATTCCACCCTGTCAGCACTCTCTTTTTCACCTCTCTACCATAACCCCCATTACTCTGCACTGTTGATTCCAAGTATTTAAACTCATCCACCTTTTCCAACTCTACTTCCTGCATCCTCACCATTCCACTGACCTCCCTCTCATTCACACACATGTATTCTGTCTTGGTGGTCCTACTGACCTTCATTCCTCTTCTCTCTACAGCATATCTCCAACTCCCCAGGGTCTCCTCAACCTGCTCCTTACTCTCACGACAGATCACAATGTCATCAGCAAACATCATAGTCCACGGAGACTCCTGTCTAATCTCGTCTGTCAACCTGTCCAGCACCATTGCAAATAAGAAAGGTTGTGGCTGGGACCCGGTGGCTGACCTCTTACATATTCCAGTGTAAAAAAAAAAAAAAAACAAGGCACAGACTCTTGGTCATGAAAGGGACGAACCAAAATGCAAAGGAGTGCCTCTTAATGTTATAACAGTGTTTCTTACTTCATTCCTCTTGACTTTGAAGATAGATGGTGTCACACACATGCGCATTGAAGACACCTTAAAGGCTCTGGAGGTGGCAACATGGTGGCACTGTTAACTAAAGCCTCTTCTCTTCCTCCCTCTACAGATGGGATGATTGACAACTTGACCACTTGTGATGTCAGTTCTGGTGTCTGTCCACCTGGACCCGCCTCTTCATGCCTGGCCTGTATTTAACTGGAAGGGTCGCCATCTTGGGCACTCTGCATTCGAACTCACGTCTAAAGAGACGTCTCTTTTGCTCGAAAGCACTTTGTTCACTTTTTTGAGTTTATAATATAAGGAGTTGTGGTGTTGCCCCAAATCTTTTGTCTTTGCTGTGTTGTCTGTTTGCACCTAAGAAAAGCAGTGAACAGTGATCCGCTTTTTCATCTGTGATTTAAGATAAATCTTTTTTGTTCTGGTTACTTGCTTATTGATTTCAAAATTACAGTTTTTGGCTTGGTGTTGACATTGACTCATCTGCTGAATTTTCTGTGCAGCCAGTGCAAAATTGAAGGTCCGGACTGCTTAGTAAGGAATTTACTGCTTCTTCTTCTTTGGATTTCTTCTAAAAATCAATCTCATTCAAGAGCAGTGATGATACCCACTCCTGGAGTGACCACAATAACCACAACTGACCTTAACAGTTACTTTTTGTGTATTTTTGTTTATTTGGAACAACTGGCCTGCCTGTTCAAATTGGGATTTCTGCTCAGGTACCTCATCCCTTTACCCTGTCCATTTGATTCTTTTTTTTAATTGATTTTAATTCGAAGTAAATAACATTCCATACAATCAAGATAAACTTAACAAAACAAAATTCAACCCCCATCCAAGAAAAAGAAAGGAGAGTTAACAACCAGAGCAAATCTTTAAAAGCACCACGTAAGGAAGAGTATCCTTTTCTCCAATATACTGCAGATGCTTATTTTAAAATGTTATTGATTAGATCCTGCTATACAGTAATCCCTCGCTATATCGCGCTTCGACTTTCGCGGCTTCAATCTATCGCGGAATTTTATATGTAAGCATATTTAAATATATATCGCAGATTTTTTGCTGGTTCGCGGATTTCTGCGGACAATGGGTCTTTTAATTTCTGGTACACGCTTCCTCAGTTGGTTTGCCCAGTTGATTTCATACAAGGGACGCTATTGGCAGATGGCTGAGAAGCTATCCAACCAGAGCACGTATTACGTATTAAATAAAACTCCTCAAATATATTGTGAGCACGGGGTCTGTTCGCACCCCTAGAGGATACGGCCGCTCCTCAAACAACGTTGAAAGATTACCGTCACATTGCTCCCTTCCTTGCTGGGCTTACATGTGGCTGCTTTGTCAAGCGATATGCCTCCCGCACTGTGCTTCGCATACTTAAAAGATCAAACAGCACGTATTGATTTTTGATTGTTTGCTTCTCTCTCTCTCTCTTGCTCTGACATTCTCTGCTGCTGACGGAGGTGGTGTTAGCAGGGGGGCTGTTCGCACCCCTAGAGGATACGGACGCTCGTCTAAAAATGCTGAAAGATTACCTTCACGTTGCTCCCTTCTGTGCAGCTGCTTTGTCAAGCGCTATGCTTCCCGCACGGTGCTTCGCATACTTAAAAGCTTGAAGGGCACGTATTGATTTTTGATTGTTTGTTTTTCTCTCTCTCTCTCTCTCTTGCTCTGACATTCTCTGCTCCTGACGGAGGGGGTGTGAGCAGAGGGGCTGTTCGCTCCTCTAAAAAATGCTGAAAGACTACCTTCACATTGCTGCCTTCCATGCAACTTCTTTGTCCGGAGGTGCTTCGCATACTTAAAAGCCAAACAGCCCTATTGATTTTTGTTTGCTTTTCTCTCTCTTTCTGACATTCTCTGCTCCTGATGCGCACTCCTTTGAAGAGGAAGATATGTTTGCATTCTTTTAATTGTGAGACGGAACGGTCATCTCCGTCTTGTCATGGAGCACAGTTTAAACTTTTGAAAAAGAGACAAATGTTTGTTTGCAGTGTTCCTGTATCTCTACAACCTCCTGTGTTTCAGTGCAAATCTGTGACCCAAGCAGGACAATATAAAAATAACCATATAAACATATGGTTTCTACTTCACGGATTTTCACCTTTCGCGGGGGGTTCTGGAACGCAACCCCCGCGATCGAGGAGGGATTACTGTATTGTAAAATGTTTTGAGAAGATCCTCTAAGTGAGAATTTGATTTTTCCCAATTTCAAATAGGACATCAGTTACCCACTGACTTGAAAGAGGTGGGGTGGGATTCTTTCAGTTAAGCAAGATAAGTCTACGTGAAGTAGTGAAGTAAAGGCAATTTCAGCTAGTTTGTCCTTCTCCACTTTAAGCCCCTCTGTGAGACCACCAAATACAGCTGTTAGTGGAGATTGTGACACCAAGGCTGTCTGATAGACATACAAAGATTTTTGTCCAAAATGTTGATAATTTGATGCACGCCCAGAACATGTGTCCCAGTTAGGCTAGAGCTAGTTTGCAACATTCACAGCTTGAATCTTGCCCTGGATACATTTTGGACAATTTTAGATAAATGCACTTGATAAAATATTTTAACTTGAATGACTGAATGCTTTGAACATATGGAGCTCGAGTGTATTCTGTGCATGGCTACCTGCCACTCCTTCTCTGAAAAATTAAGTGAAAGGTCTTTTCCCCATCCCCACCCCGGGATCTTTGAAAGGTGTATTTAAGATGTTTTAATATATTGTAGAGGTGCTATCTGAGTCTTCATGAATGATCAATATTTTTTCTGGATTAGAAATGGGTGGGAGGTGAGGAAAATTGGGCAGGTTCCATTTAGCAAAGTTTCTGATTTGAAAGTAGTAGAAAAATTGTGTTGATGAGAAGCTGAATTTGCAGTGTAAATGTTCATATTATGCTAAGACATTATCTGTGTACAAGTCTCTAAGTTTTTAATCCCAAGTATTTTCCAAACATTAAATTATTGTGTAAGTTTGAGAGGGTGGAAAAAGGTTGTTGTTATGTAGACATCCATCCATCCATCCATTATCCATCCATCCATCCATCCATTATCCAACCCATTATATCCTAACTACAGGGTCACGGGGGTCTGCTGGAGCCAATCCCAGCCAACCCAGGGCACAAGGCAGGAAACAAACCCCAGGCAGGGCGCCAGCCCACTGCAGGGCACGCACATACACACACACACACACATACACACCAAGCATGTACTAGGGACAATTTAGATTTGCCAATGCACCTAACCTTCATGTCTTTGGACTGTGGGAGGAAACCAGAGCACCCGGAGGAAACCCACGTAGACACGGGGAGAACATGCAAACTCCACGCAGGTAGGACCCGGGAAGTGAACCCGGGTCTCCTAACTTCAAGGCAGCAGTGCTACCACATGCAACAGATAAAAGCGTCTCTGTGTTAAAGAGCTTCCTACATTTGCTCCATATTCTGAATGAATGAAGGACAATTAGATTTTTAGTGTATTGACAATAATTTCTATTTACTGGGGCATAAAGCAAGGAATATGAGGAAATACTGTAAGATTTTAATTCTAATGCAGACCAGGCATGTGTATATTCATTGATTTGTGTCAATGCCCAGGTTTTTACGGCCTGTATATTCGGTGTCCATTAATAAAATTAAAAGTTACGTAGTGCCATGCCACCTTCTGCTTTAGGTCACTGTAGAGTCACCCATGGTATTTTTGTATGTTTAATTATTTTCAGAACATTTAAAATAACACAGTATAATGTGTGACACACATATCTCTCTATATATAAATTCCAACTGTCTGTCCGTTTTTCACGAGAAAACTACTTAACGGATTTAGTTCGGATTTTTTTCTATAATTTGCTTGAGCATTTTGGTTGATTTTGCGAGTTCTCTCATCGAGCTAAGTATCATAGTTCACTTGCAGGAGCGATATATTCATGCTAATCCAAGACAGAGGCTGCGGGCCGAGGGGAGGGGAAAGTATGACCTCAGGAGTGGTAACCGGATGGTGCCCTCCTCACTCACACGCCAAATCGGTGTACCTCTGGCCAAGTTTTGGAGTGTACCTTGCCTCCGCTTAGCTAGTGATACCTGTTTGTTTATTGATTTTTAAAGTTTGTCCTGTTTCATTACTATGTGGGTGGAGCCACAGGGGACTGCGAGTCATACAGTGCATCCAGATACTATTAACAGCGCATCACTTTTTCCACATTTTGTTATGTTACAGCCTTATTCCAAAATGGATTAAATTCATTTTTTTCCTCAGAATTCTACACACAACACCCATAATGACAACGTGAAAAAAGTTTACTTGAGGTTTTTGCAAATTTATTAAAAATAAAAAAACTGAGAAATCCCATGTACATAAGCATTCACAGCCTTTGCTCAATACTTTGTCGATGCACCTTTGGCAGCAATTACAGCCTCAAGTCTTTTTGAATATGATGCCACATGCTTGGCACACCTATCCTTGGCCAGTTTCGCCCATTCCTCTTTGCAGCACCTCTCAAGCTCCATCAGGTTGGATGGGAAGCGTCGGTGCACAGCCATTTTAAGATCTCTCCAGAGATGTTCAATCGGATTCAAGTCTGGGCTCTGGCTGGGCCACTCAAGGACATTCACAGAGTTGTCCTGAAGCCACTACTTTGATATCTTGGCCGTGTGCTTAGGATCGTTGTCCTGCTGAAAGATGAACCGTCACCCCAGTCTGAGGTCAAGAGCGCTCTGGAGCAGATTTTCATCCAGGATGTCTCTGTACATTGCTGCAGTCATCTTTCCCTTTATCCTGACTAGTCTCCCAGTCCCTGCCGCTGAAAAACATCCCCACAGCATGATGCTACCACCACCATGCTTCACTGTAACGATGGTATTGGCCTGGTGATGAGCGGTGCCTGGTTTCCTCCAAACGTAATTCCTGGCATTCACACCAAAGAGTTCAATCTTTGACTCATCAGACCAGAGAATTTTCTTTCTCATGGTCTGAGAGTCCTTCAGGTGCCTTTTGGCAAACTCCAGGAGGGCTGCCATGTGCCTTTTACTAAGGAGTGGATTCCGTCTGGCCACTCTACCATACAGGCCTGATTGGTGGATTGCTGCAGAGATGGTTGTCCTTCTGGAAGGTTCTCCTCTCTCCACAGAGGACTTCTGGAGCTCTGACAGAGTGACCATCGGGTTCTTGGTCACCTCCCTGACTAAGGCCTTTCTCCCCTGATCGCTCAGTTTAGATGGCCGGCCAGCTCTAGGAAGAGACCTGGTGGTTTCGAACTTCTTCCACTTACGGATGATGGAGGCCACTGTGCTCATTGGGGCCTTCAAAGCAGCAGAAATTTTTCTGTAACCTTCCCCAGATTTGTGCCTCGAGACAATCCTGTCTCGGAGGTCTACAGACAATTCTTTTGACTTCATACTTGGTTTGTGCTCTGACATGAACTGTCAACTGTGGGACCTTATATAGACAGGTGTGTGCCTTTCCAAATCATGTCCAGTCAACTGAATTTACCACAGGTGGACTCCAATGAAGCTGCAGAAACATCTCAAGGATGATCAGGGGAAACAGGATGCACCTGAGCTCAATTTTGAGCTTCATGGCAAAGGCTGTGAATACTTATGTACATGTGCTTTCTCAATGTTTTTATTTTTAATAATTTTGCAAAAACCTCAAGTAAACTTTTTTCACGTTGTCATTATGGGGTGTTGTGTGTAGAATTCTGAGGAAAAAAATGAATTTAATCCATTTTGGAATAAGGCTGTAACGTAACAAAATGTGGAAAAAGTGATGCGCTGTGAATACTTTCCAGATGCACTGTATATAAAGTGATTTGGGGGGCACCCAGCAAGGACACTGAGTTGAAGTTAATGGCATAAAATATTTAAACAGAAAAAAGTAAATAAAACATTTTGAGAGTCCGATTTTATTATCATTGTTATTGTTACAAACACTGAGCTGGAAAAAGCGAGGCACACACCAACCAGTGGTTAAGCCCAACTAACCTGCTTATTTAACGATGACAAACATTTCCTTCATACCTGGTGAAATTTACCGTTCTTGGTTGCACTTTCTTGCTCTTATGGATCAAGAGAAATTCCTCATAAAAACAAACACACACTTGACACAGCTACCCTTTCATTGTCTCAAGTTTGTGTAGCACGGTCAGGATGTCTGATTGTCTTTCACCGTCGTGCTATCTCTACAATCCACCAAATACACAGGGCTTATTTATTCTCTACTCTGAATGTTTATTTCCGCCTGCTGTCTTGAATCATTCTATACTTGTAGAAACTAATGGAAAACCTTCTGTGAAACCTTCCCAAAACTTGTGAAATAAAATTACAAGTTACAAATTGCAAAACGATATTCACTGAGAGCGCTTTCACTCCCTACCAAATTGATTTGTTTGTGCTCGTGATTTGATTCCCATGATTCACTGAGAAGAGTCGTTCAAAAAGAAGAAATGGTTCGCGAATCACCCATCACTACCTGCCAGCCTTGCAATGTTGACTGTCTGGTAATAGCAGCAGTACGGCTTTACTGAGACTTTATAAGAAATCGATAGTATAGTAGGTGGATTCCCAACAAAACCTTTAAAATATAGAGGTTTAAGTTTAACCTTTCAGGCTATTTTTTATTAAGCAGGTTTAGATAATAGAAGTGTAAATGGACCTTTGTCATTATGCACTATAGAATAAGCGGTGCTTACTATCTTGGCCAACAACAGTCATTGTTCCTGCAGGAATTTCAGATTAGCATTAATTACAATGAGATGCGCTGGCCGTGTCTAGTTAGCCAGTACATAGAAACATTAAGCAGCTGGCATCAGAAATGAAATAAAAACTTGCAGACACATCAGTGCTTTCCCAGGGCTGCTCCTGGAATGCATAGTTGCTCTCTGGCTTCAAGTCAAATTGGCTTCTTCGGCTGAATCGGGTGTCTCATTGAATTGCTTACTTTCTTGTTGCTCTTAATTAGTGCCTTGTTTGTCTCTTTCTTGTGTGGTTTCTCTAATTTATTACTGGCCTATTTTTCCCTTATATATATACAGGCCATTAACACTCAAGAAGAGGTTTATGAAAATGAATAAGCTGAACCTTTGTAAGACACGTTACAATTTACAACCGGTGTCTGTTCTTTAGAACTAAAGAAATTTTTACGCTTTTTTTTTTTACTATTACAAAGATCTTAACAGTTATCTGTTATGGTGGATGGCTGGGGCTCTTGCCCGGCTGAGACGCTTGTATAAAGAATGGAGAGAGTGTCTTCAAGGCTTTATCTCGCCTGGGAGGATAATGGGCAGCCTCCCTGGGTTGCTACAGAACCAGAGATTCCTGCAGGGCATGCTGAGAGTTGGAGTTTGCTACAACCCTGTTGGGTTCCATGGGTGCCACCAGGGGGTGCTTCCAGAAGAAGATCACCGAACACCTCGAGCACTTCTGGGTAGCTAGCTGCCACTACTCCGGAAGTTGGGAGGAAATGGACAAAGCTTGAGGGAGTAGTGAAGGTAGAAGAAAGAGAGAGAAAGCAAAGAGAGAGAAAAGGGACATGCTTTGTATTGTGCTGTATAAGGTGGGGAGCGAGGGCAAAGTGCTACCCCACTGAAATAAAGCCTGTGTTGTACTGGGACTTGTACCCTTGTCTGTTGTGTCGGGTGTTTGGGGAGCTGTGCGCCCCCTTGGTGTCCACGCAGTACAGCTACCTAAGTACCACATGTGTAAATGTTTTAGAAAAGATGGAATTGAAAGCTCATTTTAAATTCAGTTGGAGTGTTGTGAGAGAATAGTTTTTGGGTAACATAGCATTCATCTTAAGAAATAACATAAAGGGTTAGTCAGTCATCTTTCAACCTGCTATATCCTAACACAGGGTCACGGGGGTCTGCTGGAGCCAATCCCAGCTAAAACAAGGCGCAAGATAGGAACAAATCCTGGGCAGGGCACCAGTCCACCACAGGGCAGTCACACACACACACACACACACACACACACACACTAGGGACAACTTAAGATGTCAAAAGCCTGTTCAAGCATATGAGGAAACCAGATAAAGGTCAAGTGAACATGAAAGACGAGGATGTACCAGCAGAAGGTTGATGTGATACACCAAAGAGATGACTAAGAGATCAGCCGATGTCCTGTAATGAATAGGACCAGGCAGGTGTCACAAATTTTAAACCTACAGGTATAAGAAGAACAAGAGGGTAGTAGAATAGACTTTTATTTTAATAAGTCATTTGGGTGTAGACCAATGAACCAATCAGGGTAAATGTTTGCAGTAATTACCACTGTTATGTAAATTCAGTTGTTTATAAAATGGACCTCTGGTCCCTATTGTTTTGACCATTCTGATTATTTTGTAACAGGCTGCTGTGATGAATGCTCCCTCTTCGGCACTTGCTGAAGGGATTATTAAAAGACACAGTGGACAAGTATTCTCCTGCCTGGTTTCTGACTCAAAGAGGTTTTATCAGACTTGTCCTAATAGAGGATGACTTTCTTTCTTTAATTAATAATTTCATTTCCATCATGTGGTAGTAATAACCTCTAAGAGAAAACAGGCAGGAGGAAGTTTAAATCATAAACCATTTATTCTCTTCGAAGAGGGAGCACTCCTATTACAGGACACTGTAACTAGACACACACAGCATTTTGTGACAAGATGCACACCTTTTCTGCTAGTTGAGGTCATTTGCATAGTAAAATGTACAGAATTAGATCACTTACATCAGGCAAAGTTTCTTATCATCATTGGCTGCTTCCAGTTGCTAGCCAGACACAGGCCAAAATGGACTGTGCTAAATTATAAGTAAACATGGTCAGCAAAAACACGTCGATCATTAATGTTCAGCTTCACATGTTTGCTTTGCCATTTTCAGCTCCTTTCTTTATTAGCACAGAAGCTGAAGGCAGCTGCCTTTCTCATACAGTAAATAAACAGATAGTTTCCTGCTGACAGCCCAATGTAGACTGCTTGCATCCAGTCTCAGCTGTCCTAGGTTACCTGAAAACGCTCTATTATTATAAAGGTTGAGTAGAACCTCCTGTGACTTGTACTCCACACATTGTGCTATATAGCCTAACATTCTGTTTGCCTTCTTAATGGCTTCTGAACACTGTTGGGAAGTCGATAGCTCAGAGTCCACTATAACTCCTAAATCCTTCTCATAAGATGCACTCTCGATTTTCCAACCGTCCATTGTGTATTCAAACCAAGGTTATTACAGTTAACAAAAACTAAAATCAAAACTGAAACTATTATTAAAAAAACATTTTCGTAAACTGAAATAAAATAATTAACAAAACCGAAATGAAAAACTAAAAAACTAAAACTAAAAAAAACTTTTAAAGTAGCTGGAAAAACTAACTGAAATAAAATAATAATTTACTAAAATACTTTTAGTTTTCATTTTTGCATGAATATTCATGCTGTTAGTTTTTAACCCTTATAACTTTTAACTCTAAAACTGAAAGTCATCCACCACGAGCCGCCTGCACATATTCATCCAGTGAATGGCGGCTGGTGAAGGAGGGTGGCTGTTCACACAGCATTTGCAGTGACAGAGCAAGCTGAATACGCGGGTACATCATGTGGAATAGAAAGCGATTTACGTGCAGCCTTTCTTTGCACTTGTTGTATATCAAGATGTAATTCAATCACCTGAAAGTGGAATGTGGTGGTCAACAAAAACTTTACCGTACGGACAGAAAAATCACAAGTGAGTAATGTTTCAGATTTATTTCTGAGGTGCCTGCTGTTTGTTGACAGTAACTCACCTTGCATACGAAGTAAAGAGAAAGTACAATCACGAAAAAAATTTGACATCGAGATTTTGATGAATCTTGACATTTTAGACCTCCCTAAGTCTGAAAATACAGTTTTTCGGAATTAAGTCTCTGTGTGTGTGTGTAAACACGATAACTCATAAACGCAACTAGATATATGGATGAAATTTGGCATGTGTTCGTTACACCTAAATTGTAGATCTCTAGTAACTTTTGGGCCAAATCCATTAACCAGAAGTGGTACTTTACCTGAACATATACTTTATTCATGCAGCTGCAGAGTCCAATTTAATCAACTTTACTTTTTTATTTTCATTAATTGTTCAATATATTATTAATTTGATTTGATTTGTTGTTGATGGTCCTTTAATGTACATAATATAAAAATATAATCATTGTCTTGCGGTTTACCCCTCAAATATCCATCCCCATATCTGAGTGCACGAGAAAGTCGAGGGGAGACCACTCCCAATCTTTGAAAATAAAACGGCACTGATCGAGAGACTGACTAGGTTGTCATACAAGATCAGCATATTGTTGCTCACCAGTCAGTTTTGCTTTAAAAACATTCTTTAAGAACGAAGAGATACAAACCTTGTAAAATTCCTGAGTTGGCAATGTCTCTACTGAACTACAGGTAGGTAGGCAAAGAGAGCCTGCCAAGTGATGAAGAGTTAAACATACTAATGTGTTTTTGTATTTATGCTATGTTTATTAAATTATCTTTTTTAGTGAATATTCTTCATCATTAATACCAGATATTGTGAAAAGAATCCAATAACAGAATTATGTTTTAAAATATTTGTCTGAATTTTTTTCAATGTTTCTCTCTCTCTCAAAATAGATAATTGAAATATCTTATTCTTTTTGTTCTCAACATCAGCCGTATCATACATATTGCATACCAGGGATTTTTCCTGCCTTGCATCCAAACTTGTTTGGGTAGGCTCCAGGTTCCTGCGATCCTGCTCTGATAAACAGGTTTAGCTAATGTATATATTGTTTCTAATCTCAGATGCTGTGTCTGTCATTTTGTGCCTGTCCATACTCTTATTACCTGCTCTTGCTCTGCTCTTTATGGGTTTACTGTTTTTATGGTGGGCTATTCAAGTCTCACTGTCCCTAACCTAACCTTGACACTACATGCTTGTTCTTCTTTGATTCCCTCAATACAGCTAGCTGGGGTCAGCACACTGATTCAAGCCTAAGAGCCTTGTTCTTCCTAAGCCCCCGTGATTTTCATGATCACACCTGTCAGAACACAGTAGATTCAGTTTTCTGATTTTTGATCTTTTCAGGCCTGCAGGTGGGAAAATACTGTCTAAAAATTGTTTGTGCCTGAGATGGAATCAGAGATCAATATGGCTGGAAGGAAATAACAAAGCCCAGTATTTGAGATTTTTGAATGCAATATTGAAGGCATTCATTATAATCACTTTGTCGCTGGAGCAGGATATGTTGTGTGCTGTAGACATTTAGAGTAAAAAACCCTAACACCTTAAAATTCACCTAAATATCATTACAAATTGGCCCATTCTGGGCAATAAAAGGAAAAGAAAAAAGTGCCAACAGTCAGTGAAGATTTGTTCAGCGCAAATGACACAGAAAATATTTTAAAAATTATAAAATTGTGTAAAATTGTTCATATTCAGTATCTGGTTTTGATTATGCTTGTTTTTATCAGACAAAAACAAAACCAAATAGTAAACTATGTCGTGTAGTGTAGTAAGCTTCCACTAACATTAAACTCATATTATATCCAAACTCGTTAAGTGCACAGCTCTGTCTCATTGTGACACAAAAACTAAACTGCATAGTAGCTCTTTAACCATACTATAATTACTAAAACTAAAACTGAAAATAATGTATATATAAATAAAATAGAACTGTCTTTGTAAAATAAAAACTAAACTAAAATTAAAAATACACAATGAAGGAAAATTAAAACTAAACTGAATTTCCAAGTAAGGTCAGAGAAAATATATTAGTTTTTATTTCTATAAAAAGGCAAAACTATAATAACTTTGATTCAAACCTAACATTTTTACTTCCTATGTGTAATTCTTTGCATTTACTGACATTAAATTTCATCTGCCACAAATCTGCCCAAGCCTGTATACTGTCCCAAGTCTTTCTGTAATCATATAATGGATTCCAAATTATCTGCTAATCCACCTATCTTGGTATCCTCTGAAAACTTAACCAGCTTGTTACTTATAATCCTATCCAAATCATTTATTTATATTAAAAATAGCAGCGGCCCTAGCACTGACCCCTGCTGGACACCATTCTTAACATCGGCCAATTCTGATGAGGTTCTTCACACCATCACCCTCTGCTTCCTGTGTCTGAGCCAATTCTGCACCCATCTAAAAACATCACCCTGAACTCCCACTTGTTTAAGTTTGATGCCCAACCTCTCATGTGACACCTTATCAAATGCTTTCTGAAAGTCAAGATAAATAATATCATCTGCTCCACTTTGATCGTATCCTTTTTTTGCCTCCTCATAGAATTCCAGCATGTTAGTAAAACACGACCTCCCTCTCCAGTGTGCAGTGTCTTCCTAAAAATGTGTGTCAAGGGTTTATATCTGTACTCACTAGCCTCCTTAAGAACTCTGTGGTAAATATTATCTGGTCCTGGTGATTTGTTTGATTTCAGCTTATTTAATCTGAGCAGCACTTCTCCTTCTAGAATTTCCAAATCCCTCAGTACCTCCTTAGTAGTCCCTGTTACCACTGGGAGGTTATCCACTTGCTCACTTGTAAACACCTCAGAAAAATGTAAGTTTAGAGCATCCACTATTTCATTGTTTGTATCTTTTAATTCCCCTTTACTATTCCTGATGCACTTGACCTCCTCCTTGACTGTTCTTTTTACTACTAAAACACTGAAATAATTTCTTAGGCTCATCTTTTTCCTTATCTGCTATATTCCTCTCCAACTCTCTTTTAGCCTCCCTGATATCCTTCTTAATGGTTGCTCTCATGTTCTCATATGCTCTATGATTCACTTTGCAGTTATTAGTCTCATATGCCTTATAAACCATTTTTTTCCTTTGCAACTTATTTTTTAAATCTTTATTAATCTACTGTGGAGTTTTTTAAAATTCCTATTAATTCCAAATTTAGGTATGTAGGTTATATAGTGAACATTGCTAAACGTGCTTAATTACTTTAAGATATAAAATCCAAACTTCACAACTGTTAAAAATATCAAAACAAGACAAATTAATTACCACAACCACAGTGTGCAGAAATCACTAAATAAAAATTATAATTGGCAAGGATTAACATTCGATTTAAAGATGACTTGCAGTGAAATCTGCAGCCTCTTAAGCCCTTCATGAATGAATTTATACGACAATTTAAAATTATGACAAAGGAAGTATTGATAATCTCACCAAATAGTGTTAGTGAATATAATGATTACATTGTTTTTTTAATTATTTTTTGTAACTGTTAAATCTGAGAGTGGTATAGCGGCCCTGTGCTGCCTATCATCTCTAGAGTCCAGGGGCCTCATGTATAACGGCTTGTGTAGAATTCACAGTTAAACATGACGTGTGAACAAAACTGTAAATATGCGTACATACAAAAAAATCCAGATGCCTAAACCTCTGCGTACGCTAAGTTCCACGCACTTCTCCTTAATAAATCTCAATGAAACCTGAAATTTATCACATGCTCCTACAGCCCCACCCAGACTCATATTTGAATATGCAAATCAATATAAATAGCCTGTTCAGTGTTTGTACAAAAGACAATGGCAAAAGCATATGTAAAAAGGAGAATTTCAGCGAATGAGAAGTGGAAGCAAGGAAAAACATACTATTTGTTGGCAATAGCAATGGTATAAGCAAGAAAAGGAAGTTATGGAGTGATACAGTGTGGTGGAGACACTCGAAAGTTCAAGTTCAGAAAGTTGCGCAGTGTCTGAAATAAAAAAGTAGTGGTCAGATATGAAAGTCGATGTGAAAAGGGGAATTGCAGCCCACCATCAGTTCAGTCTGTTTCAGACAATATTGCAAAAGCTGACCTCCATGCCGAGGACACGACTCCATGCGGTGATGGTGTCGCTGTGGCCAACACATCTTCAGGCGCTGGCTGCCCACACACCTCTGCCTCAGAAACCGCTGTGTGCTGAAGGACGTTGTTCTGGAGTCACAAAATGCAATAGCAAATGCTGTAAGTGATGTGGCCAATGAACCAAGGAATATAAGGGCTGTACTGTGTGATACCGACCACATTATTTTATACATCTCAAAGTGTGCATGGAAAGGGACATGCGCACAATTTACACATAAAGCCCCTGGTGAAATGTGTATGTTCTCCTTGTACCAGTATGGGTTTGTTACGTTTCAACTCAATTCAAATCAGTTTATTTTTGTATGGCATTCTTCAATGAGTGCAGGGATTGAGTGCTGTAGCACATTTTATACATTTTACAAACTACAGAATAAGAACACATAAAGACACAGATTTAAATATACACTAAGGAAAACGAAATAATTTGAAACTGATTAACATAAATGACAATAAAATACAAAAATAAAAAACTATGAGAAAACTATGAACAAAATGACATAATTTGTGATACAAATGCTGAGCACACAGAGAGGGTGATATCTGAACTGTTACAACTGAAGCCAGGAAGCTTTTCTTAACACAAAGAGTTGTGAGGTTCTGGAACAAACTATTGAGACGTTGAGTCGAAGCAACAACAACAACATTTATTTCTATAGCACATTTTCATACAAATAATGTAGTTCAAAGTGCTTTACATGATGAAGAAAGAGAAAAAAGACAAAGTAAGAATTAAAATAAGAGAACACTAATTAACATAGAATAAAAGTAAGGTCCGATGGCCAGGGAGGACAGAGAAAACAAAAAAAAAAACTCCAGACGGCTGGAGAAAAAATAAAATCTGCAGGGATTCCAAGCCATGAGACCGCCTAGCCCCCTCTAGGCATATTACCTAATATAAATGATCAGTTCTCAAACAGAAACCTTGACTACCTTTAAGAAAAATCTGGATGTGATATTGGGACAGCTGAGCTATTAGCTAAACAAATGGGCTTGATGGACTGAATGGTCTCCTGTTGTTCAGCAAATTTGTTATGCTCGTAATGTTAGGGTGGGTTACATGCTCTCCTGAACATCTGTCTTTTAATCGGCTTTTTAAAAGAATGAATTGGTTCAAACTTCTTCTTCTTATTCCTCTTCATGTTTTCTTACTTATATGTGGGGGTCGACCTTCACCATATAGCTTGGTCCTGTACCCCCTCACTAGTCAGACCCTTTGACTTTCTCCATCCACCTCACTTCCTCATCCCCTTTACTTCCATTCCCATCACTTTTTTGCCCACACATTCACTGTCTCTTCTCATCACATGTTTAGACCACTTCGACCTATTTTCCTCTACTGTCTTAGATATCTCTCCCACTTTTGTAAAAATATACTGAAGGCCCTATCACCCAGGTTATTTTGGGGAACAGCAAGACTGCCAGAATCAATGGACCTTTGAGCCAAATAGGATTGTAGTGATGGAGGAGGTTACTGATGTAGTCCAATACATGTCATTTAAAGGTTTACATACTCACTGAGCAAAGTCTTTGGAATGCTATTCTAATATCATGCAGGGCTTCCTTTTGGCCTCAAAACAACCTCAGTTCTTCATGGTATGGATACTCTAACACACTGGGAACCTTCCTTTGAGATTCTTCTCCATGTTAACATGATTGCATCACAAAATTTCTGTAGATTTGTCAGCTGCACATTTATTCTGCAAATCTCTTGTTCTACCACATCCCAGAAGTCTTCTACTGGATTCAGATCTGGTGATTAGGAAGGCCATTGAAGGACACTAAACTCATTGTCATGTTCATGAAACCAGTTTGAGATGACTTTTGCTTTGACACATGCTGTATTATCATGCTGGAAATTGCCATGAGATGATGGGTAAATTGTGGCCATGAAGGGATGCATATGGTCAGCATCAAGACTCAAACAGGCCATAGCATTCAAGTGATGATTGATTGGCATTATTGGGACCAAAGTGTGCCAAGAAAACATTCCCCACACATCATTACACCACCACTACAAGTCTGGACTGTTGAGTACATGGATTGGTACTGTTGGTGTCTAATTCTGACCTTATTACTTGTGTCCCTAATCAAATCCTAATTTTATATTAAAATCACATACACTCATTGAGCAAATCTTTAGGACCACTATACTAATGCAGGATAAGCCTCTTGCTATCAAAACACCTTCAGTTCTTCAATGCATGGGTTCCACAAGAGGTTCCTTTAAGATTTTTGATATGACTGGATCATGCCATTTTCTGCAGATTTGCACATCTATGCTGCCAGTCTCCCATTCTATCACATGGATTCAGATCCGGTGACAGGAAAGACTACTGAAGAACACTGAAGTCATTGTCATGTTCATGAAACTAATCTGAGGTGACTCTTGCTTTGTGACATGGTGCATTATCTTGCTCTAACTAGTTATTAGAAGATGGGAAATTGGTGGCCATGAAGAGAGTTGTATGGTCAGCAACAATACTCAAGTAGGCTGTGACATTCGAGCAATGATTGATTGGCATTAATAGCCTCAAAGTGTGCCAAGACAACTCGCTAACACTAGCTCCTTCACTTCCTGCCGCCTTCTCCTTCTTCGTCTTTTAACTTCCTGTCTTTACTCACTCTTTTTCTCTCTCTCTCACACACACACTGACTCATTCATTCCAGTGTCTTCTTTCACCTCCTCTAACCTGCGTTCTTTCAATCTACATTCTCCCCCTCTGCACTTGCGCTTCTCCTTTATAATGGGGATGTGGCACAGGGGTGGTGTTTAGCAGCTCTCGGCATCAATTATGGACGATTCCCCACCTGTGCACTTAAGCGAGGAAACGCCCGCATCATGTAGTGTCCGAGAACTGCTCTAGCCACACTACCA
The DNA here is from genome assembly GCF_900747795.2 of Erpetoichthys calabaricus. Lineage (NCBI taxonomy): Eukaryota > Metazoa > Chordata > Cladistia > Polypteriformes > Polypteridae > Erpetoichthys > Erpetoichthys calabaricus. The sequence goes on from NC_041398.2 coordinate 235,641,535, forward strand.
TGTCCCCTCTATAAGCTGAGAGTGCTGTGATTATTTATTTAAAAACTGGTCTTTTCAATGGAGCCATGGACCTGCTGTACCACAGGCCCATAACCTGCAATTGCTCCATCCTGGGTATGATGTTAATCTGCAAACAGCCCTGCAAGTAGGCCCTCCAACCTGCAGGGAAAAACTTGGGTGTTGGTGGCAGGAGTGGCCACCATAAACAAAACCTCACACTGTTCTATTGCATCTGAACCAGTGTGGTCCTGAGGTGTCATGGCTGCACAGGATCCTAATCTGGGATCCTGAGTTGGTTTGTCATATGGTGGATGTGGCAATGTGCTGTATCAGCATGTATTCCTAACCATCCATCCATCCATCCATCCATCCATCCATTATCCAACACGCTATATCCTAACACAGGGTCACGGGGTTTACTGAAGCCAATCCCAGCCAACACAGGGAGCAAGGCTGGAACAAATCCCTGGGCGCCAGCCCACCGTTGGGCTCACACACCCACAATTTTGGATCACCAATGCACCTAACCTGCATGTCTTTGGACTGTGGGAGGAAACCGGAGCACCCGGAGGAAATCCACGCAGACACGGGCGAGAAGATGCAAACTCCATGCAGGGAGGACCTGGGAAGTGAACCCAGGTCTCCTTACTGCGAGGCAGCAGCGCTACCACTGTGCCACCCTGCTCCTAACCTCCTCTCTAAATTAAAGTGTTACTCTTTCTTTCTTTCTTTCTTTCTTTCTTTCTTTCTTTCTTTCTTTTTTTCTTTCTTCTGTTGATAACTCTTTAACTTCTGTACATTCTCATAGGTGGTACAGAAAACACTGCTGTGACTACAGAACTGTGGTAAACTAACTGTGACAGAAACGGGAAGCAAGATGCTGCCTCCTGCATTGTCTTCCAGCATAATGACAGACCAGCAGGATACACAACCTGCTTCTGCTGCTTGCTTTGCTCCCCAGATCTGATGCTCACTGACCTTTTGTGTATCTTACACAACCAGCACTGAAAAGGGAACATTTTAATGACACTTGTGACAAACTGTATCACTTTACATAAAGCAATATGGAATGAGACATTGATGTGCAAAAAGGCCATGAATGTAGGAGCCTATACGTCTGTTCAAGCTATGTTCATTTTCTAACTGGTTTACCCATTTCAGGATCACGGGCAGCAAGTGACTATTGCAGCAGCATTGGAACGAAACCTGGATGTGCAAATATCACATTTACCAAAGGTATGGGAGGATTCAAAAAGTCTTCAAGCCCCTTCACTTTCTGCACTCTTTATTGTGTTGTAGATTTCATTTTAAATGGATAAATTTGCCATTTTTGTCCATCAAGCTACAGACAAGAACCCACAATGAAAATAAAATCAGAAGGGTTTTCAGAAGGGTTTTCAAATTTTTTAAAAATCAAAGATTGAAATCACTCATTCACTGATTCATAGAAGTATTCAGACCCTTTGCCGTGACACCACACATTGTGGCCAGGTGCCTGCTGAGAACTCGATTGGAGTCCACTTGTGGAAGACTAAATTAATTGGACATGATTTGGAAAAGCACACTTGTACCTGTTGTATCCAGGTGCAGGAACGACAGGGTGCAAAAGCAGAAGAATAGTTGGGGTCTAACAAAAGTCTAACAAAAATACGCCTCTTGGCTTCAAGAAGCATCCTGCTTGGGTAAAATAAGCAACAAAAGTCATTTGGAAATGAGGGTCGGTCACTCGGTCTGGCAGTTTGCTCTGTTGGCAAATTACGCCTCCTTCTGGGCAACCGAGCTTCTTATATCACGCAGACTGGAATGCCCTCACTAGGCTGTTTCTTGGTTCTACAAGGAGAGAAGGAGAAGACAATGTTAGCGTCAGCGCCCCCTATCACCCCGGTGGGTTATCACATACCTCGATCAAGCCTGTGAGTAGACGTGCACACACGACACTGCGTATAGAAACTCCCACAATTCACGCTGCATGTCAGCACAAAATCCAAGTCATGAAGTCCAAGGAACTCCTCTGTAAAAAAAACTGTGATAAAGACACAGAGCAGGGCAAGGGTATAAAACCATTTGTAAAGATTTGCATGTTCCTAGGAGCACAGTTGTAGTGCTGCCACATATATAGAAGTAATGTGTTTTTCTGCTATCGATCAGGTTTGCTTGTGTGGATAGTACTTACAGACTGTGACTGACAGTGGTGCCCTGGAAGGTGGCACATCTGGTTTACCTTTTTTTTTTCTGGGAATAATTTGCATAAAGTGTGTCATTTTAAAAGAAGAAAGGACAGCCAAGAAGAAGATGGGAAAAAATCAGACTAAACGGATCAGCATCCATGAGAAGAGGTCCTGAAGCTCCTAAAGACCTGACTGTTAGGTGGAGGTCGGTGATTCACTGTTGAGCTGTGAATTTGGTTGTCTTGTTTTCACAAATTGTGAAAAATGAAATGATGGCGAGACTTTCTTTTTAAGTATGCAGGGGAACTTTATTTATCACAGCTCTTACATCCACGGCATCCGTGCTCTAAATTAACTCTAAAACAAAAAAATCGAGGTCCCTTTTTCTGGTGCTTTCCTGATGACATAGGTGTCTAAACAATGCCTGATAATAATAATACATTTCAATGACATATCTTAATATTGTGCTGACACATAAATATTACATTGGTGTTCCGTTATTTCCCATGGACTCGGGTGAGCTCACAAAGACACTTATTTTTCTTTATCATGGCGCCAACTGACTGTAGAACATTTTACAGTTAAGACTTTCACAGTTTGGGGTTGGCATCCAAATATACTCTTCATTTCACCAGCTACCAACGGGGGCTGGAGCTTTGCAGTTACATGTGAACATTTCCGAAGGGGAACTGGGAGAGTGATATTCCTACTTTATATATATATATTTTATATTGGCACATATAAGGGTGATTTTGGTTTGGGGGGGTGGATGAAAAGGATTGTTATTCTTCTTTTCTCCTCCTGTCTTTTCTTAGTATAATACATTTCTCGGTGTTTATGAATATCTATCTATCTATCTATCTATCTATCTATCTATCTATCTATCTATCTATCTATCTATCTATCTATCTATCTATCTATCTATCTATCTATCTATTGTCCTCTAGCTATTTTTTTTCTCTCGTACTGTAAAGGGTCAGTCATCAGGTTTTGAACTGAACATTTTAAAAATGTGTGTACGGTGGTGCGCAGCAGGGTGTGATATTGGCCTATACTTTTTATAATCTGCCTTAAAGTAGGACATGTTAGCGGTAACGATCAACCCGTTTTGGCGTAGCGGGCAGATTTGTTACACAGTGGCCTTAATAATTGTAAAAACGAAAGAAGGTTGGAACCAAAAGGAGTTTTCATAAAGTTGGCCTAGGCATCAGCATCTTGTTTCAGCTTTATGAATTCTTCCCAGCGGCTTGACCATGACCACAAGCAGAAGAAAATCAGTGCACCTCCCGACAGTTTAAATCATAATGAGTAAATTAGGTGATCCTCCTAATTGTAAAAGTATAAAATGCAAGAAAGGAAAACAGAAGGTTATCTAGAAACCTTGTGGTGTGTAAGCCTTTATGCACAGAGCAAATCAACTTTTAATTAACTCTTTTACGGCGGATGTCGACTTTTGTCGACAGGAGGGGTTGAGGGCGAATGTCGACAAAAGTCGACATCCAGGGATAGAGGGCGACAATCAGCTGTTAATGGCGACAAAATTCACTGTCACGTCACAGGCATTCCCTCTGTGCTTGGAGGAATGCTAGACTCGTTGACTCGGCAACTAATCCTTGCGTGTGCGTGAGTTGCGAAATGTAAACAATGGCAAGATGGCATTGACATGTCACAAGGGAGCGAAGCGAGTGCAGAAAAGAAAACACTCGGCAGACAATGTTTTGCGCATTATCGCAGAGTCGGACTCTGATTTTTCAGAATCGGATTTTATTGACAGTGATCAGGAGATCGAACAAGAGAGTGAGAAGCTGATCGGACACCAGCCAATGCTGCGCCAGCTGATCCGCTGCCAGCTGAACGCATTCGCGCAGCCGATGCATCTACGGCAAGGTTCGCATGGGAGGAATACACAGACATTGATCCGTGGGCTACCGGACTTCACAAGACGGCATGGCTTGCTGTTGGACACGACAGATCACCAGCTGCTGAACTACTTCAGGCTGCTCTCTCCTGATGCTGCTTTTCAGCTACTGTCAGACGAGACAAACAGGTAGGCAGAGAAATTTTTTGAATTGCGGGCTGCTCTTGCATCGCATTCTCGTTTTTCAAAGCGGAAACCCACAACATAAGACGAGATGAAGTGCGCTGTGGCATTACAAATAGAGATGGGACAGAACTGGTGATATAACTTCAGAGAGCATTGGTCCAAAAGTGCTTTGTCCCCTGGTGGCTTTGGACAGGTTATGCAGCGTGGTGATAGGTACTTGATGCTGCAAAGTTTTATTCAGAAAACTTGGTGGCAGTGGCATGGTACGATGGCAAACAAGTGACTTGTCTCTCTACAGTACACACTAACAATATATGTGAGAAAGTGCAGCAACAGACAATTGAAAAGTAGGCACCAAAGCAACACGTATTGTAAGGAGTGCAATGTGGCAATGACTGAAATTGGCTGCTTTGAGCGAGATCAGGCTTTGCAGGACTTTGCTGTGTAAAATGTATGTGATATGTATGTGAAATCATAGAGTATGCAGGCTCATACAACATGCAAGACAGTAACATTTGTCAAAAGTAAATATTTTTTGTTGATTTCAATTGCTTTGTGTTCTTTTTTTAAAAAAAGTTAGTTTTTGGAAAAATATTCAGCCCTGGGAGAAAAGAAACCAAAAAAAAAATTAGCCCTAAAAGAGTTAATACTAGCCATCCATTGATTAGCATGCTCCATGTATGGATGTATGCACATTTACAAGGTAATTGAGACTTAGAAAGGGCAAATTGCATAGAAATGTGCGTACACCAGGTTTTTAAAGTCTGATTTTTTTTTTTAGTAAATGCAATTTTCTGGTTTTACCGTGTGCATATTTTCACACTCACATCCATGCAGGGAGGCCCCCAGTCTCTTTTGTAATCAAATCTCAGTTTAGTTCAGCATCTTTCGTTTAAGGTGGATTGTGGTCTTGAAAATAGTTGAAGTGTGTGTGAAGTGTGACACTGCATATAAACCGTAAGCGTAAAAGGGGAGTAGGCTGCGGAGCACTATATAAGAGATAGATAGATAGATAGATAGATATGAAAGGCACTATATAATAGATAGATAGAACTTTATTTGTCCTCTGGAGGAAATTTATCTACTAATGGGAAAGGAGTGTTTGCGACATTAAGGCTGTCTGATGCAGTAAGTGTTCCAAGATTTTTGTCCAAAATTTTGCTAATGTGGTGCATTCCCAGAAAATGTGCATATCTACAAGGTGACTGTGATTTATAAAGGTTAAAAGTGCGAAGAAATGTGCATACGCCATTTTTTGGCCTACGCATTTTCTGTTTGTTTTTTTTTTGCCGTGCACATATTTTCAGGCTGAAATCCACACAATGAGACCTCTGCATATGTATGAGATTGATTAGCATGCTCCATATACGGATTTTTCATGGTGGCGTACACACATTTACAAGGTAATTGTGACTTAGAAAGGGCAAATTGCACAGAAATGTGTGTACGCCAGGTTTTTAAAATCTGATTTTTTTATTTTTTAGTGTACGCAATTTCCTGGTTGTACTGTGTGCATATTTTCACACTCACATCCATGTATGGAGGCCCCCAGTCTCTTTTGTCATCAAATCTCAGTTCAGTCCAGCATCTTTCATTTAAGGTGGATTGTGGTCTTTAAAATAGTTGAATTGACATATCAATAGGACACAGTGGGATTGGCTTTGGACTGAATCTCTGAGCAAAAAACATGGAAGAAACAGGTAATCTGTAAATGTAATGAACAAAATCAAACATTTATTGGGTAATATTCTCTAAAAATAACTAAAATCCTTCTTGTGGAATCTTTCTTAAATTTCACTTCAGAAATGGAATGAAGGATTGAGTCAAAATGAGTCAGCAAGCGGAAGGTCACCAGATCCGGCAGCTTTATGATCTGAGAGATTACAGATACGTTAAAAGAAATGGCAGAGTGAGAATTCTGAAGGCAGCAATGATAAACTGGAAGCTAGAATTACAGTTGGGGAGTGAAGCTGATTTATTGAGTCACCGACTAAACTAACAGATGGTGTTTATTGGAAGATATTAAGTGTCCATGCTGTTTTGACAGTTTTATTTTACATGAGTTTGTAACCAAGAAGGATTTTGGTGTGTATGAACTTATGCAGCCTACTATAGTGCAATGTTCGTATAATTGTATTTTTAATTATAACATCACATTTTCGGACTCTCTCTTAATCCAATTCAGGGTCACAGCATCAATCACAAATCAGATAACAGTCTTGGGCAGGGAGGACATCCAGCACTTCCCATCCAATCTAATGGAGCTTGAGGGAATCTACCAATAGGAATGTGATGCACTGCCCAAACCCAGTGCCACATGCGTGTGCTTGGGGAACAACTTATGGGCTTAGTTAATGACAATACCACCCCAGGCCACCTGAGGGAATTTTTGCAATAACGGTATCTCTTCTTCTTTCACCTCTGTTGAAAGGAAGACTGATGTGCCACCATGTATGATGTCGCTTCCAGGTGCAACCAAGTTGTCTCTGCCTCTTCCTCCCAGAAAACATCATAACCAGAGCCACCGCCATCTTGGGGCAGACTTGATCCCCACAACGGGACTAATTTTAAGTGCCTACCACACATTTTCTTTAGCGCTCCTTTCAATATACAGGGTTTGCCAACGGGTGCCCCAGACCCTGTATGTGCTTCTTTGTGTTCTCTTATTACACCAGGTATACAAAGCTTGTAGAGACTTCCCACAGAACACTCATAGCTGGAACTGCTACCAAAGGGGCTTCTACAAAGTATTGAGTTAAGGATTGAGTTACATTTACTTCTATGTATGAGATATTTCAGTTTTTGATTTGTAATAAATTTGCAGACCTTTCTGAAAAACAATGCATTTTGTCATTATGGGTTATAGAGTGTAGATTGAAGGGCAAAATTGGCAAATTTATCCAAATATATTTACATCAACAACACAATAAAGTGTGCAGAAAGTAAAAGGGACTGAATACTTTCTGAAGTCACTGTATATGTGACAGCACTACTATCACTACTACTACATGTTTTTGTGTCTGTACTTGTTATGAATAGGCTAATGTAAAAGTAAGATCACTTGATAATAAAGAATTGGGATTACTTTGTAGCCCCCCGGGCCTTTTTTCTCATCTCTGGCAAGTGACAAAATGAAGAATTTGTTCATTTCGGACTAATTTTTATGGGCTCTCTTAATTTGAATTTACAACTTTTTGACCCAGCAAGAGCTGTTTTTCATGATGAGCCCTCTAATAATTATGTCCCAGTAAAAATGTAATGAAACCCCATAACTGAGGTCTTAAACATATGTGTGTTAAAACTCTTTATTTTCCTTGGATGGAGTCTGTATACAAACATCACACTTCAGGTCTTTATGACCCAACATGTTTACAATTTCATAACCCTTAGCTGAAAACAGCAAACATAAGCACATTTATTACTGAAAAGGCAAGCTTTTGGTAATTACTTCTTTTCTTTATTGTTGTTGGGTAAAGGTTTTAAATTGACATTATATCTGATGAATTCAATCCTTGCAGAGTTTATTACCCGCTTAAAATGATGAAAGGCTGTTTTAGCACACTGTCAGTCTACTACAGTACAGGTGCAGAATTAATGAGGCAAATCTAATTGTCATAAAAGCAGCGCAGCACAAAACTTCACTTGAATTTCTGATATTCTTCTATTATTTTACAAATGTTATCTAAGCCAACAAGCCTGACTGTGAAAGAGAAGGTAAGCCGTTTCCTTAGTATTCAAGCCCAGAATGAGGCACTTCCAAATTCTGGTCATCTCCTAAAAACACATTAAGTCTTGAATTAACAACAAAGTGACTTCTCTGTGGTTACCCCGTTTACCTGAAAAGACAAAATGAAACAGCACTTGATGGCATTCTAACGAAAAACAAATAAAGACACCGCCGCCTATCAAGGCTTCTTTGGGGTTCTTTTGAAGGAATTGCAGGAGCTCCGCCTCCTCTGCTCTCCACTCGATGAGTGACGCCTCCTTCTGGGTAGCTGGGCTTTTAAGGTCCTGGAACCAGAAGGGGCGGAGTCAGTTTCCCTCTCTTAGGAGTTTTCTCAACACTGTGGAGGCAAAGAAGATGACAGAGTTAGCAGCAGTGCCCCCTCAGAGCCCACAGTGGTATTACATTAATGAGAGGAACCAGGTGGGGACCCTCTGACACAAAAGTGTGACACTGCATATAAGCTGTAAGCGTAAGAGGGGAGTAGGCTGTGGAGCTCTTATAAGATCGTAGAAGATTCTGAAAACAGAAGGATTTATGTAATGTGGCTGGACTGACAGAAGTTGCTAGAGATAACAATAGTATTAAGCCCAAAGAATAGTGTTATGAGTTGGTTTTTGTTTGAAATTTTCTTTATTATTACATTTTATGAGTTTTCTTGTTTATTTGTGATTCTGAAGCCCACAGATCTTCATTTTCACAATTGTTCTTTGCTAAATTAATTATTTGATGGTACTAAAATGTTTACCATCTTCCTTAATGCCATTTTGATTTCTCCATGGACACCAAAATTTTGTCACTTCATTGGGGTGGTGCAGTGACTCATTGTAAAGATTAAAAAGAATAAATAAAAAAAACAAAATCTCACAGAACAAGAATTCAACCTCCATTTGAGAGAAAGAGACGACAGCCAAGAGCAGGAAAAAAATATTTTTTTTTATATTGAGTCTTGCTATATTTTAAAAAAGTTTATCTCCTTCTAGAAATAGATAGATAGATAGATAGATAGATAGATAGATAGATAGATAGATAGATAGATAGATAGATAGATAGATAGATAGATAGATAGATAGATAGATAGATACAGTGCTCAGCATAAATGAGTACACCCCCTTTAAAAAGTACGAATTTAATCAGTAGCTCGATGAACAAAAGTTTTTACAAGGCTGAGTTTTATTGAACACTTGTTAAACTCCATAACATGAAATTAAGGTTAATAATATAACTTAGATCACAAAATCTTCAGTTTCACTCAAATTGGTTGAAGCAAAAATGAATACACCCCGCAACAAAAACTACTACATCTAGTATTTTATATGACCACCGTGATTCTTAAGGACAGCACCAAGTCTTCTAGGCATGGATGCTGGAATAACCTCTTTTAGAGCCTGGATGCTGGATGGAGAGTGATGCTCAACTTGTCGCTTCAGAATTCCCCACAGGTGTTCGATTGGGTTCAGATCAGGAGACATACTTGGCCATTCAATCACCTTCACCCTGTTCTTCTTCAGAAATGCAACAGTAGCTTTAGATGTGTGTTTTGGATCATTGTCGTGTTGGAAAAGTGCACGACGACCAAGTGCACGGAGTGATGGCAGCATCTTCTCCTTCAGTATAGAGCAGTACATTGTTGAGTTCATGATACCATCAATGAAATGCAGCTCCCCAACACCAGCAGCACTCATGCAGCCCCACATAAGGACACTGCCACCACCATGTTTCACTGTAGGCACCAAGCATTTTTCTTTGAAATCCTCACCTTCACGACGCCATACAGTTTTGAAACCATTAGTTCCAAAAACAGTGATCTTTGTCTCATCACTCCAGAGTATAGAGTCCCAGTAGTCTTCATCTTTTTCAGCATGGGCCTTAGCAAATTCTAGGCATGCTTTTTTGTGCATGGGCTTTAGGAGAGGCATTACTTTGTGGACGATACCCATGCCTGCCATTCCTCTGCAGTGTGCGCTGTATTGTGTCACGGGAAACGGTCACTCCAGTTTGGCTTTCTACTGCTTTAGCTAACTGCAGTGAACTTGCATGGCGATTTTCTTCAACCCTTGTCATCAGAAGACGCTCCTGTCGAGATGTTAACTTCCGTGGACAGCCTGGATGTCTCTGTAAGATGGTTGCACTTCCATCTTTCTTAAATTTTTGGCTCACTTTTGCTACAGTATTTTGACTGATATGTAAAGCTTTGCTGATCTTCTTGTAGCTCTCACCTTTTTTGTGTAAAGTAATGATTTCCTTTCTCAGATTTTTTTGACATTTCTCTTCCATGTGGAGCCATTGCTGACAGCATGAAATGGGAAGGGCTTTTCTTTGTTAAGTAATGCCCTTTTATAGTCACCTGTCTGCTAGACACCTCTTAAATGAATCATTAGACTCACCTGTGGTTGAATGCCTGTTAATTGGACTTTTGTAGTCTTAAGTGTGGCTTTTCTCCTAAGACTATAATTGGGGTGTACTCATTTTTGCTACATAGGCTTGAATGAATTTGTTAGGAGAATCAATTTTTTGTGTGTGCAAATTAACAAATCTTGTTTGCAATCAATGGCCCACATTTGTGGGAGTAATTTTGTAGTACAGTATCTCATAGACAATGTTGATACTGAAAGGAAACTAAAGGTTTTCTGACAAATGTAGTGGGGTGTACTCATTTATGCTGAGCACTGTAGATAGATAGATAGATAGATAGATAGATAGATAGATAGATAGATAGATAGATAGATAGATAGATAGATAGATAGATAGATAGATATGAAAGGCACTATATAATAGATAGATAGAACTTTATTTGTCCCCTGGGGGAAATTTAGCTACTAATAAGTGTGATTGCGACATTAAGGCTGTCTGATGCACCAGTGTTCCAAGATTTTTGTCTAAAATTATGTTGATGTGGACGCACTCCCAGAAAATGTGGCCTAGTAATACTGGAGATAGATGGCAACACTCACAGGTTGGATTTTTCCTGTGTACATTTTGGGTAATTTTAGAAGAGATGTGTGATTGATGAAAGATTTTAAGTTGAATTATTGAACACTTTCTGCATATAGAGTTAGAGTGAATTTTATATATGACTGACTTCCAGTCCTTTTCTGAGATGTTAATTGAAAGGTTATTTTCCCAAGATACAACACCAACAACAATGTATTGCTTGTAAAGACGAAAATCACACAAGGATTGCCTCAATGGGCTTTAACAGGCCCAGTGTTTTGACAGCACCCCAGCATTGAAAAATTGGAGGAAATCTTGAGAAGGGCAACTCAGAGAGAAGACCCCTTCCAGGTAGGTTGGGTATGCAATGAGTGTCAAAGAATGGGGTAAATACTATACTACTAAACAGAACACATTAATGTGGCCACTTCAGAAATACAATACAACAGTACAGTACTTTGTTCTTTCACTGGGAAACACACCACGTGCAGATGCAGAGCACAAAAACTGTCAGAACAAAATGCAAGAATAGATTACAGCACTCACTAAATGCAGAACTATGACATATAAGGATACAGATTTGTTCAAATACAGTACATCAAAAACAAATTAACATAAATGATACACAACAATATTTGCCCATCAGTTAGTTGTAGAACCACAGCCAGTATGCAGAAAAGGAGTCTGACAAGCCAGACACAGTCAGAGACTTGGAGACCTTGGTCAACAAGCCGCCTATCCCCTACTGGCCATTCCACAAGTGAGTCAGTGCTGGGCCAGCCAATCAGATGAAAGGACCCTTCTACCCCTTGATTTCAGAGCTCCTTTATCTGAGTTGACTTTAGATAAAAATGTAGATGTAGTGGCACCAAATGTCACATGAGGATACAGAGAAGAGAAACAGATTAGGGGAGGGTTAGTAAGAGTTTATAAATATTTTAGCACTAATGGCTAACAACAGAGATTCAGTGCACATAGCTAATCAGCAGCTCTAGTCAGGGGATACAAAACTGAAGTTGTGAGTCTTCAGCTGAGATTTGAAAGCTGACTGATGGGGTACCTCTTATAGTAGCAGTCAGACCATTGCACAGCTTCAGGACCCTGTAACTAAAAGCTTGTCTTCCCAGTGCTATTTTGTTAAACCTTGGAATCATAAGCAGGCTGGCATCTTGAGATCTTAATATGTGCTCAGGTTTGTAAGTAATGATCAGCTCAGATAAGTAAGAAGGACCTTGGCCATTTAAGTCTTTATATGTAAAAGGAGGATTTTGAAATCTGTGCTAAACTTAACAGGGAACCAATATAAGGACTTAAGAACTGAAGTTATGTGTTCATATTTTCTTGTTCTTGTAATAATTCAGGCAGCAGTATTTTGAATTAACTGAATTGAAGCTGCATAAGGAATGATTTGAACAGCCAGTGAACATTGCATTGCAGTAGTCTATCCTACTAGAAATAAATGCTTGAATTAATTTCTCAGTATCCTGCATATTTAGAAAACATCTTAATTTTCCAACATTTTTATGATGGAAACAAGCATGTTTTGGATAGTTTTATAATGTCTTTTGCCTTAAACAAAATGCAAGATAACGCCAAGATTGTAGACTGATTCAGTAAAACTAATAGTGATTCCAACAGTTAAATAATGACCAAAATTATTGCATTCACCAATAATTAGCATTCCTATTTTACATGTGTTCTCATCCATCCACTCCTTTAATTTGCTAACACGTCTAATTAAGGAAAGCATCAGATATATTACCTTAGGAAAGTTAAAGGGAAGATTCTTTGAGATGTTTTTAAACGTTAGTGAGATGCTGTCTGAGTCTTCAATGGATCAGTATTGACCCTAGAACCGAGGCGGCCTTAGGGATGTGCGGGGCCTAGGGCTGACCAACCCCATGCGGGGCCGGTTACGTCAAACGCTGTTACTGGTATGTGTGGAATATATACATTTGCTCGCGAATTTAATAAAAATAATGTTAACATACACCGGATTTTCTTATTACAGTATTCAGCTACATTTTTGCATGATAACATGCGGACTTTATCAGAATATAACTTGACAAATCAGCTCGAATGGGACACTTGTACCTCAAAAGCGGGGCCCCTTTAGGCTCGGGGCCTGGGGCAATTGGCCCACAGCCTCCCCTAACGCTGCTGTTGCTCTGGAATAGGCAATAGGGTGGGAATTCTGGAAAATTGGGTAGATTTCTATTAACTAAATGATTGATTTGAAAGTAGTGGGAATATTGCATTGCTGGTAAGTTAAATTTGAAGCATAATTGTTCATAAGATGTAAATATGTCATCTGCTTTATGTACAGTTCCCTAAGTATCTCTATCCTTAACGTTCCCAAAGATTAAATACTAAGTAGGCTTGAGAAGCTTGAAAAAGATGATTATCGTATAGAGGAGCAATAGATAAAAGCTTCTCTGCCCCTGCCATTCTAAGTGAATGGTGGATGACTGGATTATTGTCGAAAATTAGTATTTACTGGGGTCGCTAAGCAGTGCTTATAAAAAAGTACAGCAAGATTTAGTTTCCATTGCAGACAATGCTGGTGTACATTCATCAGTTTGTGTCATTTTCCAAGTCTTTATAGTGTGTACATTTTCTGTAGAGTAATAAAATGGAAAGTTAGGTAGCGCCGTGCCACCTTCTGCTTTTCATCTTTGTAGAGTTGCCTTTTGAATGCGTGGACATCTCGAGATCCAAATAAATGAGGTTATAATTGAGTCTAATTTCTTAAAGAATGATTTATTAATGTACATGCAGAGGCTTTGAAATAAAAACAGAAACTTAGGAAGGATGTTCATCTTTACAATATTTGAACCTCCTTGCTAAGGTGAGATGGAGGATTGCCTATCTGTTAACATCTCATGTGATTTTTTTCTATGCTGTTACCAAAATTGTTTTGAAAAAGATTTTTTTATTTACTTGTGATGATTATCCCTAGCTATTGAAACTGTTTTAATAGAATGAATTAATAGATGTCTATTTTAAAAAAGAAAAAAAAAATAGTTGTATAATTCAACTAAAATAAGCCCTGTGACACAGCCTACCACATGCGATTGCCAGCCTTATTAATAAAATGCCTATTTTGCTTGTACATTTGCCACCACAATGTTGATTTGAGTTATTATTTTGTCATTTTGAATTCAAGCAAGTTGTGCTTTTTGTGCTATTTAAGGTTTAATTTTTGAAAAAAAGGAAAAAAAAAACCTGACTTAGGTTGACAGATGACATTGGTGCCGAGTTCCAGCTATGTTCCTCATGTAATATAACTGACATGGTGATAGAATGTCAGCTGGAGGCTAAGGCAGGCCTTGGGGGGAAGTTCGTAATAGCTAATCCATCCCAGTGTAGAGAGATTGATTTAGGCTACAGTTACACTTTTCTGCAGGGGATGCGTTGTGATATTGAATAAATGTGTTTGTCATTCACCTTTGGAATCTGGGGTTTACTTTTTTCTTTCTTTAGAAAAGAATCTCCTGAAATGGATGTGCTCTGCTGAGCCCTGTGTCAAATTTCTAATGGCATGACAGTGACAGTGATGAAAAATTTGCAGAAAGAGGTTCAGCAAATGAATGTCTTCTAAACAAAATTAAGGTAAAACAGAGTATATCAGTATAACAGCATATGCACTGAGGTAGGGCCCAAATAGTGAAAGCATAAATATGTCAAAATGAAATACTTGAGTAAGGTGCTTAACCTGTGAAGAACAGGGGGTGAACGAGGGATATGAACAGATAACCTTTCTTTGTCATAAGCCATAGATAGATAGATAGATAGATAGATAGATAGATAGATAGATAGATAGATAGATAGATAGATAGATAGATAGATAGATAGATAGATAGATAGATAGATAGATAGATAGTGTCACACACGTGCGAGTAGGAGGACGTTGTATGGACCAAGTGAAGGTAATTCCACACTAGGCCAGGGGGTGGCGGGGTGCGATAAACCTTCTTCTCTTGTCTCTGCAGACCAAAAACGGGAAAGCCTGTCTGATTTAACCCTGGAGATGTCACTTCCGGTTCTGGTGCCCAGAAGAGCATCAGTTCCGGTTCTGGCACCCAGATGTGTGTCACTTCCAGTTCCGACCCCGGAAAAATGTCACGTCCGGGTCCACTAAGTAACTTCCTCTTTTGTCATTTAAAAGCTGCCTTTTTCCCAAAAACCCTCAGTCTTGTTTTGGACTCCATCAAAGATTTCCAAAACCCATTGCAGCCAGGGAAATTATACGGGTGGCTGCCCCAAACCTTTTTTTTAAGTGTGTTGAGTCTAATCATTTCACGATAGATAGATAGATAGATAGATAGATAGATAGATAGATAGATAGATAGATAGATAGATAGATAGATAGATAGATAGATAGATAGATAGATAGATAGTGGAACCACAAGAGGGCATCAATGCAGGTAATTCCATTGACTTCAGGACTTAAAAAACTAAACATTTTGAGATTTCTCCTTCTGTGCTCTCTTTGCTTTGTGCTTAGAGCCAGGGCTTAAGATCTTGTTTAAAGGTGAATGTTTGGCCCAGTGTGAGCCCCAGGGCTCTATGGAGCAAGGTTTCATTCAGGATATCTCCATACTTTGCTCTGTTCAGCTTTCCCTCAACCCTGTCTAGTCTACCTGTCCCTACTCCGGAAAAATAACCCCAGAGCAAGATACTGTGACCACCATGACTAACCATTTGGATGGCATTGCACAGGTAATAAGTGGGGTCTGAGGGTCCTTTTGGTACCTTTCTGCAAAGTCTAAGTAGGCTTCCATGTGTCTTTTACTGAGGAGAGGCATCCATTCGGCAACTTCTTCATAAAGCTCAGATTAGTGGAGTGTTGCAGTGATGGTTGACCTTCTGTAAGATACTCCCATCTCCTCATAGGTTTTCTGGAGCTCAACCACATTGACCATTGGGTCCTTGGTCACCTCTCTTACCATGGTCCTTCTCCCCTGATTGCACAGTTTGCCTAGACAGTCAGCTCCAGGAAGAGCCATGGTTGTTCCAAACTTTTTCCAGGTTCTTGGGAACCATCAGTACTGTAGAAATGATTTTCAGCTTTCCTCAGATCTGTACCTCAACACAATCCTGTCTCTAAGCTCTGCCGTCATGGCTTGGTATTTGCAAAACTCTGGGACCTTCTATAGACAGGTGTGTGCCTTTCCTAATCTGGTTTAATTAACTGCATTGACCAGAGGTGGAATCCAAACATCTCAATTAAGATTGATAGAATGGGATACACCTAAGCGAAATTCCAAGTTTTATAGCAAAGGGTCTGAATACTTGTGTCAATAGGATATTTTAGGTTTTAATTTTTTAATAAAAATTGCAAAAACATCTAAGATCTCATTTTCACTTTCTTATTCTTGGGTATTGGGTGTTTTTTGATGAGGGAATAAGCGTCAGGCCAAGTCCA
Source organism: Erpetoichthys calabaricus (assembly GCF_900747795.2). Classification (NCBI taxonomy): domain Eukaryota; kingdom Metazoa; phylum Chordata; class Cladistia; order Polypteriformes; family Polypteridae; genus Erpetoichthys; species Erpetoichthys calabaricus. The sequence continues at coordinate 235,657,833 of NC_041398.2, forward strand.
GGTTTTTCTTAACCTGTTAAGCAGTCTACCATACATTAAAGATTGCAGGTTTACATATTTGGAGGTTTTTCAAAGCACAAAGAACCAACTTGATATGCAGAAAACCCTTCCCAGAATGAAATGGTGCTTTGCAAAGCAATAGTTCACAGAGGAACCATACAACCTAGTAAAGAACCATAAAATGCCATTTTTTATTTATTTTACTAATCCTCTTTGTGGCGAAAGGCAGACAAGGCGTTGGCGATTTGCCTCCATAAGGTCCTGTCTTGGGCTACGTGGTCTGCTATCCTCCCCCCAAGTAAGGCTCATCTCCTTCAGCTCATTTATTATAGTTCACTGCCGGGTTGTTTTAGGCCGGCCTTGTTTGCGCTTCCCAGGTGGTGTCCATCTCAGAGCAACCTTAGGTATTGTAAGTCCCACACAGGATGGAGGGGCATCTTGACCAGAAGAGGGAATGGGAGGCTCCAAGAGGACAAACAAACATCCTGGCCAAGGAAGAGAACGGTGCTATACCCAAATAGGACTCCCCAGGTGGATGGATGGATAGACAAAACAGCCAAAGGAGAAGAAGATTCCTTACCCAGATGGGAAGCCCAGGCTGATGGACAGGTGTCCTGACTGAACATATTTGTAGTACCTTCCCTGGCCAGAATGGAAAGGAAGGACTAGCTATAAGTGATGGCAGCAGCCCTGGATATCAGTGCCCATTCAGACACCAGCAGGGATTGCTGGGAATTGTACGCAACCCTGCCGGGGTCTGTGGGTGCCACAAGAGGGCGCTGCAGGGGGATACACTTCCTGTTATTTGGGACTTCCGCATAAGCTGGAAGTGCTTCCAATGGGCAAAAGCCCTGGCACCGGAAGTACTTCCATGTCCTTAATAGAAGGGACTGCACAGCCCTGACCAGGCAAGTCAAAGCTGGGAGGAAGGAAGGCAACACTCAACTGGAGGAGAGCAGTGCAGTTGAGAGGGGAGAGGAGACAAAAGAGGAGAAGAGACAACTTGTTTTTGTGCTTGTGCTTACAAGGTCTGTAATAAGTACCCTTTATTTGAACCCAGGACTGTGTTGGTGTGTTCGTGTTTGTGGTGTGGTTTGGGGCTCTGTGGAGGTCCATAGCCTTCATAGTATGCAGTTCTGGTCCATTCTGAGGACAGGGCCAAGTCATCTTAAGCATCGGCCCTTGATCTTCAGTACCACACTCTGGCTCTTAGTTTTCTTGTAAAGGTCTTCATTAGAGATCTCCTTGGGCTATGACAGATCTTCTTGGGAAATGCCGTTAAAGAACCATTATTTTTAAGAGTGTTTATGGGGTTTGCCGACCCGGTACCTCAACTCTCTTTATTGTCCCTGCTTGTTATTACACTGCAAAATAACAAAATGTGAAGAAGTGGAGGGGTCTCCATCCTTTCTGAAGGCACTGTGTGAAAGTGGTGTAGTTCGTGTTTTGCTTTTTCAGAAGCTTGGTGGTGCCTGCATGGTGTCTGATGCTGCTGGCATTGATGTCCTCACCCCATCAACCCTGAACTTAAATGAAGAAAGGGATGGACGGAAATTGGGAAAATACTATTTCAACATTTTGTGGATTACGGTGTTCAGATGATGCAGCAGTTTAGAGTATTTGTCTTTAACTTTGTCTCCACGTTGCCTGAAAATATTGTTCTTGACCATATCAATGAGAAGTCAAATCAAAATGACACCTTTTACTGGCTACCTAAAAAGATTACAATAGGCTAATAAAAGGTGTCATTATGCTTGACTTCTCATTGCATCCATAATGGCTAACACAGTACAACATCCTACAACAGCAACAACATTCATTTCTATAGCACATTTTCATACAAATTATGCAGCTCAACATGCTTTACAAGATGAAGAAACAAAAGTTTACAAAAAATAAAAAGATATAAAAAAAGGAAGATTAGGCAATACTAAATAAGAAAGAATAAAGTAAGGCCTGATGGCCGGGAGGACAGAAAAAAACAAAAATGAAAAACTCCAGAGAGTCGGAGAAAAAAAAAATCTTCCGGGGTTTCAAGGCCATGAGACCACCCAGCACCCCACTGGGCATTCTACCTAACATTTATCATCTAAATCAGTCGTCATGGTTTTCAGGCTTCATGTGGAAGAATTAGACTATGATCTGGCCTTCAATCCTTCAATGTAGGGACTGCACGGTGCTTTGATCAGGTGGTGAGGGGCGCAGATTACCACAGAAAACCGGAAAAAGAACAGCAGAGAAAGTAGGTGTTAGTATGGATTTCGGAGCCATGATAAAAATGATAATTCAGTGCATATCCAGAATATCAGGGTTACACTACAATGAAGCTATGAGAAAGCCATTTTAAAATAATGAGATTTTAGCAGTGTTTTAAAGTGCTCCACCGTATCAGCCTGGCAAATTTCTATCGGTCAGCTATTTCAGATTTTAGGTGCATAACAGCAGAAGGCCGCCTCATCACTTCTTTTATGTTTACCTCTTGGAATAATAAGCAGACACTCATTTGAAGATATAAGGTTACAATTTGAAACGTAAGGTGAAAGACATTCTGAAATATAAGATGGAGTGAGATGATTTAAAGCTTTGCCAACCATAAGCAGTATTTTAAAGTCAACTAGCCAACCCGCGGCGTAGCATACGCCGCATAATCACGCCACTTTTTTAATGATTTTTAAGCACAGGGAAAAAAATGAACAGTTGCAAAATCCATAATTTAATAAACCACCAAGAAAAGTAACATTGCAACAATGCATGCTACGAACCAACATACAATCATCGTTCAGTACGCACTGCCTGCTCATGTGCCCGCCCCCAACTCCTCACCTGAGTCGCTTTCGTCTGTGCACCTCTGAGCCACGTTGTCTTTTCATTGTTCTTTGCGGTTCTGGGTGCTTTTCTATATTGTGAGGGATTGCTGGCCATACAGTCCGGCCAATACCCCCAGGCCACCAGATGGAGCCCTCCCTGCAACATGGAGGTGCCCCGAATTCCAGCAGGGCCTCATGGACCTTGGAGTTTTAATGCACAGCCCTGCTGGATACCATGGGAGCCGCCAGGATTCGCTGCAGGGAGGCCCAGGGATTTATGCTTTCCGTATAGCCCGGAAGTATTTCCAAGTCATGGGAACGGAAGAAATGATATACTTCCGGGCTGAAGAAAAGGAGAAGTTTTTACCTGACCCGGAAGTGACAGAAAGTCACATGAACTGAGGAGCAGAACCACTTCCGGGTCAAGGACTATAAAAGGATTGTGGGAAATCCCAGACGTTGAGCTGAGCTGGGTGGAAGGGTGGCAACGCGTCTGGGAGTGGAGGATTGTATTGTTTATTTGATTGTTGATTTATTGGAGTATAGTGGAGTGGATGGTGCTTTGTGCACTTATTATTATAATAAATATTAATTTTCGACTTTTATCTGGTGTCTGACGTCTGGTCTGAGGGTTCAAGGGGTCGACAGTGCCTCTATATTGTCACAATATATAATCCACCAAGTCACCCGACCATGGTAGTAGCAGGTGTGCGTAGCTTGGGTGTGTACAAAGGGCAGGGACGTAATCAGTGCGAACATATGACCCACACTTACTGGGTATTCCTCGTTCGTGGGGAACAATTGCAAGCCCCGGTCTCCATCACGAATGGTGTTCAACAGCTTACCCACGCCTGTTGGCGCTGGGTAGACACACGTTGATCCATTCAGTGTAGTGCGCGTGCCGTACCGGACATCCAAGGGCATCACAGACCTGTTAATGCTCAATCTCATGTAGCTGAAAGCCACTAGTCCCTCTAAGAAGTTGGACGGCAACTGCTTGGCGATCGTGTAACTATTTAGCAGTAGGGAGTCTCGCTTGTTTTCAGAATTAACCAGACTAATCGCTCCACCAACTAAGTACGGCCATGCAACACCATGCACAGAATCGAGAAAGAGCTATCAATCTGTCAATCCTCTCCGTGTCTGGGCCAGGTGAGGTTTCCCTCATTGAGTCAAATTAAGCAAAATTTGTGTGTGGTGAGTTGTTGCATCCGGGCACATGAGCTGGCACTGTGAATGCCTTGAGAGTGTGGGTGGATGCGTGCCGGGGAATAATGAGTATCTATATATCTTCTTAGATATAGACAGTGTCAGATGTGGTGTTTGGTGAATTGTTGCAGTTTGTGAGTTCGCAGTTGTGACGGTTTTACTCTCCAGTACATTGCGGTGAACGCTGGTAACAATCAGGCGGGCGGGCAGGCGTTCTCGTCCCATGCTCTTAGAGTTGGTGGGTGTGTCTCTGTATCGGGTCGAGTTGTTGGGTGGTGCTCTGTCGTTTGTATCCCATGGTCGGACGACTTGGTGGATTATATATAGAAATTCAGCTGAAACTGAAAAGAATAATGAAAAGTCAACGTGGCTCTGTGGTGCATGTGTACTGTAGCAGAGACGAAAGCGAGTTGGTGAGTTGTTGCGTCCGGGCACATGAGCAGGCACTGTGAATGCCTTGAGAGCGTGGGTGGATGCGTGCTCGAGTTGGTGGGCGTGAGTTGGTGGGCTGGGCTTTGTGAGTTGACTGACATGGCTATTTTTGCGTATCCCATGGTTGTCTTCCGGCAGTGTGAATGCCTCGAGAGACAAGGTGTCCTTGTTTGGTGAGTTGTTGCAGTTTGTGAGTTAAAAGCTGCGACGGTTTTACACGCTGGTAACAGTCAGGCAGGCGGGCAGGCAGGCGTTCTCGTCCAATGGTCTTAGAGTTGGTGGGCGTGGCTCTGTGAGTTGTCGGCATATCCCATCGTCTTAGCGTTGGTGGGCGGGTCTCTGTGAGTTGGCGGGCGTGGCTATATTGTGCGTATCCCATGGTTGTCTTGCCTGTTCTGTCGGCTTAGTGAATTATATATATATAGATTAGAGTTGGTGGGCATGGCTCTGTGTTGTCGGCGGGCGTGGTTCTGTGAGTTGTCGGCGTATCCCATCGTCTTAGCATTGGTGGGCGGGTTTCTGTGAGTTGGTGGGCGTGGCTATATCGTGCGTATCCCATGGTTGTCTTGCCTGTTCTGTCGGCTTAGTGATTCTAAATGACACAGGTAACCTGTGTAGTAACATCAGAACTGGAGTGATGTGCTCAGATTTTCTTTTCCTAGTTAAGATTCTGGCAGCTGCATTTTGCACTCATTGTAACCGATTAATTTCTTTCTTGGGTGGTCCTGAGAGGAGTGCGTTGCAGTAATCTAGTTGACTAAAAGCAAAAGTTTGAAATAATTTTTCAGCTCCTTGCAAAGTTATAAGGGACCTAACATTTTCTATGTTTCCTAAGTGAAAAAATCCTGTTCTGGTGTGGTGTAGCGGGTCCACAGCTCATGTCAAAAGGCCACTTTTTAAAATAAATAATCACCGCACTCGCGGCTTAGTGAGGGGGCATGGTGTGTGTGTGGCCGAGCGCTTCCCGGGGAATTCATGATGCAGGCGGTTCTCACTTAAGTGCACAGGTGAGGAGTCGTCCGCATCCGTAATTGTTCCCGGGAGCTGCTGATTGCCACAGCTGATCCACGTCCCCGTGATAAATAGAAGTGCGAGGCAGCTAGCAGAGGTAGATAAAAAAGGAAGGAAGAAAAAAAAAATGAACAGGAGGTTAAGGGTGAAGAAGACGGCAGGAAGCTGGAGGGAGAAAACTGGTGCAGGAGAGAAGGAGAACGAGCGAGCGCTGATAACAAGCAGCTGGGAGAGGCGAGCCCGAGGGGGGTGTTTGGCCAGCACCCAAGGGCCGACGGTAGTGGTCACACCTGGTGAGCGCTTGTTGGGAGCAGGAGTGACCAGGAGAGGGTTGGCTCGCTGCAGCGAAGTATAATCCCCTGGCCGTTGGGGGAAAGCCAAGTCTCGATATGGTAGGGGCTAAATGAAGCCAGGGATCGGGAGGCCACCAGGCCAGTGGAGTAGAGCAAAGAAGGTCAGCTGCATGTAGGGTGACTCCCCTGGTGCATAGCCTGGATGGGAGAAGCAGGGGAGTCACCAGTAAAAGAAGGCACTGTTTCTAGCCATTGTTTTAACGTTGTTGTTTTTTCTAAAGGATGTTTTTTTTGTAATGGATTTTAACCTCCACCCTTTTCACTTATTTTTATGGAATATTTATTTAAGGATATTTTGATACACTGCACCTATTTATTTGAGCACTTTATTTGTAGGTTTTGTTTTTAATAAAAGCACTTTTGCACTTTTTGCACCATCCCCTTGCTTTGTTGTGCCTCACTGCCAAGCTTATCGGTGACATCACCGACAGTGTCGGGTTCAAGGGCTCCCAGAATAAAGATGGGAGCGTGGAGCAGAACTTGCATCGTTAAACCTGGTAATCAGATTAATATGTAATTTAAAATTTAGGTCAGTGTCAATAATTACCCCTAAATTCTTTACCTCTGTCTTGACTTTTAAGCCTAATGGATCAAGTTTATTTCTAATACCCTCACTAGATCCATTTTTGCCATATTTATTACTACTACTTCATGACCGTATCAAAATTACAATGTGCCTTGGGAAAAGCCAAGCAAAATGACACCTTTTATTGGCTAACTAAAAAGATTACAATATGCAAGCTTTCGAGGCAACTCAGGCCCCTTCTTCAGGCAAGATATAATGTGCCTTGGTTAAGTCTGAGTTGAACCCCATGGTCCAAAAAAGTCTAAAGTAGACTCTTAGAGGAGCTTTAGCACCATTGTTCCACTTCCAACTTGTTTCATATGAGAAACGATTCAGCGTGGACAGTTTGAAACTTTAAAAAAAAAAAAAAAGACGCTGTCTGTGGATGTTTGACTCCACTTGGCAGAAGCTAAAGGTTGCCTGCTAGTTGTAACCCTTAGGCTCCAGCTTTTATTGCAAATACCAAGCAGTTTCCAAGAGAACCAGAACTAAAGAGGAAAGGAAAGAAGGCCATTGTTTAAATTTTTAAAATAATTATCTGACTTGCCAAGTATTTGAAACTGGTTTGATTACACAGCAGAGAAAAGAAAAGACGCCTACAGTTGGGTAAAGCAACCAGTCACTTCAACAACTATTCACAGAAATTGCATTGTTTGCCTGGGACAATTTCACTGCAAAAATACATTCCAAAGTTTTTTTTTTGCATTCTAAGTACCCCCTGAGGCACGCTTTTCATATTTCAGTCGCTTCTAAACAAAGGTAGTTTTCTCTTTTGCTCCAAGAGAATTCACACTGGGAAAATACTGTAGCTGCGGGCTTTCAGATATCTAAAAACCGAGACCTGTTTAAATATCCATAACAGCTGGGTGAAATGATTTAATAAGCTTCATGTGCAGAGTCTGAATCAGCCGATCAGTACGGGCTTCTTTCAAGATGCCAGTCCTTACTATAGAAGATAGAGAACCCAGCTTGGTAGATTTCCAGGATTGCCAGGATGCAAAGCCTGGACCGACCATCCTTTACAAGTCATTTTTTTAATGCACAGCATGATAATAAGAATAATTAAACTGTTCCAAAAATTTATGACTCGGTAACTAAGCATCGTATGAACATGTAGCAGGAACTCTACACAGTTTATCTTGATCTTACAGATGCTCAAAATGCCACCCACATAAGTCCTGTATTCTAATAAATCACTCTCAGTTATTGAAATAGCAGGCATGACATGCTCCTCCATTTTCACAAATCTGGAAAAACGAAATTAAGAGGAACTAATCTACAGACCCCCTTCAATTTTTCACTCTTTGTTATATTGCAGCCATTTGCTAAAATCATTTAAATTAATGTTTTTCCTCATTAATGTACACACAGCACCCCATATTGACAGACAAAAAAAAGAATTTTTGAAATTGTTGCAGATTTATTAAAAAAGAAAAACTGAAATATCACATGGTCCTAAGTATTCAGACCCTTTGCTCAGTATTTAGTAGAAGCACCCTTTTGAGCTAATACAGCCATGAGTCTTCTTGGGAAAGATGCAACAAGTTTTTCACACCTGGATTTGGGGATCCTCTGCCATTCCTCCTTGCAGATCCTCTCAAGTTCTGTCAGGTTGGATGGTAAACGTTGGTGGACAGCCATTTTTAGGTCTCTCCAGAGATGCTCAATTGGGTTTAAGTCAGGGCTCTGGCTGGGCCATTCAAGAACAGTCACAGAGTTGTTGTGAAGCCACTCCTTCGTTATTTTAGCTGTGTGCTTAGGGTCATTGTCTTGTTGGAAGGTAAACCTTCGGCCCAGTCTGAGGTCCTTAGCACTCTGGAGAAGGTTTTTGTCCAGGATATCCCTGTACTTGGCCGCATTCATCTTTCCCTCGATTGCAACCAGTCATCCTGTCCCTGCAGCTGAAAAACACCCCCACAGCATGATGCTGCCATCGCCATGCTTCACTGTGGGGACTGTATTGGACAAGTGATGAGCAGTGCCTGGTTGTCTCCACACATACCGCTTAGAATTAAGGCCAAAAAGTTCTATCTTGGTCTCATCAGACCAGAGAATCTTATTTCTCACCATCTCAGAGTCCTTCAGGTGTCTTTTAGCAAACTCCATGTGGGCTGTCATGTGTCTTGCACTGAGGAGAGGCTTCCGACAGGCCACACTGCTATATAATCAAACACAGCTGGACTCAAATGAAGGTGATCTCAAGGATGATCAGAAGAAATGGAAAGCACCTGAGTTAAATATATGAGTGTCACAGCAAAGGGTCTGAATACTTAGGACCATGTGATATTTCAGTTTTTCTTTTTTAATAAATCTGCAACAATTTCAAAAATTCTTTTTTTTTGTCTGTCAATATGGAGTGCTGTGTGTACATTAATGAGGAAAAAAATTAATTTAAATGATTTTAGCAAATGGCTGCAATATAACAAAGAGTGAAAAATTGAAGGGGGTCTGAATACTTTCCGTACCCACTGTAGATAAAAGTCAATGTGTCTATGTATGTTCCAGCATCACGTCCAAATGGCTGGAGCGATTTTCATGAAACTTGGTACACATGTTCCTTACTGGTCGACTAAAAATACTGTAGAGTGAAATCAGCCCTAACCCATCCCCTTCTGGGTAGGGTGGGGGGTGAGCTTACGGTCTTGTATGCATGTTATCAGTCAGTTGACACTCAGAACGACCACCAGAGGGCGAACTGGAGGTGACTGCCAGCATTCTTTGGGTTTGAGCGCCGCTGCGCTCCTGTTGCTTTTGAAATTAAATAGAGTTCTACGCATGCAAGTGTGTGTGTCTGTCGGCTCGGAAGTGAGGGTTCCAGCTACGAGGATATGCAAGCAAGACCAGCACAATGGCAACAGGAAACCTCCTAAGAAAGACAGTCGCTTACCTGCTAATGCACAAATGAGCACATGAGCACATCGGCAACACGACTCCTCCGAGCAGAGAGATGCCCAGGGTAGTTCTGACGATTACAATACTTTCTAGGATCCCGTGCTTGGCTTACACAGTTAGAATACAATAATCCCTCCTCGATCGCGGGGGTTGCATTCCAGAACCCCCCGCTAAAAGTGAAAATCCACGAAGTAGAAACCATATGTTTATATGGTTATTTTTATATTGTCATGCTTGGGTCACAGATTTGCACAGAAACACAGAAGGTTGTAGAGAGACAGGAACGTTATTCAAACACTGCAAACAAACATTTGTCACTTTTTCAAAAGTTTAAACTGTGCTCCATAACAAGACAGAGATGACAGTTCCGTCTCACAATTAAAAGAATGCAAACATATCTTCCTCTTCAAAGGAGTGCGCGTCAGGAGCAGAGAATGTCAGAGAGAGAGAGAAAAAAGAAAACAATCAGAAATCAATAGGGCTGTTTGGGCTTTTAGGCATGCGAAGCACCGCCGGACAATGCAGCTCCTAGGAAGGGAGCAATGTAAAGGTAGTCATTCAGCATTTTTTTAGAGGAGCGTCCGTATCCTCTAGGCCAGTGTGTGAACAGCCCCTCTGCTCACACCCCCTCCGTCAGGAGCAGAGAATGTCAGAGAGAGTGAGAGAGACAGAGAAAAACAAACAATTAAAAATCAATACGTGCCGTTCGAACTTTTAAGTATGTGAAGTACCGTGCGGGAAGCATGTCGCTTGACAAAGCAGCTGCAAGAAAGGGAGCAACGTGAAGATAATCTTTCAGCATTTTTAGATGAGCATCCATATCGTCTAGGGGTGTGAACAGCCCCCCTGCTCACACCCCCTCCGTCAGGAGCAGAGAATGTCAGAGCAAGAAAGAGAAAGAGAGAGAGAAAGGCAAACAATCAAAAATCAATATGTGCTGTTTGATCTTTTAAGTATGCGAAGCACCGTGCAGGAAGCATATCGCTTGACAAAGCAGCCACATGTAAGCCCAGCAAGGAAGAGAGTGTGGACGAAAAAGGCACACTGACAACAGGCAGATAATATTTCTCAATTCTCTTTTTTATTCATTCGGAGTCACAGTAAGTAGAGATTCAAAAAAGAGCATAACTTATTGCCGCAAAGCTCAATTTGAACCCTGATCAAAAGCCAGGAGGGGTTTTTTTATACTTCAGCATCTCATGATTAATAAGACAGAAAAACATTCTTATCATCTAAGTAGAGTTAAACAATATGTCTGTTGAGCTAAGCATTATCTGTGTTCTCAAAGCTAAGCACAGGAGAGACGCCTTTGCATAAACTACATGTACTTTTCTGCAGCCTTGTGACCTTGTCCCTGAAACATTCACTCTGAGAAAGGGAAAACAAGAAACAGCTTAGATTTTATTCATGTGGACACTATTTCTCCTGAACCCTGGAATAACATATTTTTGTTAGTTCATAAGCCAAAGCGTCTCTCACTGGCAAGTTAGAAAAATAGTTATTATAGAAATTCTAATTTACTAAACACACAAAATACATGGTGCTGAGGAGAACATTCTTCTTCTACAAGAGCAATGTGAAGGTAATCTTTCAGTGTTTTTTGAGGAGCGGCCGTATCTTCTACCCCGTGCTCACAATATATTTGAGGAGAATGTCAGAGAGAGAGAGAGAGAGATAAAAGCAAACAATCAGAAATCAATAGGGCTGTTTGGGACAGACTTTAAGGAGTGCACATGATTTTGTTTTCATAAACTGCGCCCAGCAGGTAATGGTGCCCACTCGTTCTCATCATAGTTTGATGACTTGGGTGTGTCTCCTTCGGTGGCCAGAGCATGTGTCCCTTCATAAATACAAATGGCGCTCCTATATGTATGTACTTACCAGGGACATTATTATGTACAAAATTCATAAATGGCATTGCTCAGGTGACTGTAACATAGGCAGCTGCTAATGGACTGACTGGCTCTGATACTGCATAACAAAGACCAGAAATATTCTACTTAGGAAGTTAAAGAGAGGGAAGAATGAGCTTATCTGCAATAATTGTTCAATATTTTTCTCTCTCGATTGTTTGCCGACTGTTTCTCTAACACAACAGTTGACATCTGAGTCCTATCTTGTTGGAAGTCATTGAACCACCCTGCTCTTGGACTCTTCTTCAAATCCAGCCACCTGGACACAGCTGAAGGGTGAAAACCTTTAGCACATTCCAGAAACATTCTAATGATCCTGTAGTTCCTGAGATTCTTGTTTTGACAATGGTGATGGTTTGCTCCTTGTCCCTACAACAGCTTTGTACATTCAAAGTGTGATAAATGAGAATCACAAAGACGCAGATTAAGAATTGGGGAGCCTCCCCCTATACTGGCTGTAGGGTCCAGTAGTCCAAAATGAGGGTCAAAGTAGAATAAAACAGACATTTGACAAAACAAAATGGGTTCACTGCATTTTTATGGAGTCGATCGAGGAAGTACAATTAACGGGGAGGAAGTGACATCAATAGCGGAGGAGAGGTGGAATGCAACAGCTGGAGATGACGTCAGAAGTGGAGGAATGGAACTGAAGTCATCAGGATAGGACCGGAAGTGAGGTAGTTCAACAGAGCCGGAAGAGAAGTCCTCCTTTGTTGCACGACATGGATGTGGATACGGGCGCATTACATCTGTTTTATTCTTGCGTCTTTCTGTAGACAAAAGGAGAAAAAAGCATTAGTGCTCCGTTCTAGTTCACCATCTTTCGTGCCCCATCGAGCCCTTTGACTGACACCTATTCGCACTTGTGTGACAAAAGTTAAGCCAGCATTAAAAGTCAAGCTTAGTGCGGCACCGATTGTTCTTTAATGTTGCAGTCTTTTGTCCTTTGCTGCCTCTTCAGAGGCGTGTGGGCTAGAATTAGGTCAAGAGATAAAAGATTTGTTTTTCAGAGAGCGTATGCCACCTGCAAAATACAATGAGTCTTATTTTACAGGTCCCAGATGTAGGAGGCACTAAAACAGTAGGAAGTGTTTAACTGCAAACATTCTGCTGTGTATGCTTGGGAAGCCTAAACATGAATTTGATGGACCCCATGCTTAATACCCTGAAGCAGTTCAGAAATTGGAAAGATTACTTTCTTTTGACATATTTTTTTAATTGTAACACTGGCATATGGTATATAGAATTCTCATTTGTAGCACATTTCATGTTATAACGAAACAGCAGGATGCCACTTATTTTTATTATTTTTAAATCAGCATACCTTCTTAATTATGCTTATGGAATGCGGTGGCACTGTGTGCGAGTTACCAGATTTGTGAAACTATTTACGCTTGATGGTGGCAAACTCACTTTAAGGAAATTAAAAGAGAAAACATGGCAAGGGCTTCACTGCACACTTCTAGCAAGTTACTCTTTTTCTTTAAACTGATAATGAATTTCTTCTAATTATATATCCACTTGCTTGCCAATAATACCACAACTAACACTCTGTCTTAACTCGATAATAAAAATGTTTGTCCAACGGTTCCTGGCTTTGCTGTATCATTCCAGAGAGGTGCCGTTGCCATTCCTCAAGTTTTGGAGTTCATTGGCCTGTTTTGAATTTCGAATTCAATTGTTGTCAGTTTGTCATCACCTGGATGTTCACATGTCTAGAAAAGACCTTCAGACAATTCTAGAATCATTACCCCATAAACTTTTATTTAGAAAGTCCATCTCTTAGCTATTCTTTAGAGTTACAGTCAGCCTCTTCTTCTTCTTTCAGCTGCTCCCGTTAGGGGTTGCCACAGCGGATCATCTGCTTTCATATCTTTCTGTCCTCGTCATCTTGTTCTGTTACACCCTGCATGTCCTCTCTCACCACATCCATAAACGTTCTCTTAGGCCTTCCTCTTTTCCTCTTCCCTGGCAGCTCTTAGCATCCTTCTCCCAATATACCTAGCATCTCTCCTCTGCACATGTCCAAACCAACGCAATCTCACCTCTCTGACTTTGTCTCCCAACTTTCCAACTTGAGCTGACCTTCTAATGTCCTCATTTCTAATCCTGTCCATCCTCGTCACACCCAGTGCAAATCTTCGCATCTTTAACTCTGCCACCTCCAGCTTTATCTCCTGCTTTCTGGTCAGTGCCACCGTCTCCAAACCATATAACATAGCTGGTCTCACTATAGTCCTGTAGACCCTCCTTTTCACTCTTGCTGATACCTGTCTGTCACAAATTCCAGGTAGATAAATATATATATATATATATATATATATATATATTGTCACACACGTGCGGTTAAGAAGCTGCCAACAAGTCCTAAGGTGAGTGATATTTCGCGAGATCAAGGGTTGATTATAAGTACTAACGTCTCTCTCTCTCTATCTACAGAAACAAAGAAGAAAAACAACAATTCACTGACCATACTTCCAGGTTCTCAAAATGGCCATGATCCCAAAATCGAATCCATAGACGGCATCACTTCCGGCTCCACCATAAAGACGTCAGTTCTGGCCATCCCCGATGACATCACTTCCGGTGCCATCGCCATGACGTCACTACCGGCCATCTAAAGATGACATTACTTCCATTTTGTCATTTCCTGCCACCATTTTTTGTTATAAAAATGATTGTATGTTTTGTCAAATGTCTCATATTTTGATTATTTTTTTCATATTGTTAGTAGGACAATATACGGGGTAATTCCCCAACTGTTTTTTGAGTATTCCAGTGTGTTTCTTTAATACCATATATATATATATTTTTTTTTTTAAACAGTTGAGTAGATGAGGGCACAAATTCTATGGAGTGCAGGTGATCCTCAAGTTACAGTGCCCTGAATAATGTATGGAACGAAGACGCATTTTTCTATGATTTACCCATCTGCTCCATAGTTACAAATTACAAATCAAACAATTCAGATGTGATTAAAGTGCACATTGCAGACTTTTATTCAAGAGTATCTGCATTTTTCCAGTTGATTCTGGGGTTCGTCAGGGGTGTGTTCTGCTCCTACTCTGTTCAATGCTTGCATGGACTGGCTGGGTTTTGGGCAAGGTTGTGGGGTCCAGTGGCTGTGAGCATCTGTTGGTGAAGAAAGATTCACGGATCTTGACTTTGCTGATGATGCTGTGATCTTCGCAGATTCAATGGAGGCTCTGATTGGGGCGCTTGAGAGACTGAGTGAGGAGTCTGAGTGTCTGGGCTTACGAGTTTCCTGATAAAAACTAAGGCCCAGGCCTTTAATGACCTCTTGGGCACAGCCATCAAGTGTGTCTCTCTGTGGAGTGTCAACCTTGTCGAGAGGTTTACTTACCTCGGCAGTGACATTCATGTCTCTGGTGACTCTTCCTCAGTAGACGGATTGGGAGAGCATGGGGTGGGGGGGGTGGTCGTGAGGTCGCTGGAAAGGGGTGTGTGGCGCTCCTTATATCTGTGCAAAAGGACGAAGGTCCAAGTCTTTAGAATCCTGGTGCTTCCTGTTTTTCTATATGGTTGCCAGACTCGGATGCAGTCCAGTGACTTTAGATGAAGAATGGACTCCTTCAGTACTGTGTCTCTGTGGACAATCCTTGGGTGCTGCTGGTTTGGCTTTGTGTTAAATGAGTCCCAAATGAGGCACATTACCTGCATTGTGAGAAAGCGTCAGTTATGGCACTACAGCCATGTGGAGCAATTCCCCAAGGATGATATGGCTCGTATTATCCTCACTCTTTAGGATCTGAGTGGCAGGACCAGGATACGGGGATGCCCACATAATATTTGGCAGCGGCAGATAGAGGGTCATTTCCGGAGGGTGGGACTGGACCACGTGTCTGTACCAATGCATGCTCCCCAACGTGACCTGACCTGACATACATTTCAATAACACCATCATGTAGAAATGGGAATACATTTACCCCATTTCTGGGCACCATAATGTTTGGGACACAGCAATGGCAGATCTATTAAAGCCATCTTATTTAGTACCTTGTTGCATATCCCATGTATGTAATGGCTGCTGTAAGTATTATTTTCTTTTGATATTTTACGGTTCTAGATTTTTGCTTCTGTTGTTGGATTTTTGCCTGTTGTTTTTCTATTGGGATTTGCTTACCTTGGATTGCCTTTATAGGCAAATCCTTTTTTTGCTTTTTGATGCTCTTTTGAGGATTTCCGTACATCTTTCTATTTTTTTTGTTTTTAATAAACATTTTGTTTTAGAATATAAGCGTATACTAAATTTGACAAACAAGAGTTTCAGGCCATCAAGCTTGTTTATTTAGATAATATCTAATCTGTCCCAATATCTTATCCAGATATGTCTTAAATGTCATTTAGGTTTCTGCTTTAACTCAGTAGTTTGTTTTAGATTCCCACAATTCTTTGCCTAAAGAAGTGCTTCCTGGCTTCATTTCTAAATGCACTTCCCCTTAATCTCCACTGATGTCCTTCAGTACATGATTCGCCATTAAGTTGTAAGAATTCTGCTGGGTCTTCTTTATCATTGCCTTTGAGGAATTTGAAGACCCGGATTAGGTCCCCATACAGTCTCCTCTGCTCGAGACTAAACATGTTCAATTCTCTGAGTCTGTCATAGTACGACATGTCCTTAAATCCCAGGATGCACCTGAATGTTCACACTCTGGACAGCTTCAAGTGTTGCTATGTCTCTCTTGTAGCTTGGTGACCACAGGCCTCATGCATAACGCCGTGCGTAGAATTCACACTAAAACATGGCTTATGAACAAAGGCAGAAATATGCGTACGCAGAAAAAAATCCAGATACATAAATCTGTGCGTATGCCAACTTCCACGTTCTTCAGCTCCTTAAATCCCGGTCAGAGTAAAAAGTAACGCTCGTGCATGTGCCTGCTGCTCCACCCCGACACCTCCCAGATTTACACCTCTTCAAATATGCAAATCAATATAAATAGCCCCTTATGTTTTTCGTTCTGTGAAAAGGCAATGGCAAAAGCATGGGGAAAAAAGAAGAATTTCAGTGAATACCAAGTAGAGGCAAGGAAAATCATACTATTTGTTGGTTTAAGCAGTGATATAAACAACAAAAGGAAGTTGATCAAGTAACAGAGTGGCGGAGAAACTTGAAAGTTCAAGTTCAGAAAGTCGCAAAATGCCCGAAATAAATAAGAAGTGGTCAGATATCAAAGTCGCTGTGAAAAGGCGAGGTCGTAGCCCACCATCTGAGTGTCATATGGAAGGGTGCATAGAAAAGAAAAACAAAATAGGGACACAGTGAAAAAAAATGTCCAAATAGTAATTTTAACTCTGAAATTTCCACTTTAATCACGTAGTTTATTTTGTCATTAAAGCAGAACATCATAAACTTTATCTTAAATTTGTTTAATTTACTAGTTTCTCAAATCTTATTGTAACTAAAGTAGCACGTTAAATGCTTTGTATTGTATATGTTCTTCTATGTACTCTATGTGTGTGAATCACTACGTACTTCTTAAATTGGCTTTCTCTTCTGCCGACAGGAAACAGAATACATTACATAAATGATATTACAGCTCTCTGAACAATTTAAATATTAAGATGTATACTAGATATCATGTTCATAATGATAGGAATTAAAGCATGTATTAAACATGGGAATACGATGGCACAGTGATAGTGACAAGCTGGCGCCCCATCCAGAGATTGTTCCTGCCTCCCACAAAATGCTTGCTGTGCTGTGCGCGACCTTTGATGAAATAATTTATTGCAGCAGTACTGTGTCTTTCAAACGTACTAACCTCCAATTCCTGTTCTTCCTTTTCTTTCTCCAAGTAACCAATTACCACACAATCAGCTCTTTAATAAATGCCAAGCCATCTGTAAGCCTAGAACACAGATTCTTCAAAACTTTTATGGAACATTGAAATAACTTCATAGTACATGTTTAATTATTCCATCCATCTATCCACTTAGGGTTGCACTAGTCCCAGCAAGCATGCAGCACGAGGCAGGAACAATTCCTGAACAGGGTGCCAGCTCATCGCTTCCGCTGTCCACCATGTCCTCACATGTTTAATTATTAACAATATACATTATTTAAATGAAATTAAAAATGTATCTGTATAATGTAATAAATGTTTGACTGCATTGCATCTTAAAAATGATATAAAGAACTCCAAAAAGATAGCACTTGGAAATCTAAATCGACTTGGAAGCCAGTCGTCATCATCTGTAAATACGCGCTTTATAAAGTGGCTCAGGTTGTCCAATATTATAACTGTGGTGCAGGTTTAAAGTGAGGTAATTGTACTTATAAGTACAAACAGTTCTTCCAGGAACAACTGATGGACTGATTGAGTACATTTACAGCTCTTGGAATGAAACTGTTTCTGAACCGCGAGGTCCCTACAGAAAAGGCTCTGAAGCATTTGCCATACTGTATAGGTGAAGTTCAAATAGACTGTGTGCATGGCTGAGACAGTGTGTGCTAAATGCTGTATCCCGATAATCCAATCAGCTGCTGTAGAGCTGTGATTCCACACTCAGATACAATGGGATAAATACACCGAGTGGTGCAGTGACAGTAACAACGCTAAAGCAGCGGTGGTATTTGCAATAGTTTGGCCATTCTGTGCACCATTATATAGTGTCACGCTCGGGTCACAGATTTGCACAGAAATACAGGAGGTTGTAGAGACAGGAACTTTATTCAAACACTGCAAACAAACATATGTCTCTTTTTCAAAAGTTTAAACATGCTCCTTGACAAGATGGAGATGACAGTTGCGTCTCACAATTAAAAGAATGCAAACATATCTTCCTCTTCATAGGAGTGCACGTCAGGAGCAGGAATGATCAGAGAGAGAGACAGAGAGAGAAAAGCAAACAATCAAAATCTGACAGGTGCTGTTCAGACATTTAAGTATGCAAAGGATCGCGCGATAGATCAGCTGCAAGTAAGCCCAGCAAGCAAGGGAGCAATGTGAAGGTAGTCATTCAGCGTTTTTTAGAGGAGCGTCTGTAACCTGTAGGGGTGCGATCAGCCCCCCAGCTCACAATAGTTACGGGTTGATTGCAATCAGATGCCTTCAGTTCATTTCATTTCAGATACATTTCAGTGTATTTGATAAAGCTGCATCAGGAATGTGAATCTAAAAAAGAAAGGGAAAACACACAGGAATGTCACTGTCCTGCTCCACAGACAGATTGAGGAGATCGTTCCTCCCCCAAACTATGCGACTCTTCAATTCCACCCGGGGGGGTGAACGTTAACATTTAACATTACACAAAGTTATTGTCTGTTTTTCACCTGCATTATTTATCTTTCTTTAATTTAATACTATTTATTGCATCAGTATGCTGCTGCTGGAGAATGTGAATTTCCCATTGGGATTAATAAAGTATCTATCTATCTATCTATCTATCTGAACAATAGCACTGCTTTGACGCCGGGTACCGGCAGTTTGCAAAACCGAGCACAGAACTTGCGTCCGCCAGGGATTGAGCTGGCATGAAAATTTGCGTGGCTTTACACCAAGTTTTAGTTTTTATACATTACAATGTGAGTGTGGAAACGGGAGTACGCAACATTTTTGTTTGTACGCACTGATTATACATGAGGCCCCAGAACTGCACACAGCACTCCAGATAAAGTTTAACTACTGTATTATACAGTATACTATGAAACATAACATCTCTGAGCTCTCTACAGAGCCCCACACATTTGATGCCCGGCGAGGTGAATTTGACAGTGATTGCCAGTTGTTCAATTTTTTGTTTGGTTTGCTTTAATACTCCATCATGAGCCTGTTTAATTCAGGTTTGCCCTAACTTCAAGTCAGTCACTCTACCACCACTATAGCCAGAAATGTTCCTTGACCTCAAAACCTCAAAGATCAACATATGAATTTCACAGAAAAAGCCTTAATAATTTTGTCACGTGTCAGACTCATAACAAAAAATGGATAGATTACTTCAATTACTACACTGAAAATATAATTACAAAGCCAACTTACCTATCAGGTTTTTAGAAACTACCCCACATTTTGTTTATTTAATCAGACTCCTGTTAAAAAAATAGGTATTAAACATACAAAATCACAAGTGTTATGTCTAATTATTCTAATATTCTAAATAACAGCCAGCTATCTACTTTCAGCATGTTTGGCATTAATATTTTGCTAATCGTATATAAACTATGGCAAGAATTTATAATATTTTAAAAGACTGTAAAAAAGCAAGTCCCACTGTAAATGTAACATGTGGTTGTAATTCCTGTTATGCTGCAGGCAAGGGCTTGTGAATCAGTTCTGCTACTCTGTTATGTGGAACATCTTAGGAAAAGTAACGGCTTTTAAAATAATTTTAAACAAAAGGTTTTCCAAAGAGAATGGAGGATATTAAGGAATGGAAAATTAGTCAAAGGAGCCTTCTGTCAGTATTAGAGACGTCAGTGTTAACATACTGTACATGTCATGTGTTCATCAGAGTGGCAAAACCCACACATCATATTCAACCATCTGGGGATTTGGATAAACAGCTGAGGCATTCAACTCATTTTCCCAGTGGGAATACGTGAACTCAGTGTTGCCTATGGCCGCAGTTTTCATTACACCCACAACTGGACACTTTTTGGTTACACCCTGACTGCTTTAATCTCACACAAAAACCAACGGCCATTTCAGAGAATGTAAAGGTCATTTTAGAGACACACGCAGTTAGTTCCAGCTGCAATACTGCCATACAGGGCTGGTGTTGAACTTGACAGGATCAGGTGCAGTTTCAATACCAAAAACAGTTACACCAACAGCTTGACACAGCTAATAAGAGCAGACACACAAACACAGACAGATATAAACATGCACATGGAAAAATCATAAAGAAAGAACTTTAATAAAAAATGAAAAAGTAGATCTTCACACCTTGTGCACCCAGGACTTCCTCTTTAGACCATTTCAGTAGTTGAACTCTTTTTATACAACCAACACCTCATGTGTCCTATTTCTTCACCCTTGTGTTGGCTTTTATATGTCTAATATCGAATTTCACCTCCACCAGCTTAACTACCAGCGTTTAGGCCAATTAGATATTGTGAGATAAAGTCACAAACATGGCAAGAAGGGGTTGAGGCCCTCAAAAAGAGCCACAAATGCAGTACAAAACCATCATAGGCCAGCCCAGAAAAGGCTCACCTTAATCCAGCTACTCTCCCAACCACTACCTGCTGGCTTTAGCCTACAGAGGCCCAAAAAGGGGAGCTAATTTTAATGGTTAAAAATGCCTGACAAGGTAGAGAACCTTCAAACTCTACCTTAGAGAAACAAATTGTGAAAGAAAGCCCCCCAAGGAAGACAGGAATAGTTTAATCAATTAGATTTTTATTCAGTCACAGATGAGTACATGGATTCTACATTGCAAGGCAGAAGAGCAAAGTTCCATTTTTTGATTGGCTTTTTATAATTTTTTCTTCCTCCCCCTTCCCCTTACTTAATCAAAAAGCAACAGCTTGGGATCCTGGTTGGCAAACCCCCAGGCAGACAGCGGTCGAAATAACCCTCTATCTGTCATAGCCAGGTGTTATGTGGGCATCCCCTTGGCCTGGTCCATCCACTTGGGTCTTCAATAATGAGGATCCTGCAAGTAGGATCATCCTCTGGGAGTCACGCCACATGGCTGTAGTGCCGTAACTGATGGTCCCTCACAATGCTGGTAATGTGCCCTCATTCGGGACTCTGTGAACAACCGCTCATTCGACACAAAGCCAAACCAGCAGTACCCAAAGATTCTCTGAAGAGACACAGTACCCAAGGAGTCCAGTCCTCATCTCAGGTCACTGGATAGCGTCCATGTCTCGCAACCATATAGCAAGGCAGGAAGCACCAAGACTCTAAAGACTTGGACCTTCGTCCTTTTGATAGATATCGGTAGCGCCACACACCCCTTTCCAGTGAACTCAAGACCCCCCATGCTCTTAAAATCTGTCTACTTACTTCATAGGAAGAGTCACCAGAGACACGAATGTCACTGCCAAGGTAAGTAAACTGCTTCATGAGGTCGATATTCTCTCCACAAACAGACACACTGCTGATGACTGTGCCCAAGAGGTCATTAAAGCCAAATTTGCTTGGCTCTTGGTTTTTATCCAGACACTCACACTCCTCACTCAGTCTCTCGAAAGCCCCAGTCAGTGCCTCCATTGACTCCGCGAAGATCACAGCATCATTGTCAGAGCCAAGATCAGTTAATCTTTCTTCACCAACAGATGCTCCACAGCCGCTGGACCCCATGACCTTGCCCAGTCCAAGCAAGCACTGAACAGAGTAGGAGCAGAACACACCCCTGACTAACCCCAGAAACAATCTGGAAAAACGCAGAGGTTCTTCCTCCACTCTGCACAGCACTCACAGTACCAGTGTACAGGCCAGCCATGATATCCATCAACCTTGAGGGGATCCCACAAAGTCTCAGAATGTCCCACAGGACAGCTCAATCAACTGTGTCAAATACTTTACGAAAATCAACAAAGGCTGCAAAGAACCTCTACAGATATTCGTGTTTGCACTCCATGAGGACCCTCAGTGCCAGGATGTGGTAAATGATAGACCTCTTAGGTGTAAAACCAGACTGCTCTGGTCGCTGGTAGGTGAACAAATGATCCTATTGAGGACGACACTAGCAAGGACCTTACCCAGCACTGAGAGCAGTGTTATCCCCCTGTAGGTTCCACAATCCAGGCAATCAACCTTCCCTTTCTAGACTGGGGCAAAAAGTCCAGTTTTCCAATCAGTTGTGATGACACCAGTCTCCCAAATGGAAGCAGAAATTGCTTGCAATGCCAGAAGAACAGAAATCGCAAAAGCAATACTCACTTTAAACTCCAAATACAACCTAAATTATCCAATACTGGGTTCTGTAATGAAATGTAGCCCCTACCTTGGCAAAAGGGGTGTGAGAACTCCAAAAGACTACATTGACCAGGATAGGTCTACTTGGGAAAATGCCTCATTCCAATGGCTTTAATCCCAGCCCCACATGCCTGTCTAAGGCTTTGTAGGATAAAAAGGAAATTAAGCCTCAAAAATAAACTTAAATGTCCCAGAAATATAACAAACTGCCTACAAGAGGAGGGATGATAAACCCTTATATAAAAAGGACAAATATTTAATATTTATAAATAAAGGAAAAACAGCAAACAAGACCAAAATACTAAATAGAGCAAAAAGGGTAAAATGATTTTCCCCAAAAGGCAAAGAAGTCCCAAAACATAGTCCACAGAATCATAATCCGTAAAATGGAGCAAGGAGGTAACAGAAACCAATAAATCCAACAAAATCAGCAATTAGCACAAAACTCCACCAGGAATGAAAGATCACTGGCTTCTGGGCCCTCACAGTTCTTATGACTTAAAAAGGTCCCAAAGCACAATGACTTAAAAAAAATACACTAGAGGAGGAAACACCATCATACCCCGGCTAGTCGGTAAAAGGTAAAATCCTAGATGGAATACAAATTCTTTTCTGTTCTCTGGTCATGTGATCTACTATGGTAATTGACTCCCATCACTAAGTTTAATGAATTCCCATTTTTGGTTTTGTGTCCTACTGTTATTTACTTGAGATCAAGAAAACTTGACCGTTTGCCTGAAAAATACAGGCAGTATGTGTTCTTCTAGCTCAAACTCCATATAAAGGGAACAAGGCACATAACCAAACACTTTAACACTAAATTGAAAATACATCCATAATTAATAAACAAAACAATACATAAAAATATAATATACACAATAAAGGCATTTAAATAACAATGAAAAGAACACAATGAATTCAATTATATTTAAGCCAAGGTTTAGATGGCAAAATAATATCCATCTGTTCATCCTCAAAAATTACATTTAAGTGGATTTCCTTACAAGGTTTGGCTCTGTGCTGGATGTGAAACATGAAGTAAAATTTTGGATAAAAATGTCTACCAAGTGTAGCCAGTCTTCACTCTACCATTGCATCTGATGCACAGCCATTATGCTACACTGTGAAAAGGAAACCAAAAGGACCACACGGAAGTCATGTTGCCATTCGGGTTTTATTTAGTGGTAGGTCTGAATAGGATGAGGCAGAAAAATAAATAAAGTCATCGTCAGCATCCCATTATATATATCCCTACTCCCCCTGCCAGACTAAGCATGGCTGACCACTTTATATAAAATTACATTTTATAACTAAAACTCAGGCATTAATGAAAATTACATTTTACAAACAAAACATATTTACATCAAACGTAACATATACTGTATATAT
Source organism: Erpetoichthys calabaricus (assembly GCF_900747795.2). Lineage (NCBI taxonomy): Eukaryota > Metazoa > Chordata > Cladistia > Polypteriformes > Polypteridae > Erpetoichthys > Erpetoichthys calabaricus. The sequence continues at coordinate 235,681,296 of NC_041398.2, forward strand.
ATATATATATATATATATATATATATACACGAGTTTCCGCATTTTTTGTATTTTCGTTTGAAACAGTGAAGGCGGGAGAAGTAGTAATTGAGCATTAAAAAGTTGCAACGATGCTGGGAAAATTGCATTGCAAATGAAGGTGACTATGTTGAAACGTGGTGTAATTTGTTTTTGAAGTTCTTAATAAATAGAGTTTAAAAAAGTGGAAACTTTTTTAACGTCCCTCATATTATTAAGCAAAAGCCTACCTCAAAAGGATGATACAAATCCCAGGACATAGAATAGAAAAAGGGAGAGCAAGTTACAGGCCAAATGAACATCATAAAGAAGAAGAGTTACTGTATATTCAGTATATCACCCAATTCATTATTTTCAACAGAAAATAATCTGAACAGGAACTCGCGCTTTATGTACCTTTCTCCAGCCAGACTAAGTACAATTTGAGCATTACTTAAAATGATATTTTACAAATAAAACACCTTTACATCGAACGTAACATTAACGTTAATTAACAAACAAGAGCCTACCTGAACAGGATGATACATGAAAATGAACAAACTCATCGTCAGCCTCCCGTCATCTACATCCCCACTATTTCTAGTCACACTATGTGCAACGCAAACATTTTTCAAAATTACATTTTATAAACAAAACATTTTTATATCAAATGTAACATATGTATATATTATCAAACAAGAGCCTAGGTGAATAGGACGATATAGATCGCAGGACATAGAAAAAAAAAAGGGGGAACAAGTTACAGGCCAAATGAACATCAGAAGAAGAAGAAGGAATTAAATAGGTATGTATATCACCCAATTCATGACTTTTACAGAACAGAAAAATAATCTGAATGGGAACTCACACTTTATATCTCTCTCTCTCCAGACTACGTGCGACTCGAGCATTATTTAAAATTACATTTTATAAATAAAACACCTTTACATCGAACGTTCCATACGTATAAATTAACAAATAAGAGCCTACCTGAACACGGTGATACAGGAAAATGAACAAACTCATCGTCAGCCTCCCGTCATATATATCCCCACTGTTTCTAGTCACACTTTGCGCGACCAAAATATTTTTATATCAAATGTAACGTATGTATATATTATCAAACAACAGCCTTTTAGAATAGAATGATATAGTTAGCAAGACATAGAAAAGAAAAAGGGGGAACAAGTTACAGGCCGAATGAACATCAAAAGAAGAAGAAAAAAATGGAAAATTCAGAAAATTGAACAAACTCATCGTAAGCCTCCCATCATAGATAGACAGATACAGTAGATAGATACTTTATTAATCCCAAGGGGAAATTCACATACTCCAGCAGCAGCATACTGATTAAAACAATATTAAATTAAAGAGTGATAAAAATGCAGGTATAACAGACAGTAACTTTGTGTAATGTTAACGTTTACCCCCAGAGGTGGAACTGAAGAGTCGCATAGTGTGGGGGAGGAACGATCTCATCAGTCTGTCAGTGGAGCAGGACAGTGACAGCAGTCTGTCGCTGAAGCTGCTCCTCTGTCTGGAGATGATACTATTCAGTGAATTCTCCATGATTGATAGGAGCCTGCTCAGTGCCCGTCACTCTGCCACGGATGTCAAACTGTCCAGCTCCGTGCCTGCCTTCCTCACCAGTTTGTCCAGGCGTGAGGAGTCTCTCTTCTTTATACTGCCTCCCCAGCACACCACCGCGTAGAAGAGGGCGCTCACCACAACCGTCTGATAGAACATCTGCAGCATCTTATTGCAGATGTTGAAGGACGCCAGCCTTCTAAGGAAGTATAACCGGCTCTGTCCTTTCTTACACAGAGCATCAGTATTGGCAGTCCAGTCCAATTTATCATCCAGCTGCACTTCCAAGTATTTATAGGTCTGCACCCTCTGCACACAGTCACCTCTGATGATCACGGGGTCCATGAGGGGCCTGGTCCTCCTAAAATCCACCACCACCTCTTTGGTTTTGCTGGTGTTCAGTTGTAGGTGGTTTGAGTCGCACCATTTAACAAAGTCCTTGATTAAGTTCCTGTACTCCTCCTCCTGCCCACTCCTGATGCAGCCCACGATAGCAGTGTCTTCAGCAAACTTTTGCACATGGCAGGACTCCCGAGTTGTATTGGAAGTCCGATGTATATAGGCTGAACAGGACCGGAGAAAGTACAGTCCCCTGTGGTGCTCCTGTGTTGCTGACCACAATGTCAGACCTGCAGTGTTCCTGGTCACAACCCAATTCATGAGTTTTACAGAACAGAAAAATAATCTGAATGGGAACTCACACTTTACGTCCCTCTCTTCAGCCAGACTAAGTGCGACTCGGACATTTTTCAAAATTACATTTTACAAACAAAACACTTTTACATTGAATGTAACCTTTGTATATATTATCAAGCAACAGCCTAGCTGAATAGGATTATATGGGTTGCAGGACATAGAAAAGAAAAAGGGAGAACAAGTTACAGACCACATGAACATCAGAAGAAGAAGAAGAAGAAAGAGGTATGTATATCACCCAATTCATGACTTTCACACAACAGAAAAAATGATCTGAATGAGAACTTGCGCTTTAACGTACCTCTCTGCAGCCAGTCTAACCGCGACAGGGGAGAGGTGAGCAAAGCCTGCAAATCATAACACACCTGGGGTAAAGGTCAATAATATACTGTATATAAAAAACACAGAATAAAAATAATGCAAAACAATTTTCTCAAAAATTCAATATTATTAATTAAATGAAGGATTTGGGGGAAATTAAATAAGTTAAATATATCCCCATTACAAAATAAATGTAAATTTGGAGTTAGTTATTAACACCCTTCCTGCGGTTTCTTCTGCGTTTACTCTTGGGGTGGCTTTAGCACATTTGTGTTTTCTTTACTAATTCAACATTTACAGATTCTTTATCGTGGGCCTACTTAAAGATTGGAGGCAGCTGTGCACATTTAAGTGGAAAAACATACTGCCGATCAGAAAACACGCATCTCCCGACTTCCTATAAATCAGGGAAGGTCTTGACTTTGAGTAATTGACACGGTGACCTTTGTTACAGCTCACTATAGAAGGCATGGCTACAGTAAATAGAACCGAGTAAGGCTGAGCATTTCACTCACGCTTAACATTTAATCAAGCCTACATCTGGCAGCAAGTCAAGAACAGTTAGAAAAATGGCAGGTTACCGGAAAACCACAAGAAAACGAACGTGCCCAAGTAAAGTTTAACTGTTATTCAAACAAGAAGATGGACAGAGAATGTGACTCTAGTCTCAACAATGTGAGAGCAGTTTGCTGAATTTGTAAATTACTCGTTATTTACTGAAACTGTGAAGGTATTATGCAAAAGTCAGAATCATTCACGAGAGAGAAGATCAGCTCATTAGAAGCCAAGATGCTTTCCACTCACTGTTGTAATAATCTTTCCAAATGCTACTGAATGTAGCTAGGAAAAAGCTTTCTTTATCCATGGGAACACCATGTGTTGGAAAATTTTAATCCAAAGTATGTTTTTGGAAGCATAAAACATCAAAATAAATTAAATGAAATAAAAAAGTTTGCTTCCATTACAGTAAGACAAGTTAAAAATCTCCAATTCCAGTGAATGTGATTTGGTGCTACAAATAATGCAGCTGTCCAGGAGGGATGGCTGGGTGAAAGCTGAATATAGTGGATTGAAAAACTATTCAGACCCTTCACTTTCTGCGCACTTTGAAATGGATAAGGTGGCCATTCTTGTCCATCCATCTACACTCAATGACAAAATAAAAAGATATTTTTAGAAAGGTTTGCACAAATCAAAAAGTGAAATCTATTAAATTACTTGTGCTAAAAATGAAATGCCATCCATTACATTGAAAAGTAAAGCGTATGCATGTAGTGCATTTAATTTTGGCACTGTTTTGTCATGTCGTAATTAAAGACATCTTAACCAATTGATTGATTGCTGTTCACTACGGCACTTAATTTTTGTATCAGTTTAAAATGCATGTATGTCAGTGGGTCACACTCCGAGTTCCTCCCAGGTATGTAGTTCAACCCCTGACTGAAAGGGGGCACTGCAACTAACTGTGCTACTCCACAGTACTGAGAAACCGTCCAGTGAGGACAACTGACTGAGTTATAAAAGAACTACCATCCAGAAGGAGACATCACTTCACGACTGAGTGACCAAAGAGACTGAGCTCCTCTATAACTTTAAAAGTACCTTTACATTATTTGGCCCCACATGTAACAGCAGACTGTTATTTTGTTCAGTTTTGATGCCATTGACGAACATTTGATTCTTTTTTTCTTTTTTCATTTGAATATGTAGCGTTACTACATACAGGGTTTTTATTTTTGCATGTATGTCCTGTTTGACGATTTTTAAATGTTAATAACAACACTGGTCAATCAGATTCCTGGTTTTGTAAATATGCAGCCTGTATCTTTAAAACGATTTGCACAAATGTGCAGGGGCTTGTGGGATTAGTAGTTTGCAATTGTAGGCACTGTGCATTTAAAACTGGAAAAGAAGGATGTGGCGGGAATTTTTGACTTTTCCATTTTCCACCGACTTCACCAGCAGCACCTAAAACCCCTAATGAAGTGGATGTTGGCGGCGTCACAGGATTTGGCGCAGTCATCGGTTACAGGGACGGAGGTGGATACCTTATCTCCCAATGCTCTCTACAGTTGCTCTTTGTGAAGAGGCCCGCCTCTGAAGATCTGTCAACCTTCTGGACTCTCAGGGTTGGACTGTGTTCTTTATCCATGTTCTGGGGATTATTCCACCACATCTTTCCTTCTGTTAACTGTTGTTTGCACTTCAAGATCAGCACTCATCACTTACTGTAAAGTCTTTTCCAAGACTGTAAATATTAGTGGGAGGTTTGTTCATGGTGTTCATTTTGTATTTTTGCCATCTTTCTTTGCTGTGTTTGTAAAGTTATTATAGTAAATGGTTAATATATATTGTAAAAAAAAGCACACTGGAACAGCATTAAAGGGTTGGGGATCCGTCCCCCTATAGTGTAGAAAACAGCAGGTCAAGTTATGCTTTTTGCAGACAACTGTAAACGTAGGCACAAGACATCTTTCAGGCGGAAAAGATGGCTTATTTATGGAGGAGGGGACAGCGAAAACAATGTCGGGAACAGCGGGGAATCCTGGGAGGATTGTGATGTTATCAGGAAGGGACAACACATGATTGAGGAATATGGAAGTGGCCCGGCAGTCTGAATGTGAGACAGGAGGTGAATTCACAGGGCCTGGCTCTTTTGTGGTTCGTCCTTCATGTAACAGAACAGAGAGACTGTTTAGTACACTGGCTTCCTCTCCTGTCTTGTGGGTTCGCGCGACGTATCGGGTCCTTTGGCTGCCCCCTAGTCGTGCGTGTGTGACTATATTTAGGAAGTCATTGCTCACTGGAGAGATTCCGAAGGACTGGAAAATGGCAAATATCATCCCATTATATAAAAAGGGTGACAGGGCAGATCCAAGCAACTATAGGCCAGTAAGCTTAACATGCATCAAAAGAAAATTAATGGAAGGAATTATTAAGGATAAGATTGAGCAACACCTGGCAAGGACAGGAGTTTAACTGAACAGTCAGCATGGGTTCAGAAGAGGGAGGTCGTGTTTTACTAACTTGCTGGAATTCTATGAGGAGGCAACAAAAGGATATGATCAAAGTGGAGCTTATGAGATTATTTATCTTGACTTTCAGAAAGCATTTGATAAGGTGCCACATGAGAGGGTGGGCATCTAGGGTGATGTTTTTAGATGGGTGCAGGATTGGCTTAGACACAGGAAGCAGAGGGTGATGGTGTGAGGAACCTCATCAGAATTGGCCGATGTTAAGAGTGTGGCCAGCAGGGGTCAGTGCTGGGGCTGCTGCTATTTTTAATACATAGAAATGATTTAGATAGGAATATAAGTAACAAGATGGTTAAGTTTGCAGATGATACCAAGATAGGTGGATTAGCAGATAATTTGGAATCCGTTATATCATTACAGAAGGACTTGGATAGCATACAGGCTTGGGCAGATTTGTAGCAGATGAAATTTAATGTCAGTAAATATAAAGTATTACACATAGGAAGTAAAAATGTTAGGTTTGAATACACAATGGGTGTTCAGAAAATCGAGAGTACACCTCATGAGAAGGATTTAGGAGTCATAATGGACTCTAAGCTATCGACTTCCTGACAGTGTTCAGAAGCCATTAAGAAGGCTAACAGAATGTCAGGTTATATAGCGCCTTGATGTGTGGAGTACAAGTCACAGGAGGTTCTGCTCAACCTTTATAACACACTGGTGAGGCCTCATCTTGAGTCCTGTGTGCAGTTTTGGTCTCCAGACTACAAAAAGGACATAGCAGCACTAGAAAAGGTCCAGAGAAGAGCGACTAGGCTGACACTAGTGCGACAGGGGATGAGTTATAAGGAAAGATTAAAAGAGCTCAGCCTTTACAGTTTAAGCAAAAGAAGATTAAGAGGTGACATCAGTGAAGTGTTTAAAATTATGAAGGGAATTAGTCCAGTGGATCAAGACTGTTATTTTAAAATGAGTTCAACAAGAACATGGGGACACAGTTTATATATAAGATATATATATATATATATATATATATATATATATATATATATATATATATATATATACATATATATATATATATATATATATATATATATATATATATATATATATATATACATATATATATATATATATATTTGGACATTTTCCTGCTGTGTGTTGTTAATATTTGAGTGTTGGGTGGAAATGTTGTAGGGCTTAAGCGTTAGCCTGATTCCATCCATCCCTCATTTAAAGGTGTAGCGACTTAATTTCTATGCAAATCTGTTGGTAACATCACCACCCTCCAGAAGTCGGGGTTTGCTAAAGATATTGGCACCCAAACAAGGACTTCTGGAAGGTGCTACAAAGTAAACACAAATGGCCAGGTTGGCACCCCAATATTTATTTTGTTGAGACTGTCATTCCCTTGGATGACCACAAATACAAAGGTGTATCCACCTTGTAGCAGCACTAATTAAATTGTCTACACTATTATCTTACAGTAGTGGGCAGATTCAGACCGGTGCAGAGGTTGCTGGGAAGAAGGATAATTAATTGCTGTCTTTTTTAAAAGTAGTTAAAAAGATGCTAGGAACTCGCAGACATCTGTGTTTATTCATTTCTGTGCCTCTGGAATACAACCAATGCTATATTCGGGATTTATGTGTTTGTCTTGTGCTTGATTGTCCATGCAGTTTCATCTGGGCTTGTAAACATCTTCACACAGGCTAATACTGTAAAATAATTTAAAAAGCTGCTAAAAACCCATTATTTTAAAATGGCTTTTTTGTAGCTACATTTTAATTGTATTCCTATTAGTCTATATGGGCATTGAATTATCATTTTCCTCCGGGTTCCGCAATTCCCTATTAATCCCCACTATTCTCTGCTGCCTTTTCTGTTTCTTCTGTGGTGGTGATTTGCACCACCACCACCACCTGATCAAGGTTCCTGCTGCCCCCAGTGTTTATGGATTGAACAGTGGGTGTCCACATGACCATCATCATCAAATTCTTCCTTGTGAACCCTGTAAACCATGAGGACTGATTTAGATCATCTATATTAGGTAGAATGCCCCATGGGGACTGGGTGGTCTTTTGGCCATGGAACCCCTGCAGATTTTGTGGGTTTTTTTCCTCCAGCCTATATGTATTTTTTTTTTTTTTTCTGTCCGCCAGGTCATCCGACCTTACCTTTATCTTTGTTACATACTGTATAATATTATTGCCTAATCTTGTTCCTTTATGTTTTATATTAACTTACATTTTATATCATCTTGTAAAGTATTTTGAGTTACATTGAAAATGTGCTATAGAGATAAATGTTGTTGTAGTATGTTGAGTTCCCATAGACTGAGTTCAATGGGCCTTCTTCCTGAATCCTTGCCCGGGTGGGCTGGGTGGTCTTGTGGCCTTGGAGCCCCTGCAGATTTTGTTTTTCTTCAGCCCTCTGGAGTGTACTTTTTATTTTTTCTCTCCTCCTGTCCATCGGACCATACTTTTGAGTCAGATGCACTTTATTAAAGTGCTGTTGATGAGTTGTCTTTGATGGATGTCCTTCATAAGTTGCCCGAGGACCTCTTTTGGGCAATGTCTCAAAAGGTCACAAGACTACACACACTAAAGATTTTCATTCTGGCCAGAGAACATCTGGAAAACATCCAGAAGAAGAGTCAGAGTGAGAAGGAATTATTGGCTGGCAGTGTTTTAATTCTGTAAGCAGAGCAATTTTAATTCTAGCAGGGAATACAAACATAAAGCTATTGTAATATAAATCACAATTAGCAGAATATGAATATATAGAATTTTGGCAATAAATGAATGTATCAAGTGATCTTAAAGTGGAAGCCCCCAGTGATAATTTCTTGCAAGCATCAACTTTTACATGTGCAACTGCTGCTTTGATTTATAGAAGGAATTATAAAGATCAGCCCATATGGACCCCATGGCTTAACGCCAAGTGAAGTACTAGCGGCCAGAAAGCTAAGAATTACAAATATCAGGCTTCCAAGATGCGATGGTTTCCCTAATATTTTGTTCAGATGATTGAGCTCTGGGCCACTGTGCATGCTGTGTACTAATTAATGTTAATTACCATCTGGCAAAGCAAGCGAGAAGCAGGTAGAGTGCGTTCAGGTGCAAGAAAACACTTGCACAGCTGCAGCTATTGTTACAAAAATTCGATTATTTGCTGATATCTTCCAGAATTTTGGTGTCAGAGCGTAGCTACTCTGGGAGTGCAGCACAGTGGCTGTCTCTGCTGCCACACAGCCTCAGTTAATCGAGTCTGAATCTCTGCTTGGTCATTAGCTCGGTGCAGTTTGCGTATTCCCCAAGTGAGAGTTTCCACCTGCTTTATTTCTGAGGTCCTTGCTTCTCCATTTCCATTCATCCATTGTCCAACCCGCTGAATCCGAACACAGGGTCACGGGGGTCTGCTGGAGCCAATCCCAGCCAACACAGGGCACAAGGTAGGAAACAATCCTGGGCAGGGTGCCAGCCCACCGCAGGCTTCTCCATTTGCTAACAATAATTCAAATTTCTATTTTTTCTTTGTTAAGCTTTAGGAAATTATTACTGATCCATTTGGTGATGCTGGTAAGACACTGGGTCGGAGGATTTAGAGCATCAGGGTCATTGACAGAGTGCTATCGACAAATATATTTGTGTGTCATCTGCATAACTTTGGTAATTCACTTTATATTTTGAAATGATCAGGTCTATCGGGAGCATGCAGAGTGAGAATAAGAAGGGGCCAAAAGAAAGAGCCCTGTATATAATATCACAAATCTCTGACGTGCTCACTGTCTACAGCATTTGTGGAAGGGGGCGGCAACCATTTACAGATAAGAGGTGTGGCAAACCTAAAGGCAGAGGAGGGGTGTGTGTTTAAAGTGCAAAAGGGGTGTGAACTTTTAAAAAAGGGGATGGAGCACATTCTTATTAACTTTGCATTTAGAAGAGAGCACATGAAACATTTTTCAGAAAACGTCTACCGGAAATAAAAATTTCTGCCTGAAATGACATCTTGCATGCAATTTGTAATAGAGGAGGCTCAGCGCACTTATGAACGGCTTCTTGGGATATTAACCAATGTTAATCACATCCATTATTGTGATTAACATGATTGCTCCAGAGCCTTCAATAGCATCCAGCCCTCCCTGTAAAGGGGTAAACTCAGAAATATGCAAGTGGATGAGCCGATGGTGTCCTGAATGATGGACTGTCTGTCGGGCAGACCACAGTTTGCGAGACTCAAGGATTGTGTGAGCAACACTGGAGCACGACTGGGAACAGGCCTGTCAGCTTTACATTGTACTCTGGGCTGGTAACATCACTTCAAGAGAAGCCCACCAAATCAGCAAGTTAATTAAAACGACAGGCTCAGTTATGAGACACACTCTGCACCCCCTGGAGGTCGTAGCACAGGATAAAATTAAAACAAACATGAGTGCTATTATGAACAATGCTGCACATCCTCTCTCTGACACACCAACACTGAAGACTTTCAAACAACAAATTATTCAGAAGAAGCGTGTCAAGAAAAGCAACGGGGGGCTCCTTTATACCAAAAGCAGTATATCTTTAAAGTGCCTCACTGTGACTGAGACAGCCAAGCCAGAGGTTTTCTTTCTTTTGAATTTCCTTGCTTTATAGTCATTCTAGTGAGTGTTCAGACCATAGTTTATATGTGTATATTTATTCATTTAATTACTTATCTACATATTTATGTATTTAGTTTTGTAAAGAGCATCAGTAAAAAAAAGCCAAGTTTCCTTCTGGGGACAAATAAAGTTCCATCTATCTATATATCTATCTGTCTATCATTATATAGTGCCTTTCATTTCTATCTATCTATCTATCTATCTATCTATTGTATCATTTATTGCCTAAACTAATAGTTTAATTTCATCACAGAATACAAACAAAGTTATTTTAATATACATCATAATTAGCAGAATAATCAGAGTATAGAGAATGCATATATTAGAAATTTGACAATACTGTACATGAATGTTTCATGTGATCTTTAAAGTGTGTGGCTCCCTGTGACACTTTCTTGCAGGCATCAGCTTTTATACTTGTAACTGCTGCTTTGATTTTTAGAAGGAATTATAAAGATCAGCCCATATGGACCCCGTGGCTTAATGCCAAGTGAAATGCTAGTAGCCAGAAAGCTAAGAATTACAAATATCGGGCGTCTAAGATGTGATGATTTTCCTAATATTTGGTTCAGATTATTGAGCTGGACTACTGCGCACATGTTGTGCTCTATTTAATGTTACAACAATTACCATCTGGCAAAACAAATGCCGGAAATAAAAATTCATATCAGAAATTACGTCACGCATATGACATAAAACAGCAAGCAGAGCCTTGGTACTTTTATGAATGACTTTTTGTGATATTAGTATACTGTAACCATTAATGGGTGCCACTGAGCCCCAAAGCACACGCTCAGTAATACCCAACACAATTCCAGGTTGAGATAAATGATTTTTATTTGACAAAACACCATTTCCATACAAACACAATCATAAATACACCATTCACAATTCTTCTTTATCTTCCATGTGAGTGTTGCCCACTATCTCCCGATTCAGACTCAATTAAAGTGAGGTAGCGGGCTTTGTTTTGAAGTTTACCCAGAAAGCGCTTCTGGTCAGATACCCAAGTCGTCCCGATCAGTCCCCCCGGGCTGGCAGTACCCCAAGGACCCAGACAAGGCTGTGTCTCCAGATTCCAACTCCCATGCCACCCTCTGGGAGTCCTGATCGGGTTTAAATCTGAGATCCACTGCCACCTGCAGTATGGGGGAATGAACTGCTCCCGATGAGTCCGTTCACCCAGTCTTTCCATTATGGCCTCCTGGCCGGGGTAAAGGAAGGATTCATACCTGGCCTGTTCATCCTTCCTTCCCGGCACCTACAATATGTTAAATCACATCCACTAAACTAATATTTTATTTGCATAACATGGAAGAAAATATTTAGAGAATTTTTTCTGGTGAAATGCCACCTGCAGGAGAAAAAAATTTAATAAACTTCACTTTTTTTCTGTGTGTATGTGTGTTTTAGTTTTGATTTGTACAAAAGCATTCTTATTTTTACTCTGATATTGTTTTATATTTTAAAACAATTACACATTATAGTAAATACATTTCCATTATTTGAGGCTTAAAGTGTAAATAAGCGTGCACCCTTTTCACTGATAATATTGATCCTCTTATTTCACTGCAGTTTGTCACAAACAATCGTGAATAAAATTAGCAAGGTGAATAAAACACCAAACCAATCCTTTAAGATGACTGAACGGCTGTTAAGTAGTTTTGGACTGTTACTTAAACGGGAGTGTTATCTTTCAGGTAACACTTTTCAAAGAACTTATTCTTTAATGGGGTGCATTTTTACTTTTTCATATATACAGTAGGAATTGTGAAAAAATTTTGACCTCATGATTTTGATGAATGTTGACGTTTTAGACCTTCCTGAGTCCGAAAATGCCATTTTTGAAATTAAGTCTGTCTGTCTGTAAACACGATAACTCGAAAACGCTTTGACCTGGTCAATGAGACTTTGTACATCTGCTTTAAATCAAAAACTAGGGGGACCAAGCCACCTGGTGGATTTTGCGCCCAAACCCCAGTTACGGCCAGAATATTAGTAAAATCTGTAAATGTACAAAAGAAGAATTATTATTTATTGGAGTCAAAACCACAAAATTCTATAAATATGTAAAAGAAAAATTAATTATTATTTAACAGAGTAAAAATCATGAAATGAGAATAAAATATTTACTCTCTTACCGATTGGAGTATTCCCATTAAACTGAGGTCCACTATGCTCGATGAGGATTTTTAATAGACTAAATAAACAATCTATTCATTTTAACTGACATTCTTATAGATAAAAAAAGTTTTTAAAAAAATTACTCATTTAAATAACAGGAAAAATCACATGAAAACTAAAGTAGAATGCGATGGGTCATTGTAACTCGACCTTCAACTAACTAAATCACCTAAATACACACATTGGTGTTATGAATAGATCATTTTTTTAATAGTTTGTTCCTGTGAAAGAAAGTTTACTTGATCAAAAAAATGTAATTTCTTGAATTAAATTATTAAAATAAGTTATTGAAATAATGATTTATTGAAATTAAAAACCACGACTTTGTTGATATTAAAAACCGTGACTTTCTTGATATTTTAGTTTATAATTTAAAAACGGTATAAGAATCTGAAAATCTAACAACATCACATTAAAGTTCGATAAATTTTGAAAAGGATGATACTAAACACATATATGTAGGTTTTCAAATAAGCCCGATTTAGCGCGCGACAAAAAACATCACATAAAAATCGTTGCACTTTTAGGCTTAGGATTTTATATATAGAGAGTAGATAAGAAATCCTATCAACTTTTGGGCCACTTCCGACAACCAGAAGTGGTACTTTAACTGAATACTTTCACAAATTTTCAAGTAAACTATGGTTATAATTACAGATAGCTGATTCCAATTTTGTATAGATATTTATAATGATAAAAATCGAGAGTGGTCTCCCCTAGACTTTCTCGCATATTCAGATATGGGGATGGATATTTGAGGAGTAAACTGCAAGACAATGATTATATGTTTATATTATGTACATTAAAGAACCATCAACAGCAAAAATCAAATCAAACTAATAATATATTGAACAATTACTATAAAAGTAAAGTTGAATAAATTGGACTCTGCTGCCACATAAATAAAAAAGTACCGCTTCCAGTTAGCGGAAATAGCCCAAAAGTTGATAGAAATCTACGTTTTATACCTTGTACTTGAATGCAAAATTTGTTTGACCTAAGTGAAGCATACTCAAGTTATTGTGTTTACATACACACACAGAGACACACAGACATAATTCCAAAGATGTTATTTTCGGAATCAGGGAGGTATAAAATGTCAAGATTCATTAAAATCTCGAAATCTAATTTTTGGACGATTACAATACATTCCCTACGAGAAAGTGAATTGGATTCAGGGAGGTCTAAAACGTCGAGATTCATCAAAATCTTGAGGTCAAATTTTTAGACGATTACAATATTATATGAGAAAGTAAAAAGCAAACAGATATGAAATTCAAGAAAAATGACTTCAACCGTAAGTAGTATTTTATTTAAACAACCATCCAAATTTTTTGTATCATGGAAATATAAATGTGTACACGATATTAAAAATTGTTTTCAATATAATGCATATTCTTTCAACAGCTATTATTAATTTTATTTTAATTTATGCATTATCAGTTTAACAATGACGTGTAAATGTTAAACGTGCCATGTAAATATAAAGATGTAATGGGAACAATAAGCTGCTACATCCCTGTTGTGTTCTTGGTAATACATTGAATGTTATGATATTATTTTTTTTTATTTGGGCTATCATTATCATAATTAAATGTATCTAAATACAGTTTTACCTGGAGCAATTTATTGCAACAAATAATATTTACTATTAACACTGTTTCCATGCTTTTAGGTGACTATAACTCTTTTTACTTTGCACATAATTTAGGTAATTCATGTGTAATCATGAAAAAATTCCACCACTATTTTTGACCTCTCTAAGTGAGAAAATATCATTTTAATTATATAAAGTTTGATTATAAATAGAGATAATTGATTGTGTATCAATATTATCAATTAATTATGAAGAGAAATAAAGGGATATGATATTTGAGAAATACTGGAAGTGGCTCTGATGACCTTTTCCTCTATCTCCATATACGAGAAAGTCAAGGGGAGCGCACTCCAGATTTTTACTTTAATAAATCTGCCATTTTCTTCTCTCAGTCACTGATCCTGGAGTACAATTGTAAAGCAATAAGTTATAATTTGGAGTAGCAACAGCAAAGCGCTGGGTCACTCACTACACACTCTTTAGAAAACCCGAGACCTGCAGTTTTAACACACATTTGTATTAACACCCCCTGCCTTTCCACCCGCTCTTTGCCTATTTCGGTTTTCCATCCAAAAAAAACATGTTGTGTAAAGTGATTTGAAACACATGTGGGAGTATACCAGCTTTTTATTAAGAGGGCAAAAGAAATTTGAAGGAAACTACTGTGCATGTTTGGTTAAAATGTTTACAGCCCAACTTTGACATTTTAAGAGATGAAAAAGAAGCCAGATCCACAACTATTTAGAATGTCATAATTCAGCATCTGTTTTCTTCCTCTCCATCTGCCAAGTATTACAAAGGCAATAAAAATAAACATTTCTATGCAATATCAGCAACAATTATTATTCCCCAGAAGCGTGACATTTGCAGAGGATTCGATGAGTCGTTTTGTCAGGTTCAATATGTTTGGAGCTGCTATAGAAAACATTTTGCAAAGCGCATGAAATATGACCCTTGATTCAGTTATTAAACCTAAACGTACATGAAAAGGACTTCGGAATGAGGTTGCCAAAAAAAAAAAATCACATGTAAAAATGAGAAAGAAACGAGAAATAATAGTCAGATAATATACTCAGAGGCCATTATATTTTGTTGTATTGATCAATAAGGAATCTATCTATCAGAGAGAAATGATCTTCCATATGTTTCTTAATTGTGAAAGGTTGAAGCCACTGCTTAATTTTCTTAGAGTGCTTTTTGATGGAATCGGACTGCTTTTTTCAAATGTTACTTTTGAAGTTGTTGATAATACTAAACAAAAAACAAATGTGCGCTTAGTAACTTTCTATTAGGAATAACAAAGCAGGTAGTTCTTAAGACAACACAAAATAAGGAAAAGAACTTTAAAACTATTGATGTGCTACTTCTGTTTAAAGTGCTACTGAAATGTAGGATGCAGCTGGAGTTTATGCATCCCAGCCACATTAATGACATGGAGACCTTCTGTGAATTATGGGGGCTGTGGGGAGGCGTTGTGTTCAATTGAGAGGGGCTCACTGGTCACTAACTGGTCAGAAGACTTTGTAGATGGGGGACTGTTTGTAATACAATTATTTAATTGAATTTAGGTGTGGGATAGGAGGAGTGTACTGGGGAGAAGTGGTGCAGTAAAGCACATAGTGGTGTTTTCTATTATTGGGCATAATAAAGTTTACTTCAAAATAAAAAAAATATCTATCTATCTATCTATCTATCTATCTATCTATCTATCTATCTATCTATCTATCTATCTATCTATCTATCTATCATATAGTGCCTTTCCTATCTATCTATCTATCTATCTATCTATCTATCTATCTATCTATCTATCTATCTATCTATCTATCTATCTATCTATCATATAGTGCCTTTCCTATCATATAGTGCCTTTCCTTTCTATCTATCTATCAATCATATAGTGCCTTTCCTATCTATCTATCTTAGACCAGCTAACAGAATGAGATCAATTATTATCACTTAGAAAACATTTTGCAAAGCACATGAAATATGATTCTTGATTCAGTTATTATACCTAAAAGTACATGAAAAGGACTTTGGAATGAGGTTGCCATGTAAAAATGTGAAAGATCATACTGCTGTGTTTCTCTGAATGCAAGAGGAAATAAAGACCAGCTAACGGAATGAGATCAATTATTATCAGTTATTGTTAAGCTGGTTGGAACAAAAACCTACAGCCATAGAGGGTCCCCATGGCCGAGTTTGGGAACCACTGGTCTGCGTAACAGTCTGAGATCATTCTGTTGTCACAGAAGAAATAAGGCAAGCATTCAGAATACTTCTTGACCATTATATCTGGTAAAACAGAATCTGCCATTATCTGTGATGATATGTTTAACTTACATTATGTTTAAATCAATAGTGAGTTTTCCATGACCATTCACATACTTGGTTTGAACTCCTGATGTTTCTCCACACAGACATCCAGCAGCTCTTTCTAGCCTTCTGTTTGCTGTTTTTTAAAAGCGGTTTATGTCGGCTGCAATGCTAAGTACTTCATGTCTTAACGAAAATGATTTGGAAACTTTTCATTATTATATAGAAAGGAATGTAAGAGCACTACTGATATGTTATTACAAGCACTGTGCTGCATATGAGCTAACTTTCAACTTCATGGAGATTAAATGGTCGTTAATGTAATTCAGTCCAGGGCAAGGTCAACACATGAAACTGATACTGAACGCTACCTTAGAAGAGGAAATAGCAGAATAGGGAAACTTAATCCATTTTTGTAATTTTTATGACATCTCAAAAGACCAGCGTCGCAAACTCCGGTAGCTGCAGAGTCAAATTCAATATCTGGTGTCTCTCATAACGATTATGATGGTGTAAACGCCTGAAATGAACACCCAAACTGTTGAGGCAGTGGCGCCAAATGTGTTCGACTTTGAGCCAAAAGTCTGGATGTTTGAAAAAGTAGTGTGTGAGCTTGAGGATGTCACCCCATGCATTTCAAATCTATCAATGTGTACTTCTACTTTAATACTGTAAGGAAATTTGGGAACGTATATAACACAGCATGACATTCTGGAACCCACTTATAATTATCCAATGAAATATCAAAGGAGCAAAAGCCTAATGAGGACTCAGAGTGTTCAGACCCCGTAGCATTCTGTAGACCTTACTGTGTTGTAAATTAATTTAAACCCTTTTAGTGTGGATGTCGACTTTTGTATATTCAGGTACAGTGGGTGATAAACGCTGTAAACGTAAATAAATCTGACCGTCACATTACAGGTAGAACCTCTTGGCTTGGAGGACTGTTAGACTTGATGACTTGACGTCAAATCCTTGCATATGCTTGAGGAGCGCAGAGTAAACAACATCTAGAATGGCAGCAAAATCCGGCAAGAGAGCGAAGCGAATGCACAAAGCAAAAATACTCTGCGTATATTATTTAATTTTTGAGTATTACTGTATTGCTGAATCGGACTCTGACTTATCAAATCTATGATTTTGATGCAAATGATATGGAAATTGAAAACAAAAGACATTGGCCAGCACCTAGCTGATTGTAGTGCTGAACACGCTGGTGTAGCTAATGGTAGAATGGTGACGTTCGCCCTGGGAAGACTACACAGACGTAGATTTGTGGCTACTGGACTCCATCAAACGGCACGGCATGTTGGCAGACACTGCAGAGTACCAGCTATTTGAGTACTTTTAGCTTCTTTTTTTTCCAGAAAGTGTCTTTCAGCTTATGAGTGATGACGCCATACTCTGTACTCTTTTAGAGCGTATGTCAACTTTTGCCAACACAAGGAGTTGAGGGTGGATGTCGACTAAAGTCAACATTGAGGTACAGAGAACGATAAAAGTTGTAAATGTCGATAAATCTGACCGTTACGTTATAGGTAGACCCTCTTGGCTACCTGCATGTGCGTGAGCAGCGTGGAGTAAATCTTATTTAACATGGCAGCAACATCAGGCAAGAGAGTCAAGTGAATGCGCAAAGCAAAATACTCTGCGTATATTATTTAATTCTTGTTTATTATTGCTGAATCGGACTCTGACTTATCGAACTCTGATTTTGATGCAAACGATCTGGAAATCAAAAATGAAAGACAGGTAGCTGCATTAGCTGGCTGGCACCCATCTGATTGTAGTGCTGAACACGCTGGTGTAGCTAATGGTAGAACAGTGACGTTCATCCTGGGAAGACTACATAGACGTAGATCTATGGCTGCTGGACTCCATCAAACGGCACGGTGTGTTGGCAGACACTGTAGATTACCAGCCACTGAACTACTTCAAGCTGTTTTTTTTTCCAGAAAGTTCACTTATGAGTGATGAGACACACAGGTATGGAATACGTATGTGAACTTACACACTGTAGAGGCGCATGGAACATAAAACAGGTGACATTTATCATAAATAAGTATTTTATGCTGATTTATGTGTGAACCCATTGCTTTTTAGAAAATTGAGTTTTCAATGAAGTGGCTACCAGCAGTTTGGTGCGAGCTTATTTTCATTACAATTCTTAGCGTTTCTGCAAAATACTCTCCTCCTTCTGGTGTTTCCCACCATTACCTAATGTCATCATCACCTGGCCTTCTGACCAAAACTCACCCTGTGCAAGGTGACTGAGACTTGCTTATCGATCAGTAGGAACCTTTGAGTCGGAATAAGAAGGACCCACACATGAGATACCGGGCCACTCAAATGAATGGCTTCTTATTGCACGAGTGTCCCTCAAGGCCACAGGTTTAGGCAGCTGCATCTCTAAGACCATAGTGCTAAGTCTTCTTTTGGAACAAACTGTCCTTGGTGTGTCATCACGTCAAGTTAGTGACCAAGGCCTGGCTGCTGTGTGTGGAAGCAAGTGGCCTTGAGCAGATGAGAAAAATGAATGAATTAATTATAAATGATGAATTACCTAACAAATTATAAATAAATACATTAATTAAATTAAAAAGTATTAATTAAGCATTATAAATTATTAATCAATTAATAAATAAAACGTTTAGAGAAAAATTTAAATTACAAATGCAAAGGTTTAATCTTATTAATTCTTACATGGCCTAAAGCAAACTAATTAAAACACATTTCACTTTAACTTTAAAATTAAAAAGGTTTAACACACACAAAAAAAACATTAATAAGTATATTAAGATTCACCATATATATGTTTTTTAAACTATCGGCCCATTTAGCTCGCTTCTCAAAGTCAAAATCTCAGCAGCTGCACTTCTTAAGACAAAGGCCTGCTTAGCTCTCTCAGAGTACGCCATGTCCTTGACTGAAGTTTGAAACTTAGCAGCAAGAAGGAAAGACGGGCCCGCTTGCAATCAAAAAGAGTCCTTATACTAACAAGTAAATGAGGGGTTTTAAGCTACTTAGAAATAACAAATATAAGCATACGTTTTTAATTATTCTAAGACTAATATTGAGAGCACATTGATCCATAACTGTCAGTTTTCTACATGTTCTCCCTGTGTCTGCATGGGTTTGCTCCCACAAAGACGTGCAGGTTTGGTAAACTGGCAAGAATAATGTGTGTATATGGGGTGTGTATGTGTGTGTGTGTTTGTGCCCCACAATGGATTGTTCCTGCCTTGCACCATCTGGAACCCTCTGTGGCCCTAGTCTAGATTAAGTGGGTTAGAAAATGATATGACATTTAGATGCCTTCAAAAACTGACTTGACATTATTTTGGAAGAATTTAAGTGGTAGCGCTGCTGCCTTGCAGTTAGGAGACCTGGGTTCGTTTCCTGGGTTGTCCCTGCATGGAGTTTGCATGTTCTCCCTGAGACTGCATGGGTTTCCTCCAAGTGCTCTGGTTTCATCCCACAGTCCAACGACATGCAGGTTAGGTGGATTGGCGATCGTAAATTGTCCCTAGTGTGTGCTTCATGTGGGTGTATGTGCCCTGTGGCAGGCTGGCCCCCTGCCTGAGGTTCGTTTCTTGCCTTGCACCCTGGGATTGGCTCCAGCAGTCCCCCGTGACCCTGTAGTTAGGATATAGCGGATTGGATAATGAATGGATGGATGGATTTTGTACAAATCTTTTGCCTTTTATTTGTATTTGGAAAAAATAACGTAAAATCAAAAAGGCACTGTCTGTGTCTGCTTGCTTATGCTTAAGCTGCACCCCCGCTAACACGAGCACGTGGTGAAGCTGCGCTTTCGCTTTCAAAAAAATGTACTTCGCAAGGCCACTTTATGTTTTTCCCTGTTGGAAATGTAATATGTCACGCGAATTTTGACTGGCAGTTTAATCGGTTAGTTCACCTACACTCTGGTTTCACAGTCGCCATTTGTGTCACATGGTTGGAAATAGAGCAGTAACTTATATGTATACTTGCATCTATTTAATTTCTTTTCTGACCGGGAGGATATTAGCATATATGGTTATACATGCTTGTTGCTGGTATGACTCAACAAAGTGCATTTAAATAAAAAAGTCTTCATTATTATTGTATTTTATTCAGGAACACTGTAATAGCCTAATATAAGGCATGCAAAATTGAAAAAAGTGAACTCATGGGTCATTTATTCTCACTCCTTAAAAAATACTAAATGAACTGAACGTGAACTAGTTGAAAATTGCAAATGGTGAACTATGAATGTGAATTTATTCATTTTAATCTGTGTGAATCGAGACCATGGTCCTCAGCCGGAAAAGGGTGGAGTGCCCTCTCAGGGTTGGTAGCGAGATCCTGCCCCAAGTGGAGGAGTTCAAGTATCTCGGGGTCTTGATCACGAGTGAGGGAAGAATGGAGCGTGAGATCAACAGGCGGATCGGTGCGGCGTCCGCAGTGATGCGGGCTGTGCATTGGTCTGTCGTGGTGAAAAAGGAGCTGAGCCATAAGGCAAAGCTCTCAATTTACCAGTCGATCTATGTTCCTACCCTCACCTATGGTCATGAGCTATGGGTAGTGACCGAAAGAACGAGATCGCGAATACAAGCGGCTGAAATAAGTTTTCTCCGCAGGGTGTCTGGGCTCTCCCTTAAAGATATAGTGAGAAGCTCAATCATCCGGGAGGGGCTCAGAGTAGAGCTGCTGCTCCTCCGCATCGAGAGGAGTCAGATGAGGTGGCTCGGGCATCTGATCAGGATGCCTCCTGGACGCCTCCCTGGTGAGGTGTTCCGGGCACGTCCAACCGGGAGGAGGTCCCAGGGAAGACCCAGGACACGCTGGAGGGACTATGTCTCCCGGCTGGCCTGGGAACGCCTTGGGATTCCCCCGGAAGAGCTAGAAGTGGTGGCCGGAGAGAGGGAAGTCTGGGCATCTCTGCTCAAGCTACTACCCCCGCGACCCGACCTCGGATAAGCGGAAGAGGATGGATGGATGTAAATTGAACTCTGAGTGAGTTCTTGTGAGGTGTGAACTTCTACAACACTGATAATAGCCTTCTACAGTTAATTTCTTGAGCAATGTTTTTTACTGATTTTTACTTTTCAGATTCAGGTTTAAAAGCAGTGAGCCCACTATAAACATTTTAAAGAACCAATGGTTATGTGTTTCTTTAAATTTCTCCACACAGACACATTTTGGCAGCTGTTTGATCGTCAAATGATAAAAGAAAGATTCTGAATACTGTTATAAGAGGTCCGTGGCAAAGTGCAATTTTCAATAAATAATTGTGATTCCCTCGGCAAGCATGTCGGATGTAAACGTGCTGCTCAGAGTCGGATTGGGGTATTCACGTGCAAATGTGAGCAGGTCAGTCAGGTGCTTCATTCACACCTCAGAGTAGGTGGTGGGCAATCGAGGCTATAAAGGGAAAAGACGATTGGATGAGGGAAAAAAAGACAATCCAGAGGATCGCTGGAGAGGTTTAAACGTGGTCAGCCCACTATAAACATTTTAAAGAACCGATGATTATGTGTTTCTTTAAGTTTCTCCACACAGACACAGTTTGGCAGCTGTTTGATCGTTAAATGAAAAAGAAAGATAATTGTGAGTCTCGGATCGAGCAGGCTGCAAATGGGTGAGGGTGCACATGTCAGCTGTACATGTGCTGCTCAGATTGGGATACTTGGCTGATTACAGAGTCTTGCAGACCTTTCTAAAAAGTATGCTTTCACTTTGTCATTATGGGTGACTGATGGGGAAAAAATTTCAAATTTCTCCATTTAAAATGAAATCTACAACACATTAAAGTGTGAATACTGTCTGAGCCCCCTGTATTACATGAACTTGAAAGCAGGGGCCGAATATTTTGAACTTGGAGGGAGCAGGACGGCTCCAGTCTTTTTATTTGTTTATAATGTGTATAAAAATGACTATTAAGGCAGTTCAGTTAACATCTCACAAATTTCCTCCCTTTATCAACAAGGTCTTCTCCATTACAGTAAATTAATAAAGAAGCATTTCTTAAAATGTAAGGCAAGAATCACGGCTGTGTCTCGCAGACAGCTATAATATTACAGAGGCTTTTCTTGCCCCTGTGAGCTTTTCTTATGTCTCTTTCATTTTGTGAAAATAAAGAAACAATGGCTCTTTTTTTTAGGAGATCTGGCTGAAAATTAAGTATTTTTGTTGTTTTTTTTTTTGTGCTTTGTTTTTAATATATCTGTCACTCTACATTAAAAGCTCCAGGAAAGTCCCAGATGCTGATTTCAGAGGCAACATAAAACACTTTGAAATATTTTAAATATGAAATCTTTTTGGGAAGCCAGGTGAGGTGTACTGTTCATAAAGAGTGTGAGCAAATGAAATAAAAATGTAGTCTGCCTTATGTTTATAATTTTACAGTTGAACAACAAAAGCAGTTAATATGACAATGAAGAAGTGCACTAAAGCTACATTTTTTATAAAGGGATACTCCATCCCAAAATTATATTTTTTATATGTTACTTACCCTTATCTTTGACACTGGCATGTAATTGAAAGCACACATTACAAAATTGTCCAAACGTGTTTTTCCCATCTTAAAAATGTTGGAAAATTAAGGTGTTTTCTGAATATGCTGGATATTGAGAAATTAATTAATACATTTACTTCTAGTAGGATTATCTACTGCAATGTGGTGTTCACTGGCTGCTCAAATCGTCCTTTGTACAGTTTTTAGTTAATTCAAAATGCTGCTGTAAGACTGATGACAGAAACAAGAAAATACGAACACGTAACTCCAGTTCTCACACCCTTATACTGGATACCACTTAAGTTTAGGGCAGATTTCAAATAAGCCTTAAATGGCTGAGGCCCTGCTTACTTATCTGAACTTATCATGACTTACAGACCAGAGCACACATTAAGATCTCAAGATGGTGGCCTGCTTATAATTCCAAAGATTAACAAAATAACAGTGGGAAGTCGAGCTTTTAGTTGCGGGGGCCCTGAAGCTGTGGAATGGTCTGCCTGCTAATATAAGAGATGCTTCTTCAGTCTCAGCTTTTAAATAATAAATAAAAAAATACATTTATGTACCGCTTTTCTCACTACTCAAAGCGCTCTCCTTGCAGTGCGGAACCTGGAAGCGAACCCACTAACTCCTTACTGCAAAGCAACAGTGCTACCACTGAGCCGCCTGCGTGGAAATCCCAGCTGAAAATTCACAACTTCACTTTAGCATACCCTGAGTAGAGCTGCTGATATTCTGTGCATACTGCATCTCTGTTGTTAGTCATTAGTGCTCAAAGATAAGTAATATGATATTTACAAAGTGTTACTAACCCTCACCTATTCTGTTTCTCTTCTCGGTATCCTCATGTGGCACTTGGTGCCCCTGTTCTACTGCCAGGTTGTTTGCTTGCCTATGGAAAAGTCACCTCAGAAAAAGGAACACTGGAATCATTACGTAGAAGGATCATTTCATCTGATTGGCCAGCCCAGCACTGACTCTGCTGTGAATGGCCAGTAGGGGCTGACAGCTTGTTGGCTGAGGTTTCCAGGACTCTGACTGTGTCTGACTTGTCTGACTCTTCTTCTACATTCTGGTCGTGGTTCTATAATTAGCTAATGGACAGACGTTGGTTTTCATTTAATGTAATTATTTTCTATTTTGTTTGTCATGTGAGCAAATCTGTATCCTTACATGTGACAGTTCTATATTCAGTGTGTGGTATCATCTGTTCTTGTATTTTGAGAGTTGTCACGTCGCTCTGAGCCTGCACTTGGTTTGTTTCGCTGTGCAATAACAAAGGAGTTTGGACAGTTGTGTTGTATGTCTGAGGTGACCATGATAGACTGGCCATCGAGCTCTGTGAAGATAAGATAAGATAAGATAAGATAAGAACTTTATTTATCCCGAGGGAAATTCTTTTGTCATGTACATGCTCAGTGCAACAAGAGGAATAAAGATAAGGTAGTAAAGAGTTTAAAAAGAACAGTAGTAATAGTGCAAACAGAATAACAACTCTAAACAAAGTAACAAATAACTATAACTAATAGTTTATATTATAAACCCATTGCACACTCTGCCTACTTGGAAGTGGGTCTCTCTGAATTGTCCTTCTGAAATTTTTTTTCATTTTTTCCCTACAAGGTTTTTTTTTAAGGAGTTTTTCCTTGTCACCTTACAGAGTCAAGGTGGGGGGACTGTCAAAAAACAGGGCCTATTAAAGCCCATTCCATGTGTGATTTTGAGCTATACAAGAAATACAGTTTTATTGTTGTTGTTGTACCCCATGTAGTTAGTAGTGGTGACCTACCAAAAAATGTAATCTCAAGTTTTCATGAAGGGACAACAAAGTTTCTATAGAATGGGACCCAAAAGTGAACAATGGTGGACAACAGCAAACAATGTGTAAAAACGATCATGGGAAGAAAAGAAAAATCTAATCTCTGGTTGCTCGTGTCATGTAATCAACATGTCACTTATCAAGCTGTGTACGTAAAATAAACAAAATACACACTGTGGACGCTAGGGGTCACACCCTTAAATCTAACAGACAGACACACGGGACACCAAGAAGTATTTTGATTAACTTTTTACCTTCTTAAAGTGTCCTCTGAGCACCACAGCCACTATAAACACAAATCTTCTCCCTTTTCTCCTCCTCCGCACCGCCCAGCAAGCGTTGTCCTCCTCCTCCCGATTCAGGTTCACTTGTTGGGTTTTCAGCAGTCTTTTATATAGTCCCCAACACTTCTACTCTTCCATCCACTTGACCTGCCAGCACTTCCAGGTCAGATGGAGAATTTAAGTGTTTGATTAGCTCAGAAGTACTTTGGGGATCCCGTCCTCATGACTTGCTAGTACTTCCGGGCTAGGTGAGAACCTTGTCTCCCAATGTCTTCCCACAGTGTCCCCTGGTGGCACCCATGGTACCCAGCAGGGTAGTGATGGGACAAAGAGTTCTCTATAAAGCCCTGCTACAGTCCAGGGAATTAGCCATCTAGCGTTTTGGGAGAGGCAGTGTCCCAAAGTAGCTGTCTTCCCCCATCCTTCCAGTCTCCGGCTGTCACCTTACAATGCTTTTCTGCTAAAATATTTTAAACAGTTACATTTGGAATAAATTGTATATCATAAACAGGTAACTAAGGCTACATTTACATTACCAAGATCGAAGTGACTCGAATCCAAGTTTTTGCCTTAATTTGACACAAATCTGATGTTCTCATAGATAGATAGATAGATAGATACTTTATTAATCCCAAGGGGAAATTCACATACTCCAGCAGCACCTTACTGATACAAAAAACAATATTAAATTAAAGATTGATAATAATGCAGGTAAAAACAGACAATAACTTTATATAATGTTAACGTTTACCCTCCCCCCCGGGTGGAATTGAAGAGTCACATAGTTTGGGGGAGGAACGATCTCCTCAGTCTGTCAGTGGAGCAGGACATTGACAGCAGTCTGTCGCTGAAGCTGCTCTTCTGTCTGGAGATGATCCTGTTTAGTGGATGCAGTGGATTTTCCATAATTGATAGGAGCCTGCTCAGTGCCCGTCGCTCTGCCACAGATGTCAAACTGTCCAGCTCCATGCCAACAACAGAGCCTGCCTTCCTCACCAGTTTGTCCAGGCGTGAGGCGTCTTTCTTCTTTATGCTGCCTCCCCAGCACACCACCGCGTAGAAGAGGGCGCTCGCCACAACCGTCTGATAGAACATCTGCAGCATCTTATTGCAGATGTTGAAGGACGCCAGCCTTCTAAGGAAGTATAACCGGCTCTGTCCTTTCTTACACAGAGCATCAGTATTGGCAGTCCAGTCTAATTTATCATCCAGCTGCACTCCCAGGTATTTATAGGTCTGCACCATCTGCACACAGTCACCTCTGATGATCACGGGGTCCATGAGGGGTCTGGGCCTCCTAAAATCCACCACCAGCTCCTTGGTTTTGCTGGTGTTCAAGTGTAGGTATCTAACGTTTGGACATAGAAATCCCATCTTTTCAAATCAGATTTGAGTCATTTTCACAAGTGGTCCAAGATTGGATTTGTATCCGATTCGAGCCCATGTGACATGAATGAGAACGGTCAGATCAGAATACATGTGTTTTTTTGTCTCTATGCATGGACTGAGCACTGCCATCATCAGCCAGTACTGTCAGTGTGGCAAAACAACAATCGAGGAGAGCTACAGGTATGATAACAGTCATGGTCCTACCACTGCTGGTTCTGTTCTTGTACCCATGCATCCCTTGGTGCAGCTGCGAAATCAGCAAAAGTTAGCCATCATGCTTTTTTTTCACCATTTCGACCTAATCATGTACAGCTTATGAAGTGTTTACCATCCTCAGCGCAAAATATATTGCATACACTTGCTACTAGCACGTCCATTTTGTCAGTTTTAATACCACGTGTCACCTTAAAAATGTGAAGATTTTTGCTGTTGATGACGCAGATGACTAATGCACAAATGTATCAATGTCAGATGCGTTCACATTCTGGTTAGATACAGAACACTTGCACTTACGAACATGAACCGTCAAGAATGGTAAATCCGATCCAAAAAATCGAAAGTGAGCAACGAGGCTTGTAATGTGAACATTGTCTTTAGCATCAGAGGAAAGACTTTTTATATTGAAGACAGAACTCTTGACCAAAGAAATGAAGAGGAGGGGCAGATATTTAAATAAAAAAAGTCTTTCCCATTATGCTTTAGTTTCATGTTTATGATTTGTGCTGCCACAGGAAATAACGATAATGCGAAAAGTAAGTCAACCATTTATCCATTTTCTATTCTGTTTATCAATTTCAAGTTCACAGAGAAAAATAATTTAATAATAATATTGGTATTACAAAACAGGGTCATGTTTCTACTGAAAAATGATGGAGTTTCTTTTGATCCTTTATACATTTTTGTAGCTTGTATTACTGTTTACATATATCAATTAATTGATAGCATGACGGTACAATTATTAGCACTACTGCCTCACAGCTCTAGGAGAGGCCAAAGTTCAGTCCCATCCCATTCACTGCCTCCTCATGTCTGAGTGTTTTTTACTCTAGATTTTTCTTTCATGTGCCAACGATGTGCAGATCTGATTGGAAAAAGCAAGTGAGTGGGCGGAGCTTGAAGTCAACTGGAGCCTCATTGCTTGTAGCTTCCTGTTTTATGCCCAGTGCTGCCGGAACATTCCTGAGTAAATGTGATGTTGCTGTTGCAACGCTCAGACGTGGGGTGGTGCAGAGGTTAGTGGTGCTATGAATGTAGCCTTCTTAGCATTATGCTTATCTCTGAGAAAAATGTTATTTATTTTTTTGATTTTTACTTTGATATACTTTATTAATCCCGGAGGGGAAATTGTCTTTTCACATTACATTTAGTGGTCAGAGTGCAGAGTCAACCATTGCACAGCACTCCTGGAGCAATTTTCAAGTTAAGGGTCTTGCTCAAGGGCCCAATGGAATAGTATTCATTCTGGCAGTAGCAGGATTTAAAACCAGTAACCTTCTAGATATCAGCACAGATCCTTAGTCTCGGAGCCAGAAACATACCAAGACGTCAGCATAAATACAGCAGGAAAGATATGTCGAGTGCCCACTGCTATACTGATGCAGATTTAGTTCATCAAAACAGAGCCAGTGTTACAATTAGGACAGCAGATGCATGAAGCTTTGCTTACTTTTCTTATAATATTTTTTCTGTTGCTTGCACATGACACGGTAGTACTTCAGCGCCTGATCTGAATAATCAATGGCACCCATTGTGTCATTGTAGGCTACCACTGTGCAAGGCTTAGCGACTTCCACATTTCCCCTGCCACTTTTCTCATGCCTTTCTTTCCTTCTAGTCCTTCTACTTGATTGCAATCATTTTGTCTTTATTCCACACACCTACTTACACCATGGTGAGCCTTCAGACAATGCACTTCAGCAGACATATTACAGTAGTTATTTGTACCGTTTCACTATTTGTGTCAGTGTCTGATGACCAGTTCACATTTTCTTTGACTAGTGAGAAAAGCACTTAATAATAATAATAATTATTAGTATTTTTATTTATTATTATTATTATCATCATGATCCCTTGATTGAACTAATGGTTCAGTTTGTTCTAAAACTGGCTTTACAGCTTTTCACTTCCATGCCATTGTTTGTTTTGACTGAAGGCTCTACCCACTCATGAATATTCATGAGTTGCCGTAGAGCATCAAAACACATAGAAGTACAATGATCCCTCGCTATATCGCGCTTCGCCTTTCGCGGCTTCACTCTATCGCGGATTTTATATGTAAGCATATTTAAATATATTTCGCGGATTTTTTGCTGGTTCGCGGATTTCTGAGGACAATGGGTCTTTTAATTTCTGGTACATGCTTCCTCAGTTGGTTTGCCCAGTTGATTTCATACAAGGGACGCTATTGGCAGATGGCTGAGAAGCTACCCAACTTACTTTTCTTTCTCTCTCTCTTGCGCTGACTTTTTCTGATCCTGACGTAGGGGGTGTGAGCAGGGGGGCTGTTCGCACACCTAGACGATACGGACGCTCGTCTAAAAATGCTGAAAGATTATCTTCACGTTGCTACCTTCTGTGTGCAGCTTTCAAGTATGCTGCACGGTGCTTTGCATACTTAAAAGCTCAAAGGGCACGTATTGATTTTTGACTTTGTTTCTCTCTCTCTCTCTCTCCCTGCTCCTGACGGAGGGGGTGTGAGCTGCCGCCTTCAACAGCTTTGTACCGGCGGTGCTTCGCATACTCAAACAGCCCTATTGATTTGTTTGCTTTACTCTCTGTTTCCTTTGAAGATGAAGATATGTTTGCATTCTTTTAATTGTGAGACAGAACTGTCATCTCTGTCTTGTCATGGAGCACAGTTTAAACTTTTGAAAAAGAGACAAATGTTTGTTTGCAGTGTTTGAATAACGTTCCTGTCTCTCTACAACCTCCTGTGTTTCTGCGCAAATCTGTGACCCAAGCATGACAATATAAAAATAACCATATAAACATATGGTTTCTACTTCGCGGATTTTCTTATTTCGCGGGTGGCTCTGGAACGCAACCCCCGCGATGGAGGAGGGATTACTGTATTCCTGATTTATTTGCAGCATGATTTTATTTTATCCACTAGATGGCAGCAGAATGCTGCCCCAAACGTTTTCTTGCTTAACACTGTACAGTGGATCATAACAGCTTAACCCAAGAGAGTTTTTGGTTTGACCGTTTTTACATAGAATTCCAAACCCAAGAGAGGCTAAGGGTTAATACCAAGGAGGTTAAATCCCATCCAGGCCACTTTCTGCATGGATATTCACATTCTCCGTGTGGATTTTCTTCCAGGTACTTCAGTTTTCCTCCTGCAACCCAACATCATGTGAGTTTAGTCAATTGGCAAATCTAAATAGGCCTGATATGATTGGCCATGGATGTGAGTGAGATCTGTAATGGACTGGCACCCCTATTTAGAGATGATTCCCACGTACCACCCAGGGTTTCTGGGATAGCCACCAGTTCCTAGTTGCCCTCAACTGGATAGTTTCGATTCAGTAAAACAGAATATGGATGGCACAGACAAACAAACCGTGGATATTCTATAAACTGTTAAATATGTTATGTGCTATTTAAAATGCTGATGTAAGCTATTACTGTTATATAAAGGTTTAAAATTGTAATAGTTACTCAAATGTCGTATTTTATTGAATTTTCTTTTAATCATTTAGTACGTTAAATTGTGCTTTACTGTTATTATCATCTTCATCTCAAGTCACCTTTCCTTATTATTCATCAACCACTACAAACGCCATTTCCTTTTACTTACTTTCTAAATTTAAAAAACTTCTGTGTTTAATTTATGCTGTTGAAGGATGTGGTGTAAAATAAATCTTCCTTTTGTAACCACACTATAGGGTTACCAGCATTTTGACTTAATTGCTCTGGTTCTTAGCTCTGCAAGACCCTGGTTTCAAGAAGTGACCCGCCATCTGTTTCCGCTTACTACTGGAAACTAAATAAACAGAGCGACCTGCTTGAAACATTTTCTTCATCATTAATGTTTTTATTATTTGACCACATAAACAATTCCACAGTGTCATTCTACCTTGAATTGCGTAATATTATATAAGAAACTGGAACCGTTTATGAGTAGTGGCACCTCTTTTCTGCTTTGAATTTAGAATTTATATTCTGTGAGGAAAAAATACAGGACCTGATGTGCACAAAATCAGAAGTGCTGAACCATCAGGAATGTGAATGACAAAAAAAGTCCACGACCGGAGAAGGGAACAGACTTACTAGTCCAGAACAAGGACATTCAACCAGGAAGCTAATGGTGGGCTTTGAGAAACCAGTGCCTTGTGTCATGTGTTGAGTCACACTGGTGCTAAATCATGTCTGGTACGGATTTTTTCTTTTAATTTATTTTGGTGCTAGGAAACAATTGGACCTCCAGTCCCCGAAGTAAGGAGGTTCATGCTCTCCTTATTCCTGCTTACTATCATGCAGTTTTTCGGAATGGTGCTCTTTAAGTTCATTGTTAGGAATTCTGTAATGTGGAGGCTGTCTGGCAAGACGATGGACTACAGTGTTAGTGAGCTGCTCAATGGCTCTACATCAGTAGCAGCACCAGGATTTTAATTAATAGGAGGACCTAAAAGTCGACCTATTGTTACTTTAATTATTAATACACATTGTCACGCATGTGCGTCAGAAGACCTCCTTGCAGGCTCACTTGAGGTATGTGTTAACCTGTCGAGATGAGAGGGGGCGCTGTTGCTATCAATGTCCTCTCCTTTATACCTCACAGAGCCGAGAAGCCGCCCACTAAAGGCATTTAGCCGCACCCCTTTCGGTCAGGCCACAATAAGATCCCGGGAGTAGGTGTCATTTCTTGGCCAGTGCAACCCGCAAAATCCTACTCCGCTAAAGACCCAATAACTTTAAACCTAATTATGATTTGCCCTGCAAAGGGGACACACTCCTAAGAGTGTTATTTTTGTTGTTGTCTTTTGTCTTTTTGGCTACAGGTGATTAAAAGCGACGACCCGGTTGCCTCCCAAAGTCTTTCCCATTGTCTTTAATTGTCATTCCTGCACCCGGTGACAACATTCACTTAAGAAAAAATGCTTAGAAATGCAGTGGTAATAATCAAGCCTTGAAACAATAAAGAGGCTTTGGGCAGGCCTCCCATATTAATTGAGAATTGGCTGCCGATTGCGAGAAAAAGGTTGATGCAAAAGTCTTTACAGACAAGAGTCCACAACAGAAACTGAACAGGTTAGGACACATGGTGGATATATAGTAGAAAAGCAGGAAGAGGAGGGATCTTGGGACCAGAACTGGAAATGAGGTCATCGGGCTACGACTTCTTGGGATGTGGAAATTACGTCATTAGGAGGTGGGCCCTGCTATTGGTCTGGGAGTAACGTCTTCTGGGGTGGAACTGGAAATGACATCTTCTGGGGCGGAAATGGAAGTGACATCGTCCTGAGAGCCAGGCGAAATTTCGCACACTTGGTCTCTGGAGAGTTAAGAGAAAGGATTAGTGCATTCTGCCACCTCCTGGTCTGACCGGGAATTACCTTCTTCTGCGCCCTTTATCTGCCTCCCATGCGCACACGTTTCGTTAGTATTTAGCGACCCAACGTCACACGGTAAGTTATGCGCTTTGTTGTTGTTGAAAAGCTCCATTTTAACTCCTTTTTTGTGTAAATAAAAAAAAATTGCCACAAACAGGAATTAAAATCTGCGTTCATAAGTATCACATCATCATACTACCGCTGATTGACTAAAGCCAAACTGACCAATCAGATCAAAGAGCAGAAGAGAATTTAGTTTGTTACAATATGGTGTACAATTTTTTCTAGCGTAGTATTTTTTTTTACAAGTCATAAAACACATTATTCAAATTCATTTAAAGATAATTTCAGAGAGCCTCAGACTTCTTGCCTTCAAAAATGCAATAGTGTACAAGGGTAGTATTTTAATTTTTCTTCTTCGAAGCATGAAAATAATCCTCTTAATTATGTCTTCAACAGAATTACCAATCACATGTCAATAGGCCACCCATTGTTTGGACTGATTTGTTCTTTTTTTCTGTTAATTTGATAAATTTAGTGTTTGTTATAACCCTAAGTTTTCAAGAATAATCTAACTTAAAATGTAAAAAGCAAATACTGAGAGCAACCTCTATTATATTTTCGAGAATAATAACTTGAGGAGATGCGCAATTATCGAAAACTTACGAACTTCTTTTTAGAAAGTGCTGATTAGCTTAAATCTGTGGTGCTCTGTGTCTGCTAATGGAAATTTGCCAAAAATTTGGCCACAGCTTTTAAAGTTCAGAAATGCTATTTTACAAAATCTCAGGTTCGAAGGACAAACAACAAAGTTAATTAATTTAATTTTTTTTTTAAAGAATTAAGAAAATAACAAAGTAGGGAAGGTATCAAAAATTGTTTTTTCCCAGAAGGCAAATCCTAATGAAAGAAACAGAACCTTCAAATCAAAGCAGGGGGAACAAAGCCGGAAAAACCAAGAAAGTCCCAAACACATACGTATATTTTTACTAAAATATTATTAAATAAGCTGCTTCTGGAAATTCTTCTGAACTAAATTGGAATGCACTGACACGAACAGACTTTTGAATGGTGGACCCGCCTCCCGTGGTTACATTTACATTTATACTTGTATCTACACATAGAGTACCTTAGGATTGTTTACACGTGGTTACATTTACAGTATATTCATTCTAACAACTGGAGTACCTTGGATTATTTAGCAGCACTCTGTGAAACTGTGCCTTCTAATTGTTGAGCTTTCTCGGATATACAAGAAATTTGCAGATTCTCTGATCCGCCTCCTGTGGTTACATTTATATTCGTATCTCCAGGTGGAGTACCTCAGGACTGTTCAGTGTTAGGCTGAGAAACTGCACTCGTGAGTTGACCTTCTGCTTGTAGAAGCATCTTAAATAGGCACAAGTCCGGTACACATTATCTTCTTGATAACAATTTCACTTGATTTTCTTTAACGTTGATTTTTTAATCTTCAATTGTACGTATCTCTTAATGAATAGAAATGGGACAAGCTCAGACACGAAGAAGCCTTTGAATAGTGGACCCACCTCACTTGGACCTGCAGTGGAGAATTGTTCATGCAGCCCTTGCCACTGATGCTCTTGTGCAGCCAGAATCACCAGACTCCTGTCCTTTCTCTTCTCAGAGAGAAATGATCTTCCATATGTTTCTTAATTGTGAAAGGTTGAAGCCACTGCTTAATTTTCTTAGAGTGCCTTTTGATGGAATTAGACTTTTTTTTTTGGATGATAGTGGCCTGGAACCCCTGCAGATTTTATTTTTTTTCTCCAGCTGTCTGAAGTTTTTTTGTTTTGTTTTTCTGTCCTTCCTGGCCATCAGACCTTACTTTTATTCTATGTTAATTAGTGTTCCCTTATTTTAATTCTTATTTATTTTGTCTTTTTTCTTTCTTCATCATGTAAAGCACTTTGAGCTACATTATTTGTATGAAAATGTGCTATAGAAATAAATGTTGTTGTTGTTGCTTTTTTCAAATGTTACTTTTGAAGTTGTTAATAATCCATCCATCCATTTTCCAACCCGCTGAATCCGAACACAGGGTCACGGGGGTCTGCTGGAGCCAATCCCAGCCAACACAGGGCACAAGGCAGGAACCAATCCCGGGCAGGGTGCCAACCCACAGCAGGTTGTTAATAATACTGAACAAAAAAACAAATGTGTACTTAGTAACTTTCTATTAGGAATAACAAAGCAGGTAGTTCTTAAGACAACACAAAATAAGGAAAAGAACTTTAAAACTATTGATGTGCTACTTCTGTTTAAAGTGCTAGTGAAATGTAGGATGCAGCTGGAGTTTATGCATCCCAGCCACATTAATGACATGGAGACCTTCTGTGAATTATGGGGGCTGTGGGGAGGCATTGTGTTCTATTGAGAGGGGCTCACTGGTCACTAACTGGTCAGAAGACTTTGTAGATGGGGGACTGTTTGTAATACTTAAAATTATTTAATTGAATTTAGGTGTGGGATAGGAGGAGCGCATTGGGGAGAAGTGATGCAGTAAAGCACATAGTGGTGTTTTCTATTATTGGGCATAATAATGTTTACTTCAAAATAAAAAAATCTATCTATCTATCTATCTATGTCTGTTTTATAGTGCCTTTCAGATCTATCTATCTATCTATCTATCTATCTATCTATCTATCTATCTATCTATCTATCTATCTATCTATCTATCTATCTATCTATCTATCTATCTATCTATCTAGGTGTATAGTGCCTTTCCTATCTGTCTATACAATACAGTACAATGCAATTTATTTGAAGCTATGGTCTGCTTTCAAGTCAAGACAAGACTAATACATTTCTTCATTTCCATAGCTTATTAATATTTGGAGTGGTTTGCATGATGTGCTGCAGTGACAGTCATCTGTATGCATATAAAAAATAAACTCTCTTTTCTGTAAATGAAGGCTTTGTTTGAATAAATCCAAAAGACCTGATTTGCATCACATTAAACTGCACTGCCGATCATCAGTTTGGTTCTGCTTTAGGTAACATCAAAGGTATTCTTACTGTTCTGCACAAATATAACTGACGTGGATGACAATCACGGTTTAATTACATTTCTTTTATCTTTCAATGCCACAGGAACAATAAGCACTTTCACAAATTGATGCTTTGCACATTCAGATGATTTCTTCTAAGGGTATAGAAGCTCTTTAGAATAAATTATTTCAGGGTTTGTGTTTCACCGAGCTGCATATTATGATATATTTGTCTTTGAAGCAATTCACATTTTGGTATATAATGAGTGAAAAAATTGAGAACCCATTTATGTTTAGGTCTTGTCTAAGCATGAATTACATTTAGACTCTGTCATGCACATTGCAAATTCATTTCATGATTTTTATTAATCTGTTGTTCAATATGTCGTCGTCTTCTTCTTCTTCTAAACCTCATTTCTCTATTGAAGGAGTGTGTGGGACTGGAGGCTATTTGCAGAAGAGCTGTAGAAAGCAAGAGTGGGACCATCAAGAGCCTCAGAATTACTCCTAGGAATTGCACTAAAAGTCTGAATAGGATATGAATATAAGAGTAGGACATGAGAAGTTAAGAAGCATCCTACCCCGACTCCCAGCAAGGAGTAGAATTTCACACTTGAGAATAAACAATGTCACAATTTTATGGCACCCCAAGCTGCAAAATGGCATTCGTGAAGGGGTTATGTAGTTTCCTTGGAAGCCGTGATGAAGTTTTGTACATTTCAAATGCTAATGCTAATAGTAAGAATATTCAAAGGGATGAGATTACATTCAAATACAAGGTTTATGCCACTCTCGTGAAGTACTCTAGAGTCATGTGTTGAACCTAACCTAACAGAAATTACAAAAAGTCATAAAAAACAATGATTCAAAATTGACAATAGAACAGAAAATAAATACAAGCCAGTGTAAAAGAATCAGTCTCAACACACGAAAAAGGTTTGGGGCAGCCACCCGTATATTGTCCCTGGCTGCAACAGGGTATAGAAATACGATGAGATGCCTTCTCATTGAGTTCCAAAACTGAACTGCTCAAGCACAGATATGATGCCAGCTTCAAAGGCCAAAACCGGAAGTGATGTCATCTGTGGCCGGAAACAGAAATGATGTAATTTGTGACGCCAGGACCGGAAGTGATGTTGTTGATGACAAATCAGGTAGGTTTTCCCGTATCTGGCCTGCAGTGATAACAGAAGTAGGTGTAGCGCACACTGCCACCCCCTGGCCTGGAGGGTAATTACTTTTACTTGGTCCACTCAGCTTCCTCCTACTCACATGTGTGTGACACGAGTTAATGTCAATTATGTCTCTGTCTTTACGTATTATCAAAGAAGACCACAAAAATCACGGCTATTTTTTTGACTAACTTAAGAAAGGTCTCCAGACAGAGTGAAGGGGATTTTTGGAGATTCTGTTGCTCTCATACCCATCTGTTCTGGTGGGCCAGTCCTGTACATGTCTACTCTACAAAATACAATACAATATAATAAAATACAATTTATTTTTCTATAGCCCAAAATCACACAAGGAGTGCCGCAATGGCCTTTAACAGGCCCTGCCTCTTGACAGCCCCCCTAGACTCTCTAAGAAGACAAGTAAAAACTCCCAAAAAACCCTTGTAGGGAAAATTATGGAAGAAACCTTGGGAAATGCAGTTCAAAAAGAGACCCCTTTCCAGGTAGGTGGATGTGCAGTGGGTGCCAACTAAAAGGGTAAATACAATACAATATACAGAACAGAAAACAAGTAATCCTCAATACGATATAATAGTACAATAGTAATATTACAAGTACAGAGCAGAATTCAACAGTAGATGATATCACTGTAACATAAGATTAATATGTCACTGTCCTCTGTACAAAAATATTTTATAAATCTACTTTTCTTTCTACTCACATGCACAGAGGACACAGATTTAGCACAGGGACTCATCATTTAGAACTGCTAGGCAAGCATTAGAAGACAAGACAGTTAGGGACAACTGTGAAATGGGCATTGTATTCTATTTTTGTGTGTCAAATTCAGTATGAAACTGTATCCTCTTTGCCTTCATTGGAATTGATGATTCACCAAAGTGGGGGCCTGCACATGAAGAAAGAGTATAAAGCCTTGGAACATTGCCCGGCACACCTGTGAAGCCGACAGATGGATGGGAGACAACGGCATCTAATCCTGAAAATCCTTCCAACGCAGCAATGAAAATGGCAGACTCTACACATTGGGGCTCCCATTCCCAAACTGGGTTCTTGTCATGGCTTCCTTCGTCTGTAATGTAGCATAGGCTGTCACTAAACAAAGTTATTTATACTATACTTCCTTAGAAAGCTGGCGTCCTTCAACATCTGCAATAAGATGCTGCTGATGTTCTATCAGACGGTTGTGGCGAGCGCCCTGTTCTATGCAGTGGTGTGCTGGGGAGACAGCATAAAGAAGAAGGACGCCTCACGCCTGGACAAACTGGTGAGGAAGGCAGGCTCTATTGTAGGCACGGAGCAGAGCCGGTCCTAGACAATTTCGGGCCTGAAGCAAACTGATACTGAGGGCCCCCCTGCAGCTAAGAAGTCTGGGGCAGAGCCCCGGCCGCCAAGCGATTTCCTGCATTCTGAGCTGCAGAAATGCGTTTTCCCGGCATCTACAACCATCACTTTTTGACGATTTCAATTTCACACTGACAACCATAACTGTAACACACTGACAGGAGCCAAATTCGCAGGCTGTCAGCGCAGACTGTCGTACAAGGCCCTGAGTGAAGGGTATGAGTGATGGAGGTCGGAGTGGGCCCGCATAAAGACAGAGGCACAGATGAGCTGTGGAGGCGGCAACATGCGCGCGGGCCTGAGTGAATTGTAATGAAGATTGGAGTGCCGAGCGGAGATGTCCATGTGGAGTAATTAGGTGATGGAATATGTAGCCCGTGAATTATATATATAAAAAAATTAGTAATAGAGGTTGGAGTGAAGGAGTCTGTTGCTCCATTGGGCCCTCCGCAACAACATCGCATCACAGGAAAAAAAAACCTTGGGCACAGTGGGCCCCCTCCAGCTGTGGGCCTGAAGCGGTCACTTCGTTCGCTTCGCCCTAAGGCCGGCTCTGCACGGAGCTGGACAGTGTGACATCTGTGGCAGAGCGACGGGCGCTGAGCAGGCTCCTATCAATTATGGAGAATCCACTGCATCCACCGAACAGTATCATCTCCAGACAGAAGAGCAGCTTCAGCGACAGACTGCTGACACCGTCCTGCTCCACTGACAGACTGAGGAGATCGTTCCTCCCTCGCACTATGCAACTCTTCAGTTCCACCCAGGGGGGGTAAACGTTAACATTATACAAAGTTATTGTCTGTTTTACCTGCATTTTTTATCACTGTTTAATTTAATATTGTTCCCTTATCAGTATGCTGCTGCTGGAGTATGTGAATTTCCCCTTGGGATTAATAAAGTATCTATCTATCTATCTATCTATCTATCTATCTATCTATCTATCTATCTATCTATCTATCTATCTATCTATCTATCTATCTATCTATGTGATTTCTTACCGCCGTATCACTAAGGGAGGGTATCGCCTTTTAATATCATATCTATATAGTTTCGGGTTATGTAACACACCGCAATTACAAAAGAACTCATTCCAACAAGGGAGCTAGCGCCCCTGCTGGATACAATCACATAATACGACTTAGATTTGTTCACAGTGCTGGAGACCTCAGCCATCAAGCTGCCTCCCCCTATTGGCCATTCCACAGCTGAGTCAACACTGGGCCATCCAATCCGGTGAAAGAACCCCTCTACCTGACGATTCCCACGATCTTCCATCAGAGATGACTTTACCTTAGGCAGGCAGAACAACTTGGCAGTAGGGCAGTGGCACCAAGTGCAACATCTGAGTACCGAGAAGAGAAACCGAATAGGTGAGGGTATAAAAATAACCCATGCACCCTTTCCCTACTGATCAGTAAGGCATTTTATTGACAGTCATTTTTTTTCCTTTGAAGGCTTCAGCTCATCAAGCAGGTGTTGTATTAGGGACCTTCCCTGTTACACCCCAGCGTTCATTTGTTCGTTTGTGTGCTGCTTTATTACTGCCTCCGACTTGCGGTCAGTCCCCCTAAACTGGTGCGCTCTGCCAAGATGTGTAACACTGATATTTAAATTGTCAAAAAAAAGTTGAAAATGTGATTTATTTTACTCTCTGAGACAAAAACAAACACCAGAACATGTCTTGGTAAGTCACTGCTGCTATGTATGCTGGGCTGATTTCTTTTAAATTATGGTAGAGTTTGCTTTTTAATAAGCACTGTTTTCATTTTTATGGTGCATTACCTTTAATAAAAAAAAATGTAAAAAAATAATTGATAGAGGTCTTTCATCTACAATATAAAATTATAGTTTATTAAATGCTGCTTTGGAAAACAACATAAAAATACCTTGTATGTCATCCCAAGGGATGGAAAATGCAGATAACAGAATCATAAAGGTGCTGGTAACTTTGACTGGAGACCGCACAGCAGCATAAATATGACCAGTTTGGCTTTGAAGGTCTGCAGTGTTCAAGATGACATAACATCCAGCACCAGAGCAAGTCAATCCATTAGGTGACACGGGACACCGTCATGTGAGGGGTGGCATTTATAAAAGTTAAGGGGCAAAAGCTCCAGACACCGAGGGGGAAACCCCCCCCTGGGACAATGGAAGTATGAGAATAATGTCCACGTTAATATACACAAAGAGGCAGCATTTGTCTTTCTGAAATGCTGTGTGGACCACTCCTACCCACCCAGTCGTCAAACTCTAATGATAATGAGTGGGCAGCATTAATAAAAGTAAATCAGAGGGGGGCCCATCACCCTGGTCTTCTAACTCTGATGAGCCTGTTAACTGCTGGGCAACATTTTTGAAAGTAAAAGTTTGCAAACTCTGTACATCAAGGGGCACGCGTTCCATAAAGTCCACAGTATATGCACAAAGGGTTACCAAGTCTGCTATTAAATGGGACCCCGCTCTCTGTATACCGAGGGGGACCCTGCTTTGGGCTCCAGATGGGCTACTACTGGCACTATACAGCACCTATAAAAAGTATTCAACGATCTGTAAGTTTATTGTTACACAACACTGAATCAGAGTGGAATTAATTTGGCTTTTTTGACACTGATCAACAAGTCAAGTCAAGTCAAGATGGGGAGCATGCACTGGTACAGTCCGTTGCAGCATCCACCACTTGACAAAACAGCTTGGGATCCCGTTTGGCAACCCCCCAGGCAGACACGCGGTCCAGTCCGACCCTCCAGAAATGACCCTCTATCTGCCTCAGCCTGGTGTTATGTGGGCGACCCCTTGGCCTGGTGCAGCCACTCGGGTCCCCAGCAATTAAGATCCTACGATCCGGATCACCCTCGGGGGAAACGCGCCACATGGCTGTAGTGCTGTAACTGACGCTCCCTCACAATGCAGGAAATGTGTGACATTTGGGACTCAATGAGCAACACAAAGTCAAACCAACAGTACCCAAGGATTTTCCAGAGAGACACAGTACTCTACAAAGTCAAAGTGAAAACAGAAAGTGGTCTAAATTGAATACAAATATAAAATACAAAATAATTGATCGCATAAGCATTTTTCCCTTCCAGTCAGTATTACTAGATGGCAGCCATGACAGCCTTGAGTGCGCAAATCTTTCTATCAACTTTGTATATGCACACCGCCTTTTTACCTCTATTCTACTTTGCAAAAACCACAGAACTTCTGCCAGGTGTCATGGAGATCCAGCGACAAGTTCTCAACTGGAATGAGACCTGGGCCTGCTTTATTAAGTGTCTCAGAATTACTCCTAGGAATTGCACTAAAAGTATGACTAGGATAAGAATTTGTCCAACCTGAGAGTAGGATGTGAGAAGAAGTTACAAAGCGTTCTACTCCCAGTCTCAGAGACGAGTAGGAGGCCACATCTCAGAATTAATCATGCAGCTCTTGGGGTAAACTGGCACTCACGGTGACACTCAAGGTGATGCAAGTGAATCTCGTTTACTTAGACTTGTTATACGGCCATATTCTTCAGTCAGCAAAGAGAACTCACTTTTTGATATGTGAACTCCTTTGTCTCCAGTGTTAAAATAAACATAAGGTGTCTTGATTCACTGCAATGAGGTTTTAGCCTGTTATTAAAGAGCATTAAAAGAGAATTTCTGCAGGCCTTTCTATCTATCTATCTATCTATCTATCTATCTATCTATCTATCTATCTATCTATCTATCTATCTATCTATCTATCTATCTATACAATACAATTTATTTTTCTAAAGCCCAAAATCAAACAAGGAGTGCACAATGGGTTTTAACAGGCCCTGCCTGTTGACAGCCCCCCAGCCTTTACTCTCTAAGAAGACAAGAAAAAACTCCAAAAAAAACTTTTTAGGGAAAAAAATGGAAGAAACCTTGGGAAAGGAAATTCAAAGAGAGACCCCTTTCCAGGTAGGTTGTGCATACATTGTGTGTCAAAAAAGGGGGTAAATACAAGACAATACACAGAACACAAGTAATCCTCAATAAAATATAATAGTGCAATAGAAATATTACAAGTACAGAGCAGAATTTAACAGATGATATCACATAATATGATTTGGATTTGTTCAGAGTCCTGGAGACCTCGGCCATCAAGCTGCCTCCCCCTATTGGCCATTCCGCAGCTGAGTCAGTGCTGAGCTGGCCAATCCAAAGATAGGACCCCTCTACCCAATGATTCCTGCGATCCTCTATCAGAGATGACTTTACCTTAGGCAGGCAGAACAACATGGCAGTAGGGCAGTGCCACCAAGTGCCACATCTGAGTACCAAGAAGAGAAACAGAATAGGTGAGGGTTAGTATCCAATTCTAACTATGATGTTACTTATGTTTAAGTGCTAATGACTAACAACAGAGAAGCAGTCTGCACAGTTAATCAGCAGCTCTAGTCAGGATATGCTAAACTGAAGTAGTGAGTCTTCAGCCGGGATTTAAAAGCTGAGACCGAAGGGGCATCTCTTATAGTAGCAGGCAGACCATTCCATAGTTTAGGGGCCCTGTAACTAAAAGCTTGACCGTCCACTGTTATTTTATTAATCCTTGGAATCATAAGCAGAAGGGGCGGCACGGTGGCGCAGTGGGTAGCGCTGCTGCCTCGCAGTTGGGAGACCTGGGGACCCGGGTTCGCTTCCCGGGTCCTCCCTGCGTGGAGTTTGCATGTTCTCCCCGTGTCTGCGTGGGTTTCCTCCCACAGTCCAAAGACATGCAGGTTTGGTGGATTGGCAATTCTAAATTGGCCCTAGTGTGTGCTTGGTGTGTGTTTGTGTGTGTCCTGCGGTGGGTTGGCACCCTGCCCAGGATTGTTTCCTGCCTTGTGCCCTGTGTTGGCTGGGATTGGCTCCAGCAGACCCCCGTGACCCTGTGTTCGGATTCAGCGGGTTGGAAAATGGATGGATGGATGGATCATAAGCAGACCAGCATCCTGAGCTCTTAGTTCTGATTTGTAAGTCATGATAAGTTCAGACAAGTATGCCGGACCTTGGCCATTTAACTGGAGTTACGTGTTTGTATTTTCATGTTTTTGTAATAATTCTTGCTGCAGCATTCATACAACTGGAAGCTGTATAAAGAACAGTTTGAACATCCAGTGAACACCCAATTGCAGTAGTCAATCCTACTTGAAATAAATGCATGAATACATTTCACAGAGAAAATACATTTTCACAGTGAGAAAAGCGCTATATAAATGCAAAGAATTATTATTATGTTGTGTTTGTACATTCTTTCCATTTATGTGGACCTTCCTTCAAATGAATGTTAGGTTACCTGGTGCCTCTGAACTGTTTCAGTATGAATGAGTGTGATTTTGTCCAGTGATGTTTCATACTTTATACTCAGTGGTCTCAGTATAGACTGCTGTCTTGATGAATTGGATTAATATCCCATAATTTTACATTACTTCCTAAATCCCACTTAATTCAGTTCAGAATCATAGTGTCAGCACAGCTTATCCTAGTAGCACTGGGCCCAAGACAAAAAAATGAACCGAAATGAAACTATACTTACACATACACATGTAATACCTTAATTTAGATTTAACATTCAACCCAACATTGACATCTTTGGAAATGTGGGAGGATACCCGGGGTACATGGAGAGCAAGCATACGAGCACTGACTGAGAGGGGGATAAAAATCTGGCAGCAGCACTAATCACTCTGCTAGCATTTCCACACAAATTGGATTAAACTGATTCCAGAATGGATGGATGGATAGATGTACTCTGTGATGCTTAATTCATTCTCTAGTATATCAGAACGATTAGTAAAAGGAATTTCTATTCAAATCTAAAAAGGGATTAATTAACATTGGTTTGTTGTTGTTCTTTAAAACAAATGATGGAAACATTTTACAATACACTGTATCTTCTTCACCTTAACTAAGTGATACATTGTTGAAATTTTGACTCCTATTGTTGGCATGGTAACAGTATTTAGCAGAAGTGTTTCTACAGCAACCAAGTCTCTGGAGGGAGGCGAGAGCCTCCAGATCTTTTCTGCTGATACACAATGAAGTATAATGAATTAAGCACTACTTTGTGACATACATGAGACTTTTACCACTTGTGACAGATGAGTCTGTAGGTTGCCTTAGTGTTTGTGGTTTTTACTGTTGGAGATGACCACTAGGTGGCGCTGGGTGATTGATCACAGTGGTGTACTGCTGGGTTGCAGTGGGTGCTGGTTTTCACTCCAGCCAGTGTTACTGGAGCGTGTTACTTTATGATACGATTTGTTTGTACTTTCATATAGTTATGCTGGACATTTCTGATATTATTCTATGGATTTCAAAAGAATATAGACCCCTTTTCTTTATTAATAATAATAATAATAATTCATTACATTTATATAGCGCTTTTCTCAGTACTCAAAGCGCTATCCACACAGGGAGGAACCAGGAAGCGAACCCACAATCTTCTTACTGCAAAGCAGCAGCACTACCACTGCGCCACCTGTGAGGATGTTAACATTTTGCTGTGTTTCAATTTTGTGCTAAAATCATTTAAATTCATTTTTTAACCCACATTAAACAATACTCAATACCTCAGAATGACAAAGTGAAATAGTATTTTAGAAATGTTTGCAAATTTTATTGCTAAATTTCCAGCTGGGAAGAAATAATGATCTATCTATCTATCTATCTATCTATCTATCTATCTATCTATCTATCTATCTATCTATCTATCTATCTATCTATCTATCTATCTATCTATCTTTATACAGTGCATCTGGAAAGTATTCACAGCGCATCACTTTTTCCACATTTTGTTATGTTACAGCCTTATTCCAAAATGTATTAAATTCATTTTTTTCCTCAGAATTCTACACACTACACCCCATAATGACAACGTGAAAAAAGTTTACTTGAGGTTTTTGCAAATTTATTAAAAATAAAAAAACAGAGAAATCCCATGTACATAAGTATTCACAGCCTTTGCTCAATACTTTGTCGATGCACCTTTGGCAGCAATTACAGCCTCAAGTCTTGTTGAATATGATGCCACAAGCTTGGCACACCTATCCTTGGCCAGTTTCGCACAATACACAGTTCTTTTTGTCCTTTCTTTCTTTCTTTCTTTCTTTCTTTCTTTCTTTCTTTCTTTCTTTCTTTCTTTCTTTCTTTCTTTCTTTCTTTCTTTCTTTCTTTCTTTCTTTCTCTTCCTCTTCCACTCCTCTTCCAGCAAGCTATGTCCTTCTTCCTCCCAACTGTGGCTCCCTGAATGGAGTGAGGTGGCTCT
The DNA here is from genome assembly GCF_900747795.2 of Erpetoichthys calabaricus. NCBI lineage: Eukaryota > Metazoa > Chordata > Cladistia > Polypteriformes > Polypteridae > Erpetoichthys > Erpetoichthys calabaricus. The sequence goes on from NC_041398.2 coordinate 235,725,962, forward strand.
TTTTATGCAGTTCCTGGGAGTGCTCCAGGTGGCTCATCAGTGTTATCTATCTAGAAGCATGGTGGTGGAGCATCATGCTGTCAGATTGTTTTTCAGTGGCAGGGATTGGGAGACTAGACAGAATTTAGGGAAAGATGAACAGAGCAAAGTGCTCAGCACCTCAGACTGGGCCCAAATGTTGTCTTTCCAAAAAGGACAAGGACCCTTAGCACGAAGCAAAGACAACACAGGAGTGGCTTAGGGACAACTCTGTGAATGTCTTTGAGCTACCGAAGCAGAAGCCAGACTTGAAATCAACCAGGCATCTCTGGAGATACCTGAACTTACCTGTCCACCAATGGTCTCCAGCCGACCTGACAGAGCTCAAGAGGATCTGCAGAGAAGAATGGCAGAAAATTCAGATATGTGAAGCTTGGCATGTCAAACCGAAAAAGACTGCAGGCTGGAATGGCTGCCAAAGGGGGCTTCAATGAAGTATTGAGTAAAGAGTCTGAATGATTCTGTCAATGTGATATTTCTGTTCTTTTAATTTTTATTAAATCTGTAAAAGAAATTTAGTTTTTGCTTTGTCATTCTGGGGTGTGGAGTGCTGCCTGATGTGAGGAAAAAATTAAATGATTTTAGCACAAGGCTGCAATGTAACAAGATGTGAAATACTGAAAAGGTCTGAATACCTTCTGAATTCACTGTAGATTTTCCTGTAATGAGAATATCATGACAACGTGTTTTGGACAGAAGCTGTTCTTTTGTTTTTTCCAAATACTGAAATTATTTTTGGTTATTTTAGTATTTGTTACATTGTATTAATCCAGCTTCTCATGAAGAGAATGGTTGGAATGAAAACCTGCAGCCACTGTGTCCCTCACTGACCAGGTAATCCTTTGAGCTGTCATAGAAGTTCTACATCTTTGAAGTTTAGCACACATTTACAGAATCTGGGTATTCTTATTCTTTTATTTAAGGCATCATGCCACAAAAAATGAAACATCTATTAGAAATGTCTAGTAAAAAAACATAAAATAACAGCAATTCCATATATAAGAATGGGAATAGCTACAGAGGAAAAAGAAGATTCTAAAGGGGTCCAAATTCTCCGGTCCTGGAAGGCCGCAGTGGCTACAGATTTTCATTCTAACCCTTTTCTTAATTAGTGACCTGTTTTGCTGCTAATTACCTTCTTTTGAATTTAATTTAATACCGTACTGAAGACCAACCAGTCTGAGACACATCTCCATCCACCTGTGGGCACCAGTCTGAGTAAGGATCCATCCTCTTGTTCGGGATGCCTGGCATTTGCAACAGGTAGCAGCACTATTTACAAATATAAACCCACTGTAATTCAATGTTGTGTAACAATAAAATGTAAAAACTTTCATAGGCATTGTAAATGTAACTCTGAATTGGTGGTGGCATGGACAAGTGTGACAGCTGATAGAAAAGACCAATCATAATACAGGTCAAATTCCATTATAACAAACTCCCAGGGACCTAAAAAATATTTCGTTATAATAAAAATTTTGTTGTAATGAGATTCTGTATTTGTTACTATAGTGCTTTCTTTAACTTGCACCCAGACGTTTGCAATTATTTCAATAGCGTCTTTTGTGTTCATTTTAATCTCCTCCTACCTACAAGTTATGCTGACGAGAATTTTTCTCAGCATTTCCTTGCGATAATACACTTTCCCAAAACGTGATTGCAGCATCTGTTGAAGATTTTTTGTCCGTTTACCGGGGCAGGGCATAAACAGGTTCATAGCACTGCAGTGAAGTGACACAGAAGTAAATCATAAAAGATCGGGTCATGCTATAAGTCCCTGTCTTGCACCCCAAAACATGAGGCTGAGTCTCAGTACTTTAGGAAAACCAGCTTTATTCAGCTTGAAACAGGAACGGCACACTTATTTATTGTAGCGTGATCTGCCACTCTGCTATACACAGACACAGCAGTCAGGCTGCATCACCCATCGATATCGATATCGAGAGATGCAGAATATCTTTGAGATAGCTGTTGTCCTGGCAACAGATAAACAATCTTCCATAGAGGTGGAGATCGGACTTCGCGACGCTCTTCGGCATGTCGTCCCATTGTGGGAGGTCCCAAGAGAGTTTACAAACCTCACATTTTCTTGAATGAGTGCCGCATTAATAGGAATGTTTCTTGAACGAACATCACTGAGCCACATAAAAACGGCTTTTTCGACGTCTTCAAATGCAGCAGTTCACATACGTTTGCAACACGAGATTTTTTTTCTTTTTTTGCTCGGTCTTTCAAGAAAGTTGACAGCGTCAATGGCGAAATTCCGAATTCACTGGCAACGTCTTTTTTTTGCAGCAATCGAGAGCTGCAAAAATGTCGTTTTTTTTTTTCTAATATAAACTGTTATCGTTTTTTCGTGTCTGCCGTTTCTATAGTAAGGTGACAATGAGTTAAATTCCAATGGATGTTTTTTAAATGTTGACGAGCAATAAGCAAAAGGTATCACTGAAAACCGCAGGAAACAAAAAGGGCAAAAAAAAAATCAGTACGAGGAAAGTTCGAAGAAAGAAAAAAAATTACAATGTTTCTGTTTGGGGATCGTTGTGCACAACTGAGCTGCGGCCACAGAACTAGCTGCTCTGTGGATGATCCATTCAGGCATTTCAAGGTCTTTTGGGCACTTCGTTATAATGAAAGTATCTGCTGAATGTACTTCGTAATAACAAGATTTCTATATACTCGCGTCATATGGGGAAACAGTTGGGACCATAAAAATACTCGTTGTAATGAAAATTTTGTTATAAAGATATTCGTTATAACGGAATTTGACCTGTATAGATACCTCCTCAGGAGAGCTGAATGGCAGACACAAATCTTGAGGTGTCACATGAAGGGCTACGGCTTCATCACATGCACTTCAGTAGAGGTCATCCACCTAAAGCTAAGCATGTTTGGACCCGGCCAGTACTTGGATGGGAGACCATCTAGGAAATGCTTGGGTTTGCTGCTGGTAGAGGTGTTAGTGAAGCCAGCAGGGGGTGCTTACCTTGTGGTCTGAATGTGAAACCCAGTGCAGTGATGGGGACACTGTGCTGTAAAAATGGCACCGTCCTTTGGATGAGATGTAAAACTGAGATCTTTACTGATCCTTGGGCATCCTTTGTAAAGAGTAGATTGTATCCCGATGTCCAGGCTAAACTGCCCACCACGGCCAAGTCATATCAACCCCTGTCTTTAATTGGCTGTCTCTTTCACCACTTCATCATGGTGTGGTGTAAAAATGTAAAAATAAATGTTGGCGTTGTTACAAGATTATTACAAGAATGGGATCCTCCAGTATTTTTTCAATAACAAGGCATTCTCAAACCTGCTTAATCCAATTTATTGTGGTGGGGGTCTAGAGTCTATCCCAGTGTTTCCCAGCCTTTTTTTTTCTATGGTGGCACACTGTTTCTAACCAAAAAACATCCCAAGGCACACCACTTTTCCACTGACCCCAAACACATTAAATCTCATACACGTTCTCAACTGTCCGAAGGGGCGGGACTACCAGAGAAGACAATAAAAAAGCAGCTCCGAGATCAACACTCGCAGACATGACACTTAGTGAGCACTTTGATGGCACTTTCCCACCTGTTTCGTTCCTTTGCCAGCCCTTCTCTGCTGTAGAATCATCTCACTGTTCACCACCCTGCGAGACTCGGTGGTGACCCTACACCCAGGCAGATGGACTCCAGCAGTCCTGTAGATGTGTCTGAAGTGCTGTAAATGTTGTGTTTAGATCATGGCGATGGCAGAGCCACTTTTATGCCGGCTTCTCCAGGTTGTTCTGTCACTCCTCAGACTGGTCTCAACCACCAGGTCCTTGTCCCTCTCAGGTTCAGACCCAGGTGCACTACACTGTTATCTCCATAGTGCATAACTGGTTGAATAACTCTGGTCTCAAGGCAGGAGCAGCCCTGAAAGGTGTGTGTGGTCCACTTAGACACATCCATTTGCCCACTTGGGGAACCCACAGTTAATCAAACATGCATGTCTGTGAATTGAGGTGGAAAACAGGAATATGTGGAGGAAATCCCACACAGAAAAACCGGAAAACCTGCAAACTCCACCTAGGTAAAGGCCAGCTGGGGCTGTCAAACACCAACCACCGCACCACCATTTACATGGGCGGAGTGGTGGCTCTGAGGCTAGGGATCTGCACTGGCAATCAGAAGGTTGCTGGTTCGAATCCCGTAAATGCCAATAGGGACTCTGCTTTGTTGGGCCCTTCAGCAAGGCCCTTAACCTGCAATTGCTGAGCGCTTTGAGTAGTGAGAAAAGTGCTATATAAATGCAAAGAGTTATTATTATCTCTTGAAGCCATATTATATTTTGTACTTTTAATAACTGAGCACTACTTAAAGTCTGTACCTGTCAGTCTGCTTTTTTTATATTTTAAAGCACACTGATACAAAGCAAGCAAAAATGAAATGGTTTATACATCATCCCCAGCTTAGTTGACAGGCCTGGATTCTACAGGTGAAAGTTCGTTTCCATTTTTTACATCTAATAGCTGCAAAAATCTGAGTCAGCAATATTCTTGTCAAAATAGCTTCTTCTTTTTTTTTTTGTGGTGATTAGGTATCAAATGTTAAAGTGTAAATCTAGGAAGCCATCTGCCAGATTCTATTCTGCAAAGCTCTAGAAAATGTAAAGAAATGGAAGGGCTTTTGGTTTTGTTTGTCACCCTGCTGTGTTTCACAGTTGTAAGTGCTACTGCCTTGCAAGCTCTAAGTGACAAGGACATCGATAAAAAAACAAAAAACATGCACAACAAAAACAAGGTTTATTATTAAGGTTTCCATTGTCAAACATGACTAAAAGGCAATCTTTGTACCTTCGACTGTATTCAGAATTCATATTGCTATTTACAAAAACAGAAATTGATTGGTTTTTCTGTGGTGGGCTGGCACCCTGCCCAGGGTTTGTTTCCTGCCTTGTGCCCTGTGTTAGCTGGGTTTGGCTCCAACAGACCCCCGTGACCCTGGTTGGATAATGGATGGATGGATGGATGGGTGATTGGTTTTTTTGTAGTCGTAGGGTCTTTGCATGAAAAATAATCAAATTTCACATTAAAAGAAAATTGTTTAGGGTTTTAGTTTCCACTGGTCAAGTCAGAAATTGGTCATTTGTGACCCTAAAGACAATACAAGGGTTAAAAGTCTCTGCCATATATTTTAGCCTGAATGGGCCTTAAAGCCAGCCTGTTAAGTTTGAGGTCAGGCTGCCTGGGGTATGGCCTGTCTCTAGGCAGGCTGATGACGATCCTGATATGGTTTTGCTGCCTTTTTTTGAGGCCTTGTAACAAAAACAACAACCAAACTGTATTCTTGTGTGGCTCAAAAATCACACAAGGTAAGCTGCAATGGGTTTTAACAGACCCTGATTTTTGACAGCCCCTCCCATCCTTGACTCCCTAAGAAGACAAAAATATACTCCCGAAAACACCGGGTGAACACATCAACTCCACACAAACTGCTTAATGAAGTAAGAAGGGATGGCATTTTGGATTACACAGCCGCATCCTGGGTTTGACTTCCATGCCATGTAGTTGTTTGTGTGGTGTTTTAACATTTCCACTATGGCTGAATTCTTTTTTTTTTTTTCTCTCATATCTCCAAAGAAATGCTGGTTAAGTTGATTGGAAATTCCAAATGAGCCTGTGTGGGTTTATGAGTGGACAATGTATTTGACTGGCACCATGTCTTGGGTTATTTACTGTTTTGTATCTACTGCTGCTATAGCCTGTGGCCCCAATGATCTTGAATAGGCTTAAAGGATAACTTCAATATTTTTCAAGTTGATGTTTTTTCTTTATACTCATTTTCTATATTAATTTGCCACAAAGTATTGTGTTGTAAAGTAAAAAAAAAATAACAAGCCTGCTTTTACATTTTGAAATGGTGGTGATGGGGTTGGGATGCAAATGTGAAAACAAAAGACCAGAAGCTTACTGAATATGTCCATTTTGAAGCATCAGAGGGCGCAAATTAAGAAAATGTGCCTTCTGCAGTTCTGAGGTAGGCCTTATGATAACAAGAGAAGTAATGCATCTTTGGTACTACTTGTTTTAGGTTAAGACTCGGTTCCTGTTCGCTGGTCTGCTATCAGCGGTCTTCATAGATGGAGTTTTCACATTTATTCAACAAATTCCTATAGCTTCAAGCTGCCTATTTATCTTACTTTTGTCACTCCAGTTCTGTTTCTTGTTCTAAAATTTATTGTAACAAATGATGCTCTGTAGAAAAGTGTGTCAATTATCTGATACAGCGGCACAGCTCACCATGTGCCTTGAATTCACTGGGTTTGAGTGCGCCATGATTAACATGTGTGCCAGTGTCAGCACTACATTTGTACTCAAATCATGTTATTTTATTATGCCATGTGTATGGGGGGGATGCGTCAACATGTTCCACTGACAGAAGCCTGAAAGTCTTGTCAAGCTGAACAAAAACTAAGTGAAGTGTATTCTGGGAAAGCAGAAAGGCAAAGCAGAACCTTAGAATGGTTTGTACAGATAGATAGATAGATAGATAGATAGATAGATAGATAGATAGATAGATAGATAGATAGATAGATAGATAGATAGATAGATAGATAGATAGATAGATAGGAGACACACTATACAATATAAAATGCACTATAAAAATGTATAATGGTTCTGTCTCTATAAAGATAAATAGATGGATAGAATTTTATTTATCCTGAGGGGAAATTTGGCTTTTTACAGAAGCTCTTTAAATAAATAAAGGTCGATAAGTAAGTAATAAAATAAATAAATAAATAAAGCACAGACTTTGGTCTGAACAAAGAAGAAACTTCTGACTTGGTGGTCCTAGTCCCACCAAGGTCCTATACAGGAGTACTGCTATTGTTACAAAGGAGCCATCCGTCACATTTCTTCACACACTTCTGCTGAATGATTCTTTGGCTGAAAGTCCTCAGTGTTGGTGGGTCAGAGGGAGGATGTGCAGCATTGCTCATAATGGCACTCAGTTTGGTTTTTGCTACGACCTCCAGGGAGTCCAGAGCATGTCCCATAACTGAGCCTGTCTTTTTAATTAACTAGGTGATTTGGTGGGCCTCTCCTGAAGTGATGTTACCAGCCCAGGCTTTTTGTATAGCCAGGCTGTTTGCAGTTTAGACTGTATGATCCCACCAGGTGGTATAATTATTTGGTCATATTTGCTGTTATTGGTTATTCTGCAAATATATATAATTTTTAATTGAAAGCTTAACACTGCCAATATGAGGTACAAGTTAAGTTGTATGTCATTGAGCCTGGCAAAACGAGACATACGAGAGAAGCCGTATCTGAATATAAATATGATTTATTTTTATTATAGTTATCTGAGATGTAGCCAGCTTGCTGGTGTGCTTTGCTGCCATGTCTAAGTTACCTACTGTAGTGCTGCCATCTAGTGGATAGCCATAGAATTTTTTTTTTTTTTTTTTGGTGGCAACAGTTTGAGAAAAATAGTGCAATAAGTAGACAGTGCATAGCTATGTTGTTGTGAAAAAGGTAAAGGTAAATCTTCAAATGTTTTGAAACAACTAGATTTACTGCAGGATGAATATTATGATGATAATGCCAGTGATCAAGATAGTGACAATCAATTGGATGATGTGGAACTTGTAAGCTCTGGCACTGATGTGGGTCGCTGCCCCAAAGGCGTTATTTCATCACAAGGTGTCCGACTTGTTATGGCTGTCAGGACAGCAGTACATGGACATTCTGCAGCCAACTGAGTGCAAATAGTCACCAACTACTCAGCATGCGTGGACAGCCAAAAGAATCACATTATATTTGTGACATATGTGCGACCACTGCATTGTGCATTGAATTAGTTCTGTTTTTGGTGAAAATAAAGTAATTAGCGGTTTCTTTACACTTTTGACAGAATTACTGTAGATAATAAAACCATTGCTTTCTAAAACATTTTTTATAAGTTCATTATTTATTATATTAGGAGGCTTTGTCCCCTGCTCGCTTTGCTTGCCCATCCCCTCCTCCCGGGGCTCACTGTGCTCCAGTCACTTCGCATCTCTGCCGCCTGCGTTGTGAAGGGGTGTGGGGGGGATATGAACGCACGCTAAGGAGATGCGGTCTGATCAGCTGCTGTCTTTCTGCTGCTTCTGCCAGGCTGCGTATTCTGCTTGTCGTGCTGCGTGTCGATCATTTAAAAGCCAGTACAGCAGCTGTCCTTTTTTCTCACTGCCTTGTGTCGCGTGACATTAAAGTGTCTCTCGCGGGATGTCAAATTGTCTTCCGAGAAGTATCACGTATTGTCTCCTTCCAAGCCTTCAAAGATTTTTTTTTTTTATAATAGAGAGAAATGCATAGACCTATACTGCAGCGTCCCAGTAATAAGTGTTAAACTTAATGGCTCCGTCAGCTATTGCCACTTGCATAGTCAAAATGCTAAGATCGATCATTCCTTGTGCAATTATGGTCTCTTAGGGGCACGAAGAATGTTTTATGGAATTCTCCATTGATAGTAAACTGGTTTGAAATAATAGAATGAAACTATAAGACAGCCTCAGTCAGAAAGCAGCCTGCCATCAGAGTTCCCTGGAGTTGAATATGTGGGGTACAACACAGACTGTGAGACAAGTGAGAGGTTACAGATAACAACTACGTAGCTTGTTTTGACATCTCTTCCTATTCTACAATAAGAAAATAATCTAAGAGGTCAGTTGGTACCCTTTGTGTTAGGTGGACGTCACAGGTGATCTGATAATATGCATGATAAAACACCATGTGGACTCAAATCATATTCTTCTAAAGGCAGTGGTAGCACACATACTGAATCACATACAGACACAGTGGTTTAATGACAGATGTGCACTCAAATCATAGGATGATATTTTTTCCTAAACAGGGCCTTCTTTTCACATTACATTCTGTTATTTTATATATTTTAGAGATCTCGTGGTATGAGATTCACCCTGAATGGTAGTATGGAGCATGTTCATGAAGGGCGTACACACGGTTAGAGTTTCATTTTACATTTTACACTTGACAATAAGTCTCGTCTGAACTGATTACACTGCACTGCATTATTTATAAAAACTTTAGGTTGTGAAAGAGAAGAGGTTACCATACTAAGTTCACATTGACAATCAACACTTAGACGTTCGCAATGTCTGTGGCATGTCATATGCACACACAATAAACAAATACAGAAGAAAAATCTGGAGATAATGCAATAAAACTAAACCACAATGAAACAGATCGATGCACCACCATTTTATTTTGTTTGTTGTTTTTGAGTAAATGAAATTTTTAATTTTCCATTTTTGTTTCTGGTAGACATTTTACTCAAGCTGATAATATGATGCGATCGTTCTGATAGTAACTGATGCTCCCTCACAATGCAGGTAGTGTACCTCATTTGGGACTCCATGAATAACCGCTTGTTCAACACAAAGTCAAACCAGCGGTACCCGAAGAGACACAATACCCAAGGAGTCCAGTCTTCGTCTCAGGTCACTGGATAGCGTCCATATCTGTAACAAGACAGGAAGCACCAAAAACTTGGACCTATATCCGCTTGCAAAGATATCGGTAGCGCCACACACCCCTTTCCAGTGACCTCATGACCCCCCATGCTCTCCCAATCCGTCTACTAACTTCATAGGAAGAGTCACTAGAGACATGAATGTCAAAATACACAGCAGTCCATTAAATGAATTCTGTTTTTAACAATAACTAATTATTGTATACATTCTGCCCTGCGGTGGGCTGGCGCCCTGCCCAGGGTTTGTTTCCTGCCTTGCGCCCTGTGTTGGCTGGGATTGGTTCCAGCAGTTCCCCGTGACCCCCTGTAGTTGGAATTTGGCGGGTTGGATAATGGATGGATGTATACATTCTTGACAGCTTTAAAAAGCTGACCTGGTTTTGTCGACCAGCCAGGATACAGGAAGAGCTGTCTAAAGAGAAGGAGAATTAGAGAATCAAACGAAGTAATATTAGACATAAATCTGTAAATCATACACTTATTACATGTCAAGAAGTATTACAGGTAGCTTGACAAAGATGGAATTATACATTTTCATTGTTCTTCTCCAAATTTCTCCCCATAATAATGGTGTCCTTGTTAAAGTTGTAGTATAATAGCATATGAAGACAAAGTTGGCAGCTCCCTGGATCCCTAAGCCCCACAGTACAGTTTTCTTATTGTCTGCCCCTGCCACCTGCAAAGCATCACTTGTCAGAGCTGAATGCTTTTCCTTTTTCTGCAATTTTTTAAATTGGCTGAAGGACACTCTGATAATAATAATAGTAGTAATAATAATAATAATAATACCTTAGGTGTGCCAGCATTTGTTTTGGCTTCTGAATGAATCCATTCTCAGATAACTTCAAAAGAGGTCAGGTAAGGGCAACCTTGGGTTTTGTTTTATGCAATAAGCCTGTAGCAAAATTTTACTTTTGAACTGAATACAACCTCACTGTCTGCTTAAAAAATAAAAATCCTTGGCTTTTATCTCAGACTGTGATAAGCTGCTGGCTGGCAAAAGGGACTTCCATGGATACAAAAAGGGTCACAAAAGAGGCGAGGGGCGTTTTTGGAAAAGAGGGATAACATACAATGGAGACGGAGGTGTCATTTCAAGTAATAATAATAATTCTTTACATTTATATAGCGCTTTTCTCACTACTCAAAGCGCTCTACACAAAGGAAGGACCCGGGAATCGAACCCATAATCTCCTTACTGCAAAGCAGCAGTACTACCACTGCGCCAGTGTCATGTCTCAACCAGGGTTCCTCCCCAGGCTGGGGTTCAAATTCATGTTTTATGTCTCTGATGTTTGATTCTATTATTTATATTAATGATGTACACCATTCTTTATTTTTGATTTTGTCTTTTTATATCAGCTGCCTTTACAATGTTCCATTTGTTTTGTGGGTAGTCCTCCAAGAGGTGGGACCACCTACCAATCACTGCCTGGAACTGCCCTCCACCCTATAAATCCAGAGGGTCTTCTACTGTTCCTGGTGGTTTATTTCAAACCTGCCTGGGATTGGTGAGGTTTCTTTTGTGTTAATTGTTAACTAGCTACGCCTACCCATCTAAGACCTGAGCATTAACATTTGCAGTATGCCATCTGTTGGCATGTATTTTGTAATGTATGTAGTAATAATATGTGTTTGCATTTTTCATTCTAACAGCTGGCACATAATAATAAGTATTACTATTAATGTTTGTAATGCGCCATCTGTTGGAATGGTAAATGCACTGCATATGTCTCTGTTATGTGCCATTAGGTATGAGATAAGTAAAAGCAGTGGTTATGGTTTTGGTGCACCATCTATTGGAATGATAAATACTATACATTTCATTGCGAAAAATGTCCGTGATGTGCTATGTTTTGGAATGACAGACAGCCAGCAACCAGAAGGACACCCAGACAGACACATAGATGCTTATGTCTTAATTTAGGTGGATTCTGTTAATTCTGACACTTTGACTTTCTTCTTGGTGTTTTTGAACTTGCTTTTGGAACCTGTTTTAGGACTTGTTTGATTTGGATTGCTTTTGTGTTTCAGGTAATTCCATACTTTTTTTTTACTAAGAATAATGTTTTTTTTAGATTCAGTGCTTGGCCATATTACAAGCTGGGGTTTCACAGTGCTATCCCCCTCTAGTGGTCCTTTTTGGAAGTGCTTTTGGAACTACATGCTTTGAGACTTCTAGTTTCACGACAATTTGAGGAGACAAGGTGTGTGAGGTGTCACACACATGCGCTTAGGAGGCAGTCAACAAGCCCGGAGGTGAGTGAAATATCGTGAGACAAAGGGTTGACTTGACTTGCGGTACTAACGCCTCTCTCCCTCTCTCTCTCTCTTTTCATCAGACCAAAAGAAGAAAAATAATCTCCTTACCTTACTTCTGGGTTCCAAGATGGCCGCCGACATCGCTTCCGGCTCCAACCAATGACGATACTCCTGGTCTCCAGAAGATGATGTCACTTCCACCACTACATCACTTCCGGCCACTTTTGATGACGTCTTATCCGTCTGCCTGATTCGGCGTCATTTCCTGCCAACTCATTTCCGTCCACCATTCCGTCATCCATCCATCCATTATCCAACCTCCTGAATCCGAACACAGGGTCACGGGGGTCTGCTGGAGCCAATCCCAGCCAACACAGGACACAAGGCAGGAACCAATCCTGGGCAGGGTGCCAACCCACCGCAGGACACACACATACACACCCACACACCAAGCACACACTAGGGCCAATTTAGAATCGCCAATCCACCTAACCTGCATGTCTTTGGACTGTGGGAGGAAACCCACGCAGACACGGGGAGAACATGCAAACTCCACGCAGGGAGGACCCGGGAAGCGAACCCAGGTCTCCCAACTGCGATGCAGCAGCGCTACCCACTGCGCCATCGTGCCGCCCCCCATTTCGTCATTGTATAAAAAAACATCTTCTGTGATACACATCGTCAACTGCTGTAATAAGTATTTGATCATCATTTGGACTGTGTGTTGTTCTTTTGTCCTGTGGACATTCTACAGGGATGGTCCCCAATTCTTTTTTCCTTTGTGGAAGTGTTTTTCATTCATTAAAGAGGGGATAAAGTCCAGTAGAGATGTATAGAAGGTCCAAGAACGAAAGTATTCCGATCTCTTTTCACTTTCTGCCCAGTGTCTTGTGTTGCAGATTTCATTTAGAAAAAGATGGACTGACATGGTTAGTTAGGTAAGTTAATATTTATGTTAGAGAAGTCTGCACATGTATGGGAAAATTCTTGCATGGCCTACAGATCACATAAATAAAATATTGTTGCATATTAAAGATCCTGCGGTGGGCTGGCACCCTGCCCGGGGTTTGTTTCCTGCCTTGCGCCCTGTGTTGGCTGGGATTGGCTCCAGCACACTCCCGTGACCCGGTAGTTAGGATATAGCGGGTTGGATAATGGATGGATGAATATTAAAGATCATTAATACAAAGCAGTAGTAGTTTTGGTGGTAGTGGTGGTGGTGTTGGCAATGTCATGTATACAGATAGAAGTAATATTCTTAAGTTGTATGTCCGTGGATGGACAATCTGCTTTTATTGAATGAATACTCCACTCAAAAGTTCCCTATATTTTAAATGTTACTAACCCAATGTAGTTTGTAGTGATGGTAGATAAAAAACAAAATGCTAATCAAGTTTTCATGGAGAATGAAGATAACAATGTCACTGACAGAACAAAAAGCCAGTGGTAACATGGTGTCACACTTCATTGGTTTCAATAGTCCATGGTAGCACACAGTGGCAGGTCTACTATGAAACTAATGATGCTTAAGCTTCAAGGACCCTAATCCCAGAGGGACCCCAGAAGCGACTTTAGTCCACATTGCTTAAAAAGTTTGGGTATCTATGGTATGACTTGAGTATCTCTTGTATGAGTATTTATTGTATGAGAAGGGTTTTTCAAAAAATAATAATGTTAAAAATATAGTGTAGTTCAGTACAGCAATTTTAAACCAAAACTGAGAAGAAATGGTTATCTTTCTAAAATAATTTTGGTGGTCTGTCATGGAACAAACTTAATGAAGAAAAAAACCTTGAAGTCATTTGTGTTGTTATATGGGACCCCGATAACAGCTTCAGAGCCCCAAAAATGTGGGTCGTCCACTGATAGCACAGAAATACAACGGGATGTATAGGAAACGTATCTGATATTTTATCATTCTGCATGCATACCCAAGGACGAGAGCAAGCACAATAAACAAAAGCCAAATCTGTTATAAATTTACATTTTACATTTGATTTCATAACAGAGCACTTGTTAGCTGTGCCTCCTCTAAGACTTGGTGGCTGAGCCTGCACTTTAAATCAGCTTGCTCATTCGCTGGGCCCCTCTTAAAGTGATGTAACCAGCCCAGCACACCACTCTGGCCATCAAAGAGTTATAGAAGAAGCGAAGGATGTCACTTCTCACAATAAAGGAACAATGCAGCCCCCTAAAGAGAAAAAGCTTGCTCTGCCCTTTCTTCTCTAGTCCCTCTGTGTTCCAAGACCAGTCCAACCTGTCATTGATGTGGACCCCCAGGCACTTGTAGGAGTGGACCACCTGAATCAGGTTCTTTGGTGCAGCCAAGATCAATAACCAGTGCCTTAGTTTGGCTGATGTTAACATGCAGACAATTCTTTCAACAAAGTTCTCCACCTTGTAGCAATCCGGCGCCACTAAGATTCACACTGTTGAGAAGACGCTGATTTATTTATTTTTATGGTGGAGATTCCAGGAACGCACCCAGCCTTGGCACGACCCGCACGCACTCACAAACAGAGACAAAAACAAAGCAAACTGGTAATCAAACAATTAAAGCATCTAATGCAAACAAATGAAATAAATGAAAACAACGATACCACCCCTGTTCCCCTTACGCGACTATACATTAAATACATAAAGCACAAACAAAACACACACAGCAAAGTCCATGAAAAACGGCAACGAATGAAATGTAATAATGAAGATAACGTCCAGAGATCTGCACGTTGAATGGGAATGTAAAAATGGTCCTACTGGTAGTTCCTGAGATGGTGAAGAAGGGTGGGCGGGTTCAGGAGCACTCCTTTCCTCACAAGATGACCACGAATCCACTTACAGTCCTCCAGACGGTAGACAATTCAGACCCCAACCACGAAACGTTCCAGGACAGACAGACAGGAACTTGAAACACAAATTACAAAAACCCTTTATCTTTTCGTAACTGACCCCCTTTTTAGAAGCCGCACTGACACCCTTTGACCCCAACAGCCCCTGCACCCTAAGCAGAAGACCAATCAGAGGCACTGCAGGGACTGCTGGGAGTTGCAGTTTGAAATTCAAGTAGCACCTCTGCCTCATCCCCCTTATCAATACACCCCATAAGTGCAGAACCCATCTGACAATGTCTGCAAATGACCTGACCTGCTGTTACATTTCTAGTCAGAGGTGTACAGTGTAAAGCAGACAGGCTTGTTCCTTGTGGTGCTCCAGTGTTGCTCACATGGTCCTCGAGTCTCACAGACTCTGGTCTTCCTGACAGACAATCCATTATCCAGGACACCACAGGCTCATCCACCTGAGTATCCCTGAGTTTATATATGCTAACAATTTTTAGAACATTAGAACAATTGTGACAAGAAAAGACCAAAAAATTTGTCCACCTTAATCACCGGGATTGTCTAAAATAAAGTCAAGATTTGAAGGTCCTTTTCAGGTCCCACTCTCCTCCACACTGTTTTGTAATTTATTAAACATGTCTGTGGTTTCTTTTTAATTAAAGGTTACTCAACCGTACAATTTTCAAAGGTTATATTGATGGTTTAAATGTAAAAAATTATATTAGTATAATAAATTAACACAATATATACCACAATTAGCTACATTTCATAAAAATAAATGAAACATTTTTATTTGGATTAATACAAATACTCTTAGTGACCCACCGCCTAGGATGCATAAACAGATTTTTGCTCTCGCTGCCTTTGCTCCTGTCTGTTTCAACACATTATTGGTTACCAAGGGCAACCGTTACAGTGATTATATGAGAGGATTCATTCAAATTACATGTTGCATTTGGTATTATAACAATGTCTCAGATTTAAGACAGCTTTCTAAAATTCTCCCATAGTAATCTAATATTGCACATAATATTACAAAAAGCAAACCCGGCTATTTATACATTTAAACATGTAGCAAACATTAACTTAAGAAAATGTTAACAAAGACACAAAAGGTAATTTGCTTTATTTTTACTGAAAGAAGAAATATGAACAGGACGAGTGACAGAATATCAGAAGTAATCATTTAGTATGATGTTCATTCATTTTCTGGACCTGATATGATCATTTTAGTGCAATGGCAAAGTGGTAACACATCAGTCCATCCAAGGGCACATTCCTGTACACCCTTAAAGGGATATTACAATACAATACAATTTATTTTTGCATAGCCCAAAATCACACAAGAAGTGCCGCAACGGGCTTTAACAGGCCCTGCCTCTTGACAGCCCCCCAGTCTTGACTCTCTAAGAAGACAAGGAAAAAACTCCTAAAAAAACCCTTGTAGGGAAAAAATGGAAGAAACCTTGGGAAAGGCAGTTCAAAAAGAGACCCCTTTCCAGGTAGGTTGGGTGTGCAGTGGGTGTCCCAGTCTGAGGTCAAGAGCGCTCTGGAGCAGGTTTTCATCCAGGATGTCTCTGTACATTGCTGCAGTCATCTTTCCCTTTATCCTGACTAGGGATGGTATTGGCCTGGTGATGAGCGGTGCCTGGTTTCCTCCAAACGTGACGCCTGGCATTCACACCAAAGAGTTCAATCTTTGTCTCATCAGACCAGAGAATTTTCTTTCTCATGGTCTGAGAGTCCTTCAGGTGCCTTTTAGCAAACTCTAGGTGGGCTGCCATGTGCCTTTTACTAAGGAGTGGCTTCCGTCTGGCCACTCTACCATACAGGGCTGATAGGTGGATTGCTGCAGAGATGGTTGTCCTTCTGGAAGGTTCTCCTCTCTCCACAGAGGAACTCTGGAGCTCTGACAGAGTGACCATCGGGTTCTTGGTCACCTCCCTGACTAAGGCCCTACTCCCCTGATCGCTCAGTTTAGATTGCCGGCCAGCTCTAAGAAGAATCCTGGTGGTTTCGAACTTCTACCACTTACGGATGATGGAGGCCACTGTGCTCATTGGGACCTTCAAAGCAGCAGAAATTTTTCTGTAACCTTCCCCAGATTTGTGCCTCGAGACAATCCTGTCTCGGAGGTCTACAGACAATTCCGTTGAATTGTCAATACAATACAATACAATACAATACAATACAATACAATACAATACACAGAACAGAACAAATCCTCAATACAGTATAAAAATAAAAAAATTTTTCCACCGAAAATTATGTGCCACTGTAGCCATGAAATCGGCTTCAGGGCCCTACTAAATGTAATTACCTGCTGAGCCAGGGTTTGGCACTGTTATGTGATCCTCTCTCTCTCTCTCTCTACAAACAGGATGATTGACAGCTCTTCCATCACTGACATCATCTCTGGTGTTTGTCCTCCTGGACCCGCCCCTTCCTACTGTCTTTATTGATAACTCGGAAAACCAGTTACCTACTTTAGTTCTACTTGGACATCTCCACAGCTAATTCCATGTTTATTTACACACAAAAACCCTGTCAAATTATACAGGGTTACCAAGGTGGTACCCCAACTATTTATCTGTGCTTTTTGTGTCATTTTATAGTTACTTTTATATGAATAACTTTTTTTTCTGTTTTACGGTTACTCATTTATACTATACAGTAATTAATATTATATTAATATTATTATTATTATTGTTGTTGTTAGTATTTTTATCATTACTGCCATTTCTAAAGATACTACATGGGTAAAAATTTGTTTGAATTCATTTGCACCAAGAGATAACCACATTGACAAATTGAACATTTCAGTGAAGTTAATTGAAAAGTTATATTGCCTAAATATTCTTATAACTTCCTGTGTATTTCTTTATTTGACACATACAGTATAAAACAATTTGCCAAGTAGCAAGCATGGGAATTGCAAATGCATTTCTGGCATGGACAGCGCACTGTGTTGGTTTAACTGGGTTGGTCACTTTTGCCATTTCTTACTTTTGCCAGCACTAGGTGCATCCTTAGCTAGTTCCTTAGCTACATCTAAATATCTATCCATCCATCCATCCATCCTCTTCTGCTTATTCGAGATCGGGTCGTGGGGGCAGCAGCCTGAGCAGAGATGCCCAGACTTCCCTCTCCCAGGCCACTTCTACTAGCTCTTCCGGGGGAATCCCGAGGCATTCCCAGGCCAGCCGAGAGACATAGTCCCTCCAGCATGTCCTGGGTCTTCCCCGGGGCCTCCTCCTGGTTAGACATGCCTGGAACACCTCACCAGGGAGGCAGGCGTCCAGGAGGCATTCTGATCAGATGCCCGAGCCACCTCATCTGACTCCTCTTGATGCGAAGGAGCAGTGGCTCAACTCTGAGTTCCTCCCGGATGACTGAGCTTCTCACCCTATCTTTAAGGTTAAACTTTATTGCAGCCATGAATGTTCTGACCACTAGGGGACACCCTACGCCCAAGACACAACCACACAGACACAAGTCCTGGTACCATAGAAAGGGGTTTGCATAAATCACAAATAATACATTATTTTCTCTATACAATACAATACAATACAAAACAATTTATTTTTGTATAGCCCAAAAATCACACAAGATGTGCCGCAATGGGCTTTAACAGGCCCTGCCTCTTGAAAGCCCCCCAGCCTTGACTTACTAAGAAGACAAGCAGCATTTGACACCATTGACCATTCTATTTTACTGCACAGGCAAGAAAATGATGTTGGGCTTACAGGCACCGTTCTCGCTTGGTTTAGTTCTTACTTATCAAATCGATTACAATATGTACAGAAATGTGCTGACAGTACTCCATCATTATACACAGAAGTTCAATATGGTGTCCCGCAGGGCTCAGTACTGGGACCTTTACTGTTTTCACTTTACATGCTTCCACTGGGACCTATCATTAGGAAACATAATGTTAATGTTCACTCGTGACACCTAGTTATACCTTTCATTTACATCAAATGAAGTTTCTCCAATGTTGTCTTTAATTAGTTGTGTTAGTGAATTAAAGGTGTGGATGGATTAGAACTACTTGTCTTTAAACAAAGATAAAACAGAGATGTTAATTGTTGGAGGGAATGACGCTGATCACAACAATATTTTGTCATCATTTAACTCAGTTGGAATCACCATTAATTTTACTGAATCAGCCCGCCATCTAAGAGTTATCTTTGACTCTAGCATGTCATTTAAAGCGCATAATACAAAGTTGTCCATATTATGTTTCTTCCATCTTAAAAATGTTGGGAAATTAAGGCGCTTTCTAAATAAATAGGATTGTGAGAAATGAATTCATGTAGTTATATCTAGTAGGATTGACTACTGCAATGTGGTGTTCACTGGATGTTCAAACTGTTCTTTATAAAGCCTCCAGTTAATCCAAAATGCTGCTGCAAGAATTATTACAAGAACAAGAAAATACGAACACATAACTCCAGTTCTTAAATCCTTACACTGGCTCCCGGTTAAGTTTAGGACCGATTTCAAAATCCTCCTTTTAACATCCATCCATTATCCAACCCGCTATATAAAGCATTAAATGGCCGAGGTCCGGCTTACTTGTCTGAACTTATCATGATTTACAAACCAGAGCGCACATTAAGATCTCAAGGTGCCGGTCTGCTAATGATTCCAAGAATTAATAAAATAACAGTGGGAGGTCGAGCTTTTAGTTACAGGGCCCCAAAACTGTGGAATGGTCTGCCTGCTACTATAAGAGATGCCCCTTTGGTCTCAGCTTTTAAATCTTGGCTGAAGACTCCCTACTTCAGTTTAGCACACCCTGACTAGAGCTGCTGATTAACTGTACAGACTGCATCTCTATTGTTAGTCATTAGCACTAAAACATAAGTAACATGACAGTTATAATTTGTTACTAAACCTCACCTATTCCGTTTTTCTTCTCAGTACTCAAATATGGCACTTGGTGCCACGGCCCACCTGCCTGCCTAAGGTAAAGTCATCCCTGATGGAGGATCGCAGGAATCGTGGGGTAGAGGGGTCCTTTCATTGGATTGGCAGGCCCAGCACTGGCCAAATGGGGGAGGCAGCTTGATGGCTATGGTCTCCAGGACTCTAAACAAATCCAAATCATATTATGTGATATCATCTACTGTTAAATTCTGCTCCATACTTGTAATATTTTTATTTTATACTGTATTGAGGATTACTTGTGTTTTGTTCGGTGTATTGTATTGTATTGAAACCCTTCTTTTTGACACCCACTGCACGCCCAACCTACCTGAAAAGCGGTCTCTCTTTGAACTGCCTTTCCCGAGGTTTACATTTTTGTCCCTACTAGGGTTTTTTTTTTTGGAGTTTTTCCTTGTCTTCTTAGAGAGTCAAGGCTGGGGGGCTGTCAAGAGACAGGGCCTGTTAAAGCCCATTGCTGCACTTCCTGTGTGATTTTGGGCTATACAAAAATAAATTGTATTGTATTGTACAAGGAAAAACTCCCAAAAAAACACTCTACAGCTGAAACAGCGCTGGGCCAGCCAATCCGATGAAAGGACCACTCTACCCCACGATTCCTGCGATTCTCCATCAAGAATCTCTCTCTCTTTCTTCTCCTCCACACTTCCCAGGTGAGCTTTGTTCGTCCTCCACACCCGATTCCAACTCACAATTGGCTACTTGTATCCTGTACCTTGGAATAATTCCAGTGCTAGGGCATAGCCCATTGGAAGCACTTCTGGGTCAAATAGAGGCCCTACTAATCCTGGCAGGTC
This sequence comes from Erpetoichthys calabaricus, assembly GCF_900747795.2. NCBI lineage: Eukaryota > Metazoa > Chordata > Cladistia > Polypteriformes > Polypteridae > Erpetoichthys > Erpetoichthys calabaricus. The sequence goes on from NC_041398.2 coordinate 235,746,353, forward strand.
TCCCGGCAGCCCCTATGGTACTATGGTACCTGCAGGTGTCCGTGTGGGAATCTTAGCCCAGGGATGTGGCCATCTAGCGTATCAGAAAAGCAAATTGTCCAAGCTGGTTAACTTCCCTGAGTCTCCCATTATATTGGCCTCCCACATATCCACTTCTGGCCATGACAGGACAATCCTTTGCCTTCATTTTCTTGCTTCCGAAGGGCTGGACACCTGCCTACATGTGCTGTGTCTCACAACGTAGAGGTGATTATCATAAAAAATATGAAAAGAAAATTGATTCAGTTTGCTAGGATTTATATTTCCTATTTATTAATGTTTCCATTTCCTGAAAAAAAAATTTTTACCTGCCGGGGCAAAAATGACCCAATCTTTGTACAGTACCATGACTGTGTTAAACATTCATATTGATAAAAAGTACTGATTTTTTTTTTCTTGTCGTGGTAGAGTCATTGCAGGAAAAAAATATCAAATGTAACGCTGAAACAAAATTGTTTATGGTTTCTTTTCCACTGGTTGGTTCAGAAATGGGTCACTTTTCACCCTAAAGATCACACAAGGGTTAAAAACCTGTGACATGTATTTGGGCCTGAATGGACCTTAAAGCCAGCTATTAGGTTTGAGGTCAGGCTGCCTTGGGTAAGGCCTGCCTCTAGGCAGACTAGTGGGGGGTCCTTATTATGTTTTGCTGATTTTCTTGAGGCCTTGTAACAACAAAAACAACAATGTATTTCTTGTATTGCCCAAAATCACACAAGGAATGCCGCAATGGACTTTAACAGGCATTGTTTTTTAACAGCCTGCCCAGCCTTCACTCCCTAAGAAGGTACCCTTTTCGCCTTTTTTTTGGTTTTTTTGATTTTATTAAAATCAAATAACATTCCATACAAATAAATCAAGTTTTACAAAAATAGGTTCAAAACAAATTAACCCCAACCCCTGAGAAAGAGAGCTAGGCCAGCAGAATAAAACTTTAAGCTAGTAGAAATAAGTAAATACTGTAGATAAATTAATATGTGAATAAAGATAAATGGAGAAGAAAAAGGGGGAGAGAATCTGCTGCCTCAGTTTAAATGCTTATTCTAAAATGTTATTGATCAGATCCTGCCAGGTTTTGAAAAAGTTTTGTACAGATCCTCTCAGTGCGAATTTGATTTTTTCCAATTTCAAATAGTATTGCTCTTTTCGTCTTTTTGTTTCAAGGCACCTCAACACGAGTGTTCTGGCAAGATAAAATAACAAATGGGTGAGGCCTTCAACATAGCCCACCGAATAAATCCCCAACATGTCAAGCCTGATCCCAGGACAACAGGAGGGTTTTAGGTCTTACTAGGCTTCAGATGGCAGGTCAAGCTTTCAAAAATTATCAAAAAACACTGAAGAATGTCTCACCAGAGGGAAGATCCTTGAAAACTCCAGCTGGAGAAGAGACAAGTCCACAATTAATCTTTATAAAAGTGGAGGTTTATTTTAAAGGAAAAAATATGAACAAGGCTTGCAGCATAAAAAATTCAAAGAGTATATCTCTGTGCGTTTTATTATTATTATTACTATTATTATTGTGTAAATTTATGAATCTTCTGGGATTACCTGTTCTGTGCACTTCAGTGTTCTGGACCAGAAATGTAAGAGCCAAACCATTTAAAATAAATTATAATGGTAAATTGATACACTTTTTTGCTTAATTTGAGTAGAATGTACTGTAAGTTTCACAAAGCAACATAGATAATGGAAGACTCTGTTTTACCCCCATTAGCTAAAATGTTAATGGAATGTCCTTAATACTCTGCTATATTCCTGTATTTAAACAATCTCAGATTACAGCTAGACAGAAGCGTATAAAGGCTTATACCGTATATACTTGTGTTTACGTTCTCCCGTGTATAAGTCGGGGCTTGATTTTACTGTATAAATTCCGGTATTTTTTATAATGTCGGTTGTATAAATCGAATGTGGAAAACTCACGCTATTGATCCAAGAGACTAAGATACACTAGCTCCCACCTGAGAGAGTCACTACATAGCACACTGCCTTTTTTTCTATGTATTATGGCTACGTGACCACACGGAAATGCCTGAACTATTCCAAAGCGACGTTTGCACTGATTTGTGTTTTTTGTATCTCACGCTCTAATACACCTTTATCGTAAGAGCATCCCTTACCAACGATGGAGCATTTGATCAGAAGAAAATATGAAGCTTGTTTAAAATTAAAAGTGGCGACTGCACTGCTGCAACAAAATTCGATGTGTCTGAGAAACTGGTGCGAGAGAGGAGGAAGCAAAATGATGGAAAAAAAAATTTAAGCGCCGTATTTTTGAATATAAGTTGGGGTCTGATTTTATGATCGATTTTTCGGGTTTCAAGACACCGACTTATACGCGAGATAGTTTTCTGACTGTTGGGTTACATGTGAATGTTAAACGTCAGTCTTAATGTATGTGATAAATTAGAGAAACTTTAAGAAATGTACCCAAGACACATAAAGAAGACCATCATAGAGTTTTTTTTTTTTGTTTTTGTGTGTCTTATCAATTGTGGTGGATGGCTGGTGCCCTTGTCCCAGCCAAAGTGGAAGGACTTGGGTAAAGGGTGTGCCAAGGACATTACCTTCCCCGTATCACTAGGTGGCAGCCCCCCTGTGTTGCTACGGCACCATGGATTCCCACAGGCCATGATGGGAATTGGAGTTTGGTGTCTCAGCCCTGTTGGGTTCTAAGAGTGCCACCATGGGGTGCTGCAGGGACTGCAGAGCCCTGCTTCTATGGGCTCTAACCTTACCCAGAAATGCTTCTGGACTGAGCCTATGGGACACTGGAAGTACTCCTGGGTATTACATAAGAGGAGCCAGCTGCCATTGTGAGTCAGGATGAGAATACAATGCTTGCTGGAAGAAGGAGGAGGAGGCAGAGAGAGAGAGAGAAGAAGACAAGTGCTGTGTGCTTATTGTACCGTGCGTTATAGTGGAAAACTCTTTGGGAAGAGTTTCCCACAAATAACATCACGTGTGTGTTGCAGAGCTTGTATCCTGTATCTGTCTGTGTCAGGTCTTGGGAGCGCCCCCTGCAGGCCACACAATGTTTCACTTCATTTTTTGTATAAATTGTTTGCCTTGAGTTTCACTAAAACTTATATTGTGAATTTGTTTTTGTACATGAGTCATACTAATTGCTCAAACCTTTCCGGTTATTTTGGAAACCCTCTGATTTCTCATTGTTTTAAAATGGCCTAAAATGAAATAAGTTCGTCTAACACTGTAGTCGTCCTACAAAAACCTTGCATTTGTGAAGGAGCCATCGCCAATGTCGCCTAGAAGCTGCCTAGAAGTGCATTGCTTGAAATGCTTGAAGTGCATTGCTTGAAATGCTTGAAATGGATGGAGCCAAGAACTCTGCACGCTGAAAAGAAGGACCAGTCAGAGCTATACGAGTGAAAGGTCTAGTAGGAAGCGACGCAGAGTTCAATCAGCTTAAAGAAGCCATTGAGCTTTTTAACGTTACAAACGTCAAGTAGATGAGGGCAATTGTGATAAAGTTTAGCTTTTATTTATATAAATAATTTTTTTCACTTAAGAAATATAGCAAAAATTAGACTCCTTATAACTTTGCAAGATTTTGAATAATTAGTTCACGATTAGATTACTGTAACACACTCCTCTCAGGACCACCCAAAAAGACATCAATCGGTTGCAACGAGTGAAGAATACAGCTATCTGAAATCTTAACTAGGAAAAGAAAATCTGAAAACATCACTCCAGTTTAGATGCCACTGCACTGGTTACCTGTGCCATTTAGAATTGACTTTAAAATACTGCTTATGGTTTACAGAGCCTTAAATCATCTCACTCCATCCTGTATTTCAGAATGCCTTTCACCTTACACTCCAAATCGTAACCTTAGATCTTCAAATGAGGGTCTGCTTAAAATCCCAAGAGCTAAACTTAAAAGAAGTGGTGAGGCAGCCTTCTGCTGTTACGCACCTAAAATCTGGAATAGCTGACAGATAGAAATTCATCAGGCTAATATGGTGGAGCACTTTAAAAAACTGCTAGCAACCCGTTATTTTAACATGGCTTTCTCATAGCTTCGTTTTAATGTAACCCTGATATGCTGTATATGGACTTAATTATTGTTTCTATCATTGCTCTGCATTCCATACTAACCCCTACTTTCTCTGCTGTTCTTTTTCCGGTTTTCTGTGGTGATGATCTGCGCCACCATCACCCGATCAAAGCACCATGATGTCCCTCCATTGTTGGATTGAAGGCCAGAGGTCCACATGACCATCATCATCTGATTCTTCCATGTGAAGCCTAAAACCTGTGAGAACTGATTGAGATCATCAATGTTAGGTAGAATGCCCAGTGGGAGCTGGGTGGTCTTGTGGCCTTGGACCCCCTGCAGATTTTGTTTTTGTTTTGTTTGGTTTTTTTCTTCCCTTCCTTGCCTTCAGACTTTATTTTATTCTTTGTTACTTAGTATTGCCTAATTTTTATATTTTTTCTTTTTTCTCTCTTCATGTCGTAAAGCACTTTGAGCTACATCATTTGTATGAAAATGTGCTATAGAAATAAATGTTGTTGTTGTATATAGCACATTAAAACAACTAGAAGTTGACCAAAGTGCTCTACATAGAAAAAGGTAACAGTATGAAATAAAAGCCAGATAAAGAATTATTAAAAAGAAAAACAAAAAGGAAACATTATACATACATGAACACACATATACCAACACACAAACATAAATGACTGACATAAAATTATGCAAAATAAAAATACATACATTAGATGAACACAGTATGAAAAATATAAACAAAGATTTAACCACTCAAATTCACAAACTAAAAGCAAGTGAATAAAAAGTGCTTTTTTAGCAAAAACTTAAAACAATGAAGTGTGGGAGACAACCTTATTACGAGGGGCAGACTGTTCCACAATTTAGGCCTAGCTACTGCAAAAGTGCGATCGCCCCTCAGCTTCAACCGTGTATGTGGGACAATAAGTAATAGCTGATCTGAAGACCTCAGCTGCCTGGCCGATGAATAAGGAACAATAAGGTCAGCTAAGTACGGTGGAGCTGACCCATGTAGGGCTTTAAAAATGAACACTAAAATCTTACAATTCACCCTGTAACTAACAACGAAGAGAGGATGTGATCCATTTTTTTTTGCTTCTGCTGAAAACTCTAGCAGCTGCATTCTGTACCATTTGCAGGTGAGACAGTGTTGTATGGGATATCCCAGCATACAGAGCATTACAATAATCCAAACAAGGCATAACAACGGCATAAATGAGCTTTTGTAGGTCATTAAATGACAAAAACGGTATGGCTTTACTGATCACCCTGAGATAGAAAAAAACTCCTCTTTACCACAGCGTTTATCTGTTTGTCGAATTTCAAATTTGAATCCAAGATCAGCCCGAGATTTTTAGCACATGGCTTTAAGTACCGGAAAAGTGGACCCTAAGTGTTAGTAATGTTTCGGTTTACAGTAGGTTGAGTGACTTCAGTTTTTGACTCATTTAACTGCAAGAAGTTAAGTGCCATCCAGTGTTTTATATCATCTAAGCAGTTAAAAAGCTTTGTCACAGACTCCATTTCACCTGATTTCATAAATTTGGGCATTATCAGCGTAGCTTTGATACGGGATGTTATACTTGTTGTAGTATAGAGCTAAGTAAGAAAACTGATCAAATGGGACCTATTTAAATTACAACAAAAGTACGGCAGGCTCAGAGGTAGACTAATGTCTTTACTGAGTTGTAAAGATGGACAAAAAAAGCACCGTAAGACATTTCTATCTAAAGTGATCAAGGTTAATGAGTTTGTAGGAGGTACACAGTGCAAGATAGAATATATACGGTACATGTCATGTTCTGAACAGTTACCAAGGAAATGAAGAAGATTCTTTTCTAATTATAATTGAGTTCTCTCTGCTCATCTTTGTAAAATGTTGCATCTGTAAGGAACACTGACACCCCTCCCACGGTCTCTTTGTTCCACTTCCATCCGGCAGAAGGTACCGTACCATCCAAACCAGTTTTGTCACGTCCTAAAACAGCTTCTACCCCTTGGCAGTCTGGACTCTGTGCTGCCCCGCCCCGCCCTGCCCTACCCTGCCCTCAGATCGGCCCTTAGTAGCGCATTTATATACAGTTCATTTGTTATACTTGTCACTACTGTTTTTTATCATTAGTTTTACTGTTATAATTTATTACTAGCTGAAATACCCGGTGTTGCCCAGGAAGAAGAAAAAGTTTTTTTTTTTAAATTGTTTGAGAAAAAATGTAATTAAAAAAACACAACTTGACAGATTAATTTTTGTTTTGAGGTGTAGTAATAAGTTTTTACATGCAGAATTTCTGACGACGAAACAAAAAACATAAATTAATATTATTATTAGGGTGATTTCCTTCTATTACCACTTGCTTTGTCTTGGTAGAGTGATATATTACTCTCCTTTCCCCTTTTGTATTATTAATATGTAGCCTTTGTCAGAATGCCTCAAATCTCACAGACTTGCCACTGTTTATAACGTATTATAGTATATAACTTCTCCCCACCTTCCCTTCTACATCTATAACCTCAGGCAATCAGGTGTAGTCAAAGACAAGCAGGAGTTTAGTTACAATTTAAACAATGTATTATTGGTAATATTCATAAATAATAACAAAATGCCAAGCACATTTGAATATTAGCAACCATACAACCTGATAAATGGTGATGTGTAGTTCAGGCGGCACATAGAATTGTTAGTTACTTAAAATGTCTCTAGTTAAGTCCTCATTTGTGGTCAGCTTTCTTCAGCACAGGCCGCATGCCTGTCTCAATATGGCTGCTGAGCTGTGCTCTTCATTGTGTTGTCCATTCATCAGTTTGGTGAGAGAGTGAGGGAGGGAGCAAATTTATAGATTCTCTGTCCAACCCCTAGAGCCAATAGGACGTCATGGTACTTAAAGGCTTCTGATACAAGCCAGTTCCAAACAGCCATACTTCAGACCAATGGGGGGATAAAACACCTTAACACCTGCCATCCCCCCAAAACCATATGTTAAGGTAAAGCTTGGCAGTTAGGCAGCCTGGCTTTCCTATGGGGGTTGAGAGACTTCAGAGAAACATTTACCAAACTTGTTTCAGGCACTTCCCCCAACTCTATCATAAAATTCATTTTCCTAACTTAATTTTGTCTAAGTTACAAATAAAGACATATAAAACATTTATCAACTTATATGCAAAATCTCACATTACAATACCACTACAACATTGTTACAATAAGAATAATGCAAGATGAAAATATAGTTAACAAAAACAAATATTAAATGACAAACAAATAAAACTATGGATTTTTTATGATTAAACTGTCCATTTCTTTTACAGAACACAATGATAAAACTGTTGATTGGTTTTATGGAACACACTGGAAACGCTCCGAGCGTCAACTAAATGATAAAAAATATAATTGAAAAAAACTTGTTTTGTGGTGTAGTAATAAGTTTTTACATGCAGAATTTTTGACGACAAAAAAAACGTCAATTAAATTAATATTATTATTAGGCTAATTTAATTCAATTACCACTACAACATTGTTACAATAAGAATAGTACAAGATGAAATTATACTTAACAAAAACAAACATTAAACGACAAACAAATAATACTACAGATTTTTCATGATAAAACTGTCAGTTGCTTTTTACAGAACACAATGATAAAACTGTCGGTTGGTTTTATGGAGTTCACCAGAAACATTCTGAGTTTTGTAGTTAACAAAAATAAACATTAAACAACAAACAAATGATACTACAGATTTTTCATGATAAAACTATCCATTGCTTTTGTGGAGCACACCAGAAACGTTCCGAGCATCAACTTTATGATAAAAAATATAATTGAAAAAAAAACCACAACTTGACAGATTAATTTTTGTTTTATTACCACTACAATGTTGTTAAAATAAGAATAATACAAGATGAAAATACAGTTAACGAAAAACAAACATTAAATGACAAACAAATAATACTATGGATTTTTCACGATAAAACTTTCTGTTGCTTTTGCGGAGCACACCAGAAACGTTCCGAGCGTCAACTTTATGATAAAAAATATAATTAAAAAAAACACAACTTGACAATTTAATTTTTGTTTTATTACCACTACAATGTTGTTACAATAAGAATAATACAAGATGAAATTATACTTAACAAAAACAAACATTAAATGACAAACAAGTAATACTACAGAATTTTCACGATAAAACAGTCAGTTGCTTTTTACGGAACACAATGATAAAATTGTCGGTTGGTTTTACAGAGTACACCAGAAACATTCTGAGTTTAGTAGTTAACAAAAATAAACATTAAACAACAAACAAATGATACTACAGATTTTTCATGATAAAACTATCCGTTGCTTTTGCGGAACACACCACAAACGTTCTGAGCGTCAACTTTATGATAAAAAATATAATTAAAAAACTTGACAGATTAATTTTTGTTTTATTACCACTACAACGTTGTTACAATAAGAATAATACAAGCTGAAAATATAGTTAACAAAAACAAACATTAAATGACAAACAAATAATACTACAGATTTTTCATGATAAAACTGTCGGTTGCCTTTACAGAGCACACCAGAAACTTTAAGGGGGTGTCAACTGGATGATAACATACATACAAGAGCGCAAGATTGTTACAGTTTGCTTTATACATAAGATTGTGGCTAAATGGTGGAGATGTGTTCATTGGAAGGTGCTTTGTGGAATAAAAACTCTTTATTGTATTTAGATTCTTATATTGTGAACTGTATTCCTGTGTCTGGGGCTCTCTGGCACCCCCTTGTGGTTACTAAGTGTCAACTGGATGATAACATACATACAAGACCGCAAGAATGTATCAGTCTGCTTTATATATGACTAGACAAAGAGCCCGTTTCGACAACGTAAGATGAAACGGGCACGAGTGGAATAGTAATAAGTATGAGCATCACAAACCTGATATAGGTGTATTGAATGAATGCGTAATTGAATCAGAATGCGTAATTAGGCCTCGAGCTGTAGTCGAAATCGCCTTTCAGGCCTCTAGAACTTTAATCGAAGTCGCCTTTCTCTTTGATCTTTTGCGGCCGTAAATCCACCGCCTGCCGCGATGTTGGGGTTGGATGTTGGTCGAAGTCGCCTTTCTCTTTGAATTTCGCGGCCGTAAATCCGCTGCCTGCCGCGATGTCAGTCTCGTAAGGTTTTTCGGGCAGCTGCGAAGAAGGCGACTGCACTGATTACTATCTATTTCAAATTATCACTGTCTTTTCACTTACCTATTATTTATTTTTAATGATTTATTTATCTATTAGCTATGGTATCTGTCGCAGACAGGTAATAGAACAAATAAAAAATATTTGACATCTTAACATCTTTAATTCTTCCACCTCCAGCTCCATCTCCTGTTTTTTGGTCAGTGCCACCATCTGGAACCCATATAACAGAGCTGGTTTCACTATCATCTTGTAGACCTTCCCTTTCACTCTTGCTGTCACAAATCACTCCTGGATCCCTTCTGGCAGTAACAGGATTTAAACTGGCACCCTTCCAGAAACCAGCACAGACCCTTATCCTCTGAGCCACCACTCCATCTGCTATACTGGATAATATGGAGACCAAAACTGTAGACAGTAGTCAAGGTGAGGCCACACCGGTGTGTTATGTAACAAAACTAAGCCTCAACCTAACAACTGTATGGGAGTGTGGAAAAATGAGAAATGCAAAGAAAAACGGACAAAACACAATTGCAATTCTAACATAGTCTGTCACCTTCATCTGACCTACTCACCCTGACTGAGAGATTGAGATTTTGACTACTGTATGTTTGAGATTGACGATGACTGATCTTACTGGCTGAATGTGGAAAGAATTCATCCACCTCTCAACAACCTTCATCTTCATTAAGGTACTGTATCTGTCTTAGCACCTGCTTATTACATCAGTTTGGGTCAAATGGTTACACATCAGGTCTTTAGAAATGCTAGGAAGCAGCACATTTTTACAATAATGAATGTGAAGTGCTTTATTCAAGTTCCTTCAGGTACCACATACTCTCCTGGTTATTTATTGCCCTCTGCTCTTTTTGGAGCTCATTTTTATTTACTTTTTTCCATTTCTAGGCCAATTATTTGTCTTCTTATTTTCTTATTAACTCATTACAGTTTCCTTCACTGTCTAAACTTTGGGATCATTTCAAAATCCTTCCTGGTTATCCTTCAGTTTTATTTTAACATTTTTGACTGACGTAGATTACCTGCGATGAACTGATGGCCCATTAAAGTTGCAGGTCAGACTCAAACTCCAGTTTGTGAGTCTAAGGGTGTACCCACACTAGGCCCGTTTGTTCAGCACCATGCCCAAGCACGATTATCCCCCCCAACCTACCCACTTGCTGGCCTGCACTCACTCACACTGCGCTTAATGTTCTGGGCCTGGGCACGGTTTCATCATGACCATGTGACTTCATGTAAAGCCAAAATATGGAGTGACAGCATGCACGTCAATAATAATAATAATTCTTTACATTTACAGTTAGGTCCATAAATATTTGGACAGAGACAACTTTTTTCTAATTTTGGTTCTGTACATTACCACAATGAATTTTAAATGAAACAACTCAGATGCAGTTGAAGTGCAGACTTTCAGCTTTATTTCAGTGAAAAAAATGATTGCATAAAAATGTGAGGCAACTAAAGCATTTTTTAACACAACCCCTTCATTTCAGGTGCTCAAAAGTAATTGGACAATTGACTCAAAGGCTATTTCATGGGCAGGTGTGGGCAAATCCGTTGTGATTTCATTATCATTTAAGCAGATAAAGGGCCTGGAGTTGATTTGAGGTGTGGTGCTTGCATGTGGAAGATTTTGCTGTGAACAGACAACATGCGGTCAACGGAGCTCTCCATACAGGTGAAAGAAACCATCCTTAAGCTGCGAAAACAGAAAAAACCCATCCGAGAAATTGCTACAATATTACAAGTGGCAAAATCTACAGTACTCAAAGCGCTCTCCACACAGGGAGGACCCAGGAAGCGAACCCACAATCTCCTTACTGCAAAGCAGCAGCACTACCACTGCGCCACCTGTGAGGATGTCAACATGATTTGTCTTATTTTGTGGTTGTTTTGGAGTCGTGTAGGGCAGGATGACGCTCTACCCTCTTACATATTTATTAATTGTGTAGCACAGCGTTTTGTTGTTAATCGTGCTGCACATACGAGAAGATTTTTACTTTGACAAATGATATTAAAGGAGGAATTTGCAGCTTTTCTTGCCATCTACAATTAACGTTCATCTGTAAGGTGAGAATAAAAATCTGTTTTTAACTCAAATGGTATCGAATGAAATAAGAATTACACTACCTGATTTGTTGCCCCTTGGGCATCATGTCTGTTTTCTGTACTCGGATAGGTTTAGCGATCACACTGTTCCCGAATCCTAGTGAACTGTGCTCGGGCCCACCTCTTCCAAGCGGGCAAGGGAATGGTACAGTTGGCCCGGCACAGAGCGATCACACTAGTCAAATGTACTAGATTTTGGGGGGTTACATGCATACAAACATGAACGAGCACAGAACAAATTGCTAGATTGAGTACGCCCCAACATGTTTGTTGGAAATGGTGGTGTGTAATACTGGAGCACCTCACTTCATGTTTAACCCTCTACACCATGGGTGTCAAACTCCGGACCTGGAGGGCCGCTGTGGCTGCAGGTTTTCATTCTAACCATCTTCTTCAATAGTGACCAGTTTTTGCTGCTAACTTGATTCAGATCCCTTAGTTGTCTTTGTTTCCTTAATTAGCATCCAAAAAATAATGAGACACAAAACGAGCTGCCATACGACCAGTTCACCTGTGCCCATCACAAATATCTGAAAACAAAGAAAGGTGAAGGTCTCAGTAAGGATGATCTCTCAGGTCACCAACACATTTTGACGATGTTGTTAGAAAAAAACTGAAAAGTCAACAGTTTTGGAAATGTCTGCTGTGGCAGAATGAGAGCAGCAACAAGCCATGGAATTAAATAACGGGTTTAATTAACAGTAAGAATCAGCTTCTCATCAAGAGATTGGTTACAGTGAAATTGGTTGGAGTTTGAAATCCCAGTGTAGCTGGTCATCTGTTGGCTCGTTTCACATCTCATTCCTGTTTGGCTGTCATTTAATGAAGAAAAGAAAAAATTAGCAGTGAAAACTGGTCACTGATTAGGAAAAGGGTTAGAATGAAAACCCGCAACCACTGCGGCCCTCCAGGACCAGAGTTCGACACCCCTGCCTTACACAGCACTTAACAGCACTTGGCATCTACAGAAATTCTCAGATGACCCCCTCCATCATAGGCTTCATTAATAATGGAGACAAGTCATAGTACAGGAGGCTTGCAGAGGACTTTTTCTTCATCAGCAGGAAGACAAAAGAGCTGGTGGTGGACTTGCATGGAGCTAAAGAGCCTCTGAGACCAGCAAGCATTCAGTGGGAGGACGTGGAAGTGGACCTTACCAGTACCTGGGGCGTTCACATAAACAGTAAACTGGACTGGTCTGACACCAAACTGGCACCGAACAGGAAGGGCCAGAGCAGACTGGACTTCCCTAGGAGACCTAATGTCTTTTGATGTGTGCAGTAAGCTGCTGGAGATGCTTCACCACCCCACAGTAGCCAGTGTTTTGTTCTACGCTCTCCTTGGGAAGCAACTTGAGTTCTAACAACACACAATGATGAACAAACTCATCAGGAAAGGCTGCTCCATCATAAGGTGAACCCTGGACACAATGGAAGCTGTTGTGGAAAAGAAGATGGTACCAAAAGTGAAGTGTCTTCAGGAAAGCCCTGAATTATCTATCTATCTATCTATCTATCTATCTATCTATCTATCTATCTATCTATCTATCTATCTATCTATCTATCTATCTGTTATATAGTGCCTTTCATATCTATCTATTGTCACACATGTCCGCTTAGGAGACAGCCAACAAACCCTAAGGTGAGTGATAGTACACGAGACAAAGGGTTGATTATGTGTGCTAATCCCTCTCTTTCTCTATTTCTACAGTGAAGAAAAATAATTCAGACTTACCAATAATACTTCTGGTCCTCCAAAATGGCCAGTATACATCCCAGAATACCCTCGATGATGTCACTCCCTGCTCCACCATGATGACATCACTTCCGTAGATCCGCTTTTTGTGACATTTCCTCTCAAGTCATTTGCTGCAACCATTTCTCCATATATAAAAGCTTCACGTAACCGACTCCGGTTGTTAATGTTTTGTTTTGATTTCTATCATATTAATTTTACAACTTTGTCCAACGAACATTATACGGGATAATTCCCCAACCCTTATCGAAGTCATGCGTGTGAGTTCTTCTTATTACGCTACTTTATCTATCTATCTATCTATCTATCTATCTATCTATCTATCTATCTATCTATCTATCTATCTGTCTGTCTGTCTGTCTGTCTGTCTGTCTGTCTGTCTGTCTGTCTGTCTGTCTGTCTGTCTGTCTGAATGCATAGCAAGAACTTGGGTCAATTGTTCTGTGAAGCAACTGTGGTCATGCGAGCTGGTGACCCTCAGAAACTTGTCTTCTGACTGGTTGTGACTTTGACTCTTCTTATCAGATCTCTTCTTATCTGAGTTTCTTCCAGTTTCCAGTTGCCTTTTGCCTTTGGATTGTGGACCACTGGATTCACTGACACTTTGATTTGTTTTTGCAATTTCTCTAAATGAAAGGCCTACACTTCTTGGGGTAATAATGCCCTCTATATATACACTATATATATATATATATATATATATATATATATATATATATATATATATATATATATATATATATTAGATAGATAGATAAATGTATGCTTAAATCTCTGAATCTATCCTATAAATATGAGTAAGAGTTTTGCCCATCAATGAAGACCGATCCTGCATTTGACTCTATTTTCATTTACATGTGTTTCAAGATCCCCTTTACTTTACTTATTGTTAAGTTGCCCTGCTTTTTTCTCTTTTTTTCCTAAATCCTTTTGACATTTACTTTTATCATTTGACAGCTTCACAAAGCCTTCCCAAGAGATGGCTCTTTCTTTATCTTTCTGGGAATCCATCCATACTTCTAGCTATCTCTAAAGTGCTGGCCTGGCTTCAGTTAAATGGAACACTTCTTTAGTTTGTGTCAAGGAAATGTGAATTCATTACATGTGCGCTGAATGTAACAGATTTGCTTTTTGAGAGCAGGTCACCCTCTTCTGCTGCACGCACAGCCTGTGGTGGTTGATGGATTTTGTCTTCACTTCGGGCTTAAGGCCGTATAAATTTGTTAAATTTAGCTCAGCGTTTTGAGGTGTCAGTATGGCAGTGCAACTGGAGGCTTAAACTGGAATATCTAACATCTGTGTCTGCCTCTCACAGAAATTCTGCTGATTTCTCAGTTGTGTACTTCTTTGCTGATGCAGGAGAATATGTAGTTGCTCCTCTTAATTAATTAGTGTCATAAGGAACTTAGAATAAAATTCCAATAAGAGATGTTTGTACATGCAGGGGTTTTTATTTGCGCTCGGCTCTCAAGGATCTCTCCTTCGGATTTCCTTTGAGTCGCAGGCTCTGCCCGCTTGTTTGGGGTCGTTTTATTGCAAACAGCTGCTCCCAGCCTCTCCAAACCTGTTTGAAACAATGCAGTGGTTGCTAGGCAACCGAGTTCATAGCTCATGGCATTTTTTTTTTTTGCTCTGCTTTGCACTAGCAGCTTCTCTCCATGACTGAAGGCACTTTAGGTTCAGTCGGCCTTATTTTTGGAACCAGTTAGGGGCTGCTTTTGATAGGTGGGTTCACTGGAGCATTGCCACGGATTTTTGACTTCCAATTAACTAAATCTTAACCCCTAATTTATAAATGATCAATCCATCAATCAGTTGGTCCTAATTTTTTGTAGCACAGCATTAACCATCAAGGTGAACATTAATCCACGTATTTTCTAAACTGCAATTTAAACATAGCCAAAACACTTGCAGACTCTGGAAACAGGTCTGGAAGGTGCAGTACAAAGTGAGTTCATCATTCACTGATCCACCTTAATAAAATAACAAGTGTCGCTGTATCTGTGTGTCCTGTTGATATCTTGCTGTCATTCCAACAGATGGTACATCAAAAACATTTGAAGTGATAAAATGATTTGTTATTCCAACAGATGGCATATCACAAACATTGCTTTCACTAGTCTGATACCAACTATTATATAACAGACATATGCATTGCATTTGTCATTCCAACAGATGGCACATCACAAACATTTGTAATAATGCTTTTTATTACTATACAGGGTGCGCACAAAGTCCGTATACCCCTGTCTTTGGGAGGATTTTGAAAGCTAAAGGTTACCTCTTAGGAATCCAAAACATCTGTATGGGTCCCTCCATGATCTCTGCATAGCCGAATGTGCAGCCAGGTTCTCCTGCTCATGTTCTGCAACATTTGTGGGATGACTTTCTGGAACGCTGCGTGAACCACATGTTTCAGTTCATCGTTCGATGAATAACGACGCTTCCACACGTCTTCTTTGATTAACCCGCAGAGTGCATTATCTGGAGTTGTGAGATCAGGGCTTCTCAGAGGCCACGGAAGAGGAGCAGGATTGTTGTTTGATCCAATGATTCCCAAAAACATCGTTGAGGCATTCACGAACAGACTGCGAAATGGGCAGGTGCCCCGTCTTGTTGAAACCAAACACTGTCAAGGACGCCCTGGTTTCTCAGTTGTGGGATGAGCCAGCCATTCAGCATTTCCAGATAACTGATTTGGTTAACAGAACCATCAAAAAAATAAGGGCCAAACAAATGCTGTGCTGTCATTCTGGCCCAGATCATCACGTGTGGTGGGCTATGCTCAATTTCTTCAAAGAAATGTGGATTTTCTTTTCCCCAAAAAAACACGTTTCGATTGCGGTAGCTGCGATAAATCGCGCACTTGTCAGAGAACATAACCTTTTCCTTCTCAGCATTTGTTGAAAATTGGTGCAGCATCAGATCACAAGCTTCCTGACGTCTGTCCAGGTCGGCATCTGATAACTTGTTAACGGGCAATGGACGCCAACATTTCATTTGCAAGTCCTGTTTGATGTGTTTTCGCATTGTCGATTCCGCTATTCCCAACTCAGCAGCACGTTTACGAGTGGATTTCATTGGGGATCATTGGACAGACTCTGCCAAATCTGCACACGTTTCATGCCTTGTGGATGGTCTTCCACTTCGCGGCGCATCTCGGACGCTGCCGTTGCAAAAGCCTTCTTCTCCCACTGCAACAACGTCCTCTTTGTCGGCGATGCCTTCCCAAAATGCACAACAAAGTCATCCATGACATTTTTGATCGATTTCCCAGTAACAGGCCTCTCATGAACCCACACAGTGGCCACCAAATGCTCCTCGATTGTGAAAACACTTGTGTCACCCATCGCTTTGTCTTAGAACAACCGCCATGTTGTTGCGATTTCTTGAGCAGCAGCAGGTGGCAGCACCAGACGGGATGTCGGAAACACACCTCGAAATACTGGAAGACTTGGGCTGATGTCCACAGGAACCAAATTGTCATGGTTATTCCTGTAAATGCTCCTAAAGATAGGGGTATACGGACTTTGTGCGCAACCTGTACATGTTTGTGCTCTACCATCTGTTGAAATGAACAAAATGCAATACACCTTATTACTACATGCACTACAAAATGAATTTTAATAGATGGTTCATTACAAAATTTAATGCTGAGGTCTATATTGAGTATTTAGATATCAGCCCATCTAGTTTATTTATAATTTCATACATTCGTTTATTCAGTTTTCATCTGTTGATCACTTGCTAGTCATCTTCAAGCACAAATAAATCCAAAAGAGACCAAAATAACTAAAACTGAAGAGGTAAGCACTAACACCACAGGACATGAGGAGCCCTGTCGCTGACCATCTTGTCTCTTTTCCCACCCACAGCTCTGAGAAGACATCACAATGATGGCAGCTGACTCCACCCCTTCTGGTCCAAGGACTGTAAGACGAGGATGCTCCCAGAAGGATGTGTCTCATTTGGGGATGGGCAAACCAGCGGATGGAGCTCCAACCTGAAGTCTGACCACTCTTCAGACTGCTCCTATCGCTTTAGCCAATGACAGACACCATTTTTGTTCTGTTTTACGCCCACCCTACTCCCCCCCCCCCCTCCATGGGCCTGTTATTTTGGTTGAATATATTGTTCCACTATTCCCACTATTCTTTTCTGTCTTTTACAGTTCTTCTGTACCACCACCACCTGATCAAGTCACCATGCAGCCACCTGTGATGACATAATAACGATGGGTTATCTCAACTATCCATGAGCCAAACTTCAGCTAGGGAAGCATGAAAACTAAGAGGAATGAGTTAGAAACATTTATGTCAGGTAGAATACCCAGTGAGAGCTTAGGGGTCTTTTGGCTTTGGATCCCCTGCAGATTTTTTTTTTTTTTTCTCCAACCTAACTGGAGGTTTTTTTGGTAGTTCTGTCCTCCCAGCCATCAGATCTTACTTTTTTGTTTTTTGTACTTATTATTATTATTTTCCTTAATAATTCTTTTTTTGTAACTTTTTCTTGCTATATCAGTAAAAGATGTTGTTGTTTCACTAAACAAGGTGACCCGATTGGAACCCCAACATTGACCTTGGACTTGTGTATTCCTCTCGGTCGATGACAGATGTCACACACGTGCATATGGGTGACAGTTTAAGGACTGAGGTGTCGGTAATTCTCCACCAATCCAGGGGGTGGTGCTGTGTGACAAAGTTCTCACATTCCCTCTGTCTGCAGACCAGAAGATGGACAGCTCTCCTAACACCAAAGTCACTTCCGGTGTCCACCCACCTGGACTTGTCTATATGACTGCTATATGACAGCAAAAACCGCCATCTTGGTCACTATTGATAAGTCTGAGAGGACTGTTTTGCATTTTTTCATGTCTTTCTTTTTGAATATTTTTGAATAGTGGAAATAAAGAACACATGAAACAAAATAAAGGATTGGCGTAGCCATCCTGTATACTTGGCAACAAATAGTTTGAGTGAAAAAAATGGTCTTTATAAACTGGCGTCAAAAGCAAAATTGAGTAATACTATTGAAAATGGCAGTTACATAGGAGAACTGGCAGAAGTGATGTCAGAAAGTCAAGAACCAGAAGTGAAGTCAGTGAAGTGCCATCCATAGACTATAGCGAATTACAGTGTATCCAGAAAGTATTCACAGCGCATCACTTTTTCCTCATTTTGTTATGTTACAGCCTTATTCCAAAATGAATTAAATTCATTTTTTTCCTCAGAATTCTACATACAACACCCCATAATGACAACGTGAAAAAAGTTTACTTGAGATTTTTGCAAATTTATTAAAAATAAAAAAATTGAGAAAGCACATGTACATAAGTATTCACAGCCTTTGCCATGAAGCTCGAAATTGAGCTCAGGTGCATCCTGTTTCCCCTCATCATCCTTGAGATGTTTCTGCAGCTTCAATGGAGTCCACCTGTGGTAAATTCAGTTGGTTGGACATGATTTGGAAAGGCACACACCTGTCTATATAAGGTCACACAGTTGACAGTTCATGTCAGAGCACCAACCAAGCATGAAGTCAAAGGAATTGTCTGTAGACCTCCGAGACAGGATTATCTCGAGGCACAAATCTGGGGAAGGTTACAGAAACATTTCTGCTGCTTTGAAGGTCCCAATGAGCACAGTGGCCTCCATTCTTCGCAAGTGGAAGAAGTTCGAAACCACTAGGACTCTTCCTAGAGCTGGCCGGCCATCTAAATTGAGCGACCGGGGGAGAAGGGCCTTAGTCAGGGAGGTGACCAAGAACCAGATGGTCACTCTGTTAGAGCTCCAGAGGTCCTCTATGGAGAGAGGAGAACCTTCCAGAAGGACAACCATCTCTGCAGCAATCCACCAATCAGGCCTGTATGGTAGAGTGGCCAGATGGAAGCCACTCCTTAGTAAAAGGCACATGGCAGCCCGCCTGAAGTTTGCCAAAAGGCACCTGAAGGACTCTCAGACCATGAGAAAGAAAATTCTCTGGTCTGATGAGACATAGATTGAACTCTTTGGTGTGAATGCCAGGCGTCACGTTTGGAAGAAACCTGGCACCATCCCTACAGTGAAGCATGGTGGTGGCAGCATCATACTGTGGGGATATTTTTCAGTGGCAGG
The DNA here is from genome assembly GCF_900747795.2 of Erpetoichthys calabaricus. NCBI lineage: Eukaryota > Metazoa > Chordata > Cladistia > Polypteriformes > Polypteridae > Erpetoichthys > Erpetoichthys calabaricus. The sequence goes on from NC_041398.2 coordinate 235,765,594, forward strand.
AACTGGGAGACTAGTCAGGATAAAGGGAAAGATGACTGAAGCAATGTACAGAGACATCCTGGATGAAAACCTGCTCCAGAGCGCTCTTGACCTCAGACTGGGGAGACGGTTCATCTTTCAGCAGGACAACGACCCTAAGCACACAGCCAAGATATCAAAGGAGTGGCTTCAGGACAACTCTGTGAATGTCCTTGAGTGGCCCAGCCAGAGCCCAGACTTGAATCCGACTGAATATCTCTGGAGAGATCTTAAAATGACTGTTTTTTTACCGACGCTTCCCATCCAACCTGATGGAGCTTGAGAGGTGCTGCAAAGAGGAATGGGTGAAACTGGCCAAGGATAGGTGTGCCAAGCTTGTGGCATCATATTCAAAAAGACTTGAGGCTGTAATTGCTGCCAAAGGTGCATCGACAAAGTATTGAGCAAAGGCTGTGAATACTTATGGACATGGGATTTCTCAGTTTTTTTATTTGTAATAAATTTGCAAAAACCTCAAGTAAACTTTTTTCACATTGTCATTATGGGGTGTTGTGTGCAGAATTCTGAGGAAAAAAATGAATTTAATCCATTTTGGAATAAGACTGTAACATAACAAAATGTGGAAAAAGTGATGCGCTGTGAATACTTTCTGGATGCACTGTATATATTAGACTATACAGTATGTGAATTTCCCCTTGGGATTAATAAACTATCTATCTATCTATCTATCTATCTATCTATCTATCTATCTATCTATCTATCTATCTATCTATCTATCTATCTATCTATCTATCTATCTATCTATCGGGATTTCCTATAGCTGGTCTGCAGAAGAAAGAGAGAAAGGGTCAGTGCACCCCTGGTCTGGCATGTAATTACAACAATTCTGAGCCTTTAGCTGCATCTCATGCGTACATATGTGACAATATTCAATTTCACAGGGTTTGCCTCAGGGTGCCCGAAAACACTGCTTCTATATTTACTTCTTACACAGCTTATTATTAAACATAAATAATAAACATAATTGTATTAATAACACTGGTCAACAAGCATTTTGCTACTGGGATTCTTTCACCTGTACTCTAACAAATTTCACTTGCTGACTCCAAATCTGAAAACCGTTTTCATCCAGCACATCCCATTTTTTACTTATGATGTTCCAGGTCTTGGACAACTAGGGTGACTGGACAGTAAAGGCGATGTGTTTCAGCATTTAAGAAATAAGTTTGGTCTCAAGAAAAGTGAAGCCAAAATTATTGAAGGTGTTTTTGTTGGCCCTGAAATCCGTGAACTGTCCGTGAGTTCAAAAGGAAACTGAAGCCCACTGAATCAGCAGCCTCATTTGAGTGGGTTGTCCAGAATTTTCTTGACAGTCACAGAGCAGAGAATTATACTGAGCTTGTGGAGAACCTGCTGAAAGTGTATCAGCTTACAGGAGCCAGAATGTCACTGAAGACGCATTTTTTACATTCTCATCTCGACTTTTTTCCACCAAATCTAAGTGATGTCAGAGATGAGCATGGGGAAAGATTTCATCAAGATATAAAGGTGATGGAAAACTGATATCGGGGAAAATTTACTCCGAGCATGATGGGTGACTACTGTTGGTTCTTGCAAAGAGAGACGGATGTGCAGTACAAGCACAAAAGTGAGTGCCTCCAACATTTTTGGGCACGCTGACCTCACTTTTATATTGAGGTAAATTGACATAAATATACTTTAACGTGTCTCTGGTGTCATCTTCTGGTTTGTTTTCAGAATAAACACATCAAAACAATTTTGGTGGGACAGAGTCCAAACTCCAAATATCGTAATGATATATTATATTGATATTCAAAAGTGTCAAAACGTCAATGATGTGTATTTCAAAAACCTGATGTGCTAGCTTAATTCCGATTTCATATATGAAATGAAACTTAATAAATAGATGCTCTAAAGTTCCCAGTAGCAAACAAAAATATTTTTTTGTAGACCAGTGTAATTATTGTGCTAATATGAGTTACTTGGGAAACACGCAGACCTCCAGTCCTCAAATAAAAGGCAATTGAAAGGGATGTTGCCCACCATTACAATGATAAACTTGAATATAAAATTCTAGTTCACGTAGGCGCCGTGTCATGGGGGAGTATTAATTGCAGCTCATATGAATGACAAAGATAAGGAGTTGTTGATGCTGCAGTTGTGTGGCCATCAAATGAAAGGAAACAGAAAAAGCACTTAAAGGCAGAGCAATGTGAAAGTCCAAAATGAAAGAAGTAGGTGAATTGAAAGAAAGTTGGCACGACAGATAAAAATTAGCACTGTGTAATTTATACAGTGACTTTAAATAAATATCCACTAACCAAAAAATTTTAAAAAATGATTAATTGCTTTTACTCACGTAAAATATCATTGTCTTCTGTTGGTCTGTTTCAATCATATTCTTAAAAAGACTGTCTAGGTGAGCTATAGAAGAATTCGGGCTCCACTCTGTTCTATCATTGCGTATATATATATATATATATATATATATATATATATATATATATATATATATATATATATATATATTATATAAAATACACTCTATCGCCTAAAGTATTGGGATGCCTGCCTTTACACACACATGACCTTTAATGCCATCCCGTTCTCAATACATAGGCTTTAATGGAGTTGGCCCACCCTTTGCAGCTCTAACAGCTTCAACCCTTCTGAGAAGGCTTTCCACAAGGTCTAGGAGTGTGTTTATTGGAATTTGTGACCAGGAGAGCATTTGTGAGGTCAGACAGTGATGTTGGATGAGAAGGCCTGGCTCACTCGCAGTCTCCACTGTAATTCATCCCAAAGTTGAGGTCAGGGCTCTGTGCAGGCCAGTCAAGTTCCTCCACACCAAACTCGCTTCTCCATTTCTTTATAGACCTTGTTTTGTATACTGGTGCCCAGTCATGTTGCCATCCCCAAACTGTTCCCACAAAGTAGGGAGAATGAAATTGTTCAAAATGGCTTCATATGCTGAAGCATTAAGAGTTCCTTTCACTTGAACTAAGGGGGCCAAGCCCAACCCCTGAAAAACAACCCCACACCGTAGTCCCCCCTCCACCAAACTTTACACTTGGCACAATGCAGTCAGACAAGTACCGTTCTTCTGGCAACCGCCAAACCCAGACTGGTCCATCGGATTGCGTGATTCGTCACTCCAGAGGACACGTCTGAACTGTTCTGGAGTTCTGTGGCAGTGGGCTTTACACCACTGCATTCACCACTTTGCATTGCACTTGGTGATGTGAGGCTTGGCAGCAGCTGCTCGGCCATGGACACCCACTCCATGAAGCTCTCTCTCTACGCTGCACTGCTCTTGAGCTTTTGGAGGTCTGTAGCTATTGACTCTGCAGAAAGCAGGTGACTTCTGCACACCTCAGCATGCGCTGTCCCCGCTCTGTGATTTTTACGTGGCCTACCAATTTGTGGCTGAGTTGCTGTTGTCCCCAGTTGCTTCCACTTATAATATAAAGATTAATGAATATTTGATTAATATAAAGATTTAATATAATTTATAATAATAAATTCAGGGCAGCACGGTGGCGCAGTGGGTAGCGCTGCTGCCTCGCAGCTGGGAGACCTGGGGAACTGGGTTCGCTTCCCGGGTCCTCCCTGCGTGGAGTTTGCATGTTCTTCCCGTGTCTGCGTGGGTTTCCTCCGGGCGCTCCAGTTTCCTCCCACAGTCCAAAGACATGCAGTTTAGGTGGATTGGTGATTCTAAATTGGCCCTAGTGTGTGCTTGATGTGTGTGTGTGTTTGTGTGTGTCCTGCGGTGGGTTGGCACCCTGCCTGGGATTGGTTCCTGCCTTGCGCCGTGTGTTGGCTGGGATTTGCTCCAGCAGACCCCCGTGACCCTGTGTTCATATTCAGCGGGTTGGAAAATGGATGGATGGATAATAAATTCAAGGAAAAAATAACACAATTAAATGCCCAAAGTAATTAATTAAAACAGGAAAACGATAAATAAAATACAAAAACACTTTACTGTACAATAATATGAAAATTGCATTTACTGTACCCAGTTCCGGTTCTGGGCTATTTTGCACCTCAGGCCAAGGTTATTAGTGTGCCAACCGACTGTTCAGTAGATAACCCATGCGGCTGGGTTTTCACCCCTCTTATGATCTGTGCCCTACGCGAATGCCCAATTCTCATTAATGGTGGTGCCAGTCCTGACTATACCTTAGTGAAGAGTGCTGATGTCCCATGTGGATGGTGGAGAAGAAGACAAAGGTTACTCTTTGGAAGGGGAATCCCCTTCCATAAACAGGCTCCTGTCAATCATGGAGAATCCACTGCATCCACTGAACAGTGTCATCTCCAGACAGAGGAGCAGCTTCAGCGACAGACTGTTGTCACCGTCCTGCTCCACTGACATACTGAGGAGATCGTTCCTCCCCCACACTATGCGACTCTTCAGTTCCACTCGGGGGGTAAACATTAACATTATTCAAAGTTATTGTCTGTCTGTATACCTGCATTGTTATCACTCTTTAATTTAATATTGTTTTTTATCAGTATTCTGCTTCTGGAGTATGTGGGGTATTAATAAAGTATCTATCTATCTATCTATCTATCTATCTATCTATCTATCTATCTATCTATCTATCTATCTATCTATCTATCTATCTATCTATCTATCTATCTATCTATCTATCTATCTATCTATCTATCTATCTATCTATCTAAACACACCCAAATAACTGTACCTCTAGTGTCTCTCTATCCCTTCTGCCGTACGAGCTTAATGCAAGCGATGCTTTCACAGAGAGAGCGAGAGACGACTTGGGTGCACAACAGATGACGTTTATGCTCGGTGTGTGAGTTTCTGGACAGACAGCAGCTCCTATTGGCCATGCTGGGTGATTGACATTTTTATCCCAGCTGGGCGGAGCTTAATGAGGATATGACATTGAATGTTTTTCAGCTGCTTTCACTCTAGGTGTTATGATCTCTGATTTTTGAAAATGTATTATGCAGATTGTAACAGAGTTTCTGGCTAATTGTGTATCGATTTATGATGAAGTGTGTTAGGGGTCCGTGGTGGTGCAAGATTTTCAAAAACAGCGGAACAGCTCAACGTTTGTGTGTTTGGTGTGTGGTAGGTGTAGCAACCCGCTATCAGCACATGCTCCCAATCTTACTTGTAAATTCAATTTAATTTTAGTTCTCCTTCATTGTGTATTTTTACTTTTAATTTAGTTTTTATCCCACGAAGACATTTCTATTTTATTTTTATATGCATATTTTCAATTTTCATTTTAGTAATTATGGTATGGTAAAGAGCTACTACAGAGTTTAGTTTTGTGTCGCAAATAGAGAGAACTGTACACTTAACGGATTTGGATATGAGTTTAATGTTAGAGGAGGATTACTGTACTACATGGTTTAAATTCTCCACCACCTAGCAAAAGGGTGAAGAACATATTTGTGGTGTTGAAGGCTTCAAGTGGAATTGACTGGATAGTAAGCCAAGATTGCCTTTCATATAGCAGGCTAAGAGGGGGTCTCTGAATTATGAACTGTTCAACTTCACTTTATACTCCTTTAGAAAAGATAAGAATTCTGTGTTTACGGGTAAAAGATGGTTTACTATAGAGGTTAAGAAAGCACTGCAATTTGTCTGGTTTGTTTGGGGAATGAAGGGAACCAAAAATAGAAATAAAATAAACAAATGTAGACTTTTTTTTTAAGATAATTTTTGTTTGGAAAGAGAGAAATGTTCCCACACACCATGGTCTGTTTTTCTGTTTTAATACATTCACCCTCTGAACCCCATCTTATTATTCCCCATTATGACACCCACCTAACCCCCTTCCTCACTTGCTATATATTTCTTTTTATTCCTGTATGTCTAATCATTTTCCTCTGATGATGACTCCTGTTAGGGGTTGAAAGCTTAGGAATTAAAAAACTATTTTAAGACATGCGACTTATCTTCTCCCTTTGTGGATTTCTAGCTACAAATGCACAAAACCACATCACAGACCTTGGCTTCTACGAGGAGAAGTCAAGCTAAAGTTAGAAAATGGGATTTATCAGAAAATAGAACGAACTTTCACAAAACTGACGATGTCATTTCTCAATGTCGTCTCCACCCTTCTCAGTGCACTTCCACCACCTGCTTGGATGTGCCAGAATAAAAGGTTTGGTCTCGCCCTCGCAGCCACTCGTGCACCTGAGTTATTGTCGAACACAACATGCCGAGGGGGAGTCCAGTCACAAGTACAAGTTACTGTGACTTGCTGGAGACCAACGTGAAGCCTGCTATTCGATCTAAGCAGTGAGGACTACTGTCTCAAGGAATCCTTTTGCTGCAAGACAATGAGCCACACACTGCTAAGACCACCAAGGGTTGTCTGGAGAAACTGAAGTTTGAGGTATTGCCACATCCTGCTTATTCGCCAGATTTGGCACCGTGTGATTTCCACCTTTGTGGACCGCTAAAAAAACATCAGGATGACGACGTGAAGAAAGCTACTCCCTCTTGTATTAAATAAAATCACCAATAGGCCTACCATGCATGGCTTTAAGATGTGGGAGAGAAAAACCCATGCAGTGCATATATGGTAACCATGCAAACTCAACATAGGCAGTGTGGGGACTGGGAATTAGAGCCAAGTATCCTGAAGAACAAGGCATCGGCACTAACTACTCTGCCACCCTATTATTGTGCTCATAACAATTGCTTTAAAATCCCTTCAGTTTATTTCAGTCTGGTGCCTGTTGACTCACTGGTACGAGAAAACCCCGACATATCATAAACCCTTCGACTCGCCTTGAGGTTTGGTTATGCCAGTGGTTCTCAATCTGTGGGGCAGGCCCCCCTAGGGGGGCGTGAAGTAACAAAAAGTGGGGCGCGAAGATGTGAAAAAATGGAAACAAGAATCAAAAATATGAAAAATACATCTATTGAAACCAAAACAAACTAACTTAAACTACATTCTGATACTAGAAAAATGAATATAGAGTTAGATAGATATCGATAAAAGTTAAGTAGGTATAATAAAATATGCATCTATGATATATCATTAATTAAAAAAGAACAAATTGGTATTAGTGGGCTCCTTTCAAAAAAACATTGGGGGGGGGGGGGCATTCAAACTGTTATGAAAACTCAGGTCGCAAATACTTAAAGGTTGAGAAATGCTGGGTTATGTAAAAGGTTGAGCTTTTTGAGGTACTTTTGAAGGCTACAACCGAAAAGCCCTCATTTCGGGGCTATTTTTGGGCCATAGTTTGTACAGAAATTAACATCTTTATAATAAAGAGTAATTACGGAAAAATATCTACATGAATATTTATGGGATATTTTTCTATACAATCACACGCTGGATAATTAATTAGGATAAAGTATGAGCAGAAATTAGAATGAGTCATATGATTAAGCACAGATTTTAATCAAGCTCTTGCTTTACTAGTATGCGATTGTGCACCTTATAGGACATTATTATTTTTAAAGTATATTGTAACCTCTGCAGTGCAGTTTAAGCCAGGGGTCTCCAACCTTTTTTCCCCCTGAGAGCTACTTTTACAAAATGAAAATGGCTGAGAGCTACTTGTGTTTTCGAACGTTTATTCTCATAGCTTCTTTCAACCCAAACACACTGAATAAGCTTGTTTTGCCTCAACATTTACAAAATGTTGGTGTCCACATCTAACATTTTGCATTAAAACATCACAAAAAATATTTAGTTCACCTGCAAGTGCATTTTGTATGTCTGTATGCATTTTCTAGTGTATCTCACACTATTGAATTAAAACATGAATGCTGTCAAAACAAAACAATGCAATTCCAAATACACAGATCTGACTTCTTCATTTGTCATTTTGTTCCATGTCACTGTTTCACTTTATTCACAGGTCCAGTTGTATGTGTGATGTGTTTTTTAGTTGGTCAGATGACTGGCACTGCATGGAGTCAAGAAGAGAGACAGGTGTCTGGTGGAGTGAAGCCACTCAGGTTCACTCTTATGCAGTCTTTTCAATGTTCGTCTGTCAGTCTTGTTCTGAACTTTGATTTCATGACATTCATGTCAGACTCACAGACGTATGGAGACCCAGACAAAGCAGACATTTTCAGAGCTGCTTGGTGAAGGTTCTTCTAGTTATCTGGCTCTACCAAGCTCCACAAATGCTGAGAATGCTGTTGAGACATTAACTGCACATTATTATGAAAGTTTACTAATATATAATATATAAAATCCAACGTCTGTCTGTCTGTATGTTTGTCCGCTTTCCACGAGAGAACTACTTAACAGATTTAGATAGTTTTTTTTTTATAATTTGCTTGAACATTCCAGTTGATTTTACAACTTCTCTCATTTCGATAAGCATCATAGTTCGCTTGCGGTACCGAATTATTTGCGCAAATCCAAGAAACACGCAGCGGCCTGAGGAGAGGGTCCTTCCTCACTCACTTGCCAGCTTCAGGACGTCTTCCTTAACTCCGCTTAGCTAGCAAACGAGAGAATAATTGAATTCAACTTTGATATTTAAAATAAAGTTTTACTTAGGTCTTGATGAGTTTGAGTCTGGATATTCTCTTAAGTGTATACCACATTGAAAAGATAAGACTGCAATTCAGATTGTGGATTGTGATATGATTTTTTGGACAGATCGCCCACCCCTAATTTGACTAATCAAGTTTTCAAATTTATGTAGGATTCATTAACCCTTTGGCAAGCTACTTGGAAAGGGGTTGCGAGCTACCAGTAGCTCACGAGCGACGTGTTGGAGACCCCTGGTTTAAGCACTTTTAAACACTGAATTGCACTGAGCCTTGGAGAGTTAAAACACCACAATGCACTGAGATGCACTGAGTCTTAGGGCCGGTTTTCACTTGACGCTCAGAATGCTTATGCACACGCATCATGGCTGCCACTTGTTCCCAGCATTCCCCTGAGCATGTCGTCAGAAATTAACGCAACGTGTACACGTGTTGCAGTACCACCAAAAATATGGGTGGTAGGTGTGTTCAAGTTTTGGTACATGACATCAGCATTGTTTTTTTACTATCAACATGTGATGACAGGCTTGCAGCTCCAACAGAATCATTGTGCGGGCTTCGATCTTTGATGAATGGTTTGATGCGGTGAAGCAAATCATCATACTTAAATACTGACGTGAATGTTTTCATTTCTCACATAGGCAATAAGCGTCACATATTCCCCATCGTAATGACGCGATACAATTAAAGGTCTCACACACCATCTTCTGTGTCACTATTGCTGTCTTTTTATTTTTTTTGCACCTTTGCAACAGGATCAGAATGCAAACAATTTTTATTTTTAACATCTTTCTTCCCTCAACTCACAACACAGTAAAACTGGACATTGTTTTCTCATCGTGCCACCCAATGGAATCCTCCAGATTTACTTAAAGAATGCATGCAAGTATAGCCAGTACACTGCTTACGAAGCAGCAGCTTCCTTAAGCTCACTCATTGTGTAGTGTTAAGTGTGTCCCCGACCTTAAAGGCAACCACTCCACCAATGTAAAATGACACCCTGTAAGCCGATGCCAAAGACTGGCTGGATGATTAGCAATAAGGGGGTATGGTTTAAACAGATAGAAGACAAAGATGGAAAAATGCCAAAAGGTTTTGGCTATTAGCATAATGAATAACGGGGGGTAATGGAACAGAAGTGGACTTGACTGTGAAAAAAACTTACTCAACAAAGGTGGCAAAATGCTATTAGGTGTTAGCATAAGCAGGAGTATTAAAGTATCTTATCTACATTAAGCTACAGTATGTATAAAAATGTCTTGTGCTCAGGAATAGCACAGCACAGCTGTTGATTATACAGTGCATACAGAAAGTATTCACAGTGCATCACTTTTTCCACATTTTGTTATGTTACAGCCTTATTCCAAAGTGGATTAAATTCATTTTTTTCCTCCGAATTCTGCACACAACACCCCATAATGACAACGTGAAAAAAGTTTACTTGAGGTTTTTGCAAATTTATTAAAAATAAAAAAACAGAAATCCCACATACATAAGTATTCACAGCCTTTGCTCAATACTTTGTCGATGCACCTTTGGCAGCAATTACAGCCTCAAGACTTTTTGAATATGATATCACAAGCTTGGCACACCTATCCTTGGCCAGTTTGGCCCATTCCTCTTTGCAGCACCTCTCAAGCTCCATCAGGTTGGATGGGAAGCGTCAGTGCACAGCCATTTTAAGATCTCTCCAGAGATGTTCAATCGGATTCAAGTCTGGGCTCTGGCTGGGCCACTCAAGGACATTCACAGAGTTGTCCTGAAGCCACTCCTTTGATATCTTGGCTGTGTGCTTAGGGTCGTTGTCCTGCTGAGAGGTCCAGTCTGAGGTCAAGAGCGCTCTGGAGCAGGTTTTCATCCAGGATGTCTCTGTACATTGCTGCAGTCATCTTTCTCTTTATCCTGACTAGTCTCCCAATTCCTGCCGCTGAAAAACATCCCCACAGCATGATGCTGCCACCACCATGCTTCACTGTAGGGATGGTATTGGCCTGGTGATGAGCAGTGCCTGGTTTCCTCCAAACGTGACGCCTGGCATTCACACCAAAGAACTCAATCTTTGTCTCATCAGACCAGAGAATTTTCTTTCTCATGGTCTGAGAGTCCTTCAGGTGCCTTTTGGCAAACTCCAGGTGGGCTGCCATGTGCCTTTTACTAAGGAGTGGCTTCCGTCTGGCCACTCTACCATACAGGCCTGATTGGTGGATTGTTGCAGAGATGGTTGTCCTTCTGGAAGGTTCTCCTCTCTCCACAGAGGACCTCTGGAGCTCTGGCAGAGTGACCATCGGGTTCTTGGTCACCTCCCTGACTAAGGCCCTTCTCCCCTGATCGCTCAGTTTAGATGGCCGGCCAGCTCTAGGAAGAGTCCTGGTGGTTTCGAACTTCTTCCACTTACGGATGATGGAGGCCACTGTGCTCATTGGGACCTTCAAAGCAGCAGAAATTTTTCTGTAACCTTCCCCAGATTTGTGCCTCAAGACAATCCTGTCTTGGAGGTCTACAGACAATTCCTTTGACTTCATGCTTGGTTTGTGCTCTGACATGAGCTATCAACTGTGGGACCTTATATAGACAGGTGTGTGCCTTTCCAAATCATGTCCAGTCAACTGAATTTACCACAGGTGGACTCCAATTAAGCTGCAGAAACATCTCAAGGATGATCAGGGGAAACAGGATGCACCTGAGCTCAATTTTGAGCTTCACGGCAAAGGCTGTGAATACTTATGTACATGTGCTTTCTTGATTATTTTTAATAAATTTGCAAAAACCTCAAGTAAACTTTTTTCACGTTGTCATTATGGGGTGTTGTATGTAGAATTCTGAGGAAAAAAATGAATTTAATCCATTTTGGAATAAGGCTGTAACATAACAAAATGTGGAAAAAGTGATGCGCTGTGAATACTTCTCGGATGCACTGTATATACAGTATATATATATGTGTGTTACCTGGTAGGTAACCACCCATACAATCAGATCGTGTTTCAGACTGCGAATGCTATGAATGTAATTACTCCGATCTCCAGGCTGTCAAATAAACAAAACCACACGCCGTGGCGCTTTGCCTCTGATGCTGAAGTCCGAGGTTCGATCCCCGTGAGGGGATACAGTGGAGTGTGTGTGACTGATGAGCCCAAATAAGGGCGAAATACATGTCGTGTACTATTTGCATTATTTGACAGTAAGCGTTTTATATATATATATATATATATATATATATATATATATATTTATATATATATATATATATATATATATATATATTGTCACACACGTGCGAATGGGAGGCAACTAAAGGGCTTGAATGAGGGTAATTCCGAGCCAGACCGGTAGGTGGTGGAGTGCACTGACTCTTTCTCTTGCTTTTCTGTAGACTGTTCACAGGAAATTGCAGTTGCAGTACTGATTTAGTTGCATGAATCAGAGAGAGACCAGCGGACTGAGGGGAGAGAGGAGGTGCCAGGGCCCTCCTCACTCATGCACCAGCCTCGGGGTGTAACTTACCTCTGTTTAGCTAGCGAATGAGAGAACTACTTAACAGATTTAGATCGGGTTTTTTTCTAGAATTTGGCTCCTTGAGTAAAGTGAGATGTCCTAGGTGGCTTGTTAGACAGATCTGGGATCACTCCCAGGTGTGGTGGAAGCCCAATGTAGGGCTCTGCAGCTCCCCCTGGTGGTCCCCGTGGAATCCAACAGGGCTGTCCCATGAAATCCTGTAGGAATCCGTGGAGCCACAGCAAACCAGGGGGGCTGTCCTCTAGTGCTTCAGGATTGAAGGCTGTGTCCTATACACATCTGCCCCACCAGTCCTTCCATTATATTGAGCAAGAGACACTGCCATCCATCACTATACAGTGGAACCTCGGTTCACGACCATAATTCGTTCCAAAACTCTGGTCGTAAACCGAGTTGGTCGTGAACCGAAGCAATTTCTCCCATAGGATTGTATGTAAATACAATTAATCCATTCCAGACCGTACGAACTGTATGTATATATATATATATATTTTTTAGTTTTTAAGCACAAATATAGTTAATTATACCATAGAATGCACAGCGTAATGGTAAAATAAATGTAAAAACATTGAATAACACTGAGTAAACCTTGAACAACAGAGAAAACTAACACTGCAATAGTTCGCGCTATAGTGCTAGGAACTGCTCGCTAAAAACACTATTTTTAATGAGTTTTAAGCACAGGGGAAAAAATGAACATTTGAAAAATCCGTAGTTTAATAAACCACCAAGAGAAATAACACTGCAACAATGCAGGCTACGAACCGATCAATGTAAACAGAACTGAAAAGAAAAACAAGCCTTCTCTACCTTATGCGTCCCTCGCTCGCTCTCTCTCTCGCGCCTGTGTGTGTGTTCCTGCGTCTCTCTTGTGCGAGCCTGGAGCGCCTGTGTGTGTGTCTCTCTAGCTCCCTCCTGTGTGTGTGTGTGTGCGCGCCTCTCTCGCGCGTGCTCCTGTGTGTGTGCGCGCGCGTGCTCCTGTGTGTGTGCGCGCGTGGCTCTCTCTGTCTCTCACGCTGCCTCTGTGTGTGTGTGTGTGTGTGTGTGTGTGCCGCTCTCTCTCGCGCTCTCTTGCTCTCTCTCTTGCTCGCTGCACAGGAAATGCACGGAGAGACTGAAAATGTACAAACCGAAAGGGAACCTGGCTTGTTCGTATACCGAGTGTGTGGTCGTGAACCGAGGCAAAAGTTTGGCGAGCTTTTTGGTCGTAAACTGAGTTGTACGTGTACTGAGACGTTCGTGAACCGAGGTTCCACTGTATATATATATAAAAACAGAGATAAAACAACAATAAATATAGCATTCTTGTTAATAAGCTTTCCTAAAGAGAAAAGTCTTTAGCTGTTTTTTTAAAACAGCCCACAATCTGCTGTGTTCTCAGGCTCTCTGGTAGGCCATTCCAGAGCCGTGGAGCAGTGGCTGCAAAGGCTCGGTCACCCATTGTATGAAGTTTGGTCACGGGGGGGCGAAGGCGGTAGGTATTTGCAAAACAGAGGTTTCTTGCAGTGAATTGTAGTATAAGGAGTTCCTTGAGATATTGTGGAGCATTTCCATGGATACACTGGTGAGTAAACAAACAGAGTTTGTATTCGATACGGAGGTGGATAGGGGAGCCAATGAAGTGACTGAAGGATTGGTGAAATGTGTTCATATTTCCACACCCTCATCAGGATTCTTTCAGCACTATTTTGAATTTGTTGGAGCTTTTGAAGGCTCTTGTTGGGTATCCTGATGAGGAGTGCATTACAATAGTCCAGTCTGGATGAGACAAAGGCATGAACCAGCTTTTCAGCATCACAGAAGGAGAGGTAGGGACGGAGTTTGGCTATGTTTCAGAGATGAAGGAATACAATTTTACAAAGGTGATGGACATGTGTATCAAATGACAGATGGGAGTCTAACTTGACACCCAGATTTGTAACAGAAGGGGAGAGGGTAATGGTACAGTCAGAAAAGGAAATACAATTTACAGAGGAACGAAGTTGATGGGGGTGCCAATTAAAAGAGCTTCAGTTTTGGTGCTGTTCAGCTTGAGGAAGTTCTTGGACATCCAGGCCTCAATCTCATCCAAGCAAGAGGAAAAAGTTGATGGAGGTGTAAGAGAAGTCGAATCCAGTCTCACATAGAGCTGCGTATCATCGGCATAGCAATGGAATGAAACTCCATGCTTGCGAATGATGTGACCCAGGGGTAGCATGTAGATATTAAAGAGGGTCGACCCAAGGACTGATCCTTGTGGGACCCCACAGGTGACAGTGTAGGTATGAGATTTAGCATCCCCTAGGGCCACATACTCAGCCCTATCTGTAAGACAGGAGTCGAACCACTCCAAAACAATGCCAGAAAGTCCACTACTATGTAGTGAAGATGATGAAGGAGAATATTATGATCTACCATATCAAATGCAGCTGTGAGGTCCAGGAGGATAAGGAGTGATGGAGAGCCCTGGTCAGCAGCCATCAGGAGGTCATTGGTGACTCTAACCAGGGCTGTCTCTGTACTGTGAGAAGTTTGAAAACCAGATTGAAATTTTTCAGACAGACTGAATTTTTTGAGGTGATCCTAAAGCTGAACCAAAACAACCTTTTCCAGTTTATGTATTCATTTATTTAAAGAGCTTCTGTAAAAAGTGAAAGTTCCCTAGGGAACAAACAAACTTCTGTCTATCCATATCCCAGTGGTTATGGATGCTGACATTGCGGATTGTATGGAAAGTCGGCCCCATAAGACGACACACATATTATCACAACACAGGGTGTGTCACAGAGATCATGTCAGTGTGTTCTTCATGGTTTGTTGGGTACTTTTTCATACACCACTTGGTATAAGTATCACTATAGTTAATTTCAGTTAACATCAAAAGAATGGTTAAAAAGTCAAATTAAATGTGATTTAAATTTATTGAATTGCATCCTTTAACAAGGCACACATGTGGATGAAAATGCACTCTTTCTTGGCTCATCAAATCGCTTTAATGCTCTGTGGTGGTGTTGGCGGCTGTGCTTTATTCCATTCATTAATTATGTGGTGTTTGCTGCAGTTCTTCATTTCCCATTTAATATTTTTCCTTTGGACTTCTTTTCACTTTTATATTCATGAAGTTTGGCTATCTGTTGTATTTAATGAATTATTATTTCAGGTTTTAAACCAGTTCTAAATAACCAAAATGTGTCTGATTTTACAAGTGTGGGGCTTTTTTTGTAGATTTGTTTTATTTTTTCTAACTATTTACCATATAATAAGAGTCTTCCTCCCTGGAGTATCTCCAAAGTAAGGTAAGGTTTGCCATAGCCAACATACAGAAAGGAGAAATGATCACATGGAGAACACAAAATATAGCAAACCTGCTATTCCTGTGATCCTTCCTAAGCGGACCTCTTTAAGAGCACTCTAACGAGGTCTCACTCCACGCCTCAATCATGTATTACAGAGACCTCTCCAGTACCACTGCAGTGTGGCCCACTTTGGTTGGTGGGCTGCTGCTGGCAGATCACAAGCTGCCGTTGTTTATAATGATAGTGGGTCATGGTAGGTTACAAAGTGGGGACTCGTTCCACCTCCTGCTCTTACGATCACGTGCTCATTTCACCAAGTTGGACACCACCACACACTCTTATGACTATGCTGTGAATTCACCATGGGGGACCCTGAGTCCCGACACCAGAAAGGTTGAGAAACACTGAAGTATTCCTCAAACCTAAAACTGAATTTTGTAGCCTTACAATATATACAGGGTGAGTCAAAATTATGTTAACGCTAATGGATTATTTTCATCTTGACCACACCTTTCCAGGTTGATGGATAGGTTGTGGTGGACCATTGCCATGGCCTCCAAACTCCCCTTATTTGACACCCTGTGATTTCTGGATATGGGGTATGATGAAGGAGCGCGTGTATAGCAGGAAAGTTTGTGATATCAATGACCTCAAGGACAGAATACGCACTGTGGTATCATCTATTCCCCACGAAATGTGTGCCTGAGCTTTAAATGGTACTCGTTGGTTTTTGTGTGTTAAACTTGATGGCAAACAGGTTGAGACATTCCTGTAAATCATTTTGCAAATATGAAGTATGTTTTGTGAATAAATTGTTTCCGACATTCAAATGTTAACATAATTTTGACTCGCCCTGTATTTTGACAAATGGCTGTGTCCCCTGCCCATCTGGGAGGCCAATATTCCAGAAGGAACAGGGGAACAAATGCGCACAGGATGCTGCCTCCCCTGCAGTGCTATAGAGGGCAGCCCCCCTGGATTCTCGCAGGGCTTCATGGGAGTTGGAGTTCAGAACAGCCCTGTTGGGTTCTGTGGGGGCTGCCAGTGGGGAGCTGCAGAGCCTTACATTTGGCTTCCACCACACCTGGGAGTGATTCCAGATCTGGTTAACGAGCAAACTGAAGAACTTCCAGGAACAGCATAAAAGGAGCCACCTCACTTCACTTCGGGAGCCATAGTTGGTTGGAAGAGGATAAAGCTGGCCAGAGGAGGCAGAACGAGGAAGAGGAAGAGAATGAAAGAAAGTATTGTGTCTTACTTGTATTGGTGCGTGGACTGTCGAGATCTGTGCTGTGGTGAGCAGCGAGAAAAAATCGCTTTCTCACTATGCACCGTGATGTCCCTACATTGATGGATTAAAGACCAGAAGTCCACGTGACCATCATCATCAAGTCCTTCCATGAGAACCCTGAATACAATGACTGATTGATGTCATTTATATTAAGTAGAATGCCTAGAGTGGGCTGGGTGGTCTTCTGGCCTAAGAAGCCCTGCAGATTTTATTTTTTCTCTGGTCGTCTGGAGTTTTTTTGTTTTTTCTGTGCTGCCTGGCCATCGGACCTGACTTTTATTCTATGTTAATTAGTATTGCCTAATTTTATTTTTATATTTTGTCTTTTTTCTCTTTCTTTATCCTGTAAAGCACTTTGGGCTGCAACATTTGTATGAAAATGTGCTATAGAAATAAATATTATTGTTTTTGTCAATAAAAACTACTTAAAACACCTTAAAAAACACCTAAACAAAATAAAATTAGCCCAGTAAAGTATAAGAAGTCCTTTTTGTTATGTATAAGCTTCAGTTTATATGTATTTCATGTTTTATTGTTTGTGTTGATTGTGATTTATTATTTTTCATGTCTTTATGTTGCTTCTGTTGGTTTCATTGGCAACTCTATAATTATGTTCTGTCTTTTTGAATGTTGTGCTTTTCCCTGCTCTTTGTGGGAAGGGCCCCAGGAGGCGGGGCCACTATGACATCACAGCACTCGAGCCATCACTCATGCAATATAAGTGAGCTGAGAAGGCTCAGGAGCAGGGAATAATTTGTTTACTAAGTATTGCTATTTATTGTTTTTGGGTTTTATAGTTTTCTGATTATTTAAACAATATTTGGATATCGTTTTGAGACTTGTGTGCTTTGGACTGACATTGTGACAACTTCCATGCCTCTTTTTGCACTTTTTAAAAATTGTAATTCTATTTTTACTAAGTAAATCCTTGATCTATGTTAATTAGTGTTCTCTTATTTTAATTCTTATTTTGCCTTTTTTTTCTCTTTCTTCATCACGTAAAGCACTTTGAGCTAAATTGTTTGTATGAAAATGTACTATAGAAATAAATGTTGTTGTTGTTATAATAAATATGTGCTGTGTGTGGCAAAACTTGTGTCTGCTATATAAGAGGTGTGATCAAAAAATACAGTGAATGTTTTAAAAAAGAAATGTTTATTGCAGTAAAAGATTTACAACTACTAGTCACCCTCAAAATACTCTCCTCCACTGCAAATGCACTTATCCCAGCGTTCCTGCCACTTTGCAAAGCAGTTCTGGGAGTTTTCTTTCGGGAGTGTCTTTAGTTGGGCTGTCATGGCTGCCTGGATGTCCTCAATGGATTGAAATCGTTTGCCTTTCACGATCATTTTCAATTTAGGGAACAGCCAGAAGTCACACGGTGCCAGATCCGGAGAATAAGGTGGATGCGGACACAGCGTAAAGTTTTTATTTGACAGAAATTGTCATACTAGAAGGGATGTGTGACAAGGAGCAAGGTCTCGTGGCCTGGAACCCCTTCAGATTTTATTTTTTTCTCCAGCTTTCTGGAGTATTTTTTTTGTTTTTTCTGTCCACCCTGGCCATCGGACCTTACTCCTTTTCTATGTTAACTAATGTTGCCTTATTTGAATTTCTTATTTTGTCTTTTATTTTTCTTTTCTTCATTATGTAAAGCACTTTGAGCTACTTTTTGTATGAAAATGTGCTTTATAAATAAATGTTGTTGTTGTTGTCATGATGAAGAATGAAACCGTTTCAACATTTTCCTCGGTTATTGATGTTGAAGGACGTCCAGATTTTTTCTCGTCTTCAACCGAGTCAGATCCATTACGAAATCGATCAAACCACTTGTAAACAGTCTTAATTGTCTGTGCAGTGTCACCATAAACAGATTTTAACATCTGATGGGTTTCCTAAGCTTTTTGCAATTTGAAACAAAATTTCATGTTAATGCATTGCTCGATACCCATTATAAACGAAAAACTTGAAAAACACACTTGAACTCAACAGTGGCTCACAAACAACCGACAGTATCAAGCAAGTTGAAACAAGGTGAAACAAACTCGGCTCTAGGATGGACATGTCGGAACCTTCATTGAATTGTTTTGCGTTGCTCTTAGATGGTGCTCTGCATCAACATTCACCATACTTTTTAATCACACCTCGTATATATTGCAATGTAAGTTTAGGTACTGCAACAAGATCTATCAGATATAAAGGGGCATTATATAACGATTTTTTTATTAAAGAAGCTTCTCATTAAGTATTATCAATACATGAATTGTCATTTAAAACAATTCAGTTCAGTTTATTTTTGAACAGCACTTTTCACAGAGCACAGGTGCAGATATTTGTGAGAAGTTCACAGTGTCACTGGCGTGTGCATAGTGGGCAGCTCAATGGCTCTAGTGACGGCAATTCCCCTCCACTCCAGGGGTTGGCGCTGTGACCTAATGCCTTTTCTCTTCCTCCCACTGCAGACCGGAAGACTGACAGCTGTACCACCACTGATGTCACTTTTAGGGTCCATCCACCTGCTAGAAGGACCAACAACTGGAAGATCTGCCATCTTGAGTTCAGCTCACTCTTGGATTCCCATCCGAAAAGACGTTCTCATGATGATGGTGAATTTGTGTTTTTGTTAAACGGGGTTCGCCATTTGGTGCCCCAATTATTTATGATCTCTTTTGTCCTTTGTTACAACAGGTAGTATGCAAATACAAACCTTACAAATGACAATGTTTGAAATTAGTGCATATAACGACACAGATTTGTTTAAACAGACAGGAAAGAAAGAGGTTCACAAGTGACTAACATCAATGGAGCTCAGTAATATGTGTCCATTAATCTATTAATGAATGATTACCACTGAATAGTAAAAACTATTTGAATGTACATGTACTAATTGTCTATTAATGAGTTACTAATAAGGCGGCGCAGTGGTAGCGTTTGCTTCCCAGGTCCTGTCTGCGTGGTTTCCTCCCACAGTTGAAAGACATGCAGGTTAGGTGCATTAGCGATCCTAAATAGTCCCTAATGTGTGCTTGGTGTGTGTGTCTGTGTGTGCCCTGTGTTGGACTGGCGCCCTGCCCGGGGGTTGTTCCTGCCTTGCGCCCTGTGTTGGCTGGGATTGGCTCCAGCAGACCCCAGTGATCATGTGTTAGGATATAACAGGTTGGATAATGGATGGATGGATGGAATTACTAATAACAGTTACTACTCTTCTTATGAAGAATCTGGATGAGGTATCAGGGCAGCTTAGCCATTAGCTAAACAAATGGGCTTGTTGGACTAAATGGTTTCCTCTCGTTTGTCAGATTTCTTCTTTTGTTATTATAAAGTGTTACAGAGTTTACTTCATCTTCATGTGTCTAAAGACACTCATGTAAGTTCTATCTGAAAGTGTTACCATATACTTTAGCTGAATGAGAAATTACAGCAAAATGAAAGAGAGACATCCTGAGAAAACACCTTCTGCACAAGGAAGTCATTACACCGAATTCTGCGACAACATGAAACATTACAGGCCAATCTGCCTCCCCCGAGGTCACCCAGATCACATGACGTCGAAATGGTTCAACGTGCAGTGCCAGTGTGTGAAATACGAGAGCGACGACATAATAAAAACACAGCTGAATCCCTTCAGCGCTCATATTTAGACAGCGAAGAGGAAAATTTCCACAAGACTTTAATGGCCTGTGTTCTGTGTGTTGTTTTTTTTTTTATCTCTGTCAGAACCGAGAACAGAGCGTGTTTATGTTGTGGGGGATTTGATGTTAAGGATTTTCCCGAAACCGAATCCTTTCAAGATATCGAGTTGCCTTCATCCCACAGTCCATGTGTGCGATGCCAGGCCTTTTAAGCTGGATTCCCTCTCCACAGCAGCTGGAACGTGGACGCTGGAGCATGTTTGTGGCTTTTCTCTTCAGATTATACAGAGATACTCATTTCACTTTTTTTTTTTACACCTGTGCTTACTTGTTTTATTTACTGTAATCTCTTAATATTTTAAGATAAATGTTTTGAGTGTTTTTTTTAATATATTGTGAAATCTCATAAATTTAATTATAGGGTGTTTTCATGGCTAGAGAAAGTGGCTGTAATGTTGGCAGGTATTGAAAGCAATTAATGGCCTTTGTGAGCTGCGTTTGTCCCAAATCACCAAAGTTATGCAGCTTTTAATTCTACAGTTTGTTCTGGCAATAGTGTGACACGTGTTCAGATAATTCCACAGACCAAGGATCTCCATAGTAAAAAGTAAATTAAAACAAAATTAAAGAAAAAATGAAAAGTTAAAGAAAAGTTCTATTTAAGGCTTATATATCTTGTTTCATTTCTCTAAGTTTGGTCGTACAGTCGTTAAGCACGTCAAGCACGGTCAGAAAACTGTATGCCAATCTATTAATTGCAAACTTGTATAACAATACAATACTGATGCTCTGTGTAAGAAAGGACAGAGCCGGTTATACTTCCTTAGAACACTGGCGTCCTTCAACATCTGCAATAAGATGCTGCAGATGTTTTATCAGACGGTTGTGGCGAGCGCCCTCTTCTACGCAGTGGTGTGCTGGGGAGGCAGCATAAAGAAGAAGGACGCCTCACGCCTGGACAAACTGGTGAGGAAGGCAGGCTCTATTGTAGGCATGGAGCTGGACAGTTTGACATCTGTGGTGGAGCAACGGGTGCTGAGCAGACTCCTGTCAATTATGGAGAATCCACTGCATCCACTGAACAGGATCATCTCCAGACAGAGGAGCAGCTTCAGAGACAGACTGCTGTCACCGTCCTGCTCCACTGACAGACTGAGGAGATCGTTCTCCCCCACACTATGCGACTCTTCAGTTCCACCTGGGGGGGGGGGTAAACGTTAAAATTATACAAAGTTATTGTCTGTCTATTGTTGCATTGTTATCAGCATTGTTATCACTCTTTAATTTAATATTTTCTTTATCAGTATGCTGCTGCTGCTGAAGTTTGTGAATTTCCCCTTGGGATTAATAAAGTATCTATCTATCTATCTATCTATCTATCTATCTATCTATCTATCTATCTATCTATCTATCTATCTATCTATCTATCTATCTATCTATCTATCTAACAGTCCATGCTAGCAGTGAGACTGTTTCCTAATTAACTTAATTTACACCCCTTTTTATAGACACGGCTAAGAAAGTTCTTGTTAATAACTCAATTGTGCTTCACTCACTCAGCATATGAACCAATGTAGAAAGCATTTTAAGATGGAGAATCTTTAATCTCTGGCACCTCTGCATAAGAACCACCTTTTTCCACCCTTGCTGGAAAACATTTGAGATTAAATTACTTAGAGATCTTTATATAGACAACATCTTTGCATCCTATGAACAATTACATTCCAAATTTAACTTTCCAGCTACACATTTCTTTCACTATCTTCAAATTAGAAACTTTGTTAAACAGAACCTGCCCGATTTTCCTCACCTCCCACCTTCCTCTATGCTGGAAAAAATATTGCTCAGTTTCAAGGACTCAGACAGCATTTCTGCAATATATAAAATTATTTTACAATCCCTCCCTTTCAAAGATCCAAGAGGACAATGGGAAAAGGATCTCTCACTCAACATATCAGAGTGGAAGGTAGCAATGCAGAGAATTTACTCGAGCTCCATATTCGCAAAGCATACAATTATTCAACTCAAAATTATATATCGAGCACATCTGTCTCCAGGGCAAGATCCAACCTACAAACGCTGCAATCGAGCTCCAGCCTCACTGGATCACATGTTTTGGTCCTGCACCAAATGAACATCATTCTGGACAAAAATGTTTAAACGCCTATCAGACAGCCTTAGTGTCACAATCCCTCCTAATCCACTAACAGCTGTGTTTGGTGGGCTCACAGAGGGGCTTAAAGTGGCCCTCCTCACTCACACGTCAGCTTTGGGGCGTGTACCTTACCTCCACTTAGCTAGCGAATGAGAGAACTACTTAACAGATTTAGATCAGGCTTTTTCTATAATTTGCTTGAACATTCTGGCTGATTTTGCTACTTCTCTAATCTCGCTAAGAATCATAGGAGGAAGAGGAATCATAGGAGGAGGACGAGGAAGCGTGACATCAGGAGTGGGGAGCCGGAAGGGCCCTCCTCACTGTCCTGTTTCACTACTACTACGTGGGCGGAGCCACAAGGGACAGCTAGTCCATAATAAAGCAAAAAGAAAAATGTAGAAAAAAATAGGCACAAGCCATTAGCAACTATTACATTCCAAAACGCTCTGCAATGTTACTACCCCACTCTGTACTTGATCAAAACACAGAAAGATGAGCCCTGCAGGCAGTAGGTGCCTTTAATCCTGGGGAGTGTTACTGTCATCCAATCCTGTCTCACACTGCTCCCTTCCTCCAATCTCAGCTGACTCGGGTACATTCAAATTGCATGCTACGCCACACCCCTGCAAGGCCTCGATTAAATTCTGCAGTAGCACCCACAAAAGTGTTCCAGTCGGACATGCCGATGCTTCCTCCAAAAACTTAATTGAGTTAAACTTTCATCTTAACTCGATCCCCTTCACTGAAACAATGCATTTTGCTTTCGTTAAAATAACGCTCCACGCTACTTGCTATACAGTGGTGGGTGACTATGAAGATGCTTATGTTTTAACCGACCACACATGAAGTCCAATAGTCCTTTCCTGAACCCACATATGCCTAACTTCTGGCGTCTCACAGCACAGTTTTGTCGGAGCAGAATTAAAATGTTTGCGGAACGAACACTTGCAATTCAAATGTTCAAAAAAGGTAAGTGCCTTTCTTTTACTGCCTGTAAATCACTTCACACAGGTCTTAAAATGGTAATACCTGGCAAGCTTGTTATTGTCACCCGCATACTTGGTGAGGGTAGAAGTTAGGGAAGGACTGGGCTGTGTCAGCATGTACCCACAAATGGAAAAACAAAAGGAAAAAGTTATTTATGCAAAAGAATATTCATCAGCTAAATTACTGCCACTTTAACCTTTCTATATTTTTTTCAGCACGGAAATAACTTTTGCTTTATCTATTGTAACAAAGGCGCTATATAGGCGCCCGACCCGACACAGATAGACACAGAGGCATGTACCAAATACAACCAAACTTTATTGTTCTTCACCCGTGGGTGCACGTCTTCCCCATGACCCACAGGCAATACACAGTCCACAAGCACAATTACAACACAACACTCTTCTCCTTTACCACCACTCCTCCTCAGACTTAGTCCTCCTCCTCCCAACTCTGGCTCCTCGAGTGGTGGTGGCTGGCCCTTTTTATATCCCACCCAGAAGCGTTCCAGGTGCTTGACCACCTGGTCCTAATTGCCCTTCCGGGTGGGGCTGAAGATACGACCAGCTGGGCTGCTGACTCCATGCAGCTGCCCCTAGCGGCCCCTAGAGCCCCCAACCAGGCTGTGGAGGACTCCATCTCCCATGGAGCCATGCGACAGGTTGGGGAATCACTGTCCGCCAGGGAGGCTGCCACCAAGCGTCCCGGGGGAGGTATTGAGCTGCCCATGGTTGCTCCCCTGGAACAGATGCAGAAGGGGCGTCCCTGCCGGGAATGGGACTATCTATCTATTTACTCAGCTGATGCCTATATCCAAGGTGACATACAAAGAAAGTTCTAATACATATAAGAATGAAGATACAAGCATCAAAGCAACAGAGAACAAGACAAAAAAAGCAGGCACAATTAACTACTGAATAGTTACACCAACAACTAGGTCAGGTCAGGTCAGGTCAGGTTGGGGAGCATGAACTGGTAAAGCATGCTGCTGCACCCACCATTTGATGAAACAACTCAAGATCCTGTTTGGCAATACCCAAGGCAGACATGCGGTCCAGTTCCCCCCTCCGGAAATGACCATCTATTCAGGTGTTACGTGGGCGCCTGGTCCAGATGCTCGGGTTCTCAACAATGAAGATCCTACAAGCCTGATCACCCTCGGGGAAATGTGCCATATGTCCGTAGTGCCGTAAGTGACCCTCCCTCACAATGCAGGTAATGTGCCTCATTCAGGACTCCATGAGCAACACAAAGTCAAACCAACGGCACCTAAGGATTCCCCGAAGAGACACAGTACCAAAGGAGTCCAGTCTTCATCTTAGGCCACTGGATAGCGTCCATGTCTCGCAACCATGTAGCAAGACAGGAAGCACCAGGACTCTAAAGACTTGGACCTTTGTCCTTTTGCACCACACACCCCTTTCCAGCAAACTCATGATCCCACATGCTCTCCCAATCCATCTACTAACTTCATAGGAAGAGTCACCAGAGACAAGAATGTCACTGCTGTGGTAAGTAAACCTCTCGACGAGGTCGACACTCTCTGTGCAGACAGACACACTGCTGATGGCCGTGCCCAAGAGGTCATTAAAGGCCTGGCTCTTTGGTTTTTAAGCCCAGACACTCAGACTCCTCACTTAGTCTCCGGAGAGCCCAGATCAGAACCTCCATTGACTCCGCGAAGATCACAGCATCATCAGCAAAGTCGAGAACAGTAAATCTTTCTTCCCCCACAGCCTCACAGAAACTGGTCCCCATAACTGCTGCCCAACACCCAGTCCATGCAAGCATTGAACAGAGTAGGAGCAGAACACTCCCCTGACGAACCCCAGAATCAACGGGGAAAGACACGACAACTAGGCTAACACAAAAAGACACAAATCCATAACATACCTATAAACTCTTTATCAGCAGAACTGCAGCTATCCAGGAAAGAAGCTACGCAGATCCAAAATATTTAATGAAAAGGTGTGTTTTCAAAAGATGCCCTGAGAGAATAATTTAGAGGTAACAACAGTTAAGTACTTTGGCCTGCAGTGCATGTTAAAATATATAAGCATTTGTTTTAGAAATGTTATGAAGAGTTGGTTAATCGAATAAAAGACAAGAATATACTAGGAGGAAGGTTGATTTAATACACAAATTGTATTAGGAGATGATTAAGAGATCAGCAGATGTCCTGTGAATAACAAGACTAAACGGTTGTCACATACATGGAGATTTCAGGGATAATAGCTGAACCTAAACATTTAAGAAAAACAAGAGTGTACCAGCATATACTTTTATTTCAATAAGTTATTTGCATGTAAGCCAACAAACCAATCAGAGTAAATCAGCACTTCTATGTAGATTCAGTCATTTATAAAATTGACCTTCTCTCTTACTTTTTTTGACCATTCTAATCATTCTGTAACAGACTGCTATAATGAATGCTGCCTTTTTGGCATTTGCTGAAGAGATAAAATTAAAGACACAATGGACAAGTTTCCTCCTGCCTGGTTCCTGACTCAAAGAGGTGTTATCTCACTTGTCCTAGTAGAGGATACGTTTCTTTAACCCATAAACCACTGCAACCAGCTGTAGTCGCTGCCCAGTGCAATTTGCCAGCACGCCAGAGCTGATCAGTCCGTGCCGTACATTCGTTGAACAGCCAGCTCATGACCACTGCTTCCCCCCTAGCGAATCAGCATCACTGTCCCTAGGATTCAGCTGCGGCACTAGACTAGCCTGTTAGCGTCAGTGTTGGCCTCTGTGTGTTTGCGTGCAGCCAGTTCAAGCTCAGTTGGCTCGGTGATTTACTGAATTTCATCAATGGTGTCAGTTGCACCTTGTACATATAATAATAGATTGTTGCAGTATTTTTTTATAGTTTTTAAAGTTCATTGGCAGTGTGTAAAATGATTAGTGTTGCCGTAATTGTGATGGTCTTTGCATGAAAAAAATGTGTTCTATTAAAATTTCACTTTTTCTTAGGAATTGTGACGTTTCCTTAAAAAGTGCAGCAAAAAAGTATTTGGCATCCGGGGGTGCATTAACCCCACCCTAAGTATGTGGCAGTTTAAGGGTTAATTAATACTTTGATTTTTTTTTTTTTTGCACAACGCTTAAACACAAGTTGGGTGCAGTTCAAATTTAAGAAGGGAGATCATTCCACAGCTTTGGAACCAAGAATGGAGAAGCGTTATCCAGTCTTGGCGTGTCTTGAGAGAGGAGGGAGGGTCAGCAGACAGGCAGAGGCAGAACAGAGACTTCTTGAAGGAGCATTTGGAGAGACCAAGGACTGAAGATACTGAGGAGGAGAACCGATCAGAGAACTGTTGATAAAGACAACAGTTTTGAACTTGATCCTTGCAGGCTACAGGAAGCCAGTGGAGAGACTGAAGCAGAGGAGTTAGTAGGAGTGAAGCGAGGAACACCGAACACCAGTATTTGTGTTCAGATAAAATGAGAAACACTAGTTGTCATGGTCTTCTCTGTCTGTTCAAAGTAAACAGTTACCTGCCATTAGACCAATTTAATTGAAATTTTCAACACTTACCCTTTCTGAGAAGCTCCTATTTAAAAAGCTTTGCCACATTTTCAAAATTGTCTACTGTCACACATGTCACCTCATGGGAGGCAGCTAAAGGGCTCAAAAGAGAGTAATACCATGTCAGACCGGAGGGGGCAGAGTACACAAATCCATTCTCTTTTTCCTCTACAGACCAACCACAGAAAATTCTGCCTGAGCCCAATGACATCACTTATAGTTCTGGGCTCAATGATGTCACTTCCGGTTTTGGGCCCAATGACATCACTTCTGGTTCCTGCCCAGATGACGTCATTTCCCTTGTCCAGCTTTAAAACCGCCATATTTTGTCACCTCAGTTCTGTTTTGGACTAATCTCTGTAAAGACTCAAATCTTTGCCTTTTTACAGTCAATTCTCAAGAATATGGGGTGGCTGCCCCAAACCTTTTTGCAGTGTCATTTGTATCATTTCACACTATCTTAAGACACAAGAAAATTCAATATGATCTCATTCTACCTTATTAAAAGCATAAGTGTCTGTGTGTCTGACTTTTTGTGTGCGTCTGGTGGCTACGTCTTTATTAATGATGAGACGAATCAGAGTACAGGAAGATTGTGGAGGTCTTCATCTTGTGGTGCAAGGAAGCAACATCAACAAGACAAAAAAGTAGGTGATGGACTTCTAAGGCGCCAAAGAGCCTCAGAGACCAGTTAGCATTTGGTTGAGGAAGTGAACTGCTATGGAGCTACAAGTACCTTGGTTTGGGTTCACATAAACAACAAACTGGATTGGACATACAGGAAGGGCCAGAGTAGACTCCAGCTTTTAATATGTGCAGCAAGCTGCTGGAGATGTTTTACTAGTCAGTAGTAACCAGTATGTTGTTCTACATGGTAGTCTCCTGGGGAAGTAACTTGAGTCTGAAAGATGCATAAGACCTGAACAAACTTGTCAGAAACGTTTGCTCCATCACAGGGCGAACCCTGGACACACTGGAAGCAGCTGTTGTGGAAAGGAGAATAGAGGCTGTAGATGCCATCATGGAAAATTCCCTCCAGGAAGCGCTCTCTCAGAGCAATTTTAGCCACAGGCTCATTCCACCATGATATGCTAAGAAGGCCTCTGAGGGAATTTTTCTGCCCGCTGCTATAAGGCAATTCAATGCATTCTCCTAACATCCCAGACTAAATAATCTGTAATTTTCTATATCTGCACGGACATATATTTATTGTTATTTATCATTCAATTGACTGATTGTACTATTTGTACAGTAGGTATGTTTCTTTGTTTTTTTGTTTTTGTTTGTTTCTGTTCATGTATGCATCCAAATTTCCTTTTGAAATTAATAAAGTGTATCTAATCTAATCTAACCTAACCTGATCTAATCTAATCTAATCTAATCTGATCTAATATCAGCTCTAATGAGGTTATGGTAACTGAGGCCTATGACAATAGAAATACTTAACAATGCTCTGTGTGAGAGGATCTAGTTATCACTGTTCAGGGTGAGGTTCACTTGCAATGTTTTAAGAACTATCATGAGAGCTGTTCCTTTAAAACGTGTTTACTTTATCTGGTCCATTTGTGACACTGACACTGCACGACCCTGAGCAAGTCACGTGACCTGCCTGTGCTCCAATTGGAAAACCAAAAGAAATGTAACCAACTGTATCATAAGTGTTGTATGTCGCCTTGGATAAAGGTGTCAACCAAATAAGTAAATGTAAATGTGTCATACATAACTTTACTAAGAACTCAATAACACCTCAGGGAACTGTCCCGTCTCCCTTCTAAACATCCAGTACAATACCAGCGTTAGCCATCTACAAAAATTCCCAGATTGCTCCTTCATCATTCACTCTTAAAAATAAAGGTGTTGGAGTGGTTCTTTAGAGTGATGCCATAGGGGAGCCATTTTTAGTTCTTAAAAGACCCATCCACATAATGGTTTCAGAAAGAACCATTTATTTATCTAGATCTTTAACAGGCTCCATACATATCAATCACCAAAACTAGATGGTAACAGATTTGTTGAAATACCAATGGCTCATGATTTTAAAAAGGATTCTCAGTGCATACAATAACACTAGCTAAGTCCAGGTTTTCTTATTCTGCCAGTGTCCTCCTAAGTAGCCTACGATACATTAAAGATTTCAATTTTTTTCTTCATATTAGGATATTTCTCAAAGCCAAAAGAATCAACTTCATATGTAAAGAACCCTGTCGCTGCATTTACCCAAAGTTACCAAAGTTCGTCAGCTTCAGTTTGTAAATGGGATTAAGCAAAAGCCTGTTAGGTCGAAATGATTCCACAGACAAAATATCTTTGTTTTGAAAAGTTTTAGTTAAAATCCAAAGTAAAACAATTCACACAAAAAGAGCGAACTGAAATAGCAAAAATTACAAAAGTTCTTGTTTAAGACAAGTTCAGAAAACTGCATACCTATCCCGTTTCTATGCTGAAAATGGGTCTTTTAAGCAGGGCTGTGGAGTCGGTAGATAAATTCTTCGACTCCGACTCTGACTTCGACTCCTTAGTTTCCAGAAACTTCTGACTCCGACTCCCCGACTCCTCTGTATTTAATATGCTAATGTATTTTCCATGTTGATTGAAGGAAGGAAACATACACATCATTTAACCACAGAACTACTGGCTAGGAAGCAGACTCTCTACTGTATTGGCCAGTTAAACAAATGATAACAATAAGGTTTTATTTATTGTTTTTATCAAGTGGCTTTAAAGTAGTAGCATGCATAAAAATCAGCAACAGGAACGTTACTAGTTCAAAAAATATAAACCACATTCTTTGGTAGTTTTAAAACAAAAACAAAGCTTAACTACATGAACAAAAAACAAAAGCTGGAAAAACCTAGAACAGTTTATATATTAAACTTGAAATACAGTTGTAGAGTAGAATAGCTGTTAAATGCAATCCAAGATTAACTCAATGCAGTGTTATAAGAAACAGAATTGTTTCTGCCAGATCCTCTTTCATAGAAGCTCTTAAATCTGACTTGATTATTTTTAGAGCTGAAAATAGTCTTTCAACACTGATTTGGGTGGGTGGCATTGCTGTTACAGTTTTAGCCACATCACTAATAATCTCTGGATCAACAAGGGTGGCTTCTTCTGCAGTCAGTTTCAATGAGCAATCATACTTTTCAACTTCTTTAAAAAACTCCAGCTGGAATTTCTTTTTTTGGACATTTACTGGTCGTTTATCTTTCATGCATAGGCGACGTCGCTTTGCTTTTAAAACTTCCATTTTGTCCAAGAAGGAATCAAAGTCTAATTCTTCATTTGAAGAGGATGATCCTGAATTACCAGTGCTTATAGCTTCATCCAGTGATGGTGTTTCAGGTAGCAGTAATCCCTTCATGCGAACTGCTACATCATAGAGTGTCATTTTCCATTAGCAATCTGGTCACTGCTCAACAAAATTCAGCTCATTTGATTAACATAAGTAGCAGCTAGCAGGATTTGATTATCCAGTAAGGGACTCTCTCTTTTTTTCATTGAAGATACGACACCATCAGCTATTAACCCTTCACTTTTGTTCAGGCAATATATCAAGCTCTTCGATTCCAAGAAAAATGTACCGGGTGTTAAATCTTCATATTGTAACCTCTTGGTTGATAGTAAAGGGGTAAGAAAATAGACTTTCCAGTTCTTTTACTTGTGCCCACTGGCTTTCACTTAATTAAACATTTTCATTGTCCAGTTCTTCAAGAAAGTCTTTTAGTTCAAGCAAACACTTTACCATCAAATAAGTGCTTCCCCAGCGTGTTGTTTGATCCAAAATGGCTCCTTTTCCTGCACGTCTTTTCAAAATGGCATCTGTTTTTGGGGCCCTGGCTGCAACAGTTACTTGCCAAAATTTGCCAATTAAAGTAGCTGCATGGCAATCTTTCAATCCAAGTTGCAGAGTATAAACAGCGCAATGCATATGTTGAATAGTAGTAAGCTTAGCATGCTTCTTCAGCAATATTATCCAAATTTTCACTATTCTCTTCGGTTTCACTTTCTCCAAAACTTGCAGAACTGTCAATCAGTCAGTCAGTCAGTCATTTTCCAACCCGCTATATCCTAACACAAGGTCACAGGGGTCTGCTGGAGCCAATCCCAGCCAACACAGGACGCAAGGGAGGAACAAATCCTGGGCAGGGCGCCAGCCCACCACAGGGCACACACACATACCAAGCACACACAAGGGACAATTTAGGATCGCCAATGCACCTAACCTGCATGTCTTTGGACTGTGGGAGGAAACCGGAGCACCCGGAGGAAACCCACGCAGACACAGGGAGAACATGCAAACTCCACGCAGGGAGGACCCGGGAAGTGAACCCAGATCTCCTTACTGCGAGGCAGCAGCGCTACCACTGTGCCACCGTGCCGCCCAAGCATTGAATTAATGGCCAGAATATTTAAATTAATGAGAGATGTCAATTTCTGATTTTTAACGAATCATGCAAACTCCTTGCAGAACTGTCTTCCTCTAATATCTGTTTGTTACTTTCTCCATCTACTTTATTCATTTTCTCAGTTGTGCTTAATATATTAGATGCATTATCTGTCACAATACATCTGTTCCTTTTTAATTTCAAAATCTTCTAGAACAGGTGTTGTGCAAAGTTATGCTAAAGTTCAGCTCTGGGTAGGAGCCTATGTGGAGAGTGCAGACAGCACCCCAGAACACACATCAGGCCATAGCACACACCTCCATCTACATCATTACACTGGTTTACAATCAAATGAACTTGTTAAACACATTATATCTGAAATAAAATGAAAACACTTTTTGTAATGTACCATAATCCAGATTACAACATGTGAATATCAGGTTGTATAATAGCTCAGCTGAACTTCACACTAGCAGTAACACAACTATGCACTGGGCTTTATTCTTACATCATAGAAGTACTTAATTAGGACTCGTTTATGAAATGGGACATTTGAACTTGCTGTATTTTTTTTTCAGTACAATTTTAATTTATTAGGTGTCGGAATCGGTACATTTTTGCCGACTCCGACCCCGACTCCAGGTCTCCGACTCCAACTCCACAGCCCTGCTTTTAAATCCCTGTGCACCGGGACCTGTAATAAACAACAAGTGACTCAATTATCACACTGGATCTTAATTTTAGCAAGAAAGTTCTATCTCTTATTAACTTACAGGGGGTAAAGCGGTGATTCCCAACCTAGGGCGCACGCCCCACTGGGTGGCAATTTGATTTTTTAGGGGGGCAATTCGAGAATTTAGGTACATTAAACAATTTATAAAATGAAAAAACAGAAATTCACTGTTAAAAATGATAGTAAAAAATAAACAAATAATTTTTATTTTTATTTTGTACAGAGACATTTATATCTATACTAATAAAAGGCAAAGCCCTCACTGACTCACTCATCACTAATTCTCCAACTTCCCGTGTAGGTCGAAGGCTGAAATTTGGCAGACTTTTTCCTTACAGCTTACTTACAAAAGTTAAGCAGGTTTCATTTCGAAATTCTATGCTAACGGTCATAACGGTCGACAACGTCCGCCATGTTAAACTTTCTTATTTATGGCCCCATCTTCATGAAATTGGTAGGCGGCTTCCCTGCGCTAACTGAAACCGAAGTACGTACTTATTTCGGTGGTATGACACCACTGTCAGCTACCATATTGAACTTTCCAATGGTCTTTGTTAGTTATGGGCCAACTAATTCTCCAACTTCCCGTGTAGGTAGAAGGCTGAAATTTGGCAGGCTCATTCCTTACAGCTTACTTACAAAAGTTAAGCAGGTTTCATTTCAAAATTCTACACATAACGGTCATAACGGTCAACAACGTCCGCCATGTTAAACTTTCTTATTTATGGCCCCATCTTCACGAAATTTGGTAGGCGGCTTCCCTGCGCTAACCGAAACCGATGTACGTACTTATTTTGGTGGTATGACGCCACTGTCGGCTGCCATATTGAACTTTCCAACGGTCTTTGTTACTTATGGGCCCATCTTCAAGAAATTTGGTACGCGGGTTCCCAACGCTAACTGAATCCTACTTACGTACATATATACGTCCATAGCCTGCAGCTCGGTCGCTGTGTGAGGCGGCGTTGGGTCCCCCATCCCCACGCCTCCCACGTAGTTGACTGTCTGCCTCTATAAAGCCATCCGTCGCTCCGGTCTCTTCATTCCCTTCCTTGCTTCGCCACAGTATTCACGTCTCCCTGCTGATAACTGCAGCCTTTTTATTTAATCCACGGCTTC
Organism: Erpetoichthys calabaricus; assembly: GCF_900747795.2. Lineage (NCBI taxonomy): Eukaryota > Metazoa > Chordata > Cladistia > Polypteriformes > Polypteridae > Erpetoichthys > Erpetoichthys calabaricus. The sequence continues at coordinate 235,798,722 of NC_041398.2, forward strand.
TCTGCTCTTTTATTGTTCATTTATTATGATTATAGTTATTGTGTAGGTATTTTAGACTTTGTTTACATTGTTCAGCTACCCATTTCCTTTATTGTTCCAACCGTACCTTCATTAACATGTCTATCGAGGTGATCACCATCGATCAAAGAACTGTCACTTACTGAGTGGTTTCCATGCCCGGAGATGTCGACTGCCTTTTCCATTCTCTGTGTTACATATTGCACGGCCATATCAGGCTCACTCTTGATATCCAGAGGAACATTGTGTCTTATGTATTGAATTGCTGGGACAGGTTCAAGGTGTGGACTGATGACGGTACAGGAGATAATTACACTACACAGGAGCACTAGAAGAGTGAAATGCTTAAGCCCTTCACCTATGGTTCTCCATGTGAGTTGATGGCTGCCGCTGAATTGTTCTGTTGTCACTTTTAAGTGGACCGAAATGGCCAAATATTTAACACCTTTGGACAACCGCCAATTCTTCTTAAACATCTTAGATTCACAGGTGACGATTTGAGTAGTGGACACTTTGATGTTTATGAATGTTTAAACTCTCAAAAGCTGGATGCGAAGTTATCGATGAAACCCATTTCAATTCAAACGCCTCCAGTTTCCAGTAAGGCTGTGCTTCGCAATGACAATTAATAAGTCTCATGGACAGACCCTACAAAAGGTTGGCATTGATTTGAGGCAAGATTGCTTTTCACATGGCCAACTGTACGTTGCATGCTCAAGAGTGAGCTCAGCGCACAGCTTGGTCATATTACAACCGGAAGGGCCGAACTGACAACGTGGTATACAAAGAGATCCTTAACAAATAATTATTGGTATATTTTCCCTCAGTTTAAAAAGGTTTACGTTTCTTCTTAATAAAAATTTTAAAGCAGTACTTCGCCGCTGTGAAGCGCGAGAATTTTGCTAGTATTTATATAAACATAGAAGGGATGGTGAAGAACCCTTAAATTTATGATTTTACAACTGGTTTGGGTTTTTCTACTCGTTTTTACCATTGAAATATTTTGAATTGTAACAATGATTATAACATTTTGCAATATAACAAAAATATAAAATGATCAAAATCCTACAGAAAAAGCTGTCATTAAAGTTATTTAATATTTATGAACATCAAGTCTCTTATTATATGTTTTCAAATCTGTATTTGCTGTATATTCATATTACTTCATCTTATATATTTTTTTTTTAACAATTTCTTAGTGATTTCTTTGTCAGTACTTCAACTATTGTTTCCCTCTTTTGTTTCCATGCTCTTTGGAAGCTTGTTTAGACCAAATTAATGAAATTCTGGGCTTCCTCCACGTGAGTAGGAGTTCACTTTTTGAATAGGTAATAATAATCCATTCATCCATTATCCAACCCGCCATATCCTAACTACAGAGTCACGGGAGTCTGTAGGAGCCAATCCCAGCCAACACAGGGTGCAAGGCAGGAAACAAACCCCAGGCAGGGTGCCAGCCCACCGCAGGGCACACACCCACACACAAAGCACACAATAGGGACAATTTAGGATCGCCAATACACCTAACCTGCATGTCTTTGGACTGTGGGAGGAAACCCACGCAGAACATGCAAACTCCACGCAGGGAGGACCAGGGAAGCAAACCCAGGTCACCTAACTGCGCAGCAGCAGCGCTACCCACTGCACCACCGTATTTCACACACAGGCACTGCACGTTGAACCATTTCTACGTCATGTGATCTGGGTGACCTCGGGGGAGGCAGATTGGCCTGTAATGTTTCATGTTGTCGCAAAATTCAGTGTGATGACTTCCTTCTGCAGAAGGTGTTTTCTCAGGATGTCTCTCTTTCATTTTTCTGTAATTTCTAATTCAGCTAAAGTAAATGGTAACACTTTCAGATAGGCCGCTTCAGCAAAGAACTTACATGAGTGTCTTTAGACACATGAAGATGAAGTAAAATCTGTAACACTTTATAATAACAAAAGAAGAAATCTGACAAACGAGAGGAGACCATTTAGTCCAACAAGCCCATATGTTTAGCTAATGGCTAAGCTGCCCTGATACTTCATCCAGATTCTTCTTAAGAAGAGTAGTAACTGTTATTAATTAGTTATCAGCCCACCACAGGGCACACACACACACACACACACACAGACAGACCCACACACCAAGCACACACTAGAGACAATTTAGAATCGCCAATGCACCTAACCTGCATGTCTTTGGACTCTGGGAGGAAACTGGAACACCCGGGGGAAATCCTCATAAACACGGGGAGAACATGCAAACTCCACGCAGGGAGGACCCGGGAAGTAAACCCAGGTCTCCTTACTGCACGACAGCAGCACTACCCACTGCGCCACCGTGCCGCCCAGGTAATAATAAGAATAAGGTATATGTTACAGTGGGGGACATCATGATTTTAGAGAGGCCTAGGTGGGGCATGGCCAAAAAAAGGTTGGAAACCACTGGGTTAAAGGTATTGTCTATGGCTATGACTAAGCAAACACTAATATGAATTTAACTTAACTTAAAGCATTACTTTCTAAGATTGGCTCTTACAAACCCTCCCTAGAATGAAATGATGTTTTACCAAACAATAGTTCTATGAGAAACCAAACTACACAGAACCATAAAGTGCCATTTTAAGAGTGTAGACTGAATTATTAACAGAGAGAAGCTGGAGTACAGGAGGCGTGTGGAGGACTTTGTCTTGTGGTGCAGGGAACCACCAGTGGTGCAACATTAATAAGACAAAATAGCTGGTGGTGGTCTTCCAGAATGCCAAGGAGCCTACAATGAATTGGTGCGGGGGGTTCACATAAACAGCAAACTGGACTGGTCTGACAACACAGTGGCGCCATACAAGAAGGTCCAGAGCAGACTGAAATTCCTGAGTAGACTCTGGTGTTTTGATACGTGCAGCACGCTGCTGAAGATGTTTTACCAGCCCACAGTAGGCAGTGTGGTGTTCTACACAGTAGTGTTCTGGGGAAGTAGCTTGACTTTGAAAGATGCGTAATGCCTGAACAAACTTGTTAGAAATGTCTTCTCCATCACAGGGCGAACGCTGGACACACCAGAAGAGGTTGTGGATGCCATCATGAAAAATCCCCTCCAGGAGGTGCTCTCTCACAGCACTTTTAGCCACTTCAGTCTTTTGATGTGTGCAACAAGCTGCCTGAGATGTTTTAGAAGTCTGACTAACCAGTGTGTTGTTTCATGCCTTTGCTCCTCTATGCATCCATACTTCCACTTGGGATTAATAAATCAAATCTCTGCTCTAAAGGAATTATTTTTGCTCACAATATAAATCCTTCAGGACTCTCTGTGTGTGGGTGGATCCAGTTATTACTGTCTAGGGTGAGGTTCACTTACATTGGTGTCAGAACATTTTGGTGTTGGAGGGGAACATTTTTGTACGCTGGGTGGTTTTCTTTTTTCTCTTAGTCAAAGAAACATGTAAAGATTAAATGTAAAAGCCAGTGGATGAAGGGGCACCCATTGTTGGGACTGGGGTGATAAGTGGAAAGGCAAATTTCCTGAGTAATTGTGCTACAGGTTATTGTTGCTGGTGGTCTATGAGACATAGATATTTACTTGCTTTGATTCTGTTGTTTAAACAATGAAAATGAGGTTTTTGTTGATGGCTGCCTACAGGACTTACATGTTTACCTGATTTGATTCTGTTGCTTACACGATGAAAATATATTTACACTTCTTCTTCTTTCGGCTGCTCCCGTTAGGGGTTGCCACAGTGGATCATCTTCTTCCATATCTTTCTGTCCTCGGCATCTTGTTTTGTTACACCCATCACCTGCATGTCCTCTCTCACCACATCCATAAACCTTCGCTTAGGCCTTCCTCTTTTCCTCTTACCTGAAAGCTCTATCCTTAGCATCCTTCTCCCAATATACCCAGCATCTCTCCTCTGCACATGTCCAAACCAACGCAATCTCACCTCTTTGACTTTGTCTCCCAACCGTCCAACCTGAGCTGACCCTCTAGTGTCCTCATTTCTAATCCTGTCCATCCTCGTCATACCCAACGCAAATCTTAGCATCTTTAACTTTGCCACCTCCAGCTCTGCCTCCTGCTTTCTGGTCAGTGCCACCGTCTCCAGCCCATATAACATAGCTGGTCTCACTACTGTCCTGTAGACCTTCCCTTTCACTCTTGCTGATACCCATCTGTCACAAATCACTCCTGACACTCTTCTCCACCCATTCTATCCAGCCAGCACTCTCTTCTTCACCTCTCTTCAGCAATCCACGATACTCTGTACTGTTGATCCCAAGTATTTAAACTCATCCACTTTCACCATCTCTACTCCCTTCATCTTCACCATTCCTCTGACCTCCCTGTCATTTACACACATGTATTCTGTCTTGTTCCTACTGACCTTCATTCCTCTCCTCCCTAGAGCATATCTCCACCTCTCCAGGGTCTCCTCAACCTGCTCCCTACTCTCGTTACAGATCACAATGTCATCAGCAAACATCGTAGTCCACGGGGACTCCTGTCTAATCTCGTCTGTCAACCTGTCCATCACCATTGCAAATAAGAAAGGGCTCAGAGCCGATCCCTGATGTAATCCCACCTCCACCTTGCATGCATCCGTCACTCCTACCGCAGACCTCACCACTGTCACACTTCCCTCGTACATATCCTGTACAGCTCTTATGTACTTCTCTACCACTCCCGACTTCCTCATACAATACCACAACTCCTCTCGAGGCACCCTGTCATATTCTTTCTCCAGGTCCACAAAGACGCAATGCAACTCCTTCTGAGTTTCTCTAAACTTCTCCATCAACACCCTCAGAGCAAACATTGCATCTGTGGTGCTCTTTCTTGGCTTGAAACCATACTGCTGCTCACTAATCATCACCTCACTTCTTAACCTAGCTTCCACTACTCTTTCCCATAACTTCATCCTGTGGCTCATCAATTTTGTCCCCTTGTAGTTACTACAGTCCTGCACATCCCCCTTATTCTTAAATATCGGCACCAGTACACTTCTTCTCCACTCCTCAGGCATCCTCTCATTTTCCAAGATTCCATTAAACAATCTGGTTAAAAACTCCACTGCCATCATCTCTCCTTAACACCTCCATGCTTCCATAGGTATGCCATCTGGACCAATGGCCTTTCCGTTCTTCATCCTCTTCATAGCTGTCCTTCCTTCCTCCTTGCTAATCCGTTGCACTTCCTGATTCACTGTCTCCACATCATCTAACCTCTTCTCTCTCTCGTTCTCTTCATTCATCAGCCTCTCAAAGTACTCATTCCATCTGCTCAACACACTCTCCTCGCTTGTGAGTACGTTTCCATCTTTATCCTTTATTACCCTAACCTGCTGCACATCTTTCCCTCTGTCTAGCCAATAGGTACAGGTTCTTATTTTCCCTCTTTAGAAAATACATTTACACTACTGTTGATAAAAGTAATTTGGTATGTTCCATTGTTTGATAAATTATCGTGTTAATCTAGGCTGGGACAGAAGCAGATATATACTTCTGGGCATTGGTTGGTGTGGAGATGGCACAGAGAGGGGGATGGTCCACTGAAAACACTGCCAAAACCACTTGCACAGAGCACAGGGGCTTGCTGGCAGACAAGGGTACGTGGCTGGCAAGACGTGAGGCACACAGACAGGAACACCTACCTCCAGTTTACCAGTTCCCCCAGACTCCCTCTGCTCTGGCTGTTGCTACTGGCCCTCTGTATCCCCTTGATGAGGAAGACTTTGTGTTCTGTTGAGCAGGAGTTGTGCCAATGCGTCTGTTTGACAACTGTTCCTTGTGAGGCTGGATTGCCTCTGTAAGAGACTTGTGTTTTTAACTGACATAATAACAATAAAGTTTCTACTCCTTGGAAAATCTGCTGAACTGTCCTGCTCAACTTTGTGACTCAAGATTGACAATCTCTTCCTGTCCTCTTCGTCTTGTGTCATCACATCCATCACCTGCATGTCCTCCCTCACCACATCCATAAACCTTCTCTTAGGCCTTTCTCTTTTCCTCTTGCCTGGCACCTCTATCCTTAACATCCTTCTCCCAATATACTCAGCATCTCTCCTCTGCACATGTCCAAACCAACGCAATCTCACCTCTCTAACTTTGTCTCCCAACCGTCCAACTTGAGCTGACCCTCTGATGTCCTCATTTCTAATCCTGTCCATCCTCGTCACACCCAATGCAAATCTTAACATCTTTGTCTCTGCCACCTCCAGCTCTGTCTCCTGTTTTTTGGTCAGTACCACTGTCTCCAACCCATAAAACATATCCTTTGAAATGTATTGCAGGCCTAAAATGCAGGAATGGATGTAAACTGCTCAAAAACATTAAGGGAACACTTTGAAAACACATTTGATCTCAATGAGAAATAAATTCTGCTGGCTATCTCTACTGATATGGACTGATATGGTGATGTGTTAGGAATGAAAGGATGGCACATCGTTTAATGAAAATGAAAATTATCAACCTACAGAGGGCTGAATTCAAAGACACATTGAAAATCAAAGTGAAAAAATGATACGTCAAGCTAATCCATTTTGCCAAAATTTCATTGCAGCAACTCCAAATCGTACTGAGTAGTTTGTATGCCAAACCCCCGTGCTTATATGCATGCTTGACAACGTTGGGGTGGGTACATGATCCTAATGAGATAACGGATGGTTTCCTGGGGGATCTCCTGCAGGATCTGGAACAGGGCATCACTGAGCTCCGGGGCAGGCTGAGACCCAAACATAATGTCCCAGAGGTGTTCTATTGGATTGAGGTCAGGTGAGCAGAGTGTGGGGGCCAGTCAATGGAATCAATTCCTTCATCCTCCTGGAACTGCCTGCATACTCTCGTCACATGAGGCCGGGCATTGTCGTGCACCAGGAGGAACCCAGGAGTCACTGCACCAGCATAGGGTCTGACAATGAGTCCAAGGATTTCATCCCGATGCCTAATGGCAATCAAGGTGCCATTGTCTAGCCTGTAGAGGTCTGTGCGTCCCTTCAAGGATATGCCTCCCCAGACCATCACAGACCCACCACCAAACCAGTCATGTTGAATGATGTTACAGGCAGTATAACGTTCTCCACGGCTTCTCCAGACCCTTTCAGGTCTGTCACATGTGCTCAGGGTGAACCTGCTCTCATCTGTGTACAGCACAGGGCGCCAGTGGTGGACCTTCCAATTCTGGTATTCTATGGCAAATGCCAGTCGAGCTCCACGGTGCCGGGCAGTGAGCACAGGGCCCACTAGAGGACGTCGGGCCCTCAGGCCACCCTCATGAAGTCTGTGTCTGATTGTTTGGTCAGAGACATTCACACCAGTGGCCTGCCTGCTGGAGGTCATCATTCTGTAGGCTCTGGCAGTGCTCAACCTGTTCCCCTTTGCCCAAAGGTGCAGATACCGGTCAGTCCTGCTGATAGGTTAAGGACCTTCTACGAGGGGCCCTGTCCAGCTCTCCTAGAGTAACTGCCTGTCTCCTGGAATCTCCTCCATGCACCTGAGACTGTGCTGGGAGACACAGCAAACCTTCTGGCAGTAGCATGTATTGATGTGCCTCCCATCCTGGAGAAGCTGGACTACCTGTGCCACCTCTGTAGGGTCCAGGTGTTGCCAGTAGTTACCAGTAGTGACACTGACAAATGCAAAATTAGTGAACAAAACAGATGAGGACGAAAAAATGTCAGTGGCTTCCCTCCACCTGTTAAACCATTCATTCTTGTTTTGGGGGTCGTCTCATTGTTGCACCTCAAGTGTACCAAAGCAGCTGAAATTGATTAACAAGCCCCTCTGCTACTTAACTGACCAGATCAATAGCCCACAAGTTTCATTCACCTGATGCCATACTCTCATTAAAAAGTGTGCCTTTAATTTTTTTTATATTAACAAATAAAATGAAGCTGACCAGACAAAACATGGGGTTCATATTCCCTGCGATGAAATAAAAGTCACAGTACATTGGAGAATCATTGTGCTTTTCTTTTTCATTTTCCATACCATTCTGACTTTTTCTTATATGGGGTTGTAAGAACAATCATGGGAGTTGTATCTTTTGAGTTGCTTATTTCATCCGGTCCACTTTCATTAGGCAAATGTGCCATGTATAACTCTACTGGGGACTTCATCATGCCAAATATGCAATGAACTTGGAATTTATGAAACATAAAATATTTAAAGCAGAGGTACACACTGCTGCCTCACTGACCCGCCGGTTTGTGTTCAAGTCGTCATCTAAGTGGAGTCGGCATTTCGTATTTAGATAGATAGATAGATAGATAGATAGATAGATAGATAGATAGATAGATAGATAGATAGATAGATAGATAGATAGATAGATAGATAGATAGATAGATAGATAGATAGATAGATACTTTATTAATCCCAATGGGAAATTCACATTCTCCAGCAGCAGCATACTGATACAATAAATAATATTAAATTAAAGAATGATAATAATGCAGGTGAAAAACAGACAATAACTTTGTATAATGTTAAATGTTAACGTTTACCCCCCCGGGTGGAATTGAAGAGTCGCATAGTTTGGGGGAGGAACGATCTCCTCAATCTGTCAGTGGAGCAGGACAGTGACAGCAGTCTGCCGCTGAAGCTGCTCTTCTGTCTGGAGATGATCGTGTTCAGTGGATGCAGTGGATTTTCCATAATTGATAGGAGCCTGCTGAGTGCCCTTCGCTCTGCCACAGATGTTAAACTGTCCAGCTCCATGCCAACAATAGAGCCTGCCTTCCTCACCAGTTTGTCAAGGCGTGAGGCGTCTTTCCTCTTAATGCTGCCTCCCCAGCACACCACCGCGTAGAAGAGGGCACTCGCCACAACTGTCTGATAGAACATCTGCAGCATCTTATTGCAGATGTTGAAGGAAGCCAGCCTTCTAAGGAAGTATAGTCGGCTCTGTCCTTTCTTGCACAGCGCATCAGTATTGGCAGTCCAGTCTAATTTATCATCCAGCTGCACTCCCAGATATTTATAGGTCTGCACCATCTGCACACAGTCACCTTTGATGATTACAGGGTCTATGAGGGGTCTGGGCCTCCTAAAATCCACCACCAGCTCCTTGGTTTTGCTGGTGTTCAGTTGTAGGTGGTTTGAGTCGCACCATTTAACAAAGTCATTGATTAGGTCCCTATACTCCTCCTCCAGCCCATTCCTGATGTCATCAGCGAACTTTTGCACGTGGCAGGACTCCGAGTTATATTGGAAGTCCGATGTATATAGGCTGAACAGGACCGGAGACAGTACAGTCCCCAATGGCGCTCCTGTGATGCTGACCACAATGTCAGACCTGCAGTTCCCAAGACGCACATACTGAGGTCTGTCTTTAAGATAGTCCACGATCCATGCCACTAGGTATGAATCTACTCCCATCTCTGTCAGCTTGTCCCTAAAGAGCAGAGGTTGGATGGTGTTGAAGGTACTAGAGAAGTCTAGAAACATAATTCTTACAGCACCACTGCCTCTGTCCAAGTGGGAGATGGATCGGTGTAGCATATAGATGATGGCATCCTCCGCTCCCACCTTCTCCTGATATGTAAACTGCAGAGGGTCAAGGGCGTGTTGAACCTGTGGCCTAAGGTGGTGAAGCAGCAGCCTCTCCATGGTCTTCATCACATGTGATGTCAGAGCAACAGGCCGAAAGTCATTCAGCTCACTAGCACTGGGGTGATGCAAGATGTTTTCCAAAGCCTCGGAAAGCCTTTCCTATTTGCCTCTGTTTGAGCTCCAGCTGGGCACATGGGATTTATGCAGGTTAGGTTTTTGTCCAGGACAATGTACTGCCCCCCTCTGAACTGTCAAATACCAGCCAAAGGGGTATAGAGAAGTGTCAGATAGGAGTGCCTAGAGGAGAACTCGATGGCCAGCTGCTTGTCAGGCCGCAGTGCAAAATAGAACTGAACAGCTTGGTGTAATGGAAGATGTCAATATGAATTTCACAATAAGAAACTTCAATAACACTCCACTGCTAAATTTAGTCATGATTAAAAACAAAGGCATCATATTAGGATTAGGCAGACTGGCCACCTAGAGAGTGACTAATCCATTAAGCCACTTGGAGGGGAAATTCCAACTGGAAGACTCACTGTTGGTTTTTCTGACCGAAGTGTTAAATAACCAAAATGTGCCTTCTGATTCTTGGTAATGTCTAGACAGAAGTGCACCACCACACTGAGCTCCGCCATGAAATCAAAGGCATCATTCTTGAGGCAGACGTATTCACCGGGTCCTGTTTTGCTGTATGTGATGAATTCTCCACAGTTTTTCCACATGAAAGGAGCTATTTTGACAGTACGATGACTTAACGTTTCCCGTGTGCATTTGAAAATATTTACCTCGTCTTCTCTTTTACATTCAGTGTTTATAAAAAGTATTTATGCCCTTGGAAGTTTTCACATTTTATTGTTATATACAACATCGAATCCCAGTGGATTTCATTTGGCTTTGTTGACACTGAACAAAACAGAAAAAAGACTCTGTGACGCGTGAGTCATTGTCTTGCACCCGAAAGACGAGGCCCAGTCTTAGGCTTCAGAACAATCAACTTTATTAATCAACTTAAAACAGGAGCAGCAAGCGTATTTATTGAAATGGGAGCTACCACTCCATGGACACAAAGGCACAACAAACAAGGAGTGACTTCATTAGCCAGTCTGCCTCGGCTCCCTCCTTCACTTCAGGTACTGGTAATCTTCCTTGTCAGGTTGGTCCCGCAGCAGTGGATCCACGAGTGGGATCGGATTGTCCTGAAGGAAAGGGGACAAAGAGAAAGCGGGCCAAGTCATTGGCCAAATTATAGTACCCCGCAAATTGGCGATCGGTCTATGGCTGATGAGCATGTTGCACGAGGGCTGCCAACTGAGGCAGGACGTATTGTGTGGCGGGGCTGTGGACTCGTCATTGAGGCAGTGGGTCTTCTATGGCCGACAGACGGGTTGTGCAGTGGAGCTGAGAAATCGTCATTGAGGCAGGACGCAATGAGTGGCGGGGCTGCGGATTCGTCATTGAGGCAGCGAGCCTGCCACTGTCTGAAAACAGATCTCTGCAAAGTGGTCTCAATTAATTACAAATATCAATACAGAAAATAATTGATCTCATAATAATAATAATACATTTTATTTTTGTAGCGCCTTTCATACACTCAAGGACACCTTACAATTCGGTAAACACATTAGCAAGACAATAGAAATTACAGACAAGAAAATGAATAATGCTCATTGAAGAGATGTGTGTTTAACAGGAGTTTGAAATGAATAATAGATTTTTCCTCGCAAAGGCTGAGAGGAAGAGCATTCCAGATATTAGGAACCATCACACTGATTGATCACATTGATCATAAATACTCACCTCTTTAATACGACACCCCTAAATCATCACTGGTGAATCCTCTTGGTTTTAGAAGTCCCAGAATTAGGGCAATGGTGGTCAGCAGTCAAGAGATTTCAATTGATTGTAGTATAAAAGCACCTGTATGTGGAAAGGCAAACTTAATAAAAATAAAAACTTTTTTAAAAATAGACGTCCGGTAGATTCAGAAAATATTCAGACCCCCTCACTTTCTGCCTACTTTATTGTGTTGTGGATTTCATTTTAAAATGGTGTTACATACTGTTGTGATGTAAGATTTTGCATATAACTTGATAAATATTTTGTATGTCTTTATTTGTAATTTAGGCAAAGCAATGTGATTTAGTGTTACTTTGGTGAGAGGCATTCGTGTTTGAATTTTACGACAGATGCTTGACACGGGTGTTTCTCTGCTAGAGTCTTTCAACCCTCCCGCAAGGAAGCCAGGTTGCCTAACTGGCAAACTTTAGCTCAACAAATGGTTTTGGGGGATGGCAGGTATTAACATGTTCTATTTCCCCATTGGTCTGAGGTATGCTTGTTTGGAATTGGCTTGTCTCAGAGGCCTTTAAGTACTATGATGCCCTATTGGCTGTAGGGCACAGGTGTCGGACTCCGGTCCTGGAGGGCCGCAGTGGCTGCAGGTTTTCATTCTAACCATCTTCTTCATTAGTGAGCCGTTTTTACGGCTAATTAACTTCTTTGGCTTTAGTTTTAATTAACTTGACTCGGGCCCCTTAATTGTCTCTTTTTGCTTAATTAGTAGCCAAACAATAATGAGACATCAAAGAAGCCACCGTATGACCAGCTCACCTGTGCCCATCACACAATATCTGAAAATAAAGAAAGGCGAAGGTCCCAGTAAGGTTGATCTCTCAGGTCACCAAAACATTTTGGCAATGTTCTTTGAAAAAACAGAAATATCAACAAATTTGGAAATATCTGCTGTGGCAGAATGAGAGCAGCAACAAGCCATTGAATTAAATAACAGGCTTAATTAACAGCAAGAATCAGCTTCTCATTAAGAGAGTGTTTGGAGTGAAATTGGTTTGAAATCCCAGTTTACTGTAGCTGGTCATCTGTTGGTCTGTTTCATGTCTCATTTCTGTTTGGCTGCCATTTAATGAAGAAAGGAATCAATTCAGAGGACTGAATCCTTAAAAACGGGGCTCTTGAAATGAAGGGAAGAAAAGTGAATTAGCAGGGAAAACTGCTCACTGATTAGGAAAAGGGCTAGAATTAAAACCTGTAGCCACTGCGGCCCTCCAGGCCCAGAGTTCGACACACCAGCTCTAGGGGTTGGACAGAACATCTATAAATTTACTTGTTTAACCTCACACAATCTCTCTCTTACTAACATCTGAAAGAAGCATCTCTTACTAACCTCTGATGATGAAGACAACACAATGGAGACCACAGCTTGGTAGTCATTACCTGTTCTGAAGAAAGCTGAGCACCAATGATGCCTTAACTAGAGACATTTTAAATAACTGACAAGTCTGTGTGCCGTCTGAAACTACACATCACCATTTATCAGGTTGTATGGTTGCCAATATTCAAATGTACTTTGCATATTGTTATTATTTATGAATATTATCAATAATACATTATTTTATGTGTAACTTAACTCCTGCTTGTCTTTTTACTATACCTAATTGCCTGAGGTTATAGATATAGAAGGGAAGGTGGGGATAAGTTATATACTATAATACGTTATAAACAGTGGTAAGTCTGTGTGATCAGGCATTCTGACAAAGACTACATATTAATAATACAAAAGGGGAAAGTAGAGCAGTATATTACTCTACCGAGACAAAACACATACGTGCTCTTGGCAGACAACTTAAAGGCTTGTCTGATTGTAATTCCACCCCAGGTCGAGGATTGGCGCTGTTGCCTAATTCTTCTCCTCCTTTCTCTCCTGTAGCTCAGACGACGAACAGTCCCAGTGATGTCCCTTACAGGTCATGGTCTATTTGCCCCGCCCCTTCCGGTCTGACATCTTCTTATGGGCCATTGCTGCCACCAATGACAGATAGATAGATAGATAGATAGATAGATAGATAGATAGATAGATAGATAGATAGATAGATAGATAGATAGATAGATAGATAGATAGATAGATAGATAGATAGATAGATAGATACTTTATTAATCCCAATGGGAAATTCACATTCTCCAGCAGCAGCATAATGATACAATAAATAATATTAAATTAAAGAATGATAATAATGCAGGTGAAAAACAGACAATAACTTTGTATAATGTTAAATGTTAACGTTTACCCCCCCGGGTGGAATTGAAGAGTCGCATAGTTTGGGGAAGGAACGATCTCCTCAGTCTGTCAGTGGAGCAGGACGGTGACAGCAGTCTGTCGCTGAAGCTGCTCTTCTGTCTGGAGATGATACTATTTAGTGGATGCAGTGGATTCTCCATAATTGATAGGAGCCTACTGAGCGCCCTTCACTCTGCCACAGATGTCAAACTGTCCAGCTCCATGCCAACAATAGAGCCTGCCTTCCTCACCAGTTTGTCAAGGCGTGAGGCGTCTTTCCTCTTAATGCTGCCTCCCCAGCACACCACCGTGTAGAAGAGGGCGCTCGCCACAACTGTCTGATAGAACATCTGCAGCATCTTATTGCAGATGTTGAAGGACGCCAGCCTTCTAAGGAAGTATAGTCGGCTCTGTCCTTTCTTGCACAGCGCATCAGTATTGGCAGTCCAGTCTAATTTATCATCCAGCTGCACTCCCAGATATTTATAGTTCTGCACCATCTACACACAGTCACCTCTGATGATCATGGAGTCTACGAGGGGTCTGGGCCTCCTAAAATCCACCACAAGCTCCTTGGTTTTGCTGGTGTTCAGGTGTAGGTGGTTTGAGTCGCACCATTTAACAAAGTCATTGATTAGGCCCCTATACTCCTCCTCCAGCCCATTCCTGATGCAGCCCACGATAGCTGTGTCATCAGCGAACTTTTGCACATGGCAGGACTTCGAGTTGTATTGGAAGTCTGATGTATATAGGCTGAACAGGACCGAAGAAAGTACAGTCCCCTGTGGCACTCCTGTGTTGCTGACCACAATGTCAGACGTGCAGTTCCCAAGACGCACATACTGAGGTCTGTCTTTAAGATAGTCCACGATCCATGCCACTAGTTATGAATCTAATCCCATCTCGGTCAGCTTGTCCCTAAGGAGCAGAGGTTGGATTGTGTTGAAGGCACTAGAGAAGTCTAGAAACATAATTCTTACAGCACCACTGCCTCTGTCCAAGTGAGAGAGGGATCGGTGTAGCATATAGATGATGGCATCCTCCGCTCCCACCTTCTCCTGATATGCAAACTGCAGAGGGTCAAGGGCGTGTTGGTCAATGGTGAAACAACTCGGCCAATTTTTCCACCAATTATATGGAATTCGCCTCCAAGGTGTCCCAAATCTTTATCTTGTTTTTCTCTCCTGTTTACAATGGATGAATGTGTCATTTTTGTCCATCATTAAACACTCCATAACCCATAATGACAAAGAGATGAATTGTTTCCAGAAGGTTTTGCAGATTCGTTAAAAATCAGAAATTGACATCTCTCATTAATTTAAGTATTCTGGCCATTAATTCAATGCTTGGGTGGCACGGTGGCACAGTGGTAGCGCTGCTGCCTCACAGTAAGGAGATCTGGGTTCATTTCCCAGGTCCTCCCTGTGTGGAGTTTGCATGTTCTCCCCGTGTCTGCGTGGATTTCCTCAGGGTGCTCAGGTTTCCTCCCACAGTCCAAAGATATGCAGGTAAGGTGCATTGGCGATCCTAAATTGTCCCTAGCGTGTGCTTGGTGTGTGGGTGTGTGTGCCCTGTGGTGGGCTGGCGCCCTGCCTGGGGTTTGTTCCTGCCTTACACCCTGTGTTGGTTGGGATTGGCTCTAGTAGACCCCTGTGACCCTGTAGTTAGGATATAGCAGGTTGGATTCTGGATGGATGGATGGAATTCAATGCTTTGTAGAATCCCCTTTAGCAGCAATAACAGCTTCAGGTCTTCTTGGGTAAGCCTCTACAAGCTTTGCACACCAGGATTTGTGCAGTTTATCCCATTCATCCTAGAAGATCCTCTCCAGCTCTGTTAGACTGGATGGGGAGTCTCTGTGAACTGCCATCTTCAGGTCTCTCCACAGATGTTCTATGGAGCTTAAGTTTGGACTTTGGCTGGGTTACTGAAGAACAATCAGAGACTTGTCCCAGAGCTACTCCAGCATTGTCATGCTGAATGATGAGCTGTTACCCCAATCTGAGATGGCATGCACTCTGGAGCAGGTTCTCTTCAAGGAGCTCTCTGTATTTGGCTACATTGATCCTTCCGTCAATTCTGACCAGTGCCCCCATCCTAGCACCCCCATAATGATGCTGCCACCACCATGTTTCACTGAAGGGATGGTATAAGGCAGGTGATCAACAGTTCCTGGTCTTCAGCAGAAGTAATACTTAGAGTTCTGCTCAGAGAGTTCAATTTTGGTCTCATCAGACCAGAGAAACTTTTTTTTATGGTATCAGAATCCTTAAGTTTCTGTCATATGCTGTTTGTTCAAGAGTGCCTTCCATATAGCCCCTCCACCATAAATGCTGATTGTTGGAGTGCTGCTGAGATGGTTGTCCTGCTTGGTCACCTTCCTGACCAGTTTGATCGGATGGTCAACTCTAGGAAGAGTCATGGTGATGCCAAACTTCTTCCATTTTACAATTACTGAGGCCATGGTGCTTCTGTGAGCACTCAAAGCTTTAGGAATGGCTTTATCGCTTTGCCCTGATCTGTAACCTCACCACAGTTTGATCGCAGATGTCCACAGAGAGTTCCTTGGACTTCATGGCTTGTTTTTTTTTTTTTTTTGTCCTGACATGCAGTGTGAATTGTGTGGACCTTCTATACACAGGTACACGTGTGCCTTTCTAAATAATGCCCAATCAATTCAGTTGGCCACAGGTGGACTCCAATCAAGTTCTAGAAACATCTCAAGGAGAACTGAAGCAAACAGGGTGCATCAGAGCAAAATTTAAATTGCCACAGCAAAGGCTCTGAATACCTATATGAATGAAAGATTTCAGTTTTTGATTTTTATAAATCTGCAGACCTTTCTGAAGACATGCTTTCACTTTGTCATTACAGGTTGTAGAGTGTCGAAAGAGAAGGGGGTCTGAATACTTTTTGAATCCACTGTAGCTTTTTTTGAGTGATGCATGACAAGATGTGATCTGAGGGTTGAAATTAGGTCTTTACTGTGTAAAATGGATAAATAGCATCAAACAAAGCAGAAAAAAACAAAAGACAAACAGAGGGCATTACAATTGCATTTATATAGACTAAGTGTGCTACCCATCTAGTAAGGGTTGAAACCTAAATAATGAACGTAGACCACAACGTTCACATGGAATGCATTTGGTAATGCAAGCAGTAATAAAATGCAATGTATTTGTTATTAAAACAGATGGAGCATCACAAACATTTATAGTAATAAAATGCATTGCTACAAATCTTTGCAATGTGCCATCTGTTGGAATGACACATGCAATGTCTCTGTTATACTTGCATTCCATTTGGTATGGGATTCATAAATACAGTGTTAATGTCTGTGACATCTACTGGAATGTAATTGTCATTCCAACAGATGGCACATCATAAACATTCGTAATAATGCATTTTATTAATACAAACGGTTATGATGCACCATTTGTTGGCATGCCAAATGCATGCATATGACTGTGTTATATGCCACTCGCCATGGGATTTGTAAATGCAGTGTAATGTCTGTGACATCTGTTGGAATGCATTTTATTACTACAAATGTTTCTGAAGTGTCATCTGTTGAAATGACAGATGCAATGCATATGTTTCTATTATATGGAATTTGGTATGGGATTCATAAATGTAGTGTTAATGTCTGTGACTTTGGTTGGAATGCATTTATCATTCCAACAGATGGTGCATCACAAACATTTGCAATAATGTATTTTATTTTTACCAATGTTTATTATGCATCATCTTTGAAATGACAAATGCAATGCATATGTTTCTGTTATTTGCCATTTGGTATGGGATTCGTAAATGTAATGTTAATGTCTGTGACTTTGGTTGAAATCCATTTTTTATTCCAACAGGTGGAGCATGCATCATCTCTTGGAATGACAAATGCAATGCATATGATTCTGTTATATTCCACTTGGAATGGGATTTGTAAATGCAGTGTTAATGTCTGGGATATCTGTTGGAATACATTCATCATCCCAACAGATGGCACATCATAAATATTTGCAGTAATGCATTTTATTACTACAAATATTTATGATGTGTCATCTCTTGGAATGACAAATGCAATGCATACGATTCTGTTAACTGCCATTTGGTATGGGAATTGTAAATGCAGTGTTAATGTCTGTGATGTCTGTTGGAATGCATTTTATTACTACAAGTGTTTCTGAAGCATCATCTGTTGGAATGACAAACGTAATGCATATGTTTCTGTTATTTGCCATTTGGTATGGGATTCATAAATGCAGTATTGTGTTAATGTCTGTGACTTTGGTTGGAATACATTTTTTTATTCCAATAGATGGTGCATCATAAACATTTGCTGTAATGCATTTTATTATTACAAATGTTTACAATGCATTATCTCTTGGAATGACAAATGCAATGCAGCAATGCATATGACTGTTATATGCCACTTGGAATGGGATGCACAAATGCAGTGTTAATGTCTAGGATGTCTGTTGCAATACAGTACATTCATCACTACTACAAATGTTTGTGATGTGCCATCTGTTCAACTTACAGAAACAAAGCAACTGGGTGTGTGCACACTATGAGACAGACATTTAATTAAAGTGAATTGTTTACCCACCAATGGTTGCTATGACAGAATGTTATTATTTTCAGCAGCTTAGTTAGTTTTTCTCAATATTTTTTCTGGAAGATTTTAGGAATTCGTAGCATAGCAGAACAAGTGGTATGGAGTATTATTAAAGTGTTATCTTATCTTACGGAGTACATCGGGTAATCTGATGTGTACCTCCTATAGAATAAAGTTATGTATTAAAATACAGACTTGTACATCATGGCAGCAGAGAGTGGAGAAAATGTATGTTGGCCGGTCACGCAAATAAGAATTTCACTGTACTCCATAGATGGGACAACATTACTAGAACAATACAACTGAAATGCATGATGCTAACATCTTGACCTTGAGAGTCTTCTACCATAATTTGATGAATGTGCTTATTTATGTTTTTGGGAACCAGTGGGGAAGGGTGATCACCGATGTCCTCATGTTCAATGCTTGTATTCATAGTCTATTAGTATGAGATTCACCAGATCAAATCTCACGTAACTGATCTTGCTATGGGAAGAAAATGAAGCCACTTTTTATTTTCACTTATAAGATTTGCTTTTAGGCAATGGTTTAATCTATCTTATTATTTAATAGATAAATTATAAGCAAGATAGATTGCTGTTTATTAGAACAAATCAAGATATTTGGAAAATTGGATTGACGCATCACCGATTTTTAAAGAACATGACTCAATTTAGTTAACATTTCCAACAAAATGTTCTGTATCAAGAAAGCTTCACATTCCCCCATCATCCTTTATAACATGGGGCCGATTTCAATGCCCTTTTCAAAAGGCTGGTGGAGTAATTGCTTAAGTGGATAATACAATAACCCTACTGTGTCTTAGAGCAATTAAGGAGTGGTGTAGTGTTTAGTAAAGAGCTAAGTCATGGAGACCAGTTTACATGGGGTCACTCTTTGCTTCCTGAAATACAAAAAGTGGAAATTATACTTAGGAGTTGGTTACCAAAAATGGCAAGGTAAATGCATGGAAAGCAATATATGTCTTTATAAGGATAGAATAAATCACATTCTGGAGCCAACTATTTGAAATATAAGGACTGATTTCTCAATGTCATCAAATTTTGTAATCAGCCCTTCCTAGCGAGTTTAGATGTTCCACTCATGTTGCATGTTGGCTTACAGTAAACACATTTTTTTCATATCATTGCCTTCATTTCTGTTAGGTTTTAGAGTTTTGAGTGATTTATTCATTCTTTAAAAACCCAAAATTGCTTTACACAGTAAATATCCTGGAGCAGGGGTTCTCAACCTTTTTTTTCTTGATGTCCCACCCTCGGGTACTGAAATGCCTCGAAGCATCAACGTTTTTTTATTTTTCCAGTTTTAAATTGTTAAGTGCTGAACCCTTATAAGGTACAACTAAAGGAAATGCTGTCATTCTCATCTCCCCATAGCATTTGGGGGGGGGGGGTTAACAAGTTATTACAGACTAGCTGTGCTACCTGCCTAAGACGGGTTGGAATCAAACCAATCAACAAAAACCTCAACATTAATGTTTACAGTGCACCATTCATTGGAATGTTGTTTATGTTGCATGTAGTAATAAAATGTATGTCATTTGTCATTCCAACAGTTGGTGCATCACAAATATTTGTAGTAAAAAATGCGTTACTACAAATGCTTGTAATGTGTCATCCATTGGAATGAGAATGTGCAATAAATATCTTTGTTATAGGCTTTTGGGAATGGGATTCGTAAAAACAATGTTAATATTTATGAAGCACCGTGTGTTGGAATGATAAATGCAATGCATTTTATAACTACAAATACTTGTGATGTGCCTTCTTTTTGAACAACAGACGGACACACAAATACAAAGTGTTTAACAAGACAAGACAATGTCAATGTGTTGCGGCACCTGATGCTGGTGGTGCCCCTTAAGAGGAAGCTATACCAGAAGTGGCAGAGCCAAGAAATGGTGCCCTAGAAGTGACGTCCTATTATATAGTGCCTTTCATATTGCCTATCTATCTGTTGTCACACACGTGCAATTGGGAGACAGCTGAAGGGTCTAAATCAGTGTTTCCCAACCTCGCTCCTGTGGTCCCCCTGTGGCTGCAGGTCTTTGTTCCAACCAGCTTCTGTTTTTAATTGGACTCCTGGGCTAATTAAGTGATGTGTTATTTCCCAAGTACTGTGTTTTGGGAACAATATAGAAAACTAAATTTGGTAATATATATATATATATATACATATATATATAGCCCTGTGGTGGGTTGGCGCCCTACCCAGGATTGGTTCCCTGCCTTGCGCCCTGTGTTGACTGGGATTGGCTCCAGCAGACCCCCGTGACCCTGTGTTTGGATTCAGCGGGTTGGAAAATGGATGGATGGATATATATATATTGTGGGGAACAGCCCGGACACAGACAGGTAGACATGATGTTTCACCACACACTCGTTTATTTACACTAATATTTACAGAAATAGTGAGCACAAACCCAGTGCCGCAGCACCAATCACTCCTTCAGTTCTTGGCCACAACACAATGCCTTTAATCTCTCTGGTCCGCCTCCACTCCTCTCCTCCAAGCTTCGTCCTTCTTCCACCCGACTCTCGCCCCTGACTGGAGGGAGGTGGCCCCTTTTATTCACCCCGGAAGGACTCCAGGTGCATCCTGAGGGGCTCCGTAGCCACACCCCTGTGTGGCGGAAGCTCTGACGGTGCATCCGGAAGTCCTCCGTGTGTCCACAATCCTCTTCCCCCCAGCACTTCCAGGTGTGGCGGAAGTGCTGAGGTCCAGGGCTCCCAAGGCATCGGGGTGCCCCCTGGCGGTGACCACGGGCCCCTACAGGGTAGAGCTTCAAAGCTCTGTACCCGTGGCCCCCAAAGCAACCAGGGCATGAGCCCTTCTCCGGTCCTCCTGGGCATCCCGGCCGGGCATGAACGCCCGCCGGGCACCACAATATATATATATATATATATATATATTAAAATATGTGGGAATAATGTATTTTTTTCTTTTAAACAATATTTTCATCTTGATTTTCATTCTACTTTTCTAGGTGTTCTAATTGTTTAATCAATTCATTATTTACTAATTAGTGGGTCTGATACTAAAGTACTTGCAGCCTTTAATTTTTCAGTCTTGTTTGCCTGGGTGTCTGCTCTGCTTGTTTTTAATTGTCATTAATAAGATACAATGAAGGGGAAAAACTGCACAAAGGAAGGGCAAAATATAATGAAATCAACAAAAGAGAGTTAAACATTTCAATCTCTAGCAAAAGCAGAAATATTTCTAAATGTCTTATAAATGTAAAAATCATGCTGCTGTGCATTTCTGAATGTAGAATAAAAGAAAAAAAATACCAGCTAATTAAATGAGATCAGTGCTATCAGGTGTTGTCACTGATGAGGAATCTGATTGGAACAAAAACCTGCAGCCACAGGGGGGCCACAGGACTGAGTTTGGGAAACACTGGACTAAATGATAGTAATTCCATGCCAGACCAGGGGGTGGCAGGGTGTGCTGACTGTTTCTCCCAATCTCTTGCAGACCATCCATGGGAAACCACCAGGGGGCCAGGGCGCCACTGATAATGTCACTTCTGGTCCCGACAACATCACTTCCTGTTCCGGCCCCGATGACGTTAGGTCCTTTACTGGCCTTTGAAGCCACCATCTTACCTCCATACCATCAGTTCTGTTTTGGATTCGAACCTGTGAACATCTATGTTCAATTGAGCTAATTTTTGTACCCTTGGTACAATATACGGGTGGCTGCCCCAAACCTTCATGATGTCTGAGACTCATCCTTGTGACACTATCTATCTATCTATCTATCTATCTATCTATCTATCTATCTATCTATCTATCTATCTATCTATCTATCTATCTATCTATCTATCTATCTATCTATCTATCTATCTATCTATCTATCTATCTATAATATAGTACGTTTCATATCTGTCTATCTATCTAATATAGTGCCTTTCATATCTATCTATCTATCTATCTATCTATCTATCTATCTATCTATCTATCTATCTATCTATCTATCTATCTATCTATCTATCTATCTATCTATCTATCTATCTATAATATAGTGCCTTTCATATCTATCTATCTATCTATCTATCTATCTATCTATCTATCTATCTATCTATCTATCTATCTATCTATCTATCTATCTATCTATCTATCTATCTATCTATCTATCTCTATTGTTTTCATGGTTAACCCTCATAACGTTTATTGCTAGAACATAAGAAATCTGACAAACAAGAGGAGACCATTCAGTCCATTAAGCTTGTTTCTCACCTATATGTGTCTGATAGACACATTCAGAGCTGATCCAAGGTGTGTAATTTCCCACCCAGGTGAAAGGGGGCGCTACCACTAACAGTGTCATCTCATTTCTCTAACTCAACAGTGAGAAGAAAACCCTTGAGGTAAACTAACTCCACCCTTCCACCCAGGCATCTATAAAAGCCTGACGCTCCCTAATGACGGGGTCTAATTTGAACCCAAACAAATCTATAGGACAGAGCTCCGAAATCCCTGCTCATTAAATCTTTTTACTTCGAGTCTGAGAGACAATTTATGTTTTGATTTGTTGTCCACAAGCACCTGTTTTGTTATTTGATGCTATAATTGAAACGGGACGACTTTGTTCCTGCACTCCTTCCACCAGTCTACACTATGCTATCTCATCCAGATACACTGTATGGACAAATACACTGGGACGCCTGAACATTACACTAACAGGAACTTTAATGACATTGCACTCAAATACATAGACTTTAATATGAAGTTGTTCCTCCCCCCTTTGCATCTATAACAGCTTCCACTCTTCTTGGAAGGTTTTCCAGGAGATTTTGGAGTGTATTTGTGGGAATTTGTGCCCCATTCATTCTGTAGAGCATTTATGAGGTCAGGCACTGATGTTGGGCGAGAAGGCCTGGTTCACAATCTCCGTTGCAGTTCATCCCAAAGGTGTTCGATGGGGTTGAGGTCAGGGCACCTCTGTGCAGGCCACTCAAGTTCTTCCACACTGAACTCATCCAACCAAGTCTGTATGGACCTTTCTCTGTGCCCTGGGGCACAGTCATGCTGGAATAGGAAAAGGCCTTCCCCAAACTGTTTCCACAAAGTGTTGTCCAAAATGTTTTGATATGCTGAAGCATTAAGATTGCCCTTCACTGGAATCAAGGGGCCAAACGCAAACCCTGAGAAACAGCCCCCAGCCATTATCCCTGCTCCATCAAGCTTCACAGTTGGCACAGTACAGTCAGGCAGATAATGTTCTCACAGCATCTGCCAAACCCAGACTTACCCATTTGACTGCCAAACAGAGAAGTGTGATTTGTCACTCCTTAGAACAAGTGGCAGTGTGATCTTCACCACTCTATCCGACGCTTGGCTTGCATGCAGCTGTTCAGGCAAAGAAAGTCCATTGCATGAAACTACTAATGGAAATTTGGAACTCTTCAGCTATGGAATCAGCAGAGTGTTGGTGGCTTTTATGCACCTTAGCACTCATTGACCCCGCTCTGTGACTTTATGTGGTCTTCCACTTCAGGCTGAATTGCTGTTGTTCCTAAACGCTTTCACTTTTCCAGTAATACCTGTTACAGTTGACTGCGCAATATCCAATAGGGATGAAATTTCACAAACCGTCTTATTGCAACGGTGGCATCCTATCGCAGTACCACGCTTGAAGTCCCTGAGCTCTTCAGGATGTTCCATTTTGTTTTGCAAATGTTTGCAAATGGAGACTGCATGGCTAGGTGCTTCATTTTATACACCTGTGACAATGGGGTGGATTGAAATACCCAACTTCAATAATCAAGAGGTGTGTCCCACTACTATTGTCCATATGGTGTACTTCTAAAAGGTTGTCAAGGTTTCTGTTTCAAGTACACATCTTGGTACCTTGGTACCACAGCTCTTTGAGTTAAGACATGCTTCCTGGCTTCAGTCTTAAATGCACTTCCTCTTAACTTCTATGACTTATGTCAGTGTACCAATGGAGAATCTCCCACTGAAATGGATGACAATAATAGCTCATAACTGAAGACTGCATTCCATTCACTCCTTTACTATCTAAACATGAGCCATTTGTGCCTTTACTACGCTTTGCACATTTAAATTGTGTTATACACGTGCTTATGGGGGGACAGTTTACAGGCTCAAATAGTGTTATTCGTCAGCTAGTCCAGGGTTTCAACTGATTCCCCTCTCCTCTTGTTCCTTTACATTTCAGCTCAAGACCCTGCCTCTCAATGACATCACGACCGATCCACCCACTGTTGATGTCACTTCCGTCAACCCCTGATGACATCATTTTGCCAGTACCCAGAATCCATCTTCCTGCTACATCACCTCCTCTTCCAGCTTCCCTGACTCCACCTCTTCCTCTTATTCACCATATTTCGAGCCCAGACTATACCTGTTAGTTAGTTCAGTTGTGAACTCTGCCTCTGTAAAGACGTCTCTTATTTTTTTTTTATTTTACCGATTTTTCAATATATTTGAGCAATCTAGACGAGAACAGGCCATTCAGCCCAACAAAGCTCACCAGTCCTATCCACTTATTTCTTCTAAAAAAGCATCAAGTCAGGTTTTGAAAGTCCGTAAAGTCTTACTGTCTACCACACTACTTGGTAACTTAAAAAACTTCCTAATGTTTGTGCGAAATTTACCCTTAACAAGTTTCCAACTGTGTCCCCGTGTTCTTAATGAGCTCATTTTAAAAATAACAGTTTCGATCCACTGGACTAATTCTCTTCACAATTTTAAACACTTCACTCAGATCTCCTCTTAATCTCCTTTTCCTTAAACTGTAAAGGCTCAGCTCTTTTAATCTTTCCTCATAACTCATCCCCTGTAGCCCTGGTATCAGCCTAGTCGCTATTCTCTGGACCTTTTCTAGTGCTGTTATGCTATTTAAGTAGCCTGGAGACCTAAACTGCACACATGACTCCAGATGAGGCCTCACCAGTGTGTTATAAAGCTTGAACAAAACCTCCTGTGACTTGCACTCCACACATCAAGGCGCTATATAATCTAACATTCTGTTAGCCTTCTTAATGGCTTCTGAACACTGTCGGGAAGTTGATAGCTTAGAGTCCACTATGACTCCTAAATCCTTCTCATAAGGTGGACTCTAGATTTTCTGACCGCCCATTGTGTATTCAAACCTAACATTTTTACTTCCTATGTGTAATACTTTACATTTACTGACATTAAATTTCATCTGCCACAAATCTACCCAAGCCTGTCTGCTATCCAAGTCCTTCTGTAATGATATAACGGATTCCAAATTATCTGCTAATCGACCTATCTTGGTATCATCTGCAAACTTAACCAGCTTGTTACTTATATTCCTATCCAAATCATTTCTATATATTAAAAATAGCAGCAGCCCCAGCACTGACCCCTGCTGGACACCACTCTTAACGTCACCCAGTTCTGATGAGGTTCTTCACACCATCACCCTCTGCTTCCTGTGTCTGAGCCAATTCTGCACCCATCTACAAACGTCACCCTGAACTTCCACTTCTTTTATTTTTGATGCCCAACCTCTCATGTGGCACCTTATCAAATGCTTTCTGAAAATCAAGATAAATAATATCATCTGCTCCACTTTGATCGTATCATTTTGTTGCCTCCCCAGCATGTTAATAAAACATGACCTCCCTCTTCTGAACCCATGCTGACTGTTCAGAATAGCTCCTGTCCTTGCCAGGTGTTGCTCAATCTTATCCTTAATAATTCCTTCCATTAATTTTCCTGTGATGTATGTTAAGCTTACTGGCCTATAGTTGCTTGGATCTGCCCTGTCACTCTTTTGATATAATGGGATAATATTTGCCAGTTTTCCAGTCCTTTGGAATCTCTCCAGTGTGCAGTGATTTCCGAAAAATATGTGTCAATGGGGTAGCCATCCCCAAACCTTTTCTCTTGTCTGCTGCTTATTTTTTTTCACCACAATTGTTATATTAACAAATGTTAATCTGATTTCAAGAAAAGCAACAAATGACACAGAGGTAGTGTTTGCTGATTGGTTGTTAGTAAGTAATCAGGCTGTCTCAGAGCCCTGCTTACTGCGTGTTGTGCACTTACGAATATCTGGGCAATCAAGTCATGTTGAAACACTTCCGAAATGAATGTAGATGGATATGTTCAAGGGTGGTGGCCCAGAAATTGACATGAGATGAGATCCCATAAAGTAAGACTCTAAGTGGTAACTTAGAGTGGTTTTAGAAATCACCCTATTCAATGAGTGGGCCTCTCTGGCAGAGTCTTAAATTGGTTTGAGTCCTACCTGGCAGGTAGAAAATTCTTTGTTAGTTGTGGTAATTATACTTCTATGACACATGATATTCTATATGGTGTTCCATAAGGCTCTATACTGGGTCCGCTGCTGTTTTTGATTTACATGCTTCCGTTAGGTCAGATTATCTTGGGGGCATAACGTGAGTTACCACAGCTATGTTGATGATAAATAACAGTATTTATCAATAGCACCTGATGACCCTGACTCTCTTGATTCACTGATACAATGTCTTACTTGTGTTACCGAATGGACGAGTAGTAATTTTCTCAAACTAAATAAAGAGAAAACAGAAATTTTAGTGATTGGCAATAATGGATATAATGAGGTTATTAGAAATTAACTTGATGCATTAGGATTAAAAGTCAAGATAGAATTAAAGAATTTAGGGGTAACTATTGACTCTGACCTGAATTTTAAATCACATATTCATCAGATTACTAGGACAGCATTTTTTCACTTCAGAAATATAGCAAAAGTTAGACCTCGTATAACATCGCAAGATGTGAGAAATGAGTTCACGCTTTTGTTTTTAGTCAACTAGATTACTGTAATGCATTCCTCTCAGGACCACTCAGAAAAGACATCAATCAATTGCAGCGAGTGCAGAATGCAGCTACTAGAATCTTAACTAGGAAAAGAAAATCAGAACACATCACACCAGTTCTGATTTCACTACACTGGTTACCTGTGTCATTTAGAATTGACATTAAAATACTGCTTATGGTTTACAGAACCTTAAATAATCTCACTCCATCCTATATTTCAGAATGTCTTTTACCTTATACTTCAAATCGTAACCTTAGATCTTCAAATGATGGTCTGCTTAGAATTCCAAGAACTAAACTTGAAAGAAGTGGTGAGGCACCTAAAATCTGGAATAGCTTACTGATAGAAATTCGCCAGGCTAATACGGTGGAGCACTTTTAAAAAACTGCTAAAAACTAATCATTTTAACATGGCTTTCTCATAGCTTCATTTTAGTTTATCCTGATACCCTGTATATGCATTTAATTATCATTATCATTCCTGGTGGTTCCGCAATACGTACTAACCCCTACTTTCTCTGCTGTTCTTTTTCCAGTTTTCTCTGGTGGCGATCTGTGCCACCACCACCTGATTAAAGCATCGTGATGTTCCTACATTGATGGATTACAGGCCAGAAATCCACATGACCGTCATCATCAAGTTCTTCCATGTGAACCCTGAATACGAGGACTGATTGAGGTCATTTATGTGAGGTAGAATGCCTAGAGAGGGCTGGGTGGTCTTGTGGCATCGGAACCCCTGCAGATTTTATTTTTTTCTCCAGTTTTTTTGTTTTTTCTGTCCTCCCTGGTCATCAGACCTTACTTTTATCCTATGTTAATTAGTGTTCCCTAATTCTATTTTCTTAATTGTTTTGTCTTTTTTCTCTTTCTTCATCATGTAAAGCACTTTGAGCTCCATCATTTGTATGAAAATGTGCTATAGAAATAAATGTTGTTGTTGTTGTTGTCACTTTAAGGGAATATGTGTGGCCTATACTGGGGCTGACATCCCATCCAGGGCTCCCTTCTGCCTTGGATCATGTGCTTCCAGGTTAGGTTCCTACCTCCCACCGGCTTGAATTGAATTAATCAGTTCTGAAGATCTCATGGTCTGTTCTTTTAGACAATAAATGTTTTTCTGTTTCCCAACACAAGGTTACTTCACCACAGTAACTCCTCATTAGATCCATTGATGGGACTCTTTTAATTCTCCGTCTTCTTTCACAATTGCAAATTGGGTTCTGCACTGCAGTAAATGCAGTAAGATGTTTAACTGTTTCATTTTATTTTATTTTATTTTTCTTAGTCTGCAGCTTGAATATATTGGCAGCTATGCCTGGAGCTTTTAATGACCTGGAAGCCTTGAGAGATCCTCAAGCTCATCTTTGTTTCACTTCTGATGAGGCTCTCATGCTCTTATTCAGCGGGTTGCCTTTAATGGTGCCCTGCATGTGGGATGACCTACTTTCTCAAAGTTTGAAGTCTCATCATGACTTGACTACTTACTATGGAAATTGTGCATTTTAATTTGATACAGCACCTTTTAATAAAGCCGCCAATAAAGCAAGACAAGTCTAAGATGGAAATGAATATTTTTCAAGTTAAAGTTTCAACCTAATAAAGTTTATTGGTCTTGATTTCAACAGCTTGCCCACACTAAGTAGCCTCCTCTGTTTCCAAGGTCATTGCCTTATTTAATCTGAATAATGATTTTCACTCTCATGCGGCATTCTTGGACTGCTCCAAAGCTTAAAACAAGGCCAGCCTGTCTTTGTGGGAGGTTAAGCCTGATAATGGGAGCATTTGTAGAAACATCAGGTCCATTTCGCAGCATTGTGTAAGGATAATTGTATTATCTGGTTTCACTTTAATTTGATATATTAGAATTACAAAAAAACGTGTTATGTTACAAGGGAGTAAAATTAAAATTGGAAACAGAATAGAAAATAATAAACCTAAGTGATCCTGTTTTTCGTTTGCAAACAAGTAAAAAAGTGGCAAAACATTCAGATGTGTTCAGAAACTCGAGCGGTCTGAGAGGTGGGGCTTTTTTCAAATCTGCAGTTCTACCACCACTCCAGACGTTGCCGCTGAGTACCTAATGCCTTTTTCTCTTCCTCCCTCTTCAGACTGGATGATTGATGGCTAAAACACCTCTGATGTCAATTGCAGTGTCCACCCACTGGACCAGGGGTCCCTAACTCCAGTCCTGGAGGACCACAGTGGCTGTTGATTTTCATTCTAACCCTTTTCTTAATTGGTGACTTGTTTTTGATGTTAATTATCTCCCTTTCCTTTCCTGTTAATTGACTTATTTTTTAAAGATTTGTTCCCCTGAATGTCTTCATCGGTCCTCTGAATTGCTTAATTTCTTTCCATAAACGGCACTAAAACAGAAATGAAATGTGAAGTGAGTAAGCCAACAGAAGACCAACTAGTATACACATGTACATTATAAACTTTACACAATACATGCATACTATATAAATATATATATCTATGTGATACCACACTGGACCGAGAGGGGGTGCTGCCACTAAATGTCTTGTCGTTTTCTTCCTCCAGAGTTCTGAGAAACCACCCAGTGAGGGCAAACGACCCGCACTTTCTGGTCCCAGGGCGTCAAAAAGATAACCTTCTGGAAAGGAGGTGTCACTTAGCACTGAGTCCCCTTGAATGAAGGAGTTCCAAATCTGACGAACCAACAGCAGAGGCGATTTAATAAGAAGCCACCCCTTTTATGTGGTGATCACTTGATTGCATGTTATTTTTGTTTTAAGACTGCAAGTAAATGGGGAGGGGAGGGTTGTGTTGGCAATGGCACCCCAAAAATTCTCCAGTTATCACGACCTTCTCTCACTTGGGTAACCTCAATACAGTAATCCCTCGCTATATCGCACTTCGACTTTCATGGCTTCACTCTATCGCGGATTTTATATGTAAGCATATTTAAAAATATATCGCAGATTTTTTGCTGGTTCGCGGATTTCTGCAGACAATGGGTCTTTTAATTTATGGTACACGCTTCCTCAGTTGGTTTGCCCAGTTGATTTCATACAAGGGACGCTATTGGCAGATGGCTGAGAAGCTACCCAACCAGAGCGCGTATTACATATTAAATAAAACTCCTCAAATATATTGTGAGCACGGGGGCTGTTCGCACCCCTAGAGGATACGGCCGCTCCTCAAACAACGCTGAAAGATTACTTTCACATTGCTCCCTTCCTTGCTGGGCTTACATGTGGCTGCTTTGTCAAGCGATATGCTTCCCGCACGGTGCTTCGCATACTTAAAAGATCAAACAGCACGTATTGATTTTTGATTGTTTGCTTTTCTCTCTCTCTCTTGCTCTGACATTCTCTGCTCCTGACGGAGGGGGTGTGAGCAGGGGGGCTGTTCACACCCCTAGACGATACGGACGCTCGTCTAAAAATGCTGAAAGATTACCTTCACGTTGCTCCCTTCTGTGCAGCTGCTTTGTCAAGCGACATGCTTCCCGCACGGTGCTTCGCATACTTAAAAGCTTGAACGGCACGTATTGATTTTTGATTGTTTGTTTTTCTCTGTCTCTCTCACTCTCTCTGACATTCTCTGCTCCTGACGGAGGGGGTGTGAGCAGAGGGGCTGTTCGCACACTGGCCTAGAGGATACGGACGCTCCTCTAAAAAATGCTGAAAGACTACCTTTACAATTGCTCCCTTCCTTGCAGCTGCATTGTCCGCGGTGCTTTGCATACTTAAAAGCCAAACAGCCCTATTGATTTTTGATTGTTTGCTTTTTTCTCTCTTTCTCTGACATTCTCTGCTCCTGATGCACACTCCTTTGAAGAGGAAGATATGTTTGCATTCTTTTAATTGTGAGACGGAACTGTCATCTCTGTCTTGTCATGGAGCACAGTTTAAACTTTTGAAAAAGAGACAAATGTTTGTTTGCAGTGTTTGAATAAAGTTCCTGTCTCTCTACAACCTCCTGTGTTTCTGTGCAAATCTGTGACCCAAGCATGACAATATAAAAATAACAATATAAACATATGGTTTCTACTTCACGGATTTTCACCTTTCGCGAGGGGTTCTGGAACGCAACCCCTGCGATGGAGGAGGGATTACTGTATATATATATAGTGTCAGGAAGGTGATTCCCAGGCACACATGTGCACTTGAGTATATAAATATATATATATAAATCTATACTCTCTATATATGAAATCCTAAGACTAAAAGTGCAACGATTTTATGTGACATTTTTATGTCACGTTTTTTGTCACGCTTTACATTGGGCTTATTTTAAAACATACATATATATGTTTGGTATCATTCTTTTCAGAATTTATCGAACTTTAATGTAACGTTGTTAGATTTTCAGATTTGTATTCCATTTTTAAATTATAAACTAAAATAGCAAGAACTCACATCCTGCGAGACGAGACTTTGTGCCAACAGATTTAACCACGCCCGGGGCCAGAAATAAAATATGTGGACACTGAAAGTCGGGAACGACAAGGAAATGGACACCAATATAAAATAAAAATCCATTTCTTTATTCTAGGTGAGAGGAGGCTACAGACCCTGTCTACCAGCAGCCTGCCTGCAGCCTCCAGACCCTGTCACGTTCCAGTCTGCCACAAACTGTCACCCCCCTAGTAGGAAGCCGAGACTTCCTTTAATACCCAAGAAGAAGAAAGAAAAAACGCAGCAGTTCATTTTGAGGTCATACATAGATCGTTATAGCTTGTGGGCACACCCTGGATTTGAACATACAGGAGCACACACAGTGTTTCTAACAGTTAAAAGAGTTATTAGCACATTCACAGTCTTAAGCAATAGCCCTTGTGAGCATCAACACACATAATAGCAACTGCAGCGATCTCCCAGCTAACTGCCATAGGACGAGTGCAACCTAAGCAGATTTAGACAATAATCACTTCCTCATTCTTTCTGCACCATCAGGGTTACAATACTTCAACGGCTATGTAGCAGTTACAATTTAAGAATCTTATTGTAGCTTACATTTCGCACATAATGATCATCACATATAATAATTGGTTATACAATATCAAAAGCTACCTTAAAAGTTAGTTTAGTACATTTGTCTTACAAGAATACACTCTTCCAGCTTAGCGTCTGTATTGAGTTACTTTTGTTCGATTGGCTTAATACATCTTTAAACTATACACAAGCTTAATTCTTTCTCTATATATATGATAAACAAATCATATAGAAATAATAAATCATATAGCTCTCTGCATCATGCTTAATGCAAACTTCAGTTATTAGTATTGAGACTTAAATACTTATAATCATTTCAGTTAATAATGTTTTTTCTCTTTCTCAAAGACCAAGAGTAGGACAGCTGCTGTACAGGCTTTTAAACGTTCGAAGAACCGCGCAAGATGCAGATCACATAGCACGGCAGCAGCAGCAAGCCAGAAGCTGATCGAGCAAAGGGGAGGTAAAAAAAGAACTGTATTTGTTTCCCATTGTATCACCGTTTAAGAGGGGGTTTTGGAGGAGCGACCGCGTCTCATTGGGATGCGTTCAGCCCCCCTCTTCACAACGCGAGTGGCAGAGACACAAAGTGGCTGGCAGGTAGCGCAGGCCCGGGTGGTTGGCGAGTGAAGCGAGCGGGGGTAAGCCACCTAGTATATATATACTGTATATATATATATATACTAGATGTGTTGCCCGAGCCTATGGATGAAGACCCTTCTGGTTCCGGCCCCTTCAAGGTCACTTCCTATTGTGACATTTAATAGCCGCCATCTTTCCCCTATCCTCTCAGTTCTGGGATTCTGTAATCCTGCTGACTATTCCACTGTCACAAACTCAACAAAGAGCCATAGCAAGGTTTGGGGCAGCCACCATTATATTATTTCCTGGCTGCAAAACTGAATAAAGTGATAGCACTGATGTGTACAAATCAGAGTCCAAAACAGAACTGAGGAGATAGGGGAAGTCATTTAATGGAAGGAATTATTAAGGGTAAGATTGAGTAACATATGAGAAGGACCGTTGTTATTAGGAACAGTCAGCATGGGTTCAGAAGAGGGAGGTCGTGTTTTACTAACATGCTGGAATTCTATGAGGAAGCAACAAAAGGATACAATCAAAGTGGAGCAGATGAGATTATTTATCTAGACTTTCAGAAAGAATATGGTAAGCTGCCACATGAGAGGTTGGGCATCAAATTAAAAGAAGTGGCAGTTCAGGGTGATGTTTTTAGATGGGTGCAGAATTGGCTCAGACACAGGAAGCAGAGGCTGATGGTGCGAGGAACCTCATCAGAATTGGCCGATGTTAAGAGTGTGGCCAGCAGGGGTCAGTGCTGGGGCTGCTGCTATTTTTAATATCTGTAAATGATTTAGATAGAAATATAAGTAACAAGCTGGTTAAGTTTGCAGATGATACCAAGATAGGTGGATTAGCAGATAATTTGGAATCCGTTATATCATTACAGAAGGGCTTGGATAGCATACAGGCTTGGGCAGATTTGTGGCAGATGAAATTTAATGTCAGTAAATGTAAAGTATTACACATAGGGAAGTGAAAATGTTAGGTTTGAATACACATACATATATGTGTGTACTGTATATATATATTGTGAGAAGCTTCCCGGACACCATTCTTAAGTCCACAACATATTTATTTTGCATAACTCACAGTCCAATAAAGTGCACAACCCAGTGCCTCAAGCACCAACCTCCCCCAAAGTCCAGGCCTCTCTCGGTCTCTGCCTGCTCTTCAGGCCGCCTCCACTCTCCTGCACACAAACCTTGTCCAATCCTCACCCGACTCCAGTCCTCCTTTGCAGGGAGGCGGCCCCTTTTATAAGTACCCGGATGGGCTCCAGGTGATCCCCAACACTCCCTAGACACTCCACTTTGTGGCGGAAGTGCCGGCTGTGTTCCTGGAAGCCCTCCGGGTGTTCCCAGTCTTCTTCCCCCCAGCACTTCCTGGTGTGGTGGAAGTGTTGGGGTTCTGGGCCCTTCAGGCATGGGGGCGCCCCCTGGCGAAGACCACAGGCCCCTACAGGGTTGGGCTTCCAAGCCCTGCACCCGTGGCCCCCAAAGGAACCAGGGCGGTCGCCCCCTCGTGGTCTGGAGGAGGCATAAGCCCTCCTCCTGTCTTCCTGGGCGTCCCGGCTGGGTGCCACCCCCAGCCGCGTGCCACAATATACACAATGGGCAGTCGGGAAATCGAGAGTCCACCTTATGAGAAGGATTTAGGAGTCATAGTGGACTCTAAGCTGTCAACTTCCCATCAGTGTTGAGAAGACATTAAGAAGGCTAACAGAATGTCAGTTTATATAGCGCCTTAATGTGTGGAGTACAAGTCACAGGAGGTTCTGCTCAGTCTTTATAACACACTGGTGAGGCCTCATCTGGAGTCCTGTGCACTGTTTTGGTCTCCAGGCTACAAAAAGGACATAGCAGCGCTAGAAAAGGTCCAGAGAAGAGCAACTCGGCTGATTCCAGGGCTACAGGGATTGAGTTTTGAGGAAATATTAAAAGAGCTGAGCCTTTACAGTTTAAGGAAAAGAAGATTAAGTGGAGACATAATTGAAGTGTTTAAAATTATGAAGAGAATTAGTCCAGTGGATCGAGACTGTTATTTTAAAATGAGTTCATCAAGAACACGGAGACACAGTTGCAAACTTGTTAAGGGTAAATTTTGCACAAACATTGGGAAGATTTTCGTTACACAAAGAACGATAAACACTTGGAATAAGCTACCAATTAGTGTGGTCGACAATAAGACTTTAGGGCCTTTCAAAACTCGACTTGATGTTTTTTTTGGAAGAAATAAGTGGACAGGACTGGTGAGCTTTGTTGGGCTGAATGGCCTGTTCTCGTCTAGAGGGTTCTAATGTTTTAAAGTCCCACCGAGTGACATCATTAGCCTGACGACTCATAAGCTGGCAACATGGAGCATTTCCTGTCCAAGCTTGTCCATTTTAAGGAATCTCTGGTGTTGAACTCCTGTCTGCCCCTTGACTAAGATTACTGTCTAATATTTTGGATTTTAGATGCTCCCATGTCTGACAACATATTGTTGTGCTTTTCATATCTTAACTTTTTCCAATATTGGAACATTTGGTAAATGACATCAACTCCGAGAAACATCATGTGCAAGGCAGAGACCAACCTTGGCTACAATGTCAGAAAAATGCCAGGACAACGCACTGATTTAAAATTGATGTTTTTTTTTTGGAGTTACCAATTAAACTAACATAAGTGTTAGTGGGAAGTAAGCAGAAATTTATGTGAAACAGAATCTATAAACCGCATACGGATAGAGACAGGGCCAGGAATTGAAGCTGTGGAGTTTTGAAGCTGAAATGCTAAGCAAAGAACCAAAATGCCAGTACCAAAAAACAAGATACAGTGTAAAAATGAATTAAACATGTGCTAATTTTGAGACATCTGTTCATAGACCATCCATCCATCCACTATCCAACCCACTATATCCTAACTACAGGGTCATGGGGGTCTATTGGAGCCAATCCCAGCCAACACAGGGTGCAAGGCAAGAAACAAACCCCGGGCACGGTGCCAGCCCACCGCAGGGCGCACACACACACACAACAACCACACACTAGGGACAATTTAGAATTGCCAATGCACCTAACCTGCATGTCTTTGGACTGCGGGAGGAAACCGGAGTACCCGGAGGGAACAGGGAGAACATGCAAACTCCATGCAGGGAGGACCCAGGAAGCGAACCCGGGTTTCCTAACTGCGAGGCAGCAGCGCTACCACTGCGCCACCGTACCACCGTTCATAGACCAGACAGTGTAAAATAAATTAATACAGTATCCATAAAGGGATTTGGTTAAAGAAATGCAGTGCAGGATTTTTCCTTTCCTGTTTCTTTTCTAGAATACACAAGATTTTCTCATAACAGCATATGTCAAGTTTGTCTTTAGCTGCTCCAAACATTTATAAAAACTCCTCACTATTTAAGCCCATAAGAAATTTGTTTTTAGGATATATTTTGGAAACAGAACATGCACAACCCAGAAATCAGGAATTCACAGCTTTTGTACAAACTGGTGTCAATGACGCATCTGTCTGCTTGCTGTCAGACGTGGTCTCCTAGCAGCGGAGATCACCTCAGTAGCAGGTCACTAATAAGTCCTTGCTATAAGCTACTTGACTCCAGCAACCTCCAATTATAAGCCCTGCCGGAGATTGGGGGGGGCGGGGGGGTATAGAAAAGTCTGTCAGTAAAGCAGCCTCCTGGAATATTTCTTGTCATTCAATCCCATTCTCGTGCCTCAGACTTGCTGTTATTGTTAGGCCGTTTTTTAGTTTAACTCGTGTGATACGGTTTGATTGATTTGGAGCATTTTAATTCAGCCGGCATTTAAAATCACTGGTGAAAAGTAGTATTGATTAATAAATAATTTAAGAGTATCTTAATAAACTAAAAGTTTCAGTATTCAAAGACAATTTTTTTTATCTGCAGGTGACAAGGCTGGTCAACAGCCCCTCATAATGGCGATTATGTAAGTATTACCTTGTATCTCTTATCTGCTGTTGTAAATCGTGTTGTGAATCTTTTCTAATCATTGTTCTTATATTGTACGACTATTACTTGTCTAGAGTAGACATTGAAGTCAAATGTCTACCATTGTGCTGTGGAAAAGTGAAAATAAACGTTAAGACTATCTGTTGTCATGCATGTGCGTCTATGGAACATCCTCAGGGCTCCTCTAAGGTATGTGGTACCATCCCGGAACAAAAGGGGGCGCTGTCTCTAACCATGTCCTGTCCTTCTCCTCCAGCAACACTAAGAAGACACACCTCCCAGGGCCCCTGACTCCGCCCCTTCCAGTTTTTGTGCTATATATTGTGAGGTCGGCAGAAGGAGGCGCCACACTGTGAGCAGAGCACAACATTGACAGACCTTACCTGAAACTGATCCAAGTCTATTTGACTGGGGCTATTTTGTGGTTATTATTTTGTTGTCTTTGTGCCCGTATTTTCATTAAAAAGTTTCAAGAAGTAAACAGTGTGGCGGATGGCTGGGGGTCCTGCCCAGCTGGGATGCCTGGAGGGACCGGGAGAGGAGCAATACCTTCCCCAGGTCACGAGAGGGCAGCCACCCTGGTTTGCGTTGGGGCCACGGGAATCGAGCTTGGAAGCTCATCCCTGTTGGGGCCTGTGGTCACCACCAGGGGGCGCCCGGATAATTATGGAAGGCAGCACTTCCGTCACACCAGGAAATGCTGCCATGAAGGAGAATCCAGGTATGCCCAGAGTGCTTCCGGGTGCAAGAGTAGCACTTCTGCCACACTCCATTCAGGAGTCGGAGTCGGGTGGAAGTGGACAGAGCTTGGAAGAGAGGAGTGGAGACGACAGAGAGAGAGAAAGAAAGAAGTCTAAAGGACTGTATTATTGGTGGTTGGTGCACTGTTTGTGGTGTCATTGCGAGTTGAAGAATAAAACGTGTGTGCTTTGAGACATTTGGTGTCTGTCTGTCTGTGTCTGGGTCCGAGATCTCCACAACAAAGAACGACCGAAATGGCGCCCCAAAATTTACTTTACGTTCTCTCTGTCTGGGACTTGCAGTTCATCACCCGTCCACACTGTGTCAACTCTTCAAGTTCTCTCTGTAAGTGAAGATCTGGTTACACTGGTCTCATGATGTGGACACAATGTGGTGGAGCTCAGATGACCCAAGCCCAATGTTAAGAAAAGACACCCTCACAGACATAAACCAGACTACTCACTCGAGCCAAAGGAGTTGTCTTGGAGCTTCACTGACCCCGCGAGTAGATCTGACTGAGCATCCCATGAGCCCAGTAGGGTTGAGCTATAAAAGGAGCACTGCCTGAGTGACAAGAACCTGATTATATCAACATGGTATTCAGGCTTCTCACCCACATCTCAAACATGCATATGTTAGATTGATTGGTGGTTTATTTAACTAAATTTTACAAAAAAATGCATGTATTTGGGCTGCGGTGGGTTGGCACCCTGCCCGGGATTGTTTCCTGCCTTGTGCCCTGTGTTGGCTGGATTGGCTCCAGCAGACCCCCCGTGACCCTGTGTTCGGATTCAGCGGGTTGGAAAATGGATGGATGGATGGATGTATTTGGGGTCATTGTGAGCATAAGACTGGATGACTTGACATGTCGATTATGCAACACAAGTAATGAGAGATTTATTTCATGGTTGTTTTTGATGTTGTTTGGCTTTGGTCATAACAGATTGGATTTTTTTTTGCTTTGAAATCATGGCTCTTGAGAGACTGAGCAAGGAGCCTGAGTGCCTGGGGTTACAAGTGTCCTGATAAAAACCAAGACTCAGGCCTTTAATGAGCTCTTGGGCACGGCTATCAGCAGTGTGTCTGTCTGTGGAGAGAGTGTCGACCTCATCAAGAGGTTTACTTACCACAGCAGTGACATTCATGTCCCTGGTGACTCTTCCTATGAAGTTAGTAGACAGATTGGGAGAGCATAGGGGGTCATGAGGTCACTGGAAAGGGGTGTGTGGCACTCCAGATGTATCTGCAAAATGGACGAAGGTCCAAGTCTTCCGAGTCCTGGTACTTCCTGTCTTGCTATATGGCTGTGAGACATGGAGGCTATCCAGTGACTTGAGACGAAGGCTGGACTCCTTCAGTACTCTGTCTCTTTGTAGAATATTTGGGTACCGTTTCTCTGAATTTGTGTTACTCATGGAGTCCTGAATGAGGCACGTTACGTGCATTGTGAGGGAGAGTCAGTTATGTCACTACAGCCATGTGGTGCGAATTCCCGAGGGTGATCCGGCTCACAGGATCCTCATTGTTGAGGACCCAAATGGCTGGACCAGGCCAAGGGGACACCCATGTAACACCTGGCTTCAACAGATAGAAGGTCATTTCCGGAGGGAGGGACTGGACCACGTGTCTACCCGGGGGATTGCCAACCAGGATCCCAAGCTGTTTCATCGTGTGGTGGGAGCAGCAACGCGCTGTACCAGTGCATGCTACCCAACCTGACCTGACCCTTTTTGATATACTTTATTAATCCTTAAGGGGATATTGTCTTTTTGCATTACCTTTTGGGGGTCAGTGCGTAGGGTCAGCCTAAATGAAATGCTTTCTAGTTATTATAATAAAAATTAATAATTAATTAATAATAATTCTTTAATTTTATTATATATATATAAATAAACCTAAATGATTAAAAGAACTGTTCTCTTAAGACTAATCAGTCTTGCTGTGGAGAGCCTTTCTGCTCACATGGTGAGGCTCCTCTAGCCAGAAGTAATAAAGAACATCCATTTTGGAATTTCAAATGTAACGGTGACTCAAGACTCTTTTTCACAACACTAAAATTAACGCAGTTGGCCACTTGCATGTGGTCACTAAGTTCACCAAACCAATCAAAACTCAGAGACA